>NC_058081.1:346039082-346756582 GCF_014858855.1 Bufo gargarizans | reverse complement strand
ATATATATATATACACACACACACACACACCCATAAGAAAGGTCTGGCAGCACTCCCTTGGAGTATTAGAATGTAGGACGGTAGACAAACAATGAAAGTCCGCAGCACTCCTTGAAGAATAAAAGAGATGTGCTTTTTTTTCACACATATCAAGTGACAACATTTCGGTTCTCTCACAGAACCTTTTTCAAGTCAGGTCACCTGACTTGAAAAAGGTTCTGCGAGAGAACCGAAACGTTATGTGTGAATAAACAGCACATCTCTTTTATTATTCAAGGAGTGCTGCGGACTTTCATTGTGTGTGTAAATATATAACATTTAGAGCTGTTTACATATTATTATAAACATCATGTTCAGTTTTTATACATGGCCTTTAGGATAGGCCTTATGCTAGACGTCTCAATAGCAGATTCTGGCAAAATAGAGGACACAATACCACTGAATGCAGCAGTAGTTTATCTGCTAGAATTGGGGAAACCATAACAGAAGCCTGATTGACCACATTATAGTCAATGGGAAGGGCAGGCGCCATAGATTTGTTTTCCCTATCCCTACATGTTCCAATGCAGCCTTTTTTATTTATCTTTCAGAATCAAACTCACAGCACTTTAGAGACATCACATCTGCAGCACAGGAATGAGTTAATGTCCATGTTATGGCTCCAACACCAGACTCTGGTTCTAGTAGCACTGCAGGGCTCTGGGTGTTGTAACCATGTTGCTGCCATCTGAAACTATCATGTACCAAGGGCGGGACTGGATCCAGTGAGGACAAAACAGGGAAAAATGTGTTATCTTTCAGATAAAATAAAACAAAAATTAAGATTCTGTATGTTGCAGAATATCCTCAATAGTCTGGGAATATCTATAACCCAGCATGCATTCCTTCACAGATGTAAACGCTGAGCCCCACTTCTGTATACTGGGCCTGTTTTCACCTTCCTGCCCAGACAATTTTTTGCAAATCTGACATGTGTCAATTTATGTGGAAATAACTTTGGAACACTTACTTATCCAAGCCATTCAGAGATTGTTTTCTCGTGACACATTGTACTTCATGACAGTCAATATATTTCACCTTTATTTGTGAAAAATTCCCAAATTTTCTAATTTATATTTCTAAACTTGTATAATAGATAGTGATACCTCATATAATAGTTATTACTTTACATTTCCCATATGTCTACTTCATGTTTGGATCATTTTGAAAATGACATTTTATTTTTTGGGGACGTTAGAAGGCTTAAAAGTTTGGAAGCAAATCTTGAAATTTTTCTGAAAATTTACAAAACCCACTTTTTAAGGACCAGTTCAGGTCTGAAGTCACTTTGTGAGGCTTACATAATAGAAACCACCCAAAAAGGACTCCATTTTAGAAACTACACCCCTCAAAACTGATTTTGCTAACTTTGTTAACCCTTTAGGTGCTCCACAAGAATTAATGGAAAATGGAGATGAAATTTCAGAATTTCACTTTTTGGGCAGATTTTACATTTTAATAAATTTTTCCAGTAGCAAAGCAAGGGTTAACAGCCAAATAAAACTCAATATTTATTACCCTGATTCCGCGGTTTACAAAAAGCAACCAACATGTGATCGTAAACTGCTGTACGGGCACACGGCAGGGTGCAGTAGGAAAGGAACGCCATATAGTTTTTGGAAGGCAGATTTAGCTGAACAGTTTTTTAGATGCCATGTCCCATTTGAAGCCCCCGTGATGCACCCCTACAGTAGAAACTCAAAAAAGTGACCACATTTTGGAAACTACGGGATAAGGTGCCAGATTTTATGGTACTATTTTGGGGTACATGTGATTTTTAATTGCTCTATATTATGTTTTTTGTGAGGCAAAGTAACAAAAAAAAAGGATGTTTTGGCACAGTTTTTCTTTATTATTTTTTTTAGCAACATTCATCCGACAGGTTAGATCATGTGCTATTTTTATAGAGCAGGTTGCTACGGACGCACCAATATCAAATATGTCTACTCTCTATGAGGTTTGTTTAAGTTTTACATAATAAAGCATATTTTAAAACAAAAATTTGGTTTTTGTATCTCTATTTTCTAAACGCCAATCTTTTTTATTTTTCTGCCGATCATCTTGTGCAGGGTCTCGTTTTTTGCAGGAAGAGTTTTTATTGGTACCATTTTTGGATACATATATTTTGATCATTCATTATTACACTTTATGGGGCAAGTCCATAGTCTGAGAGCCATAGTTTTTTAATTTTTTTTGACCAATTGTCTTAAGTAAGGGCTCATTTTTTGCGGGATGAGGTGACTGTTTGAGGGGTATATGCCTTTTTGATCGCTTGGTGTTGCAATTTTTGTCATGTAAGGTGACAAAAACAGCTTTTTTTACACCGTTTTTATTATTTTTTTACGGTGTTCATCTGATTGGTTAGGTCATGTGATATTTTTATAGAGCTGGTTGTTACGGACGTGGCGATACCTACTATGTGTGTGTGTATATATATATATATATATATATATATATATATATATATATATTTTTTTTTTTTTATTATTATTATTTTTTTTTTATGTAATTCACTTTATCACAATAACAGCAGTTTTGAAACAACAAAAAAATGATGTTTTAGTGTCTCCATGTTCTGACAGCTATAGTTTTTATTATTTTTTCTGAGATGGTCTTAGGTAGGGGCTAATTATTTTATGGGGGGGGGGTGAGGTGACGTTTTATTGATACCATTTTGTGGGACATATGCCTTTTTGATCGCTTGGTGTTGCACTTTTTATGATGTAAGGTGACAAATGTTTGTTTGTTTTTACAGGTTTTTTTTTTAATGGTGTTTATCAGACAGGGTGGATCATGTCATATTTATAGAGCCGGTTATTACGAACACGGCGATACCCAATATGTGTGTGTTTTGTTAGTTTTTTATAATAAAATAAGGGGAAAGGGGAGTTTTTTTCATTTTTTTTACTTTATTAATACACTTTTTTTTTTTTTTTTTTTTTTTACTTTTGTTTTCTTTATTTCTGAAGTTCACTTTTGGGGGTCTGGTCCCCTCTGCAAGGCATTACAATACATCTGTATTGTAATGCATTGCCTGTTCGCACACTACAGTGAGTAGTACACGAACAGGTTTCCTAGGAGACCAAGCCTGAGGCTTGATCTCCTCGGCACCCGTAGAAGGCAGGTCCCGATACCGTGCAAGCCTTCTGACACAGAGTCCCTGCTACAGCAGCGCGGAGACTCGATGCGCTCCATCACCTGACACAAACCCCTTTTATGTTGCTGTCAGTGCAGACCGCAGCATAGAAGGGGTTAATCCTCCGACATCTGCTTTTACAGCGATGCCGGCAGATACAGCAGGAGGGGAACGGCTACCAGGGACTGCTGGACCCCTTCAGTGATCGAGCGTGCACCGCTCCGGTGCCCGCCTGATCACCATGACGTACTATTATGTCAAATTGCGAGAATGCAGTGGTTTCCATGACATAGTAGTACGTTATGTGTCGGGAAGGGGTTAAGGTTGATATGGGAATACTAAACATGTATGTTTGCTTAGTGTTCTATGATCTTAAGGGTGGATTCAAGTAGTTTTTTTTTGTTTTTGTTTTTTACACACACACAAGCGTTTACATATAAACATTAAACTCAGAGGCATGGCAGCCATTGCATCCTTAGTCAGTCTCCACCGCCACCTCTCCAGCCAGATACTTAAGTCCTCTAGATTGGACGGGGTCTAAACTATCAGAGCAATACCTATTAAACATTTCATAAATCTTTATAGAGGGGATCCAGGTAAAGATAATGATGACCTATCCTCAGGACAGATCATCATTATGACATTGGTGGGGTTCCAAGTCCCGGCACCCCGCCGATCAGCTGTTAAAGGGATCTGCTGTGGTCAATGGAGCTCTGGTTAGCGATGCGGGCTCCAGGCAGCTTTCTAAGGCCGAATGCACACGGCCGTGTTCTGCGGCAGAGAGCGGTCCGTCATATGCCGGGCTGGATTCCTGCTCTGAACAGGAATCCAGCTCAGCATACCACGGACCGATCTCGGCCACGTGCATTCGACCTAAGAGTACTTTCACACTTGCGGCAGAGGATTCCGGCAGGCAGATCCGGCAATCCGGACGCAAACTGATGGCATTCGTCAGATGGATCTGGTCGCGGATCCATCTGACAAATGCATTGAAATACCGGATCTGTCTCTCCAGCGTCATCCGGAAAAACGTATCCAATATTTTATTTTTTGCATTTTTAAAGGTCTGCGCATGCACTTTAATGTAAATTAATGCCGGATCCAGCATTCTGGCAAGTGATCAGTATTTTTGGCCGGAGAGAAAACTGCAGCATGCTGCGGTATTTTCTCCATCCAAAAAACGTAAGAAGGACTGAATTGATGCATCCTGAACGGAATGCTCTCCATTCACAATGCATTAGGATAAAACTGATCAGTTTTTTTTCCCGGTATTGAGCTCCTGTGACGGAACTCAATACCGGAAAACAAAAAGGCTAGTGTGAAAGTACCCTAAGCACAACAACATACATTATATAGTGGCAGTGCTTGGTATTGCAGCTCAGCCCCATTGATTGAATAGGGCTGAGCTGCAACTAGGCCATGTGACCGATGCACGATGACATCATATGGCCTAGGAAGAGGACACAGCACTCACGGAGCGCCCGACCTCTTCTACCAGCTGATCGGCGAGGGAACCAGGGTGTCGTTCCCCCGCCAATCTGATATTGATGATCTTCAGGATATGTCATCAATAGTAATTCCTGGATAACCCCTTTAAAGGTTTTGTCCACCCTTGGAGCCGACAACCCTGATAAGTCTAGACCTGCGCCCCTGAACATAAAAAAAAAAGCAGACTAACCTGCCCATGGTCTCTCCGCTGCTCCATTCCTGGCAACTTCCGGGGACCAGAAGCAGCTGGAAACAAAGCTTCGGCTGGACCGTGGGCAGGCAAGTCAAAAAATTTACGATCAGAGGAAGGGGTCCAGATGATAGGGGTTTTGTCAGCTCCTAGAAAAAATGGTTGCTATGATCTAAACACAGCTCCACAAGTTACAATGGATCAGAGCTGAAATAACATACAAAACCCATGGACAAGAATGGTGCGTTTAAAAAAATAAAAAAAGCCACGTTTTTTGTAATCATGGATGACTCATATACAGAGGAATTCCCATCATCGATATCTATGTCTATTCACACACAGGGCTCCTTTTTCAGCAAATAAGTGAGATCCATGTCATAAGTATATAAAATAAATCCCACACCTCTGGTAGGAGAGCACAGGTAATTTCCAGCAGTGTTTCGGAGGAATGGCATTACCATGGAAACCACGTCCACATCAGACGCTTCATTCTAAGGAACACTTATGGGAAGTATTACTCAAGGCTATATACTGCTTGAATACAGTTGCTGGTTTTATTGGAGAGGTAACTGAACACCCTAAGGGAATGTACGCTATATACATTGTTTTCTAACGTACCAATGCACAGGATTTTCTTCAAAGATTTTATATACAGTATTTTTGTATCCAGTACTCTTAAAATATTTAAAAATGTGTCAGACACAACCAGATTAAAATGTGAAACATTAACCCTTTGAGATCGATCTTTATGTAAATGTACAGAACGAAGGGGTGCTTCTCCCTCACACTTAGTTATTTGCAGAACGGTGGCGCCCAGCCAGTGGAACCACCATGCAGTAGATGCAGTGCCGCACCCCATCTTTCCTAGAATTGGAGTCAGACCCCCACAATCAGAAAGGGATGACACATGTATGCAATATGCCATCTCTATGATAGGACAATGCCAATAAAGCAGCATGCAATACATTTTCAATGTCTTCAGACCCTCCCAAATATATATCTCTCTCTCTCTATCTATATATCTCTGTCTCAAGTTATCCCCCATCAACCTGTACTCAGTACCCCATGAGAAAGTGAAATCAGAATTTTATACATGTTTGCTAATTAAAAAGGAAAAACTAAGTATTCAGACCCTTTGCTATGACTAACTTTGGTCTGGGCCTCCCATTTCTCTTGATTATCTTTGAGATGGTTCTACACCTTGATTGGAGTCCACCTGTGGTAAACTCAGTTGAGTGGACATGATTAGGAAAGATATAGCCCTCTCTACATAAGGTCTCACAGATGACAATGCACATCAGAGCAAAAACCAAGCCATGAGGAAAGAACTGCCTGTGGAGCTCAGACGCAGGATTTTGTGAAAGCACAGATCTGAGGAAGGGTACAAAAAAACATTTCTGCTGTACTAAAAGTTCCCAAGCGTACAGTAGCCTCCATAATTTTCAAAAGGAAAAAGTTTGAAAATAAAAATAAAAAATAGGAGTCTTCATAGAGCTGGCTTCCCCACTAAATCATTATCAGGGAGAAGGGCCTTGGTAAGATCGGTATCTGATCAGTGGGGGTCTCGGGTGTCAGCTGTTTGAGGAGGCTGTGGTGCTCCTGCTCCAGCTTACCCTAGGCCAGTGACATCACGTTCATTTTTTCTGTTGCTTCTGTATACTTGTTAAGGTTGTTATGGGAATACTAAACATGTATGTTTGCTTAGTGTTCTATGATCTTAAGGGTGGATTCAAGTAGTTTTTTTCTAACATTTTTGTTGGCTTTTGAGTTGTTTTTTTTTTGTGCAAGCGTTTACATATAAACATTAAACTCAGCGGCATAGCAATCATTCCATCCTCAGTAAGCAGTCAGACTCCACCGCCACTCCAATGGGTCCGCAGAAAGTCACTAAAAACGGAACGGACACTGAATGAAACAACGGTCGTGTGCATGAGGCCTTACTCTGACAGAAAAAAAATATATAAAAATAGTGTGACCTCTGGGTTATACCAATTCTAAACCTACCATTATAACAGATCACCTTGCAGATAATCTCTCCTCGCTGTGAACCGACAATGGATTACCTATCCATATGAGATGTTTTATTTGTGCTGACTGCTACATAAGAACAACATTTTGTATTTAAATTTCAACTGTATAGTACTGCCAAAATGGCAAAAGAAAAACAGCCAGCAATTCAAAAATATATTGTTTCCTATGAAAGGAGTAAAAAAAAAAGTAAAATATGCCCCTTTATGATGGAAGTGTCACTTTAATGAGTGTACTCTCCAGAGTTTCCTCTGTTCTTGTATGCTGTTAAGTTTGTGTTTACTATGTAAAGCACCACAGATGATAATGGAAGGTCGCAAATAAGGCTACTTTCACACTCGCAGTTACTTTCACACTGGTGCGGATCCGTCATGGATCTGCACAGACTGATCCGTTCAGATAATACAACCATCTGCATCCGTTCAGAACGTATCCGCTTGTATTATCTGTAACATAGCCATGACGGATCCGGCTTGAACACCATTGAAAGTCAATAGGGGATGGATACGTTTCTATTGTGCCAGAGAAAACAGATCCGTCCCTATTGACTTACATTGTGTGTCAGAATGGATCAGTTTGGCTCAGTTTCGTCCAACGGACACCAAAACGCTGCAAGCAGCGTTTTGGTGTCCGTCTCCAAAGCGGAATGGAGATGGAATGGAGGCAAACTGATGTATTCTCAGCAGATCGTTTGCCATTCAGAATGCATTAGGGCAAAACTGATCCGTTTTGGACCGCTTGTGAGAGCCCTGAACGGATCTCACAAACGGCAAGCCAAAATGCGAGTGTGAAAGTAGCCTAATCTAAAAGTATAACAAAACTAAACGTTTATAGATGTAGAACAGATATTTAACCGCAGTCTCCTCTTTGTAGGATCAGTTCCAAGGCTCTTTAAAAGGGTTGTCTCATTATAGACAATGGGGGCATATTGTCCCACCTATATAGAGAACGGAGCCCCGAAACTGAAGAAGGGCACACTGTGCATGCGCAGCCGCTCTCCATTTATTTTCTATGGTGCTGGCTTGGCTATTTTCGTCGAGCCCATAGAAGTGAATAGGAGCGGTGACCGGTCATGCGCGGTGCTCTCCAATTCACTTCTATGGGGCGCCAGCTTGGTGGTGGCCGGACCGGAGTCCTCTAGCCATCACCTTGCGGGGCTCTGTTCCTGATATAAGAGCGGTCCCAGCGGTGGGACCCGCACCTATAAGACAATGGGGACATATCCTAGCGATGATGAGACAACCCCTTTAACTAGAGAACGCTTACAGGAGCTATTCCAATATTTTTCCTGTTGAAATATACATTTCCTCTTCACCCAAGACAATGGCTTTCCTCGATGTGGCGATTCTCAATAGCTCACTACTAGCACAGTCCCACTAGAGAGCTAGACAGATTCTCTGAGCAAAGTACAGTGCCTCTGCCCCCAGGCTGACAGATTTTACAGTTGAATGAATTACACAGTAAGTGAGTCATATAAATTATAGCTTAGACATCTGAGGCTTAGTTTGTCAAGGACGTTTCACATACCTTTGACCTAAAGATGCCCATTTTTTTTGCTTGTAAGCTGTTCATGAAAGATCAGATTGAGCATGCAGTGATCACAATGTAACAATAGCCATCTTTAATGGCCATTTAAAAAGTTGCTTAAAGAAGTCATCCGCTATAAAGGGAACCAGTCATGTCGAAAATGGTTTCTGAGCTAAAGGCAGCATGTTATAGAGCAGGAGGAGCTGAGCAGATTTATCGTTTTATAGGAAAAGGTTCAGTATAACTTGTATTTTATCCATTTATATTCCTGCTCATTAGGGAACCTGTCACCGGGATTTTGGGTATAGAGCTGAGGAGCTGGGTTGCTAGATGGCCACTAGCACAACCGCAATACCCAGTCCCCATAGCTCTGTGTGCTTTTATTGTGTAAAAAAAATAATATATATATATGTTTGATACATATGCAAATTAACCTGAGGTGAGTCCTGGACATGACTCATCTCAGGGACAGGACTCGTCTCAGGTTAATTTGCATATGTATCAAATCGGGTTCTTTTCCACAGAGCTATGGGGACTGGATATTGCGGATGTGCTAGCGGCCATCTAGCAACCCGTTGCTAACCTCTATACACAAAATCCCGGTGACAGGTTCCCTTTAAACAAAAACTGGGACAGCCCCTATACAAGCACTAAAATAACAAAAAGAAGCAAGCTGCTTGCATCACTCTCCAGTCCTGCCTGATTGTGCTAGTCTTCCTGGCTGCAGTGGTAATATCCCAAATATTGCTGAGCCCAGAGATTGGCTGAACAGTGAGCTGTGTGCACAGAACTTGACCGCTGCAACCAAAAAGAGGACATCAGCAGGAAGGAAAGCCATAGCACCGCACTGGAAGTGACAGGGTAGAAAGGGTTAAGTGCTACTTATTTATTTTAGAAAATGCAACGGGGCTATCAGAATTTTTTACATTCTGAATTTAGCAAGCAAATGAACAATTAAAGATAAATAGCAGTGTATACAATCCAGGAACCAATTCATAGTTTTATATTAGATGGAAGTTCGCCAATGCGTCATAGCTTCTGTTTATAATGGAACCACAATGCAGCACTGTAATCATTCACATGATGGACACTACCAGTACCTGACAGACCCGACTGACATGAGACACCCGGTATAGGCTCCGGTGTCTCAGCTCCGTCTTTTGTATTGGACTGATTGTTTGTAGGAGGCGTGTCCCTTGCTGCAGTGCTGGCCAATCGCAGCACACAGCTCATAGACTGGCTATGAGCTGTGCGCTGCGATTGGCCAGTGCTGCAGCAAGGGACACACCTCCTACAAACAATCAGTCCAATACAAAAGACGGCGCTGAGACACCGGAGCCTATACCGGGCGAACGGAGCGGCGCCCAGGCATACTAGTAAGTGCAGGGGGACCCCTGGGCGCCGCTCTGCCCACAGATAGTTTTTAGTTTGTATATGAGCGAAAGGTCCTCTTTAATGGTGATGTGAATGCTCCTTTATGGAATCTGTCAGCTAGATGGCGAGAAGAGTGCTGCTAAGGCTACTCTCACATCCATCTGCGTTTTTGCTGGATCCGTCATGGATCAACAAAACACACTTCCGTCATGATAAGGTTTCACTACTGGAACCTTATATTATATTTTTAGCACTGGGTATGAGTTTGGCAAAGACTACTCAACACAGATCCTAGGATAGTATTCACATACAAGGGAGCGAACTGTGTGTCTGGAGATAAACGGGGCAAACACCACAGATTGGACCCTCGAACGCCAGCACACCACAGATTAGACCCTCAGAACGCTAGCACACCACAGATTGACAGAGTGTAGGTGTCTAGGGAGATAGACCAAAACACTGAGTAACACTGCTCCCCTGAATGATACCTAATAAAGCCTGGCTACTATGTTGCAATGCTCCCTGTCATTGAGGCACTTGGCTCTATTAAGGGCATATTAGACTTTTGCTCTACGCGTTTCTTAGTTTCAAAGATATGCCACTTAATCATCAGTAGCATATAAAGATAATCGGGAAGCCACAGCAACAAACAAACAGTGGGTGTAGCGCGCTCTCATACACCGCATGCAGACCCGTAGTCTACGGCACTGGGACCGCCGTAGCACGGCCGCCCAGTGCTGCTCCTAAAGAAAAAGCAGCAGCCACGCCTCCTGGGCCAAACGGAGCATCGTGGGAGCCAATAGAACAGGGACACTGCATTTTGCGGAACCAAATTGCGGACTCAATCATTTCTATGGGGCAGCACATCACAGAATTGCGGACCCGCACTTCCGGGTCCACAATTCCGTACCAAACATGTCCTATTCTTGTCCGCAGTTGCAGACAAGAATAGGAATTTTCTATTACTGCAAAATGCACATTACCGCTGTCCATGTTTTGCGGATCTGCAAAACACACACGGACGTGTGAATGGACCCTAAAGTACCCCATACAACATTTGCAGGCAATCTAAGTGTGACAGATGGAAGCGTCACCAGATGCGAAAGGATAGGAAAGAAGAGGAGAGCAAAGATAGAAAATACCTGTAGATATTGGGGGTACGTAAGAGACGATGAATAATGTGGGAAGACATAAGGGCATCGTAGAACCCCAAATAACCTATCATGTGCATCACTGAATGAAGCTTATATATGAAATGAAATCATTCAGTGCATGGGGTTTAGTGGTCTGCAGAGTGAAAGTCCATTGAGCCTCTTGGCGAAGAAGGAGGTTATGGATATCACCCCCTCGTACAGAGGTTCTCACATGCTCAATACCATGAAATTTGATACAACCAGTCTTATCAAAGTGATATTGCAGCACATGCTGGGCAATTGGAGTATCAGCTTGATTAACAATATCTCACAGATTTTCACGGACACGGCGTCTGAATTTGCGCTTCGTTTTGCCTACGTATTGCAGGTTGAATATGCAGGTTGCCACATGCACAACACCATCGGTTCTGCAATTGATAAATTACCGAATCATGATAATACAACCGTCTGCATCCGTTATGAACGGATCCGGTTGTATTATCTCTAAAATAGCCATGAGGGACCCGTCTCTAAAACCATTGAAAGTCAATGGGATTTTTCGTAACCAAGAAAATGGATCCAGCTTCATTGACTTATGTTGTGTGTCAGGATGCATCCGTCTTGCTCCACATCCCATGCCGGACAGAAAAACACTGCTTGCAGCGTTTTTCTGTCCGCGATGGGAACACAACCAAACGGAACGCATTCTGCTGTACTCCATTCCATTCAGTTTTGTCCCCATTGACAAACTGAAGAGTTTTCCTCCGGTATTGAGATCCTATGACAGATCATTTACCAGAGGCTCTGATGCAAATGTGAAGACAACCCAATGTATATAATGTTTCAATCTCTCAAATAAAAAAGGGCCTTTCAGCTGTCACTTCAGGCCCTATTACACTGGCAGATAATCGCTAACTAGCGTTCATATCAACACAAGTTAGCGATGATCTGCCAGTGTAAGGGTCCATTCACACGTCCGCAAATGGGTCCGCATCCGTTCCGCAATATCGGGAACGGGTGCGGACCCATTCATTCTCAATGGGGCAGCAAAGGAAGCAGAGAGCACACTATGTGCTGTCCGCATCCGCATTTCCAGAGCGCGGCCCCAAACTTCGGGGTCGCAGCTTCACAAAAAAAAAAATAGAACATGTCCTAATAGGCAGTTCTATGGGGGGGTGCCGGCCAGGTGTACTGCGGATCCGCAATACACTACGGACGTGTGTATGGACCCCAATACTGCCAACGATTACCCAATGAATGGGCAAACGAGTATTGCACATAATTTACATCCAGCACCATTCTAAATCCTCAGCCTGCTCGTCTGCCTGTGTCTAAGGCCTCGTTCATAGAAATCCCACCATACCTCTATATGGCTCCAATGTCATATGAGGTCCTATGGAGGTTTTTCCTTTTTTTTTTTTGCAGATTCCATATTAAGAAAAGAAAAAAGCGGGTGAATGTGTGCAATGGAAAGGGGGTAAGATGGGACTGTAAGCTCAGACTACACATAGGTTATCATAGGCTCTGCAGACCTTACACGGTAGGATGTTTCTTGTCAAGTTGTTTCATAGTGGACACGGTGTTCTGAAGTTGTTAGAAAGTCCTACTGAACATTTTGTACAAGTTACCAATATCTGAAGTATTTCTTGGCTTACACATATGGGAAGCCGTACACCAACCTTTCCAAAACCAAGTGATAAAGGACACTCAGAAGTCTGCGCTGTACAATTTTATACAAACGTGTTGTTTTTTTCCTTGTACACAGGATGCCTTCCACACAAGTCAGGATGAAGTCGCCAAATCACACTGCTCTACAGAACAAAAGCAGGAAAAACAGGAAAGGAAACCAAAAGGTGCAAAGCAATGGAAAAAGGCGACTTTATGATCTGTATATGCCTCAGTGACGTCCATCTATTATGGCACCATGTGGGGGTATTGTAGATGACTAGGAGTCTATCTGAATACATTGTTCTGTCTGCATTTAGCAGTTTTGTTTTTTATATGGCATCTGTATTTTCTCCTATATTACTGATAGTGGTAGAGTTTTAATTTATGTCTGAAGTATAGATAATTGGCGCACAGCTCCGGTGACTGAAGCACATTTTAACTACTCAATGGCATGACGAATTTTAGCCTTAAAGGGGTTGTGCAGCCAGTACACATTGATGACCTATCCTCAGTACCTCGGCACCCCCACAAAGCAGCTGTTTGAAGAGGTGGCGGTGCTCGTACAAGTACTACTTCCTCTTCAAGATTACACTGCACATCGTGCATTTTATTTTTAGGGGAAATATACAACCGCAATTCCCAAAAAGTTGGGATACTGTGTAAGGACCACTTTACATCTCTTCAGTGCAGGGACCCGGCTTCCATGGCTTGACAGAGCAGGACAGAAGTATGCAGCATTTTTCTGTCTGGCGATATTTCACATCCGTGCCATATGAAATACTATGCATAGAAAACTAAGGGATTAGTATTGGCTTCAGTTCCCCTCTTGAGGGAAACAGAGCCGGATGGCCTGATATATGGGAAGCTGGCCTACAATGTAAATAAAAGAATGTAATGATTTGCAAATCTCATAGACCCATACTTTATTCACAATACATCATACAACACATCAGATGTTGAAAGTGAGATTTTACCATTTCATGAAAACAACTAATTTAGAAAATGATGACCGAAACGCATCTCAAAAAAGGTTGGGATGGGGCAATGTCTGCCATTGTGTAGCATCTTTTCTTTCAATAACAGTCTGTATCCATCTGGGAAGAGAGGAGACCAATTGCTGCAGTTTTGAGATAGGAGTCTAGCTGCTCATCAGTCCTAGGTCTTCTTTGATGGATTTCATTTAATGATGCACCAAATGTTTTCCATTGGTGAAAGGTCTGGACTGAAGGCAGCACCCGGACTCTTCTTCTGAAAAGCCATCATGCGGTTATGGATGCAGTATATGGTTGAGCATTGGCTTACTGAAATATGCAAGGCCTTTCCCGAAAGAGACGTCTGGAGGGGTGAATGAATGTGTTCTAGAAATTCTATATACTGTTCAGTATTGTGCCTTTCCAGGTGTGTAAACTGCCCACAACCACCTAATGCAACCCCGCTAGGATATGTCCCCACTGTGTGATAGGTGCGGATCCCACATCCTAGTGAACGGGAGCGCACCGCGCTCGCCTACTTTAAGTGGCCCCATAAAAGTGCACCCTCCACAACAGGGCTCCGTTCTCATGTAGGTGCTTCTGGGACCCACACCTATCAGACAATGGGGGGCATATCCTAGCGATATGCCCCCATTGTGTGAGATTGGAATACCCCTTTAACTTGCATTTGTGGATTGAACAGCAAACTGTGTTTAGACGATTTCTGTAAGTGTTCTTGAGCCCGTGCAGTACAGAATTGTGCCCGTTTTTTTATGTAGTGCTGCCTGAGGGCCCGTAGATCATAAGCATCCAATGCGTTGTCCACACAGATTTCTCTAGTCTCTGAATCTTTTATTATTATGTACTGTATGTGGAAAGAAATTCAAGGTCTTTGCAATTTTACAATAAGGAACATTTTCAGAAAATTTTTAGACAGTGTTTCGCAGATACTTGAACCTCCGCCATCTTGGCTTCTAAGAGACTATGCCTCCCTAATTGGGTCTTTTTAAGACTTAGAGAATGGCTCCACCAGCTGTTTTTTTTTAAATTTTATTAGTACCATTTACTTTCCAGCCTTTTGTTGCCTCCGTCCCAACTTATTTTGAGTTGTGTTGCTGCCATCAAGTTTTAAATAAGTACATTTTAGGTCATTAAATGGTAAAATGTTTAACTTTCAACAACTGATGTGTGTACTATCAAAGTCCATGTTACTATCCCGCTAGGGTCATGAGAGAATGTTTTTCTCCTCCCTGCAACTTTTTAGCTCTGCACTGTCCTCCTCCAGGCTGGCTGACATGACAGGGGGTTGGGCTACTTTAACCCTTGATATCTCAAATTGAGTAGCAGCTAGAGATGTAGGCCCAGTCTTGGTTAAAACCAGGATTGAAGAATGAGCTGCTATAGAGGTTCAAAGGGAAAGCAGCGGAAACCTGCTTTTCAGTTGCTCACCCTCCCAAACTGATTTTCAAAGACTATAGGGGGACACCACCTCGGAAAAGTGTTGTGGGCAGGGAAAAAGTCACAGATTCACCCACAAATCCCCAACAAAGGTATGCCAAAAAGTGGTGTACTTCACATAATAAATGACCCCCTACATCTCCTGATGTAGAGGAGATAGAGCTGCTGGTCTTTCTTTAAAGCTTAGATTGTCCCACAACCCACCCCCTCCTTCACCCTGTAAAGCCTGCTCTTGGAGCTCTACTCAGGAAAAACTGTTGGTGGATTAAAAGACCGAAATATTACAAATATTGGCCAATGTTATAACTTCATCAGCTAACATTACACTCGTATAAGACTTTTCTAATATGGAACTCAAATTTGGCCATGTGGATGAGGCCTAACCTTATAGAACAGGCATGCTCCAGCTGTTGCAAAACTACAACTCCCAGCATGCCTGAACAGCCTACAGCAGGGCATTGTGGGAGTTGTAGTTTTACAACAGCTGGAGGGCTGCAGGTTGAGCATGCCTGTTATAGAATATGTAATGTACAGCTCTAAACACACTTACAGCTTTCCTTTTCTCGGCTACATTTTTTGTTATAAAGTACAATCTGCCAACAATGAAAACTGTACAGCTATGGAGGAGCTCTATGAATTTAGCCAAACTGTCCGGTCACGTGCATGATGGCTGGGAGTTCTTTATAAATTAGAGTAAATGCAGTGTAGATTGTGAACCTGGATATTCCAAAATACATTAAAATAACTAAATTTGAATATACCTGGATTCTTAATTCTGCATTGTTCCCACACTAGTTGCTTCCTTTTTCTCATCCATAAACAAGTTTTGTGATATTCATAAAAACGACTGCCGCAGCCAATCACTGGAATAATTTAAACGTAGATGTGACATCACAGTAAGGGCCTCAATTGGCTGCCATGGTCAAGTGACATTACAAACATTGCACATGGATAACAAAAAAAAAAAAAACATGTTGGAGAGCGTTCATGTTCTGCTGCAGGAACAGTTCATAAAAGCAGGACACCTATAAAGGAATGGCTGAGCATTAGGGCTGATTCACGCAACTGTGCTCGATCTGGTAGATGCGTTCCGTGTGTCAGGCCATCTCCCAGACCCGTACAGTGTTTTATGATACGAACCGACTGTATCAGATGGTGGGTTTAACATACTGTACTCACATTATCATGTGGGAACAGTACAATAGACTTTTGATCCGATAGACAAAACCAGTGACAACATTGATGAGTATTCTGTCAGTGGTTTTTAATAGACCATTGTTTGGAGATGCTCTGGAAATTAAAGCGAACCTTTCACCAGGATTTCACATAATAAACTATTACCAGTACCTTATAGATATCCTCATTGTGTTTCAATGCATTCTTGTGCAGCTTTCCTGGGATGGATATTCATGAAAAAAACGAGTTATAAAGTCCTGTCTCCAGCTCCTGAAGTCAAGGGGGTAGCCCTTCCCTCACTCCGGGCTGTACCTCGCACTCAAGCACGATCCTGTAACTGAATCGCGCATGCGCCGTCCCCGATGCCTGCCTTCTCTTCCTCACGCGCGATTCAGTTACAGGATCGCGCTCAAGTGCGACGGCTCATGCACCGCCTGTACAAGCGTGGTCCCGGTAACTGAGCCGGGTGTCAGTTACACTACATAGAGGCGGGGTTAGGGCAGGGGAGGTACAGCCCGGAGTGAGGGAAGGGCTACCCCCTTGACTTCAGGAGCTGGAGACAGGACTTTATAACTCGTTTTTTTCATGAATATCCATCCCAGGAAAGCTGCACAAGAATGCATTGAAACACAATGAGGATATCTATAAGGTACTGGTAATAGTTTATTATGTGAAATCCTGGTGAAAGGTTCGCTTTAATTTCTAGCTGAGCTTCGTCCATGGCACAAAATCCCACCTACACATTCCAAAATCTGGTGGAAAGCCTTCACAGATGTGTAGAGATGTTTACAACACACAATGACCATGTCTTTGGGATGTCCACCAAGCTCATACTTTGGGCCATATTGCTTATCCTGGAAAACGGCGCAGGCACATCACACCCATATTTTTTCCTTGAAGCAATGCTCGCAACTGGACAAAAAAGTGTGGGCAACAGTAAAAACTTTTTTTTTTTTGTTTTTTTTGTTTTTTGCTTTAGTAGCGTTTCCATTTTGCTTCTGTTCCACCATTCCATTCTTCCATTTGGTTTCTGTTTTTTGCTGATCGAAAACAGAAACATGGCGTATACAGTAATTACATAGAAAAATTGGGCTGGGCATAACATTTTCAGTAGATGGTTCCACAAAAACAGAACGGATACGGAAGGAAAAACACACACACACACCACACGTTCGCGTGCGAGTTCCGTTTAAAGGCTCTCACAAGCGCCCCCGAACGCATCCGTCCAGCCCTAATGCATTCTGGGTTGATGCTGATCCGCTCAGAATGCATCAGTCTGGCAGCGTTTGGCCTCCGCTGCGCTCAGCAGGCGGACACCTGAACGCTGCTTGTCCATCTGGCCGTGCGGAGGCAAACGGATCCGTCCAGACTTACATTGTAAGTCAATGGGGACGGATCCGTTTGAATTTGATACTATATGGCTCAATTTTCAAACGGATCCGTCCCCCATTGACTTTCAATGTAAAGTCTGGACGGATCCGTTCAGGCTACTTTCACACTTAGAATTTTTTCTACAATATAATGCAGACGGATCCGTTCTGAACTGATCCCATCGTCTGCATTATATGAGCGGATCCGTCTGGGCAGACCCCAGACGGATCCGCTCTGAACGCAAGTGTGAAAGTAGCCTAAGTCACTCACCAATATCTGATCGGTAGGTCACTTCCAACATCCTCAGCTATCTGCAGGGCTCCATGGAATGCAATACCAAGCACAGCCACTATAAAGTGTCCGGCGCTGTGCTTTGTATGCTGCAGCGCCCTTTCAAGCGGATCGGTGGGGGTCCTTCCTCTTCACCACTAGCACAATTTGCTCATATATTGTTTCAAAGAAGGATTTATTTTATTTTTTCTTTATTTTTATTTTTTTTAAGCTACAATTGAGATTTTGTTGTAAACAGCTTCACAGTACGAATAGGTAAGAGAAGCATTCTGCTGCCAAAAACCATAAGATGCAAAATATAAAGACAGCATACAGTTTGTAGACTGTAAGCTCTTATGAACAGGGCTCTCAATCCTCGTCTTAATTGCTGACTTGTTTGTTGCTATGTAATTATGACTGTTTGTATATGAACCCTCTGTAAAGCGCAGCAGAATTTGTTGGCGCCATATAATAGATTATTATACAGTTTTAATTTTCTCCTGGGTAGTACGCTTTTAGGGGGAAAGTCAAATAGAGAACAAAAGGTCCCCATTATCTGAACACTGCAGCTTGTGTACCCAATTATCACAATATAGAAGTCTTCATTCACATGGCTGTGTGTGGTCCTTGAAATGTGGCCCTTGTGAAGGCACGGTTCATGTGAGCCGATATCGCTGCATCCCAGTGATCTAGGACGCTGTACCCAGATGATGCTGCGAGTGCAGGACAGTAGACCCGTAGCATTATTGATCACAACGATTTCACGGACCACACATCCATGTGAACGCAGTATCATTCTAATAACACAATCAGTCTGAACGTTCACTTTATAGTGGAGGCACAAAAATTGTGTCAGGAGCTCTGGTGGTGCTCCCGTTTCTTCCAATGAGTTGCTGCGCTTGTGCCAAATATGAACAACTACTGCTGTTTAGTTATATGTTTTGAGGTCCCATTCTTTACACTGCAGCTTTGCTTGCTTCTAAAATTGCTTCAATATAACTAACCCATAATACACAGATTAAATACTAATACAAGAAGGATTATATATGGATGCCTACATATTTTAAATCACTTTCCACAGACTTCAATGGGCAGTTTCACTCAGCAAAACTGCTGAAAGAATTCCATGCGGCATTTTTACATTTCAGAACATATACGTTATTTGCTCATCTGAACAGACTCAGACGAGCCCCGTTTTAGGCCTCATGCACATGGCAGTATCATGTGTTGTGATCCGCATGTGCGTTCTGCATTTTGCAGGAATGGAAGCTCTGGCCCTGAATAGACCAGTCCTATCCTTGCCTGTGATAAGGACAAGAATAGAACATGAACATTCAACGTTCGTGTGCATGAGGCCTTATGGAAAAAAAAAAAAAAAAAAATAAAAATAATGGATGGAATACTGATGAACAGGCGCGTGTGAATGCAGTCTAAGTCACAATGGCTACAGTGCTTGTAAGACGAAACTAAGAATGGGAGCTACTTTTTCTCAGTATCCTGTAAGAGGTTTCTGAACCCATTCCTGGTTTACACTTAGAAATAGTGATGCAAAAGGCTGCTAATGCAAGAACGCAGGCAGAACCATCAGTCATAAGCAGCTCATTAGACTGTCACACATGGAAAAACTACCAGGTAGGGCTGAAACAATTACTCGATTGAATCGAGTAATTCGACACAAAAAAAAATTATTTGCATCGAGGATTCGTGTGTATCATGTGACCGGGAGTGAAGCGCTTGCTTATTACTCACCGCTCCGTGGTCACCCGCCGACTCGCACTGCGCTGCACTATATCCTGACCCTACAGTAAAGGTAAGTACTGGTGCGGGGCACATGGCTAGGAGGGAGAGATGGTGGCACTGGCACTTATAAAGAAAAACGTTCTTTTAATTAGTTTTTTGTTAGTACTCGATTAATCGTTGGATTAAAATAGATAGAATACTCAATTACAAAAATAGTCGATAGCTGCAGCCCTACTACCAAGCCTCAATAAAAGTACTCCCAGTCCACATGTTGCAGTGTCTATAAGGCCTCATGCACACAGCCGTATATATTGTGTGGTCCTCAAAATACAGGTACCGTCCGTATAGCATCTGCATTTTTGGCGGCTCCGTTGACGTCAATAGGTCTGTAGTCCGCATTTTGCAGATATATTCCATCTTTTTGCAGAACCGACATATGGATGCAGAGACACAAAATGTGGACTTAGGACTAGTGTTGAGCAAACTTGTGTTTTCAAGTTCAGCGTACAAGGTTTGGGTATTCTAAGAATTCTGTTATGGATTCCGGATCATAAATTCTGCTCCGTGGTAGCAGAAGCCATAACGGATTTGAAAACAGAAGTTCGCTCATCCCTACTTAGGACCTACTGAAGTCATGCAAAAACTCTATTTTGCAGATCCGCGATTATCTGAGAGCAAAACAGATACGGTCAAGTGCATGAAGCATTAGAGGAATACATCAGGGTGCCACTGTAAAGCACACCATGTGCTATACGCTTTTACTGGATGCTCCTGTATTATATAGCACAGTCTCCTGCGCTGTTCCACGCAGCAGAAAGTAGTACATCAGTATATACCAGAATGATGGAGGCCAGCAGCACACAGGAGCCTTTGGATAGGTTCCAGGTATGTCGGGTTTAAGCTCTGGCTCCTATCGTATGAATGTTAAATGCCAATCATTGGCCTGTGTAAAAGAGCCCTCAGAAAACACTATGAACACCCCCTTTAAACAGGGTTATCAATAAACAACATTAGACCTGTAGAAAAACTGCACATTCTGTCCCTATTACGAGAGCAAAGCTCACTAAATGCCTTCCATTCACTCCACGATACGACAGAACTGACGCATGACATTTGAGAGGCACTCAGAGCAGGAATACAAGGTAGCTAAGTGTAGAAAGCAAGCAGGTCTGGGACTGGCATTCTTAGTGGTAACAGGGGTGACATTACCATGGAAGCAGGCAGCACAATTAAATCCTCATTCTTCACAGAGCTTAACTTCTTCACTCCCATCTGTTATAACCAGTGTTTTGCAGGAACAAAACCAAAATGATTTAACACCCCATAGAGTGACTAGGGAGCGGTGACATCACCGAGCCACAGGGGGATACAAACAATGCACGTTAATAACTAAAACCAGCACGGAAAGTTACCCTGAATGTGGAGAAGATAAGGTGTACAGGAAACTCATGGAGCAGTAGTAAAGCGGACACAGACCACATGTGCTGTGAAGAAAGCGGGTCTCAGCCACAAGGGGGCGCCCTAAGAAAACCATTTATCCTGGGATCTTGATAACTTCACAAGGATGTGCAACATTTGCAATACTTCTGGCGGCTCATCAAAAGTGATGTGGCCTCCAAAGGAGGAGAAGTTTAGATCAGATCTAATGTGGAGTGAGAAGAGAGGATGTGAAATGCATGACAGTTATTAAGTGTGGCTTTTTCATAACCTTGATACAAATCTAAGCCATCTAAATAATTAAAGGGGTTGTCAGGTTCAGAGCTGAACCCAGAGATATCTCCATTTCCACTCCTCCGGCTACCCTGACATGAGCATCGGAGCATTTCATGCTCAGAATGGCGCGAGGTAAGGGCTTTTTATGGAGATCCGGTGATGTACCACCCTCTCCATGGGAAAGCTAGACAGAGGCTTCCACCTAGCAGTGAACCCGGCGACGTCATCGGCACTAATGGGCAGGCTTTAAGCGCTGCCCCAGCCTGTAAAAAGGCCTAGGGCAGCGCCAAAGCCGGCCCATCAGAGCTGGTGACGTAATCGGGAACACTGCTAGGCCAAAGCGATACAGCGCAGGGCAAGGGGGAGCATCAGCGCATTAAATGCTCATCTCAGAGGGGCTCTCTGGGGAAAGTAGGGGGATATGTCCGCAAATCCTTTAAGAACACCAGTCTTGGTATATATGGGTCATTAAAAGGTACACTGGCTGAGATTGGAATACCCATTTAACGCTGCAGGCGGAGGCAACTAGACTCAGGCCTCATGCACACAGTATTTTTTTGTCCACATCCAATCTGCAATTTTTTTCCAATCTATGTGGCTGTAAAAGACACCATGTGCTATCCGCATCCATATGTCCGTCCGCGGCTCCACAAAAAGATAGAACATGTCCTATAATTGTCCATATTGTACAATAGTGCAGGACGTCGGAACGGGAAATTGCAGGGCGCACATGGCCGGGAACACTTACTGTCATGTGCATGAGGCCTTATGGAGACAGGTAGGCTGTGTCACACCATAGTAGTGAATGGAGCTGTGGACAGGCTGCACACTACTGCCCCAGTCATCTCTAGGATCACAAGTGGTCCCAGCAGTTGGACCCACCACAATGCATCATTTATCACCTAATACATTGATAATGACTATATATCAAAAGGTATAGTCGGTGGAGCAGAATTGTCTTTGGTCATCCATGAGACTTAGACGTTTCGCAGCCAATGCCACGTCTGGCCTAAGCACCTGAACAAGTGGTCTTGTCAGGGACACCCTCATAGTTTTACTGATATTATACATAATTTGGCTCAACGAAAACGACCATCAGGTACACAGAAATTACTCAACTGCCAACCATTAATCCAGAAAGCCAATACCCCAAGCACAGAACTGTATCATGGGAACTTGACAAAACAAGAAGCAGAACTTAGCGGGAGGACGACTCGTCGGACTTACCATAACTTATGCCAGAAACGGACGTAGGTCAAAGCTGAAGTCTGCGCCATCCCCTGGCCGGTGCAGAGTTTAGTTTCTGGCTCACGCACTGCCAGAGATGAAGATTGGCATATGGGAACGCCAGTCTTCATAATTCTCCCCATTTACAATTATCTACTCCTGAAATACACACCAGCTCCAGCACAAGATGTGAAAAACGGATTAGGAGGCATGTGCACCCCTTAAAGATGCCACACAACTAGGACTAGTGTATAAAACGCCAATCTTTAGGAAGGCTGCTTTCACACCTGCAGCATTGCCACCCGACAGAGAAAGCAGGAAACAGCCCGAAACAAACTGCAGCGGATGCCGCCTGGCTAAATCTCAACATATTTGCCGGATTGCAGTCTGATCTCTGCCGCAGATGTGAAAGCAGTGTGTCCTGGTAAGTGGTGCAAACTTTCAAATAACGGGGGTCCGCGGGATATCATCCATCTTCAAAGAAACTATCGATCCTGGAAAATTATTCTCGGGATCGCCTCTGCCAGATTTACCAAAGAGGTTCTACAGGGATAGCAATTCCCAGGCTAGTCACCTAGACTGCTTACAGTACATGTGATAGCAGGGGTATCCAGTCATGCACTGTGGGGACGTCACTGTGATTAGATGGCCTGCTGATGTGACATCAGCACACAAGCGCATTAACAGAAGGATCGCAAACTAAGGCCACATGCACACGACTATGCGGGTCGCAAACTGTGTGCACGCCGCCACTTTTTTCACCTCCTGTAAAAGGCTGTGCTCTATCTTTTATATGGGGCTACGGAAGGAAATAGACAGGTCTGCACCTGATCCGCTGTGGATGGAATAGACGTGGGCATGGGACCAGCAACGTGAGGAATTCTAAAGTATAATAAGAGGTAAACATTTTAGCATTTTTGCCAAGTTAAAACATTTGTATTCCCCAGATAAACCCTATATAAAGTGTTATTTTGTGATGACCGATCACAGACCAGGGGGCCACAGTGCCGGGGTAGCGCCGAGCTCCCTTCACAGCAATAAGTCAGTCCTGGAGCTTCTTCATTCCCACAATTCAAAGTTACTTTATCGAATGGGAATAACCCTTTAACAAGTGCATGCCCTGCTGTAGTCCAGCTGAACAGATAGAGCCTGGGTGGATGCGGCGGTGGCAGAGGAGCGACAAACAGGCAAGTACTAACTAAACTTTATTCCACAGGTTACAAGAAAGCAGGGATATAGAATATATCTATATCAAAGAGAAAAAAAGGCAGCACTCCAAATTGTGATGAAAAATGTGGACGGTTTATTCACCCATCTAGCAGCAACGTTTCAGCTCTCTTTGGAGCCTTTGTACAGCTGGACAAAGGCTCCAAAGAGAGAGCTAAAACATTGCTGCGAGATGGGTGAATAAACAGTCCACATTTTTCATCACAATTTGGAGTGCTGCCTTTTTTTTTTCTTTGATCTATACACTTGGGATCTTGGTCTCAGGTCCCACAGGAGGATTTGCACCCGTACTTACAAAGTATCAACTTGACATACAGCAAAAATGAGATGTGAACGGCCCCTTAGTTTCTTTTTTCTTCTTCTATTTTTTTTATTTTTTTGACAGCTTCCCTTCCCTGCTATAAAAAAAAACAAAAAAAAAAAATATATATATATATATATATATATATATATATATATATATATATATATATATATTTTTTTTGTTTTTTGTTTTTTTTATAGCAGGGAAGGGAAGCTGTCAAAAAAATAAAAAATAAAAAATAGAAGAAAAAATAAACTAAGCACATCTTATTTTTGCCGTACGTCAAGTTGATACTTTGCAAACAGAAAAAAAAAAAAAACGTATAGAATCCTATGGCTTGACGTACCCATAGACTATAATTGGCCATAATTGTACTTTTTTTTGCAGGATAGCACACCATGCTTTTCTGTCCTGCTGCTGAATAATATTTTACATTGCAGTGGATGGAAATGTAAGACAATACGTTGCTGTCCATTAAACGTACCCTTTTTTTACCCCATAAAATGCTTTAAAATCTTTATTTTAAAAAAATATGTAAAAAAAAAAAAAAAGAAAAGTAAAACAGACCCAAACAAATTGAAACAGATGCACATCCATCAAACATACGTTAAAGAAATAAAAATCGATAACCACATAATTGCGTATGTTTGTGTACTTTTTTTTACTGTATGTCTAAACGTATCTGCTTGACATACAGCCCCTTACCCTCACTGTCCTGAACCCCTCTGTTCCAACACAACCACTCCGCCAGGCTTGGTTTTCCTGCCCGTACACCACACATGACCACTGCAGCCAATCACTGGCCTCCAAGGTGTTGTGCCATGAACCACTGAGGCCAGTGATTGGCTACAGCAGTCACCTGTGGTTTACGGTCATATCAAGGGTCAGAGCAGCAGCGGTGGGACACAGGGGGTTTGGAACAGCGAGCACAAGTTTTTTTTTTTTTTTTTTTTTATTCTAAGTGTCCCTGCCTTTAAAAAAAAAATTTATTTTACTCTTTCAACAACGCACTTGGAGCATTTTTCCAAGCAGGATTTGTTTTTAGTTTTTTCTCTCAGTGTAACGGGTTACACCACCCAAAAAACGTAAACCCGTCACGTGTACACACAGGACAGTGTATCAGCAGCTTTGCCACATAGGAGGCGTCACAGTATACCTTTGTATACGCTTCGTGGGGTACGCCAACCCACATACAACATCTTATGTAAATTTAACTAAAGACACGCCAAAGCTAAAGGGGCATGCGCCTTGATAAGCAGGTGGCTCTGCAGCACCCGTGGCCGGACACTCGTCAACAAACCCTGGGTGCCCCATTTGTGGGCACTTTAGGCAGAACTCTGACAGATGTGCCTAGAACCAGGTTGGGTATTGTGCCACAGAGATGGGGCTTAAAGGCGCAGTCAGAGAACAGCGGGGGACAATAAACAATGCCAACTGCCCCCATGACCCACTCACCACTGCCACCACAGACCCCTGGCATTGCCTGGCACCACTGTGCTGCCCTCCGCATCCATTTACGGCTGGGACATGAAAACATTGCCACCCACACACACACACCCTGCCCGCTTAACCCCGTCAGTGCCAGCCCTGCCACTCAGATCATTGACAAACAATGGGAAGTGGAGGCAGAAAGGCCAGCGCTCCCTCTCACAATACAGCAAACAAAAGCCTCCATCTTCCCACACCTCCCCCCGCCGCCGGGAAACTCACCCAGAACACTATGTTAAAGCCGAACAAGAAATACTTGACGCAGCAGCTGACTTCGGGTCCCTTGAAATGCTGGTGTTTGCCAGACATGGCTTGGAGCGCCGACTGGGCACGGGGAGCGCTAGTCACAAATGAAGGGGATGCTTGGCGTGTGCAGTGCCGAGGGGAAGGTAGAATGGCGGCCGGTGGCTAAACGCTGGCATTGGGAGGCTGCACGGAGCGCTCAGGGCACCAGGCTATTGTTAGTGCGCTTCCTGGAGTCCCGGGCACGGGATTGTCCATGTCCGCCTCGTCCTGCCGCTGCTGGATGCAGTCAGCGTTTAGCTCCTCCCACCCGTGAGCGGTCCTGCCATTGTTTTGCTGACCAGCGCCACCTTCAGCTACAAATCCGGTATTGCAGCGCCGAGGCGCGCGCCTCACACCTGTGGGGTCACACAGAGGCGGAGTTAGCGCCCACATTGTATCCGAGGTATGGCTGTGGCTCACTACACTGATAGAAGCCTTTAGAGCAGGGGTGCACAACCTTTCTAAAGCGTGACCCCTTAATACAGTTCCTCATGTTGTGGTGACCCTCAACCATTACATTTTTTTCTTGCTACGTCATAACTAATTTTGCTACTGTTATAAATTGTAATGTAAATATCTGATATGCAGGATGTACTTTTATAAACCAAATAAATAACTTTAAAATAAATAACAAATACCCCCTAAAAAATAAGTGGTGTGCACAGTACCCCTCAAATAAATAACTTAGTGGTGCTCACAGTACCCCACCCAAAAAATAAAATAAATCAGTGGTGCTCAGGGTACCCCTCAAATAAATAAATCAGTGGTGCTTCAAGTCCCCCCCCCCCCCCCCCAAATAAATCAGAAGTGCTCAGGGTCCCCCAAATAAATAAATCAGCGGGGCTTCATGTCCCCCCAAATAAAATCAGCGGTGCTCAGGGTACCCCCAAATAAATCAATGGTGCTCAGGGTCCCCCAAATAAATAAATCAGCGGTGCTTCAGGTCCCCCCCCCCCCCCTAAATAAATAAATCAGAAGTGCTCAGGGTCCCCCAAATAAATAAATCAGCGGTGCTTCAGGCCCCCCCCCCCCCCTCCCAAATAAATCAGCGGTGCTCAGGGTACCCCAAATAAATAAATCAGCGGTGCTTCAGGCCCCCCCCCTCCCAAATAAATCAGCGGTGCTCAGGGTACCCCAAATAAATAAATCAGCGGTGCTTCAGGCCCCCCCATCCCCCAAAATAAATCAGCGGTGCTCAGGGTACCCCAAATAAATAAATCAGTGGTGCTTCAGGTCCCCCCCAAATAAATAAATCAATGGTGCTCAGGGTCCCCCAAATAAATAAATCAATGGTGCTCAGGGTCCCCCAAATAAATAAATCAGCGGTGCTTCATGTCCCCCCAAATAAATTAAGCCTTGCTCAGCCAAATAATTAAAATAAAATTAGCCAGGCTCAATTAAATCATTGGTGGCAGTGGTGCTCAGCGGCGGTGTCATTAACGAAAAAACTCGGACCTCAGCAGACAGGCGGCCCGACTTACCCGTCAAGACGTCAGGCTCCTTCAAGCACAGGCAGTGATAGGACATCACTTCCTGTGCGCGAGGATAAGGGGCCGCTGCCGCTGTGCGGGCGACCCACAATAGGAAGCCTCAGGCGACCCCCCCGGAAAGGGCCGATCGACCCCCAAAGGGGTCGCGACCCCTAGGTTGAGAACTGCTGCTTTAGAGGGAGCCATAAAGTGAAGAAAATTACCATCAGCCACAGAAAAAATCTGACACATTTGTTTGTTTTTTTACTGACACTGGGAAAAATCAGTTTTTTATAGACTGGTCAGGAATTTCTGGACGGTTGGCAATCCTGAGGCCTAGATTTAGGCCCCATGCACACGGCCGTGTTTCACAGCCGTGTGCGGGCCGTAGAACCGCGGCCTGGATCCCTCCTGAGAGCAGGAGCGCACGGCGTCACTGGTTGCTATGACGCCGTGCGCTCCCTGCTGCCGCCGCAATACAGTAATACACTGGTATGATCTATACCAGTGTATTACTGTACTGTGCCGGCAGCAGGGAGCGCACGGCGTCATAGCAACCAGTGACGCCGTGCGCTCCTGCTCTCAGGAGGGATCCAGGCCGCGGTTCCACGGCCGTGTGCATGGGGCCTTACTAATATATTTGCAACCAAAAATTGGTGCATCTGGCGTTTCTGCACTTTGACGGTTGGAAAAGGGGTGGGGCCTAGAAATTGGGCAGACCAATACCGGAAAGAGGGCGGAGCTTACATTTCAGCACAATCCTACCGTAAAAATCTGTCTCAAATTACGGCTACCTTCACTAGCGTTTCTATTTTCCGGTATTGAGATCCATCATAGAGTCTCAAAAACGCTTCCGCTTTGTCCCTATTCATTGTCAACGGGGACAAAACGTAACTGAACAGAGCGGAGTGCTCCGAAATGCATTCCGTTCCGTTTGGTTGCGTTCCCAGACCGCATGCTGCGGTGTTCTTTCCATCATGGGGTGCGGAGCAAGACGGAGCCGTCATTTCCCATCGACTTTCAGTGGAGTTTATGACTGATCCGTCTTGCCAATGTTAAAGACAATACGAAAACAACGGAAGGTACTCCGTGTGCATTCCGTTTCCATATTTCCGTTCCGCAGAAAAGTAGTGCATGTCCTATTATTGTCCACAAATCACAGTTCGAGGCCCCATTCAAGTCAACGGGTCCGCAAAAAAATACAGAACGCACACGGAACACATCCGTATGTCATCCGTTTTTTGCAGATCCATACTCTAGAAATGCTATGCCAAGCCCATATTGCGCATGTGTTTGGTGATTAATAATTTACTGTTTCAGTTTCCGATCCCCAAAAAACGGATCGCATATGGGAACCATACAAATATGTTTTGTGGAATAACGGAACGGAAGAGGACTTAAATCAGAGAAGAAAAAAAACTCCGATACGGAACAGATCCATGAAAAACAGACCGCAAAACAACAACAGTCGTGTGCATGAGCCCGAAAAGGGATTTTTTAGGATTTTAATATTGATGGCCTCAATATCTGATTGGCAGGGGTCTAATACCCACTGACCCGTGACTTGATAAATGTGTGTTCCCATTTTACACCGCAGCCCAGGTCATAGGCCTAGTTCACACGAACATATGGCTTTTATAGTTTTTTGCGGTCCGTTTTTCACAGATCTGTTGTTCCGTTGTGTTTCCGTTTTTCCATATGCCATGTACAGTATACAGTAATTACATAGAAAAAATTGGGCTGGGCATAACATCTTCAATATATGGTTCAGAAAAAACAGAACGGATACGGAAGACATATGGATGCATTTCCATATGTGTTCCGTTTTTTTTTGCAGACCCATTGACTTGAATGGAGCCACGGAACGTGATTTGCGGGCAATAATAGGACATGGTCTATATTTCAACGGAACGGAAATACGGAGTACATTCCGTTTTTTTGGGGCGGAACCATTGAAATGAATGGTTCCGTATACGGAAGACAAAAAAACGTTTGTGTGAACTAGGCCTTATAGTTAGGCTACATGCACACGACTGTATGTGTTTTGCGGTTCGCAAATGTTCCGTATGGCATCCGTTTAATCTATCCTTGTCCGCAAAGTAGAAAAAAAAAATAGGACATGTTCTATTTTTTTTGCGGGGCAACGGAACGGACATACTGATGCGGACAGCACACAGTGTGCTGTCCGCATTTTTTGTGGACCCATTGAAATGAATGGGTCCGCATCCTATCCGCAAAAAAAAACGGAACGGAAACAAACAACGTTCATGTGCATGAGAACTTAGGCTACTTTCACACTAGCGTTAATAGTTTCCGGTATTGAGATCCATCATAGGGTCTCAATACAGGGAAAAAACGCTTCAGTTTTGTCCCCATTCATTGTCAATGGGGACAAAACTGAACTGAACGGAAGGGAACGGAATGCTCCAAAATGCATTCCGTTCCGTTTGGTTGCGTTCTCGTACCTGAGAGCATGCTGTGGTTTCCGTCCTGGGATGCGGAGCAAGACGGATCCTTCATCGCACACAATGCAAGTCAATGGGGATGGATCTGTTTTCTCTGACACAATAGAAAACGGATCCGTCCCCCATCGACTTTCAGTGGAGTTCATGACGGATCCGTCTTGGCTATGTTAGAGATAATACAACCGGATACGTTCATAAGGGATGCAGGCGGTTGTATAATCAGTAACGGAAGCGTTTTTGCTGAGCCCTGCTGGATCCAGTATAAACGCTGGGGTGAAAGTAGCCGTACGTCCAGTGAGATGTGGTGCTGAAGGACCCTGTTAGGACCTTGCAGTGCACCAGACATATGAGGGCACATGTGGGGGAAATTCATCACGGTAGGTGTATTTGAGGTCAGTTTTTGTTGGCGTTGCATCAAATTTATGAAAATAGAACACAGTAAAACGTTTGGCACAAGTGCAATGTGGTTGCACCCATTTCAGTAAGAGTGCACCTGCTGTGGAGCTGTGACTTCAAAAAGTTGCACTCAAAAGTTATCTATTATGAAATCGACACATTTTTACTTCAAATCTGTAGGTGGCGCTGGAAGGCACAATGCTCAAAAGTTAAAATTTTGGCACAAGTGACCCCCCAAAAAGTCCCCCAAACTGCTACTTGTGACCTTTTGAAGGCAGAATTCTGACGTGCAGGGGATGATCAATTCCTTCTATATTCTTAAATGGGATGGGAGGATTTCACAACGTAAAGCTTCTGCACACAAACGTAGGCGTCGCAAGTTGAATGGTTCTGGATCTGTCCCGGCGGCCGCATGGAAGTTGCCCATGCACTGGGGACCGCAAATTGCGGTCTCCAATGCACGGAATGGAACAAATACGTTTGTGTGCAGGAGGCCTAAGGCTGCAGGAGAGATATACACGTGGTATACTTTACTGTATGCTTCTACTCCACTATTCTATATAGCCAAGATGTGTACTAGTCCGGCATATGCCACGTACACATCACATAAGCAGAGGCAGTAGGCCCAATGGCATTTGAGAACCATCTATTGAAAATGTTATGCCCAGCCCAATTTTTTCTATGTAATTACTGTATACACCATACAGAAAAACAGAACAGAAATATCGGAAACAAAAAACGGAATGGATCCGTAAAAAAACGGACCGCAAAACACTGAACAAGCCATACGGTTGTGTGAAAGAGGCCTAAGTGTGAACTGAGCCGTAGCTGACCATGCATGACACACCGACACAAACGCAGATGTTACCAATTGATCTCCAATATTCATGCAGTTAGGGCTCATGCGCGCTATCGTATGATTGGTCGGTATCTGATCCAAGTTTTTTGCGGACTGGATGCAGATGTCCACACTTCCATTCTGCAGCTCTACAAAAAAAGATAGAGAATGTCTTATTTTTTTGCAGACAAGGATAAGACATTTCTACAGTAGTTTGGGGGGAAAACATGGTGGCATGCGTACGGCCAGAATCCATATTTTGGCAGATTTGCACATTAGGTGAATTGATTTTTCAGATATTGTAAAATGGATTACCAACATGATAGCTAGACAGAGGTTTTCATTCAACTCGGGTATCAATGAGAAGACTTCAGTAAAGTCCTGAACAGACTTATCAGATACCCCTGCAGATAATGCACAGGATTTGGCACAAAGATTTGCCAAAAAATGTGGTTAAATATAATCAAAATGTATCATCCGATTAAAAGTCGTCAAAATTATAGCAAGAAGATTGATAAAATAATTAAATTCTAGTTTACGTACCCCAAAATTACACAGCTACAAGGAAAATGTAGTATGGCACCTGTTGAAATGACAGATGTTTCAGGTCCATCACATCAGGAACCCTTTTTGCAGCAGAACCCCACCTTGTTTATTAGGAATCTAAATCATGTAAAAAGCTTAAATCATTTGTTTTAAATGTATTTTAATTTTTTTATTGTACCATCCTGGTGCTGGAAATATTTTGTTTTCTCTCTGAACACTTCTGATGTCTATATGCCATCAAAGCTGTCCAAATGGGACAAGGACCAGAACAGGTTAAGGAGGTTGTCCCATGAACAGGGGTGGACTGGGAAGTTGGGAGAAAAAGGGGTTGTAGGTGGATCCAGCTTGAAAGAAGGCAGGGGAACACGAGTGGGCAGGGACACCAGACGTAGATGGGGCCTGCAATACTGTAGTGCAGAACAAAATACCATAGTGCACAAAATACTGCCACCTTCACCACAGTATTCATCTGTTCACTGTCCTGAGACGGTGATACAGTTGAGTTCAGTACTTGAAGCTCCTAGCATTAATTAATGCCGAGACCATTAGATAGTTATTAGTGTTGAGCGCGAATATTCGAATAGCGAATTTATTTCGCGAATATCGGCACTTCGCTAATTCGCGAATATTTCGAATATAGTGCTATAAATTCGATATTTCGAATATATTTTTTTTTTTTATTATTATATTTTTTCCTTTCCCACTTCCCTAAAGTTGTTCTTACCTGTCCTTTGGATTCCGGGCTTCCTGGCTGCTCCAGTCAGTGCCCGTTGCCGCTTCTGCCGCCTTCCGTGCTCATGGAGCGTCCCCATCACCATGGGAACGTCTCCATATACTAGAATGTACTGTCGGATTTGAGAATTACGTTGAAATCGCAAATGCGATTAATATAACTTGAAATAATCGCATTTGCGATTTCAACGTAATTCTCAAATCCGACAGTACATTCTAGTATATGGAGACGTTCCCATGAGCATGGAATATAGCATTACTAAGTTGAAATCGCCATGCGATTATTTGGTGTTATATTAATCGCATTTGCGATTATTATTATTATTTTTTTTTTTTTTTACTATGGTTGGCGTCAATGGTAGAATTAGCGAATATGATGAATATATTCGTTATATTCCACAAAACGAATATACGAATGTATTCGTCATATTCCACAAAACGAAGATAACGAAGTATTCTCCATCTTCGTTTTAGCTACCTATCCATCAACTTCGCTAATTCTAGCAATCATATAGGAAAGTTTACTATAGAGACAGCTAAGTATAATTCGCTATGCGATTATATGACTGCTTTTTTTATATAAATAGAATAATTATAATACCTGATAATTATTATAATCTATTTATAAAAAAAAAAAGCAAAGTAATATAATCGCATAGCGAATTATACTTATCTGTCTCTATAGTAAACTTTCCTATATGATTGCTAGAATTAGCGAAGTTGATGAATAGGTAGATATAACTGAACATGCAGAATACTTCGTTATCTTCGTTTTGTGGAATATGACGAATACATTCGTATATTCGTTTTGTGGAATATAACGAATATATTCGTCATATTCGCTAATTCTACCATTGAAGCCAACCATAGTAAAAAAAAAAAAAAAAAATTGATAATCGCAAATGCGATTAATATAACACGAAATAATCGCATGGCGATTTCAACTTAGCAGTGCCAACTTAGTTAGCACTGCTATATTCCATGCTCATGGAGCGTCCCCATCACCATGGGAACGTCTCCATATACTAGAATGTACTGTCGGATTTGAGAATTACGTTGAAATCACAAATGCGACTAATATAACTTGAATTAATCGCATTGCTATTTCAATAGGAGAGTAGCCTTTAAGTTAAAAATCGCATGTGCGATTATTTAAATTGCATATTATTCGCGATAACTAGAATAATAACGAATATTCGATTTCGACCGACGAATATAAAACGAATATTCTATCGAATATTCGCGAATTTCGTCGAAATCGAATATGGCACCTGCCGCTCATCACTAATAGTTATATACCTGTCTGGCGGCTGAGCGGAGAGCTTCGGTGGCCCTCTGGAAATCGACCCTTGTAGGTCCTATGGTGAGTCTGCCACTGCCCATGAAAAATAGTCTACATTTTTCAAACCAACCTCTGGATCTTAATACTTTTGTAATTGGTTGTAGTTAAAAACCTAGTATAGCCACCGAGATAGTAAAGGTCCTTTAAATTAGTGACGACTTGCACCTGACAGTGGCGTGCCCAGGGTGTTTGGCACCCGGGGCGGGTCATTTCTCTGGCACCCCCCCACCCCCCACCTCTTACATCCAGGGATATCTCCTGTCATGTAGACCTTCTCTTTCCTCTTCTCCTCCGTTACACCGCCATGAGAAATCCTTTCAGCCGCATCTCATCTCTACAGAGTTTGTAACACAGACACGTTAGATTTCTCAGTTTTTCCATCAACCTCCCCATCCTGGTGTCCCCACAGTGTCATCCTGCTGTCACCCCCAATACTGTGCCTGTTGTGCCCCCCAATGCCCCAGATACTATACTGCTGAAAAAATAGTGACCCTAATAGACATAATTGGGGTCATTTATCAAACTGGTGTAAAGTAGAACTGGATTTCCAAAAGAGCTGTCAAATATGAATGATGGAACCCGATTGGTTGCTATGGGGAACTAAGCCAGTTCTACTTTACACCAGTTTGATAAATTACCCCAAATGTCCCTATAGTGTCTACAGCAGCTATAATGTCCCCTAGAGTGTCCCCAGTAATAGCACCCTATATTGTGCTCCAGGTAATAATCCCTGCATAGTGTCCTCAGAAATAATAGAATTGCCCCTACAATGCCTCCCCAATAGCAACGTCCACCACACAGTAGTGTCCCCCACACTGCTCATATAGTAATTTCCCCCCCACATAGTAATCCCTCCCATAATATTTTGCCCCCCCACGTCCCCCAAAGTTGGCACAACAACCCTAAAAGCTAAATACTTACCTTGCGCCGGGATTTCACTTCAGGCCTATGGCGGTTATCGGCGGCGGGGCAGGGAACCGCTCCGCCGCAGTATGTGGGTGTCAGCGCTTCAGCAATGAGCGCTTCCATCTGTATTGATTGAAGTGCTCATTGTTTCTGGGCCGGCTGGCACCCATGTGAGAGTCAGCACCCGTGGCAGACCGCCCCCCCCCCCCCCCCCTCCCCCGGGCACGCCACTGGCACCTCATGCACATTTCAAGTCTGGATAGGTCCCACAACCCTACCGATTTCTGTGCTCCATCATTCGAACTACACAGCACAATCAACCTTGGGTGTAGCACCATAGCCTTCCAGGGATGGAGCTACACCAAACAGTTAATCATCGGGGGTTTTGTTTGTCAGACCCCCACTGATCAGCAAGTGATAATCTATCCTGAGGTTAGGCCATCACTTAGTAACGATTGGACAGCTTACAGCAGTACCTGTATAGTGCCACCTGCTGTTTGCCCCTTTTCCTCATTTCTCCATCCACCTCAGTCACACCACTGTTCCACCCTTCAACTGCCACCAGTCATATTTTCAGTTAGAACCTGTGACAATTAAAGGATACCTTACTCTGTCTTTCAGCTACGGTAACAGCAGGCAGTGCGGGCGGGCGGCGCTCACTCACTGACATCACGCGCCTGCTCCTCCCACTAGGCAGCGCAGGCGCGTGACGTCAGTGAGTGAGCGCCACCCGCCCGCACTGCCTGCTGTTACCGGAGCTGAAAGACAGAGTAAGGTATCCAGTTAAGAGGTCACCAATGAATAAAGTTACTGATTCGTTTTTAAATGTTCTTCTGTGAGCGGCGTTGCCCTGTATATTCTAACCCCCAGGCAAGCGTCCCCGTCACCATGAATATACCATCGGATCTTCCGATTATACCAGCGGCATATAAGACTGATGGGACAAGGGGGCAAACAAGGCATTTTGCCGCCCCATTGGCAAATGCCTTATTTGCCTCGTGATAGATACGCCACTGGCAGCAGCACTCATTCTGCCAGCCAGAGACCACATTGAGCCCAGGCAGCCACAAGCATTCAGAGTTGCCACTGACTTTCAGGTCGACTCAGCAGCTGCCAGCCCAGGTAATAATTACTATCTGGCCTTGGCATGTTCTGTATATTATGTGAGCTGGCCTGGTATAAGTTATACATCTTCTGGTATATTAAGATGTATAACTGTAAATACCAGCTGTACATATATTATATACAGGAGATACTCAGGTTATACTGTATATCATCTTCTGATAGATATACATCATTGAGATGGCCTTGCGGTTCGCGGTGAACTTTGCGTGTTTGCCGAACATATGGACATATTCACGCCCGCCATATTCTTTTACATTGTGAAGAATTGCGACATTTCAGCACACAGACATAACCGCTACCTTATAAATAAACCTGATCTGGCCGCCAGTGTAGGGAGAGGTTGCTGTGTGGAGCAGGGACAGGCTGTTAGGGCCACAAACGCTAGATAATAGGGCTAAAAAAGTATTTAAGGACTGGTACAGGGTGTGCCATCGATAGGTGTGATACTCTGAGGGGTGCGATATACTTATAATGTACTTTTATAATAATGAGTCAAAAACACATAGCTCTATATAGTGATCACCTGGAAGTCAGGGGCCTAGGGGCTAGGAGCTTACTAGGGCCATTTTTATATAGAGTAAGGTTCCGGACAGGGTCACTCTCATCAGGGCGGGTGGTCTGTGGTTAGGCTATCAGGGCCAGAATAGCACCCCCCTGTAGGGCAATATCAGGGACAGTTCTTTGCCCACTGTCAATACCACATAATCTAGTCCAGGGATGGATGTTTTTTGCTTTCCCTCCTGGATTTATCAATGTGCACTGGAAACCCCCCCCCCCGGATTGTGGTAGGACATCTGGTTTCTGATTTAGTGCCACCGAGCACTTGTTATTGCCTACCACATCTATGCTTATAGGTTAACTTTAATAATTTAATTTCATTTTGAGGGATCTCTTCCATTCACACGTCCACAAAATGGGTCCACATTCGTTCCGCAATTTTGCGGAAAGGGAGAAGACCCATTTATTTTCAATGGGCCGGAATGTGCTGTCCACATCCGCATTTGCGAATCTGTGCTTCCGTTTTCACACAAAAAAAAAAAAGTTATCCTATTCTTGTCCGCAATTGCAGACATTAGGCATTTTCTATTATAGTGCCGGCGATCTGCGGTCCGCAAATTGCAGACTGCACATTGTCAGTGTTTTGCAGATCCGTGTGAATGGACCCTCATAGTAACATTACTAAAGGTTACGTTTCATCTTTATGTATATACTAATGGATTGCCTTCCTTGTACAATGTTATAATATACTTTCTATGTTAGAAAGCATATTATAGTGCATTTGTATTGTGCGGCAGTTGTGTGCGGTTCTGCCGCAATACTGCAGGTATATAGAGGGACAAGCGTTATTGGAACATATCATTTCTACTGGTGTGATATACCAGTCGCCCCCCTAAAATAAAACTGATTGAAGCGGGGTGTTATATACCAATATACTTTCTTTATAGTGCATTTGGGTACTGTAATGAATGGCGATCGCAAATTCGACCACCACATCTGGTATGTCACTGTCCATGTTGTTGGACTATTTGTGCACTTCTAGTAATTATTTCTTGGCTGCAAATATGAGCTGAAGGTTTTTCATGTTTGCCTGCCATTAAAATGAATGGGACCCGTCGCGAAACACACAGCGGGGGGTGGGCCCCATGGATTGTGTGTACACCACTGCCTAGTGTTACACAACCCCCTAATGTATGACACTGCCCTTACCATCACATAGTTCTGTATCTTGGTAAGTACTGAGTGACTGGTAACGATAATCTGAGAGAACAGCTTGTACAGAAACATACTTTACAGATGTTGGGCGACGATAACTAGAGGAAAGCCCAGCTCGCAGTTATCAGCAAAGCTGCAGGTCGCCATCACCGACTCCAGCCCAAACCCTGCGGTCGCCTCATTCTGGAAGGCGAAAAGGCTGTTGTCTATTCCATATGCAGGTTTTGATTTTGGACAGCAATAATAGGAAATTATACAAGGGTTAATTGTGAGGAGGGAGCAAATAATCCTTGTATTACAGCCCTGCTCACATAATCTGCTTGGCAGTGTAAACTATGGGTACGACGTAACAGTGGTCAATACAGAAGTAGTCATTTTTGTCATTTATTTTGTTATGCCATCAAATACAATTTCTGGAAGACCTCATTTAGTCAGGCTCCCGCTCCACAAGTCTGCACTGATTAACACTTTTATTTACACTACACAAAACCATAAATCATGCCCTCTTGACATGGCGACAAAAAAAAGTGCAGATTCTGTAGATAATAAATGCATCATCTGTAGGGTCTTCACACCACAAACTTATTCTTGCTAAGGGAGCTGCTCTTGGTAGCGGTGTCTGCATGTGCTTGATAACCAATGACCACTTTGGAAGACAGGCCCAGCCTCTCCTTGTACACTTTACTGTAGAAAAAAAAAAAAAAAAAGTGCTGAGTGAATGTTTTCACTAGTTATGATCGTATTTCTCTGGTGCTTTCGCTAACAGTATCACGTTTGTGTACATTACTATGCATTTAACCAGTCAGAGATCGGGTCATTTACTCCCCTTCCTGACTAGGTGCAGATAATGCACGAGTCTTAGGCCTCTTTCACACTACCGTATGGCTATTTCAGTGTTTTGCGGTCCGTTTTTCACGGATCCATTCTTTTTTGTTTCCGTTTTTCCGTATGGCATATACAGTATACAGTAATTACATAGAAAAAATTAGGCTGGGCATAACATTTTCAATAGATGGTTCAGAAAAAAACGGAACGGATACGGAAGACATATGGATGCATTTCCGTATGTGTTCAGTTTTTTTGCGGACTCACGGAACGCGATTTGCGGGCAATAGGACATGTTCTATCTTTCAACGGAACAGAAAAACGGAAATGGAATGCATACGGCGTACACTTTTTTTTTGCGGAACCATTTAAATGCACGGTCCGTATACAGAAAGCAAAAAACGGCCCGCAAAACGAAAAAAAAAAACTGTAGTGTGAAAGAGGCCTTAAAAAGCCATACCTTATCGAGTTCAATTATGTACATTTTTGCACCTTTTTCAGTGATACACGGGGCTTCATTTTTATTTGATCTTTTTTGTTTTTTTACATCTACAAAAAAATTTAAAAAAATGAAAAACCTAAAAACAGTACTTTGATTAAAATGTCCCTTCTCTGTAACAGGCTTCTCCTCCTCCCCCCCAATAAATAAAAAAAATAAAATGAAACCAGACAGAATGCTGATTTCCGTTATTTAGTCTCCATTGAACTATATGAGGACAGATTAAAACGGAAAGGTTTCCAGTATATCAAAGCTATAACTGAATTGAAAATGCCTGTGAACCCCCCTCCCCCGAGAGCAGCCTCCACGCAGACTTACCCAATGTGAGTAACCGCTTCTCTGTTTTCAGCCTCTCTGGTCCAGATTGCAATCTTATCTCCTTTTGCCCGAATGTTGATGACCGCGCCACAGACTTCTTCACTGAATTCCTCAAAGGCTTCTCCAATTAGACATAGTAACTGGACAAGGAGGAAACTGCTCATTTAAATACACTTGCAATGGATTTTGATAAAAATATTCTGGACAAAAGTTTGATGAAGTTGGGCACTAGAGATGAGCGAATTCCCGGTTATGAAGTTAATTTGAGATTAGTTTACTGGTAAAAGGTGAATTGTGTTATGGATTCCGTTACCATGGACCATAACGCAATTCTATGACGGAATGCAGAAACAAAATGCCTTTGGAGGCATTTAGTTATTCATTCCGTCATAATAGAAGTCTATGGGCTGCAAAACGGATCTGTCCCATTTCCGTTTTGCAGCCCATAGACTTCTATTAGGACTGAATGAATAACTGAATGCCTCCAAAGGCATTTCGTTTCTGCATTCAGTCATAAAATTGTGTTATGGTCCATGGTAACGAAATCCATAATGCAATTCAGTAAATACCACAACACACACCAGCCCCTCAAAATATGAAATTCGCTCATGGGTTCTCATTTACACATGTAACACCATAACGATTGGAGCGTCAGATACTTCCAGTTCCCTACAGTCAGGATGTTCAAGTGGATGAGGTGTGTATTTTTTTTTTCCCTATCCAGAAAAATTGGTGCCACTATGGGGTTGAGCGCTACTGGGGGGCATTTCATATACAGGGGGAACTGGTGGAAATTCATCTGTTTTTCCATGGCCATTTTTTAGCAGCCATGACTAATTGACTCCCCCCCCCCCCCCCCCACCGTCTTACACAACTGTAGCCTTAGGAGACTGGAACCTGCAACTGCCCAGTGCGACCTTTAAAGTGTTTGTCCCACAGGATAGGTCTGATCACTGGGGGCATGGTCATGTCTGACCAGCATCCCTGATTAACTCAATGTCCCCATGAAGATATAAAAAAGGTACAGACAAAAAAGAAATACACACTAGAATATATTTCGAAAATCTGTTTCCACAAGGCGGTACATCATGTTTTTGTAACAGATTTACACAAAAATCTACAAACACCAGAAAAATTAGACATTTCATATCCTCCCACCAAGGTCATGGGAAATTGGCCTTCACACAATGAAGGGTGTAGAGCACCAGATACAGAGCCTTTGTTTTCTAGCAGCTGTTACTTACAGTCTCAAGCCAAAGGGAGTCCAGGTCACTGTGACGCTGCTGCTTGGAAAGAGTGATGAGCCACCTCCCTCCCCTCTTGTTCCGACTATCTTCCCACATCGGTTCAATCCCATCCTGGGAAAAAAATAAATAAATTAGATAGATATATAGAGAGATAGAGATCTATCTATATCTACATATAATATTACATACAATAATACATACAATATACATACACAATTCTTCAAACCAAACTACTTTTTAAAGCAAAGGCTGCCACAATAACATACAAATGCTAAAACCTCCAAGTAAAGCCTAATAACTGAACTACAGCTGATGTAATTTCCTTACTAGTAGATTGTCATTTTTACTAATGCGTAAAGACTCAAGATAACAGTAACTTTTTCAGAAACCAATTTGATTTTATTTAGTAGTCAAATGCAGAAGGTGATTAACGCGTTAACCATCCAACATGTTCACGCTTCTTTTTGTAACTTATCTTAATACAGACCCTCACCCTCTTCCATATGGAGGTTTGTTGCAGTAATTTCTACTACAAAAAATCCACAACATACATGTAAAACACATACATGTTTATGCAGCAAACACATTTCTGCAATAAACCTGCCAAATTTTGCTGCGGATCTGTAACGCCCTGCTAGGGGGCATTACCACTCTTTGCCCCATCACCATCTTTAATGGTGCTTCCTGCATAATGTGTATTTACCCCTAGGTAATACACAAGGTGTAACTGTATTTGTGACTTCGTATACATTGCACTTAAACCATTACAGTCTACCAGCAGACGTAGTCACTTCTGGAAGTGCCGTGTTAACCAGAATGGAGCCCTTCTTCCATTCTAGCCCCCTCTCTAAGGAGGGAGGAGTTGAGTTAGTTAGAAGTCAGTTAAGAGTACCCCTGTAAGGGGAAGGCTGTGTGCCAGCCAGCAGAGGGCCTGAGGGCCCATGCTACAGGCCCAGAAGCCAGGAGGAAAAGGTTCCCTGGACCCAGATCAACATAAAGATAGAGTCAGACTATTGAAGATTAAGTTGCAGCAGAAATCAGCAAAAGGAAAAGTTCCTATATAATCCAGTCAAGATAGAGCTGAAAGTACAGTTGTAGCAGAGCTAAAAGTGTTTGCCTGCCAGAACTTCATGCCAAATCCTGCTGGTAACCTAGATAAAGCCGGAAGATTGTCCCTTGAGAGTTTATGCCAAGTAAAATTGTAAACCATTTCAATACAAGTCTGGACTCAATTTCTTCACTCACAACCCTGTTTGCACTACTTCAGACTACAATGCCTGGGGTTCTGGATATCCAGGTAGAAACACTGACAAATGCAAAGCTACACCTAAAGGGACACTATAGGCAGCCCTTACACCACTCGCATTCCTACACCTGGTTCCACCATCACCTACATAGGGTGACTTAGTCCCTCGTTGCTGCAATGCAACTGGCGTCAAAAAATAAATAAATTACAATCACCACATCGTAAAGAGACCCCTGGCCCATTTCACCAGTAGTCCGCTGCAGATCCATGGCAAAAACCCTCAACAAAATCAGCTGCATAATTACTTATGGTTTTTGCTGTGGATTTCACCTTCTCCATTGCAGAGGGTGAAATCTACAGCATAAATGGACGTGCTGCAGATTTTAAATCCACACTGCAGTGTACGGTTGAGATTTCTTAAATCTCATTCTCCTCGCTGGTACTGTACAATGCTACAGACTTTCTGCATGAATATCCTCAGCATATCCACCATGCATGAACATACCCTAACATGCACATATGAAGCCGTGTCTAATGCAGGTCTTGGACAATGATGGCCTAGGACTGGCATAGACATGGTTGTTACCCCATTGCAAACAACTCTGACCAATGATTAACCCGTAGAATACCAGCACCGTACATGTAGGGCACTGGTATCAGGGTCACAAATCCCAGCGCTGTACAGCAACGGTGCTCTGATCTGCAGCCACTCGATCAGCTGCAGGGGTCCTACAGTCAGATAGCCAGGACCCCTGCTGACCGCAGCATGTGTGGTATCCTGCCGGATGGCTATCGGGTCCCCACACTTCTGTGACTGGGACCCGATAGCACGGAAGTCAGCCTGATGCCTTCCATGAGCCTGTGAGATCCAGCCCCCTGGATCTCTCAGGCAGGAAGGCTGTAAGTGTATTACAGTGAGTAATACACTTACAGCCAATGCATTACAATACAGAAATACTGTAATGCATTGTAAAGGGGATCAGACCCCAAAAGCATCCTGTTCCCAAAATAAATAAAGTAGGCATTAGGTATCGCCGCGTCCATATTGACCGGCTCTATAAAAATATCACATGATCCACCCAGTCAGGTGAACGCCGTAAATAAAATAAAAACAGTGTCAAAAAAAGCGATTTTCTGGTCTCCTTGCCTCACAAAAAGTGTAATACCAAGTGATCAAGAAGTCTTATGTACCCCAAAATGGTACCAAATAGTCACCTCATCCTGTAAAAGAAAAAAAATCAGCCCCTACTTAAGACCATAGCAAAAAAAGGCTCTCAGAAAATGGCTACACAAAAACAAGATTTTATTCTGTTCAAAAAGGCTTTCACTGTGTAAAAATGTATAAAAGTAATAAACATTAGGTATTGCCGGGTCCATAACAACCTGCTCTATAAAAATAGCACATTATATGCCCCCCCAGGTTAATGCTGTAAAAAAATTGCCAATTTTTCACCTTGCCTCAAACAGATTAATACCAAGCGATCAAAAAGTCTTATGTACCTCAAAATGGTACCAATCAATCTGTCACCTAATCCCACAAAAAAATGAGCCCCCAAATAAAACAATCCCTTCAATCCATCAAAATCTGCACTGCCCAAAAACATTTTATTGGAAGAAACAAAACTTTCATTATAACAGCCAAGTGTTTCCAAAATCTGTAAAACACTTTAAGGGGTGAAATTTACAAAATGGGGTCACTTTGAGGGTTTCCACTGTAGGGGTACGTCAGGGTCTCTTCAAATACAAAATGGTCCCTAAAAACCATTCTAACAAAATCTGCCTCTGTCCACTATGGGGTATTTATGTAAACTGCAGAATCAGTAATAGAGCGAGGTTTATTTTGCCGTCTACCCTTGCTGTGTTGCAAGAAAAAAAATAACAAAAAATAAATAAAATCTACCCAAAAAGTGACATTTTGAAATTTCACCTTCATTTTCCTGAAGGTGAAATTTCATTTTTAATTCTTGTGGAACACCTCAAGGGTTAACAAAGTTTGTAACATCAGTTTTGAATAATTTAAGGGGTGTAGTTTTAAAATGGGGTCATTACCATCTGTCTTAAAAGTAGAGAAATCCAAATTTAGAAAAATTGAGAATTTTTCCCAAACGTTGGGATTTTATAAATAAAGATGAAATATCGACTCAAATTTGCCTCTCATGAAGTACAATGTGTTACAAAAAAAAAAAAAAAAAAAAAGTCTCAGAATGGCTTGGATCAGTAAAAGCGTTCCAAAGTTATTACCACATAAAAGGGACACGTCAGATTAGCAAAAATTGGCCTGGGATTTAAGGTGAAAAGTGGCCCAGTACTGAAAGTGTTAAGCATGGAAAGTACTTTGAAAACAAAGCAATACCTTAAGTGTGGTCTCACCTTAAAGATTGAGTAGTCACAGCCAGATGACAACTTGCTTGCAAGCTGAATATGTGTATACAGTCTGAGAAGGAAACCACAATGGTTAATATATTGATTCAGAGGAATCCCGGGATGCAAGTCCCGTACGTACATTTTGAGTCCAAGTTACTCTGGTTAAAGGTTTATCAATAACTTAAGGGGTTATCCCATGACTAATGTAAAAAAAACAAAAAAACAAACAAACCAGACATCATATAGTACATGACAACCTCTTTCTAGCAAAGCTAGAACCAGCCCTGTACCTCACATGGATCCAGAGTTCTCCTCATTCAATGCGCTGCTAGATTGATATCAAGAAGGCAGCTCAAAGGAAGTGTCTTTTCTGCTGCAGCTAAGGGGGCATGCCCATGCTCTCCCTATCCCAGCTCAGGAGCCAGTTGGAGGATGAAACTGAGCATGTGCGGCCATCTCAGGGAGCAGGTCAGAGAAATCAGAAAAAACAAAACCACCACAAAACCAAAACCACAAACAGCAGGTGGCGCTATACAGATATATTTTATCAAATAACTCAGTGGCTATGCAAGAATAGGCATTCCTATATAGGGCTGTGTGCATTTTGCAAAATGTGTAACACTGCCAGTATTCATGTTTTGCAGACCTGCAACTTGCAGACCTTAAAAAACGGATATGGTTGTGTGACTGAGCCCAGCATGGTCTGTCTCACTGCGAATATACCCTTCCACACTGGCTAAGTTTTTAATTGCATGCAATTGCAAAAGTATTTAAAGCCAGGTGCTTGTTTGAAAACTGTAGAATAGTTTTCATGTGACAACCCCTTTACTCATTTAGAAAAAGGTTATAAAAGTATATGTCCCAAGACATTAGTACAATGAGAGCAAATATATGAAAGACGTTAAAATAAGAAAAAAGTGTTTTTTTAAATGCGCAAGATGAAAAACGTAAAGAGGCGAGTGACCTAAATATAGTAGTGTTGGGCCGAATAACAGTCCAGTAATGCTCAATAGGGTGCACAAAGATGTGGTCATAGTCCCCACTCAGTTGTAAGGGGGACCACTGTGAACACCCTATAATTAATAAAGACCCAGATTTAAAAATACGAATCCCACTGCTACTGGTGATTGGATTTTTATATCCAGTGAGCAGGATAATTGCCACTGCACCAATTATGAGCTGGTGGGATTAGTACTAAAAAGAAGGCTATCCCCTCTGGGATTGGCAGGTAGTCTAAGGCCTCTTTCACACTTGCGTTGTCCGGATCCGGCGTGTACTCCACTTGCCGGAGGTACACGCCGGATCCAGAAAAACGCAAGTGTACTGAAAGCATTTGAAGACGGATCCGTCTTCAAAATGTTTTCAGTGTTACTATGGCAGCCAGGACGCTATTAAAGTTCTGGTTGCCATAGTAGGAGCGGGGGAGCGGTATACTTACAGTGCACGCGGCTCCCGGGGCGCTCCAGAATGACGTCAGAGCGCCCCATGTGCATGGATGACGTGCCATGCGATCACGTCATCCATGCGCCTGGGGCGCCCTGACGTCACTCTGGAGCGCCCCGGGAGCCGCACGGACGGCAAGTATGCTGCTCCCCCGCTCCCCACTACACTTTACCATGGCTGCTAGGACTTTAGCGTCCCGGCAGCCATGGTAACCATTGAGAAAAAGCTAAACGTCGTATCCGGCAATGCGCCGAAACAACGTTTAGCTTAAGGCCGGATCCGGATCAATGCCTTTCAAAGGGCATTAATTCCGGACCCGGCCTTGTGGCAAGTCTTCAGGATTTTTGGCCGGAGCAAAAAGCGCAGCATGCTGCGGTATTTTCTCCGGCCAAAAAATGTTCCGTTCTGGAACTGAAGACATCCTGATGCATCCTGAACGGATTTCACTCTATTCAGAATGCATTAGGATAATCCTGATCAGGATTCTTCAGGCATAGAGCCCTGACGACAGAACTCTATGCCGGAAGAAAAGAATGCAGGTGTGAAAGAGTCCTTAGAGATGTAATGTCTCAAAGAGGAACCCCGTGGGGTAACATTTGCAGCATACCAAACTGTCCAGTACCCAATCAGCCACTGGGCAGTTGAAGTCAGCAAGGGGGAACGGCTGTCCACTTTACTGCCCCTCATATGGTGCACAACAGTAAGAGGTAATTGCTGGTCTGGCCATCGTACCAGCTACCAGCATGCTGGTGGTACAATAGCCAGACCAGCAATTTCCTCTTACTGTTGTGCACCGTACAAGTGTCAGTGTATGAGGGGTGGTAAAGTGCACAGCCTTCAACTGCCCAGTGGCTGATTGGGTACTGGACAGTTTGGTATGCTGCAAATGTTACCCCACTGGGTTCCTCTTTGTGAGACATTACATATCTCTAAGACTACCTGCCAATCCCAGTGGGGATATCCTTTTTTAGTACTAATCCCACCAGCTCATAATTAGTGCAGTGGCAATTATCCTGCTCATTGGATTTTTATATTCAATCACCAGTAGCGGTTGGATTTGTATATTTAAATATATGGGTCTTTATTAATTATAGGGTGTTCACAGTGGTTCCCCCATACAACTACTGTGTGGGGACTCTGAAGACACTACTATATTTAGGTCGCTCACCTTTTTACGTTTTTCATCTTACGCATTTAATAAAACCTTTATTTTTTACGTCCCTTTCATATATTTGCCCTCATTGTGACAACCCCTTTAATTGCAGAGAAAGGCTAATGGTTCCTTCCCAGTCATCATCCCATGTAAAGATGGCCAGCGATCAGGTGACAAATGGGCACATTATATAAATTTTCGCGAGAACACTTCATAAATTGTAAGACTATTATAGTACCCCATTTAAGTAAAAAAGGCCCAAGCAATCGGCAAGCATGCAGACAAATAGATTTTTGAGTAGTTTGCTTAAACAGCTTTCCCTATAACATTAGGGCATGGTGAGGGGCACAAATGGGACCCTTTCCCAACTACTGGCAGTAGTAAAAAGCCACGTCTTAATGACTCTTGGCTCTGAACTGCTACTGTTCATAGAAAACAAAAGTGAGAGAATGTCAAGAAGATAGTTGTAGCAAATACTTGGTTTGTCACATGCCTTTTTAAACATTTATGACCCAAGCAATCCAAAAAGAATCCACTTTGTTTTATCTGCCAATGGGAGATGGAAGTATTGGAAAGTGGAGCGGCCCAAGTCTACTTTCACACTGGCGTTTTGGTTTCAGTTTGTGAGATACATTCAGGGCTCGCACAAGCGGTCCAAAAAGGATCAGTTTTGCCCTAATGCATTCTGAATGGATAAGGATCTGCTCAGAATGCATCAGTTTGCCTCCGTTCCATCTACATTCCGCTTCGGAGGAGGACACCAAAACGCTGCTTACAGCGTTTTGGTGTCCGCCTGACGATGCAGAGGCAAAATGATCCGTCCTGACAGAGATCAGTTTTGGCTTTGTTACAGATAATACAAACGGATCCGTCCCCCATTGACTTTCAATGGGGTTGAAGACAGATCTGTTTTGGCTATGTTACAGATAATACAAACTGATCCGTTCTCAGACGCATGCGGTTGTATTATCTGAATGGAAGCGTTTGTGCAGATCCATGACAGATCCACACCAAGCGCGAGTGTGAAAGTAGCCTAAAACAATTTGTGGCAATACTATGACAAAATTCTCTCTCAAAGTAAGCCAGCCATTGCATGGTATAAAGACTGGACAGTCAAAAGGTTCACCCGATCCATCATAAGGCATCTGCCTCTGAAAAATGTGGTGGAGTTTTAGACAGTGTGTAATTTGACAGATTAGTAAATCTGTTCCACTGTCTGGATGATTCTCCATAGGCCTTCCTTTGGGCTAATACGCATTACCCTCTGTTCTGGACCTGAGCGGATAGATTTCTATGTCTGGACATGTCAGACTTCTCAGTGACACTTCTGAGACCTTACCATGCCAGTCTCTGGATCCATAGCTCCCAATGCTAGTACACTGCTTACCGATTCTCTCTGGCTCTAAGGCACCGACCACCAACTTGTTCTTCCGCAGCCGGATTTAGGCCTCCTTTTGCTCACTCAGTGTCAAGTCCATCTGACATGACATGCTCTCCTCTACCACATCATCTAATGACACATCTGTGTAGGACTGTTAGTAATGGGCCCTGCTGACCGACACCTTCCTCCTGTAAACTGGCATCCAGGAATCCTTATTCCTGGTGCTACCTGCTCTGACAGGGCATGTGGTACTGCCACATGTCATAGTTCACCAGCCTTACAAAACATGGACTAACTGGTTCATGAGGGCCAAAAATTACATGGTGTACCACCACACGAACAGCATTAAACAGGTTCTTAGAGGCACATCTGCACAGTATAAAAACGCAAGGTGGGGGGTTAATTGGGGTCCCACCCACTTAGGGGGGCACTTTGTCACAATTTTGTTGCCCAAAATATTTTTTATGTCATCGGGGACCACTGTATGTAGTAATTTAATACGCACATCCATTTATGCTAGTTCCCACATTCCTGAGGCAATTGATATACTTACGCCCAAAAGTCTTCTACTGTGTTGAATGTTGTAACAAGGCGCAAGTTACACTGCCACGGCTGGCTTTTCACATTTTTGAAGAACCAGAGGGCCCATCTAGAAAAGTGATACAATTATCAGTAATATAGTGAATACTGATCAAATTATGAACTGACATTTCATGAAAGAGCTATACATGGATACTATAGCATTTCAGACCTTGAAGCACTGTCATATCTGACTAGCTGGACTTTCAAATCAACTTACTCTCTTCTCAGCTTGTTTTACTTGCGATGCTCCCACCCTTTTAAAGAATGAATTCCACAGCTGGGAGTATGAGCCGAGATAGCACCGATGCAGGACTATCCACTTAGTACAAAGTTAAAGCAGTACTCTTTCCAAATTCACAAAATGCTAATACACAGAAGCAGCATTGAAGTCTTTTTTAAAATAAAAATATGGACCCACAGATTTCTTTGGTTATGTTACAGATCTGTAACACACAGATCCATAATTTGATCTTGGGGAAAACTGGACATAGACCCTACAGAGACCCTTCCTTGTGAGTCAATGCTCATGGGGCAACCTGAGCCCTCCTCACAGCCACCAGAATGGTAAAGAATAATCTGATGCTCCCCTCCTGACTCCTAAATTCAACTATTACTATCCTGAGGCAACTTGAGTAGGAGGACAGAACATGGCAGCTAACCATGGCCACCACAGAGGGGCTTTTTTTTTGGGGGGGGGGGGGGGGATTTTGGGCTGCTGGGGTATTCTTTTGCTCCACACCATGGTATTTCTTTCTGCTGGGGTGGTATAATGTACCGCAATATGGTATTGCTGGCAATGCCTTTTGTCAATTTGGACCAGACTCCAAAATAAGGCCACTTATTTTTTTCCAGGGCCAATTTTTGTACAGTCTGCCCCTGTATCGTCTTATACACAAGTCCTCAAGTGCCACAATATTAACTTATGCCCTAGTCACAGGAGCATCTGATCAGTGTGGGTCCCACCCCTGAGAACCCCACGAATAGCACCCTGTGCACCAGAAATTAAAAAGGAGCAGCAGGTCGAACATATACTGCTCCATTCATTTTCTATAGGACTACCTGACATAACCAAGTACAGTGCTTGGCCATCTATGGCAGTCCCATACAGAATTAATGGGTTGACCTGCTGTTCCTTTTATACTTCTGCATGGCATCCCCCATTCTCATAACTGATGGGGTACCAATGGTCAGCCTCCACCTATCAGATGCTTATCCCCCATCCTGTAGAAAGGGGATCAGTTAATATCGTTGCACAACCCTTTAAAAGGGAACGGTCACATTCAACATGCTACTTCAGCAGTAGGCAGCATGTGTTAAAGCAAAAGGAGTATAGTAAACATGACAACCTCCCTTTAAACTGAAAGGAGCTAAAGAGAATACCTAACCATCACTTGGCACGCTCTTAGAATGCCTAGATCTTTTTCACCCAAATCCCAATTTCAGAACCATGTCCTTTTGGCCCAACTAAATGTAAATAATATTCTAATGTAAACTGAATAGTTATTGGAGTGCTCTATTGTATCCTGCCAACTGAATGTAGTCAAATCCATTCTCCAGTGACCTGTAAATGGCTCCTCAGTTGGTGGGAGGGTTCATTTCATCTCATAGAAGGAGAGAGAGAATAAAAAAAAAAAAAAGGCTCTTTGTATCCAAGGCTTTAAAGTAGAATAAAAGGAAAGCCTCAAACCATCCGTTACTAAACACATAGCTTAGTACTGCTTAATGCTGTACAGAGGGTTATATCTTGGGCATATAAACGTTCATTTTAGAGAGAATTAGGCCTGGTTCACATTTTGCTTTCTTGCAGCATAGCCTGGCCAGGGGTTTACGGCCTGGTAATAGGTGGGGGTGCCCTTAGTGTCAGTGGGTGTTGGGGTGCAAACAGGGGCCCCTTGAGCAGTATAATGCAGAGGCGGTGCAGGTAAGTTGTGGCACAATGATTAGGCTGGTTGTGGGCGAGAACAAGTCAGCTGGGCAGCTGTTACACAAACACTTGCAAAAAGGCTCCAAGTCTCTTCCCAGGTAGTCTTCAATATTCCCATTTTGGCCAAATGGATGCAAATCTCCAATACTTGCTCTGTATGGCACTACAATGCCCAACTGCGGGATGTAGTTTAACAAATGGCCAGTTTGTCACCTTAGTAGGGTACCTTAAGCTCATCACTCAAAGCTAATTCAGCGCCATCCACAACCAACATATGCATTACCTTCACTGGCTTTTTGTCAATGCGCTGTGAAGTGGCGCTCAACCTTCTGTAAAGTTGTATGCTTCCCTCCCGCAGAGGCTAGCTTGTCTCACATTTAGGGCTCATTCACACTACAGTGCGAAGCCCATGCCTGTATTGCGGACTGCATTTTCGGATCCTCAATACACGGGTCCCGTTCTGTGGCCATTCCACATCACGGATGCGGACCCATTCATTTCAATGGGTCAGCAAATCCAGAGATGCAGAACAGAACACTACGGAGTGCTTTCTGAGTTTCCGTTCTTCCGCACCGCAAAAAGATAAGGCTTGCTTTATCTTTTTGCGGACCCATTCAAGTGAATGGGGCCACGATCCCCATGCAGCTTCTACACAGCAGGTGCCAGTGCTTAGCGGTACACAGCACGGGCTTCACACAGTTGTGTGAACAAGCCCTTACTTTGATTGCCTTTGACTTACAGGGGCTGCTGTGCTCCAATCTGCTGCGAATCCTTGCAATTCCATGCATTGAAGACCGCTCCTCACACATCAACTATCTCTCAGACTCACCACTGTTCCCAGATCAGAAAGGGGGGGGGGGGGGCAGCTCACACCTAGAAACTGGATATAGGGCTGGTAATTTAATGCTGTACCCCATATACAGCTCTTACAAGTTGCTGCACATACACTACTAACAAAAAGGTAGGAATATTTGGCTTTTGGGTGAAATTTATGGAAAACTTAATATCACTGTAGCGTGAACTTCTCACGAAAGTAGAGCATTTACGTAAACATGCAATTGAGATTTCCTCATCTCAATTTATATAAAAGAAAAAAAAAAAAAAGTGGTGGTTATACCCACACAAAAAATGTCAATGTCTCAATAACTTGTCATGTGGCCTTGAGCTTCAATTACAGCTCGACAACATCTCACAAGTCGACTTATCTGCTGAAACATGGCATCCCATTCTTCTTGAAGGGTGGCCCTCAGGTTATTGAGGTTCTGGGGTACAGAGATAAGGGCCTCTATACGACAATCAACTTATCTCATAAGTTTTCAATGTGAGGTCTAGAGAAAGTGCTGGCCCCTCCAGTCTCCAGCAGCCGGTCCCTAATGATGCGATCTTAATGAGCTAGTCCATTATCGTCCATGTAGGTGAAATTAGGTCTGCGTTGTTCATGCAGAGGCACAGTGACTGGATTAATGAGGTTATTCAAGTAGTATGAGCTTGTCACTGTACCATTCACAAAGTGTAGGACAGTTCTGTATTGACTACACACCTGCCCACACTAATACCACCAAAGGCTCATCCGGTAACAACAGTGACGGATGCATAGGCGTCTCCAACATTGTTGGCGGCCATAATTTCTACTCAGTGTGAATCGAGTTTCATCAGTGAACAGCACTGAGGCCCACTGGTCCAACATCCAGTGTAGATGCTCCCTGGCCCATGCAAGATGATGACGCCTGTGCCTGGTGCTGTGGTCCGGTACCTTTGGAGCTTATCTAGCACGCTGATGTAAATGGTTTTGAATGGTCTGAATGTTACACTTGGGCACCTCTAAACTCCCTTAAATGTGCCTAGAGTTGTGCGGCATTCATCATCCAGTTGCGCAGGGCATTGGTCACAATGAAGCAGTCAGTGTTGGATGTGGCCGAAGGACGTCCACTTCTATGCCTTTTCCAGTCTGTTGCAACCTGCTGACACTAAGCTCAGTGGCAAGTTCCATCTGAGACGGATCCGTCTTCAAAATGCGTTCAGTGTTACTATGGCAGCCAGGACGCTATTAAAGTCCTGGTTGCCGTAGTAGTGGGGAGCGGTATACTTACAGTCCGTGTGGCTCCCGGGGCGCTCCAGAATGACGTCAGAGCGCCCCGTGCGCATGGATGACGTGCCATGCGATCCATGCGCGTGGGGCGCCGTGACGTCACTCTGAAGCGCCCCGGGAGCCGCACGGACGGTAAGTATACTGCTTCCCCGCTCCCCACTACACTTTACTATGGCTGCCAGGACTTTAGCGTCCCGGCAGCCATGGTAACCATTCAGAAAAAGCTAAAGGTCGGATCCGGCAATGCCTTTCAAATGGGCATTAATTCCGGATCCGGCCTTGCGGCAAGTGTTCAGGATTTTTGGCCAGAGCAAAAAGCACAGCATGCTGCAGTATTTTCTCCGGCCAAAAAACGTTCTGGTCTGAACTGAAGACATCCTGATGCATCCTGAACGGATTTCTCTCCTTTCAGAATGCATTAGGATAAAACTGATCAGGATTCTTCTGGCATAGAGCCCCGACGACGGAACTCTATGCCGGAAGAAAAGAACGCAGGTGTGAAAGAGCCCTTAGTCTCATGATGTGACAACGTGAACAGCATGATGAGGATGACTTTTTAATACCAATTCTAATTGAACCAGGAAATTTGTCGATTCATGGATCAAACACCTGTTGTGAGTTTTTTTCCGGTAAGCTCCTTGTTAAAGATCAAGTTGTGTAAGAAGTACTCAAAGAATAGGACATGCTCTGTTTTTTTCAAGGACCGCGGAACAGAACTATTAATGCGGACAACACACGTTGTGCTGTCCGCATCTTTTGGGGCCCCATTGACATGAATAGGTCTGCACCCATTAAGCTAAATTGCAGAACAGATGCAGAGCCAGAAATACAGCCATCTGAATGAGCCTTTAAACAGAGAATACCTTTCCAACTGACTCCAGTGCTCGGACATGCAGATTCTGGACCCTCTTGTTCTCCCTTTTGTGCAGTACTGTAAAGTACAGATGGCTTTCTTGATGCAAAGCTCCAAGGAGTGAGGACATGTAGCTTCTCTCACTTAGGCCTCATGCACACGACAGTTTTTTTTCACGGCCCGCAAAACGGGGTTCCGTTGGTCCGTGATCCGTGACCGTTTTTCTGTCCGTGGGTCTTCCTTGATTTTTGGAGGATCCACGGACATGAAAAAAAAGTCATTTTGGTGTCCGCCTGGCCGTGCGGAGCCAAACGGATCCGTCCTGAATTACAATGCAAGTCAATGGGGACGGATCCGTTTGATGTTGACACAATATGGTGCCATTTTAAACGGATCCGTCCCCATTGACTTTCAATGTAAAGTCTGGAGTTCTGTTATACCATCGGATTGGAGTTTTCTCCAATCCGATGGTATATTTTAACTTGTAGCGTCCCCATCACCATGGGAACGCCTCTATGTTAGAATATACTGTCGGATATGAGCTACATCGTGAAACTCATTTCCGACAGTATATTCTAACACAGAGGCGTTCCCATGGTGATGGAGACGCTTCAGATTAGAATATACAAAAAAACTGTGTACATGACTGCCCCCTGCTGCCTGGCAGGTGCTGCCAGGCAGCAGGGGGCAGACCCCCCCCCCCCCTGTTTTTAACTCATTGGTGGCCAGTGGGCCCCCCCTCCCCTGTTGTTAACTCGTTGGTGGCCAGTGTGCGCACCCCCCTCCCTCCCTCTATTGTTTTAATACATTGGGGCCAGTGTGCGCGCGCCCCCCAACCCCCCCTCTATTATTTTAATACATTGGGGCCAGTGTGCGCGCGCCCCCCCAACCCCCCCCTCCCTCCCTCTATTGTTTTAATACATTGGGGCCAGTGTGCGCGCGCCCCCCCAACCCCCCCTCCCTCCCTCTCTCTATTGTTTTAATACATTGGGGCCAGTGTGCGCACCCCCCCAACCCCCCCCCCTCCCTCCCTCTATTGTAATCATCATCGGTGGCAGCGGAGTAGAAGATTTTCATACTTACCTGCTTCTTGCTGCTGCGATGTCTGCGTCCGGCCGGGAGCTCCTCCTACTGGTAAGTGACAGCAATGCGCCGCACAGACCTGTCACTTACCAGTAGGAGGAGCTCCCGGCCGGACGCAGACATCGCAGCAGCAAGAAGCAGGTAAGTATGAAAATCTTCTACTCCGCTGCCACCGATGATGATTACAATAGAGGGAGGGAGGGGGGGGGGGGGGTTGGGGGGGTGCGCACACTGGCCCCAATGTATTAAAACAATAGAGGGAGGGAGGCGCGCGCACACTGGCCCCAATGTATTAAAACAATAGAGGGAGGGAGGGGGGGTTGGGGGGGGCGCGCACACTGGCCCCAATGTATTAAAACAATAGAGGGAGGGAGGGAGGGGGGTGCGCACACTGGCCACCAACGAGTTAACAACAGGGGAGGGGGGGGGCCGCACAATGATATTCAAACTGGGGAGGGGGGGGGGGGTCTGCCCCCTGCTGCCTGGCAGCCCTGATCTCTTACAGGGGGATATGATGGGGTTAATTGTACTATCATATCCCCCTGTAAGAGATCGGGTGCTGCCAGGCAGCAGGGGGCAGTCTTGTACAAAGTTTGCAGTGTATTCTAACTAGAAGCGTCCCCATCACCATGGGAACGCTTCTGTGTTAGAATATACTGTCGGAAATGAGTTTTCACGAAGTGAAAACTTAGATCAGAAAAAGCTTTTATGCAGACGGATCTTCGGATCCGTCTGTATGAAACTAAAACCTACGGCCACGGATCACGGACACGGATGCCAATCTTGTGTGCATCCGTGTTCTTTCACGGACCCATTGACTTGAATGGGCCCGTGAACCGTTGGCCGTGAAAAAAATAGGACAGGTCATATTTTTTTCACGGCCAGGAAACACGGCTCACGGATGCGGCTGCCAAACGGTGCATTTTCCGATTTTTCCACGGACCCATTGAAAGTCAATGGGTCCGTGAAAAAAAACGGAAAACGGCACAACGGCCACGGATGCACACAACGGTCGTGTGCATGAGGCCTTAATCAGCTATCACTAGACACAGGCTGACTCAACTAAGGGCAGACCCAAGTTTATCACATAGCTTCCTACAAAAGCGCGAGTCAGGATTGTTAACCCCCGACTTAGCCATACAAAACTATACTGGGTTATACAATACACCAGAATATTTAACATTTAAATAATACTAAACAATTTTCAAAGTAACCTATGCTGGGGTACTGCAAAAGCAGTAAAATATGAAGAGTAAACCCACTTAAAGCCTTAAAGCCTCTTCTCTTGATAATTGAAGCCACTCCCCTTGGAGCCAGCCTACAGTTCCCTTTGGGCAGTGCCATCATCCTTAAAATGGCTGCAAATGGAGGGGCATGTTGAAACTTTGAAGGCCCAGATTTACTAATGTATCTGTACCTTGAATTGGTATAGATAGTGCTAAATTGTCCCAATTTGTGCAACTACAGTTTCTCCAATTTCTTGACTTGCATGAAAAGCGGCAGGGCTCGGTAGCGAGGGGCCTGGCTTAAGATGAGACTTTAGCACCAAAATGATTAGTACAGAGCTAGAGAAAAGGTATCTCTGCAAGAAGATCATCCAGTCTAAGTCTAGGCAGTCTAAGCTTATGTCATCTATGGTATTCGTAAACTTCTGCAAGAAGATCATCCAGTCTAAGTGTTTATATAGCCCAGGGATCAGCAACCTCAGTCACGCCTGCTGTTCTGAGACTACAACTCCCAGAATCCTCCATTCACTTCTATGGAAGTTAGAACAGCCAAGTGTGCATGCTGGGAGTTATGGTTTCACAACAGATAGTATATGAAAGATCACTGATCCCTGGTATAGACACATAGCTGTGGTTCACCTGATTAAAACTCTGTTTTTCACTCGATCAGATGCTCCGTTCCAGAGATGGGATACTTCTTCAAAGTGCAAATTAGGTGTTTGGTACAATGAAGGTGTCCCCATTGTTCTCATTGCACCAAACACCTAATTTGTATATCAGGAATAACTAACTCAGGAACTGAGCCTCCGATTAACAAAAGAAAAACAATTTTAATTGGGTGAACCACAGCCGTGTCTGTGCAGACAGGAAGGTTGCTAGTGAACGATTCCCTTTAAAGCCTATGTAAAGTGTCCATCCCTTTGATATACTGTATCTAGCTTCTGTACGGGCACATTTTCACATTGCAATCAGGCAAAACACTCCATCTGATGGCCATGTGTGAATATGCTCTAACACTCAGTCATTTATTATCATGAATATAACACATGCCATTTCCTCGTCTGACAGACTAGATCCAGTCTAGCTCACACAAGTCCCAATCAGGGGATAGCAAGTTATTTTCTAACTTAATATTAACCAAAATTAGTTAAGGGTCAACTGGAGGCCTTTTCTAAGCTCCATGAGTACATTTTCCAACCAGAGCCTTCCACATTGCTAGGCTGTGTTTAATCCACCTATCACAGGGCGCCACCTTGTGGACAAACCCTACCAGTTCTCACATAGAATCGAGCTTCAACTAAATTCTGGTTTCTCATTACCTGCTCTGTAAAAGATGCATTTCCACGTGTTCAACAGCAGCCACTTTTTTCTTTTTCTTCTTCTCATCTCGTCGGGGTATATTCTTAATGGTTAACTAGAAGAAAAAGATCACATAGCAAGCATGTTTGTTAGAGGTGGTTGGTACTATGGCCATGCAGGTACATAATGGTGTGCGTTTCATTGCAGCCCAAACACTCAAATCACAATGAATGCATGAAGTTTTGTAAAAATTCCTGTGATCTTCAACTTGTTGCAATCAAACCGTAAATGCACGCTGGAATACCGAAGGTTACTGATCCCCGCCTTAAGGGTATGCCACGGATTTCAAATCTCCAGCAAAATTTGTGACAAATCCGCAGTGGAACTTCCACTGAGGAATCATAACAAAATCCACTGCAGGAAATACACCCATATACTGTATGTCCATACATGATGGAAATCCTGCAGAAAATCTGCAGTGTTTCTCCTGGAAATGGCAAAAATACAATAAATAAGGTGCATTTTTCGTTGCAGATTTCAGAAGTGCTCCTGGGTTGATTCAGATTTCATTGTTAAGAGTGAAACGTGCAATAAAAATCCGCTGCCTACACAGATTTAAAATCTGTACCACAAGTCACTGTCTGCGGAAGGTTTTTCCACTGCGTGAGAATTGCAAAATCCACAGTATATCCTCTGTTACATAGCGGCCAACATAGCAGGTCCACTGAAGATCTGTCCGAAAAAAAGTGAGGATTTGGCTACAGATATGCATCAGATTTTACCCTGTACATTGCAGAGTTAAATCTGCAACAAAAGTTGACATACTGCATGTCAAGTTATGCTGGTCTTTATTAAATGACCCCCACCGTCTGCAGCAACTTCCTGCATCCCAGCTGTTGTGAAACTACAACTCCCAGCATGCTGCATTAAATTCTATGGGAGTCCGAAGCAAGTGTGCATGCCAGGGGTGCTAGTTTCACCACAGCAGGGGTGCTGGAGGTTGCCGTTCCCAGTTTTAGGCCTCATGCACACAACAGTTTTTTTGTGGTCCGCATCCGAGCCTTATTTTTTGCGGCTCGGGTGCAGACCTATTCACTTCAATGGGGCCACAAAAGATGCTGTCCACATCCGTTGCACTGTTCCGTGGCCCCGCAAAAAAAAAAAATTATAGCATGTCCTATTCTTGTAAGAATAAGCATTTCTACAATGGGCTGCCCATTCCGTAAATTGCGAAAGGCACACGGCTTCCGTTTTTTTACGGATCCGCGGACTGCAAAAAAAAACAAAAAAAAAAAAAAACTGAACGGTCGTGTGCATGAGGCCATAGGGTATATGCACATGGCAGAGTAGTTTAGGCAGACTTTCCAGTGGTATCCGCACCAAATCTGATGTGTTAAACGTGGATTTTTATGCATCTTACGCTATGTGTCACAAAGGGTAAAACCTACACTGCTGATCCGCACAATTGATGTTGTAGATTTCCAATGCTGCACCACAGGCCAGTTTCTGCACAGAACATTTCCACACACTACATGAGACTTTGAAAATCTCAGCTGGTAATGTATTACATGGCAGATTTTCTGCACAAAATACCCTAAAATTACTTTGCTGCTGGTCTAAAATATTGCAGACTCTGCACGGAGCCCCACTGTGAGAAATCAAAAGACAGCGGACCTGTTCTATATTCCCCCTATAACCACTCCCTGCTCACCTATACAATGGTCCACACACTGTAGCGTCATTTATTATAGTGTTTTGCGCCTGTTTTAGTTTAATTTTTCCTATTTTAGATTGTCTAATTTTTTTAGGTGCATTTACTAATGAAACTGAAAGTGCACCTGTTTTGGGTGCATTTGCGCCTCTTTCAACAATTCTCAGCTTTAGACAGATTCTGGTGCTTTTTGGCTTATGCATGTAGGTGCACGTTATGCATGAATTAGGCACAGCAATATACTCATTTTTACTCCCTCCAGGGGTAGCATAGTTCCGTTTGTCTGCTTTGTGTTGGGCCGTGCTACAATTTGTTAAAATAGTGGCATCAGCAGGTAGACGTGCACCTTTTCACAGACATATGTATATGGCCGTAACCTTTTAAATCTAGCATACAACCGTTTCACTGCACCAACTCATGAGCCGACCAGTGAGTAGCCCAATTGCACACGATCCACCCGCGCCCTGACAAATATAAAGACGCATCGCCAAGTTCGGAAATACTATGCAGAATAGTGACACTGGTCTAATCACCCTCTAAAAAACAGACAAGCATGAAAAAATAACCCCCCTGCATGGTCACACGCCATAACAGTTATTACATGCAGCTTTTCTGAGAGTTGCCATGATCTGCAGCTTGTTTAGAAGTAGTTCAGTGATAAGCCACATCACAGTACCATAGGAATAACCCACACAAACACCTTGCTCCGACTCGTGGCTTGGAGCTACAAACTATACAGGGGTATTTCAGTTATGTTCTTACCCCTATTCATAAAAAAAAAAGTTGACTGCTCAGAATGCACAAGGCTGGTATCAGTGTTTTGTGGATCCACAATTGGGCAGAGCGGCCGGTTGGGAATGCGTGCAGCCGCTCCACTCTTTTCTATGGGAGGTATTGACAGTCGGGTACAACGCTTTGTTATCTCCGGAACTCCCATAGAAATAAATGGAGTGACAGCGCATATACCTGATCAGCCACTCTGTTCACTTCCACAGGGTACAAGGTCCCCATTCTCATGCTCAATGGGGGTCTCAGCAGTAGGACCTATTTCAACTAGTTCACTCCTTACAAATACAATACAGACAAACATGTCAATACAACAGACATAAGACAACCAAAAAAGTTACAAGCATCTAGCCATCATCTTTTGTGTAACCTGCAGTCCATAGGAATACACGGACTGCATGTACATACATTCAGGAGATATAATGGGGAGGGGGCAATAGCATTACTATCGAGTGCAGCAGGTGTGGAGTATTTTCCAGACATGTTACTCCATAGTCTTTTCTATATACTGTAACTTCAAAACGTCTGTAAAACACAAAAGACTGCTACTGATAACACAACAAGGCACCTAACGCTGTATCTGTCTTCACTCCACCACTTACTCCTTCAGCTGTAGCCATGTTAGGTTAGCAGAGGACAGCCTGGACCACAGCTGCTATCCCACCTTTTATATGGAGCATAATTAGCTCTTAAAGTAGCAGGACATTACTTATAAAGCTAGGTGAATACAGCCATGTCTCTCTCCTATAGGCTAGGTCTACACAGCAATGTATGTCGCGTGACAATAAGTCGCAACTACACTGCAACATGTGTCGCGCAACATTTTTTATAATGGTAGTCTATGGTGTTGCACTGTGACATGCTGCGACTGCAACAGTTGCAGAAAAATCTGTCTTAAATGGCAGTCGCAGCATGTCGCAGTGCGATACCATAGACTACCATTATAAAAATTCTCGCGTGACATTGGTGTGACAAAATGTTGTTGTGTAGACCTAGCCTAAGTCTACATGATGACATTTTGTCGCACCAAATCGCGCAACAATTTTTATAATGGATTTTCTGCAACTGATGGATTTTTTTCTGCAACACCATAGGGCTGTTTGACACGAGCGAGTCCATTGCGGGAATCGCGCTCCGTGTGTGAGTGTGATCCTCTGCTCTGGACTTGCAGGAGCGCACGGCATTATCATGATTTATAATGCTATGTGCCTCTGCTTGGCCTTACTTCCACAGATTCATAGTGACATAAAGCTGTCAGTATGATTCTGTAGAAATAAGGTCAAGCAGAGGCACATAGCATTATAAATCATGATAATGCTGTGCGCTCCTGCAAGTCCAGAGCAGAGGATCACACACACGGAGCGCAATTCCCGCAATGGACTCGCTCGTGTAAAACAGCCTATAGACTACCATTATAAAAATGACCGTATGTGTTTTGCAGTCCACAAAAAAAAAGGATGACCGTATATGGTCCGTAAAAAAAACTGATCGGAGACAAACATTCGTGTGCATGTAGCCTTCGGCTACATGCACACGACGTATGTGTTTTGCGGTCTGCATCCATATGCCATCCATTTTTTATTGCGGATCCATTGTAACAATACCTAAAACGGACAAGAATAGGACATGTTCTATTTTTTTTGCAGGGCTACGGAACGGGCATACTGATGCAGACAGCACACGGTGTGTTTTCTGCATTTTTTGCGGACCCATTGAAATGAATGGATCCGCATCCTATCAGCAAAAAAACGGAACGGACACGGAAACAAACAACGTTCGTGTGCATGAGGCCTTAGTGGCAGGATATTTTACCACTTTTCTTCCAAGCTCTCTGAGACTGGGTTTCCATGTTCAGAGATTTAGATCTCATGCACACGAACGTTGTTTGTTTCCGTGTCCGTTCTGTTGTTTTTTTCGCGGATAGGATGTGGACCCATTCATTTCCATGGATCCAAAAAAAATGCGGATAGCACACCATATGCTGTCCGCATCAGTATGAACGTTCCGTAGCCCTGCAAAAAAAATTAGAACATGTCCTATTCTTGTCCGTTTTAGGCATTGTTACAATAGATATGCAAAAAAAAAAACGGATGGCATATGGATGGACCGCAAAACACAGTCGTGTGCATGTAGCCTTCTGATGCAGTTTTTGAAGCCAAAGCCAGGTGTTGGTCTCCTACTGACAGCCCCGGGAAAATGTGCGGGTGCGTTGTGGGAACACGCGCGATTTTGTAATGCGTTTTGCACTCGGGTGAGAAAAATCAAGCATGTTTGGTACCCAAGCCCGAACTTCTTCACAGAAGTTCGGGCTTGGGATCGGTGTTCTGTAGATTGTATTATTTTCTCTTATAACATGGTTATAAGGGAAAATAATAGCATTCTGAATACAGACTGCTTAGTACAATAGGGCTGGAGGGGTTAAAAAAAATTAAAAAATTTTTTTTTAAAAATATATATATATTTTTTTTTTAACTCACCTTAGTCCACTTGATCGCGAAGCGGCATCTCCTTCTGTCTGTCTTCTGTGCTGTGTGGACTAACAGGACCTGTGGTGACGTCACTCCGGTCATCACATGATGTTTTACCATGGTGATGGATCATGTGATGACCGGAGTGACGTCACCACAGGTCCTGTTCCTCCACACAGCACAGAAGAGATGCCGGGCTGCGCGATCAAGTGGATTAAGGTGAGTTAAATAATTTTTTATTTTTTAACCCCTCCAGCGCTGTTTTACTATGCATTCTGTATTCAGAATGCTATTATTTTCCCTTATAACCATGTTATAAGGGAAAATAATAATGATTGGGTCTCCATCCCGATCGTCTCCTAGCAACCGTGCGTGAAAATCGCACCGCATCCACACTTGCTTGCGGATGCTTGCGATTTTCACGCTTCCCATTCATTTCTATGGGGCCTGCGTTACGTAAAAAACGCATAAGTGATGCGTGAAAATCACCACTCATGTGAACAGCCCCATAGAAATGAATGGGTCGAGAGTCAGTTAGGGTGCAATGCGTTCAACTCACGAATCGCATCCGCGTGGAATACTCGCCCGTGTGAAAGGGGCCTAAAAGTTAGATTTCTGCAGTAATGGGGGCATAGATACAAGTAGGAATAGGCTAGTTAGGTTCAGCTGATATTAGCACATCGCTAATGTCAGCTAGCTTAATAGGGTTAATTCTGGGGACAGAAACCCTTTAAAGGGTTGTCCAGCTTTGGATCCAGTGATGTGATGCTTGGGAGGGGAAACATGGCACCGCTGTGTTCAATAATTGACTGCAGCCACACAGGGGGAGGGGGGGATTTACTGAATGAGCCGGAACTCAGTGGCAGTGGGCAGGTATGTTCCTCTCTTCTGACTGGCGAGGAAGGAGGGAATTACTGCAGCACAGGCCCATTCACTTAAATGGGACTAAACTATGCCTAAGGTTACATGCACACGACCGTATGTGTTTTGCGGTCCGTATGCCATCCGTTTTTTTTGTTTTTTTTTGCGGATCCATTGTAACAATGCATAAAACACAGAAGAATAGGACATGTTTGATTTTTATTGTGGGGCTACGGAACAGACATACACGTTGTGCTGTCCGCATTTTTTGCGGACCCATGGAAATGAATGGGTCCGGATCCTATCCGCAAAATTGAATGGACAAGGAAACAAACAACGTTCGTGTGCATCTAGCCTAAGGCAGTGATGGCTAAACTTCGGCACTCCAGCTGTGGTAAAGCTACGACACCCAAGATGTACACTTGCTTGGCTGTTCTCAGAACGCTATAGAAATGAATGGAGCATTCTGGGAGTCGTAGTTTCACCACAGCTGGAGTGCCAGAGTTTAGCCATCACTGCCTTAGGCTACATGCACACATACGTTGTTTGTTTCCTAGTCCAGTTAGTTTTTTTTGCAGATAGGATGCGGAGGAAGGGCTCACGCGCAGGAATGTGTGCGACCCGTTCCCGTATTGTGGGCCGCAAACAGCCGGCACTGGTCACGTGCGCTCCGTATCACGGAGGTGAACCCATTCACTTGAATGTGTCCGCAAGATACGGAGCGGAAGCCCACGGACATAGTACGGAGTGCTTCCGTCGGATTTTAGTCCGTTCCTCTGCACCGCAAAAAAATTGAACGTGTTCCTTTTTTTTTAGGTGCAGACATAATGTTACAGATCGGGCACACTATTTGCGTTCCACAGCATGGGCTGCACACGAACGTTCGTGTGCATGAGCCCTACGCCATATGACCAATGAATGTGAAGTCACTTGCCTAGGGAGAGGCTTCAGTGACCACCGGAGTGCCACAGTCTTTACAAAAAGCTGATTGGCGGGGTGAGAATTCAGTATTAGGGTTCATGCACATGGCCGTAGCTGCTTTTGTGCTCCGCAAATTGTATGGACACTGGCCGTGTGTGTTCTGCACTTTGCGGAACAGAATGTCCCACCCTCTATAGAATTGTCCTATCCTTGTCCGTAATACTGACAAGAATAGGACAGCACATTGTCCCATTGAAGTGAAGAAGTGAATGGGTCCGCATCCGACCTGCAAAAAATGCGGATCAGAGGCGGCAAAAACAACAGTGTGCATGAGCTCTTACACATTCGGACAACCCCTTTATGGAGGGGCATGATTCACATTTAGGCACAGAATCTGCACAGTTTTTTCTATGTGGTTTTTCCATTCTAAGACCATGTTCATACAACAGATTTTCCACACAGATTTTAGAACATATTATGCACCAAAATCAACACAGAAGCTGCTATGTAACTGATGTATTGTATTACATGCAATGTGTCTGGTTATCCAGCAGGTGGCAGTGTGTCTGGCAGAGAGAGACCTTTAGATAGAATGCAACTTACCAAACCCTTCTCCCCTCTTTTGGGCAGAAATGGGCTGGTCCTGCTTACTACCAAGGGAGGGGTTGCATGAAGTTATATTTAGTCGAGAGTGAAGTTGAGAACTGGAAGGAGAGCAGACATGTTGTAGTAAGGGGATCTCCCCCTCCTGCAGCAGGAGTCTCCCAAGGGAAGCGGCTCCTAAATCACTCCTTACTGTTTATAGCCAAAGGCACCTCGCTCCAAGGTATCAGAACTGTCATAAAGTCCAGCTACCAGATCAAAGCCAGACTAGCACAGCAGAGAAAAAGAAAGCAAGGTATCCAAATTTGTCTGCCAGTTAACCCCAAAACCTGCTGGAGCCAAGAGAAAGACCAAATATTGTCTGGATGCAAGTTTATTCAAGTAAGGCCTCTTTCACACTACCGTTTTTTTTTTTTTTCCGTTTTGCGGGCCGTTTTTTGCGTTCCGTATACGGTCCGTATACGGAACCATTCATTTCAATGGTTCCACAAAAAAAGGGAATGTACTCCGTATGCATTCCGTTTCCGTATTTCCGTTTTTCCGTTCCATTGAAAGTTAGAACATGTCCTATTATTGCCCACAAATCACGTTCCGTGGCTCTATTCAAGTCAATGTGTCCACAAAAACCCCCGAAAACATACGGAAATGCATCCGTATGTCTTCTGTATCCGTTCCGTTTTTGCAAAACCATCTATTGAAAATGTTATGCCCAGCCCAATTTTTTTCATGTAATCACTGTATATGCCATACAGAAAAACAAAACGGAAAAACGGAACGGAGACGGAAACACAACGGAAACAAAAAAACGGAACAATGGATCTGTGAAAAACGGACTGCAAAACACTGAAATAGCCATACGGTAGTGTGAAAGAGGCCTTATGCTGTTAAATTTAAAATCAGGACTCTTACTCCACTAACTATCACTCTCTCCTTTATTGCTACAGAGTCTAACCTTGGGGAGTGACGGTATCCAGGTAGGAGCATCGTGACACACACAAAACTAATAGGAGTGCATCACTACTCTGCATTCCTAAAAACCTGGGATACAATCGGCCTGGGGGGGTGTGGGAGTGTTGGGGCCGCACTTTACACATGGCAAAAAGCAGCTTTCACGCAGTAAGCCTGCATGCACACGAAAATAGTTTGTTTCTGTGTCTGTTCCTTTTTTTTGCGGATAGGAGGCGGACCCATTCAGTCCGCATCAGTATGTCCGTTCCGTAGCCCCGCAGAAAAAATAGAACATGTCCTATTCTTGTCTGTTTTGGGTATTGTTACAATAGATCAGCAAAAAAAAAAACGGATGGCATATGGATGTCATCCTCTTTTTTGCGGATCCGCAATTTTCGGACCGCAAAACACATACGATCGTGAGCATGTAGCCTAAGGCTACATGCACACGAGCGTTGTTTGTTTCTGTGTCCGTTCTGTTTTTTTTGAGGACCATATATGATCAGCTGTCAGCTGTCAACAACACAGGGACTAATTCAGGAGGTAGTAACCTTGGTGGTTCCCCAGCAGCTAAGTCCAGATCCCTGGTTAAAGGGTGAAAACCAAGGGACTTCCAGGTTAATGTCCTTAAGATTAGTCCAAAGCCAAATCTGTTGGTTGACACAGTGGTTTCACATCCACTGCTGTAACACCCTAAACTGGTTGTTTTGTGTGTCTAATTGCTGTGTCTGCCATGTAAATAGGTATCTCCCAGGGAAAGAGAACTATCTCGCTAGCTCTACTTTTTGGAAGTGGCTCCCTACGAGTCAGTGGTGTGCCAAGCGGTGGCGAGGGTTGATCTGCCCTGGGTGCCCGCTGTCAGGGGGTGCCAGGGATCTGCATTCTTGTCACTCACAGCTCAGCTCCCTGCGCTCCTTCTCTTGCGCACCAAATAGTGAAGCAAGGAGCCCTCTGCTCCCTGCTCCACCATTTAGCCTTCAGACACAGATTGCGCTGCCGGCCTGTGTGGGAGGAGCCTGCAGCCCGAGAATATGCATGTGCTCCTCCCACACAGTGCTGCAGCGTGATCTGTGCCTGCAGGATGTGAGCATCAGGAACAGGACAAGGTGAGTAGTATTTACAGTTTATTTTTGTTTTATTAACACAGAAGGGGCACAGAGGGCTTTACTATTGTGTAGGGGGCATAATGGGCGTTATTACTATGAATGGGGCACAGAGGGCTTTACTATTGTGAAGGGGCACAATGGGCAGTACTACTAGAAGGCATTGCTACTATGAAGGGGGGCACAATGGACATTATTACTGTAAATGTAGCACAATTGGCATTACTACTGTGAAGGGGGCACAGAGAGGGCATTACTACTGTGAAAGGGCACACAAAGGGCATTACTACTGTGAAGGGGCACAGAGGGCATTACTACTGTGAAGGGGGCACTACTCCTATGAAGGGACATAACTGTTATGGGGCACTAAGTGGGCATTACTACCCTGAAGGGGGCACAGTGGTGTATTACTACTATGAATGAGGTACATGGGCATTACTACTGTGAAGGGGACACAACAGACACCTGGGGCTAATGTCTGTGACCAGCGATAACGCTGATTGCAAACATTTAACACTTCAGATGCCATGGTCAAATGTGACTACTGCATCTGAGAGCCAAAAACCCAGAAGCGCAGTGTTAATCTGGGGAGCCTTTCATTCCTTGTTGCAGCCTTGGTCCCCCTGAAGGATTCAAGGCTGCTGTACTGTAGCTATTTTCCTATAGAGACCCATAGGAACATAGTGAAATGCTCATAGACTCCAATGCTAATGCATTAGATTATATAAGAAAAGCGATCTGATGATCACATGTTCAGGTTTCCTAGGGGAACTTTTAAAAAGTGTAAAAGAAAGAAAAAAGTTTTTAAACATGGAAATAGAATATACATATATACAGTACAGACCAAAAGTTTGGACACACCTTCTCATTCAAAGAGTTTCCTTTATTTTCATGACTATGAAAATTGTAGATTCACACTGAAGGCATCAAAACTATGAATTAACACATGTGGAATTATATACATAACAAAAAAGTATGAAACAACTGACAATATGTCATATTCTAGGTTCTTCAAAGTAGCCACCTATTGCTTTGTTTACTGCTTTGCACACTCTTGGCATTCTCTTGATGAGCTTCAAGGGGTAGTCACCTGAAATGGTTTTCACTTCACAGGTGTGCCCTGTCAGGTTTAATAAGTGGGATTTCTTGCCTTATAAATGGGGTTGGGACCATCAGTTGAGTTGTGGAGAAGTCAGGTGGATACACAGCTGATAGTCCTACTGAATAGACTGTTAGAATTTGTATTATGGCAAGAAAAAAGCAGCCAAGTAAAAAAAAAAAAAAAAAAAGAGTAGCCATCATTACTTTAAGAAATGAAGGTCAGTCAGTCCGAAAAATTGGGAAAACTTTGAAAGTGCCCCCAAGTGCAGTCACAAAAACCATCAAGCGCTACAAAGGAACTGGCTCACATGCGGACCGCCCCAGGAAAGGAAGACCAAGAGTCACCTCTGCTGCGGAGGATAAGTTCATCCGAGTCACCAGCCTCAGAAATCGCAGGTTAACAGCAGCTCAGATTAGAGACCAGGTCAATGCCACACAGAGTTCTAGCAGCAGACACATCTCTAGAACAACTGTTAAGAGGAGACTGTGAATCAGGCCTTTGTGGTAGAATATCTGCTAGGAAACCACTGCTAAGGACAGGCAAAAAGCAGAAGAGACTTGTTTGGGCTAAAGAACACAAGGAATGGACATTAGACCAGTAGAAATCTGTGCTTTGGTCTGATGAGTCCAAATTTGAGATCTTTGGTTCCAACCACCGTGTCTTTGTGCGACGCAGAAAAGGTGAACGGATGAACTCTACATGCCTGGTTCCCACCGTGAAGCATGGAGGAGAAGGTGTGATGGTGTGGGGGTGCTTTGCTGGTGACTCTGTTGGGGATTTATTCAAAATTGAAGGCATACTGAACCAGCATGGCTACCACAGCATCTTGCAGCAGCATGCTATTCCATCCGGTTTGCGTTTAGTTGGACCATCATTTAATTTTTAACAGGACAATGACCCCAAACACACTCCAGGCTGTGTAAGGGCTATTTGACCATGAAGGAGAGTGATGGGGTGCTGCGCCAGATGACCTGGCCTCCACAGTCACCGGACCTGAACCCAATCGAGATGGTTTGGGGTGAGCTGGACCGTAGAGTGAAGGCAAAAGGGCCAACAAGTGCTAAGCATCTCTGGGAACTCCTTCAAGACTGTTGGAAGACCATTTCAGGTGACTACCTCTTGAAGATCATCAAGAGAATGCCAAGAGTGTGCAAAGCAGTAATCAAAGCAAAAGGTGGCTACTTTGAAGAACCTAGAATATGACATATTTTCAGTTGTTTCACACTTTTTTGTTATGTATATAATTCCACATGTGTTAATTCATAGTTTTGATGCCTTCAGTGTGAATCTACAATTTTCATAGTCATGAAAATAAAGAAAACTCTGAATGAGAAGGTGTGTCCAAACTTTTGGTCTGTACTGTGTGTGTGTGTATATATATATATATATATATATATATCACCTCCCTTTCCCCACAATAAAATAAACAATTAAAAAACAAACTTCATAGGCATCAGATTTACCTTTTTTGTCACTTTACCTCCCCAAATATTTTTAATGAAAATTATTAAGAACGTCACATGCACTCTAAAAACAAAAAAGTTATGGGGATAAAAAAATTGGCGATGCAAAAAAATATTAGTTTTTTCAAAAGTTTATTTATTTTTTCACTATTAAAACACAAGAAAGATATAAATCTGTCATCGTTGTAATTCAGGATGAGCTAAATCGACTTTGGATGAAACATTCAATTCGCATAATACTTTGTTTGAATATCGTACTGAGCGCTCGCTCCGTACAGTATTCAAAGAAGTATTATGTTCCAAAGTTATTACTTTGTGAAATCTCGCGAGACTTCGCATTATAACTTCATAAATCAATTTCTACTGTAAAAAAACTTTTCCAAAACTCTGGCTCGGTTCCAAGTGGTACCTTGGCGTGATAATGTCAATCAAAGTGGAGAGGGAACGGCATTGCAGAGGGTACAGAGCCTCTAGGTGTAACGGCAACACCCACCTTGCTCCTAGAGGCTCATTTGTATATATTAAACAGTCATTTTTTCTCAGCGATGTGGGGACATATGAACATGGGACCAACACAGATGCCTTCAGCTGCCAAGTGCACATGTACCTATCAACTGACTGCAAGCAGAAATCTTGAAATCCTTGAATATTTGACACAGAAACAATATTCGTAAATTGTATAACTTTTCAGCATTGAAAGAATAAATCGTACTTTTTTAAAACGTGCAAAAATGCTGTTTATGCAGTTCCCTAATGTTTCATGTACCATAGATACCCTTACCTATGTAATGTTTCCCGACATCAATATGCTGTCCACCTTGAGTGATTAGGAATACTGTCAGCAGGATGTTTGTATTATTTCCTTTTTTATGTTTTTTCTATGTATTTTACTATGTGCTTTGCTCAATAGAAATGACTGTTATAACACTGTTGCACAGAAACATGCCGAAGCACGCCATCCTTTTTATCTCAATGACACCAGGAATTCTGTAAAATTACCGTGATTTATGTTTCCTCAATTTGTTTTCTTGTTGCGGTGCAATCCAGGAAAAAACAATAGCTTTCTGTATATGCCGTCCAGGGTTTGCTATTTGTAACCATCTCAGTAGATATATTATTGCTTTTAGAACAAGGATTTGTTGTTTCGAGATCACTAATAGAAATGACTGCAGCAGGTTTCTAGTTTTCTCTGCCTAGATGAATAGACATTCTTCTGTCAGCATTTTGACTGTGTCCTTTTCAATCCCTTTACTATACGGAACAATATCTGGATAAGGCCTCATGCAAACAACCGTATTTTTGGTCCACATCAATTTTTTGGAGGATCGGATGCAGACCCATTCATTTCAACGGGGCTACAAAATATGCGGACAGCACACGGTGCAGTCCATTCCGAAACTTTGCTGAAAAGATGTCCTATTCCAGACCTCCCAGGAGTCTCTCTCTTCTAAGGTTTTCAAACCAGCACTTGGATCTGAATACTTTTGTAATTGCATGTAACAAAAAATTTAGCATAGCCACTTAGTTATTCAATAAAATTCATCTGTACAGCGCCACCTGCAGTTAGTTTTTTTTCTTCTACCGTAATTTCTTTGTTTTGCTCACGGAGAAGGCCGCACATGCTCAGTTTCATCCTTCAAATGCCTCCTGAGCAGTGATAGGGAGAGCTGAGACACGCCTCCTTAGCTGCAGCAGAAAAGACACTCCCCTTCAGCTGTCAACTTGATATAAATCTAGCAGAGCAATGAATGAGGAACTCTATGGATCCATGTGAGGTACAGGGCTGGTTCTAGTTTTGTTAGAAAGAGGTTCTCATGTACTATATTATCTCTGATTTTCATTTGTTACATTAGTCATGGGATAAAACCTTTAAGGCTCCATTCAGACGTCCGTAATGTGTTTTGCGGATCCACGGATCCGCAAAACACGAACAGCAACAATGTGTGTTTCCGCATTTTGCGGACCACACATTGCCGGCGCTAATAGAATATGCCTATTCTTTTCCGCAATTGCGGACAAGAATAGGACATGTTCTATTTTTTTCGGGAATGGAATTGCGGACCCGAAAGTGTGGGTCCGCAATTCCAAATCCGGGCAGCACATCGTGCTGCCCTATAGAAATGAATGGGTCCGCAATTCCGTTCCGCAAAATGCAGAACGAAATTGCGGACAAGTAAATGGACTCTAAATGTCCCTCTTTTTGATCTGACAGACAGATCTGCAATTTTACAATTACAATATTTATCCAGAAAGTGTTTGACCCCATCTTGTATATTATTTTATTATTTGAAGCAATTAGAATTTGACAAATTTCTCTATTCAGATATTTTTTGCGCTTTTGTGCACTAAGAAAACTATTAAACTGTATAAATATGTAGGAAAAACAGAGTTGAACGCATTGCACCCGCACTGAATTCATTTCTATGGGGCTGTTCACATGAGCGGTGATTTTGACGCATCACTTATGCATTGCGTGAAAATCGCAGAATGCTCTATTTTGTGGGTTTTTCACGTAACGCAGGCCCCATAGAAATGAATGGGGTTGCGTGAAAATCGCAACCATCCGCAAGCAACTGCGGATGCGGTGCGATTTTCACGCACGGTTGCTCGGAGACGATCGGGATGGAGACCCGATCATTATTATTTTCCCTTATAACATGGTTATAAGGGAAAATAATAGCATTCTGAATACAGAATGCATAGTAAAATAGCGCTGGAGGGGTTAAAAAAAAATTATAAAAAATTGACTCACCTTAATCCACTTTCTCGCGCAGCCGGTATCTCTTCCGTATGTCTTCTGTGCTGTGTGGATGAACAGGACCTGTGGTGACGTCACTCCGGTCATCACATGATCCATCACATGTTCTTTTACCATGGTGATGGATCATGTGATGACCAGAGTGACGTCACCACAGGTCCTGTTCATCCACACAGCACAGAAGACAGACGGAAGAGATGCCGGGCTGCGCGAGCAAGTGGATTAAGGTGAGTTAAATTATTTTATATTTTTTTTAACCCCTCCAGCGCTATTGTACTAAGCATTCTGTATTTAGAATGCTATTATTTTCCCTTATAACCATGTTATCAGGGAAAATAATAATGATCGGGTCTCCATCCCGATCGTCTTCTAGCAACCGTGCGTGAAAATCGCACCGCATCCGCACTTGCTTGCGGATGCTTGCGATTTTCACGCAACCCTATTAATTTCTATGGGGCCTGCGTTACGTGAAAAACGCACAAAGAGGAGCATGCTGCGATTTTCACGCAACACACAAGTGATGCGTGAAAATCACCGCTCATGTGAACAGCCCCATTGAAATGAATGGAAATGGCTCCCTGCACTCGGTCAGTATCTGTGTTTAGTGGATCCGCAATTTGCAGACCACAAAACACTATGGTCGTGTGCATGAGGCCTTAGGCCTAGTTCACACTTCAGTGTTTGGTCAGTGATTTCCATCAGTGATTTGTGAGCCAAAACCAGGTGCAGCTCTAAACATAGAACAGGAGCAGATCTTTCCCTTCTACCTAATGTCTATGGAGGCTCCACTTCTGGTTTTGGCTCACAAATCACTGATGGAAATCACTGACCAAACACTGAAGTGTGAACGAGGCCTTACTCTTCTCAAACAATAATAAAGTGCCTTTTTACACCATGTTTGTCATGTTGTAGGGGTCAACAGAACCCCTGAACATATCACGAGCATACAAAAACCAGGCAAACAGAAGACAAAACGAGACTTTATTAACCCCTGAAGTATCGGGCCCATTTTTGGTTTTGCATTTTTGTTTTTTCTTTCCCATATTCCAATAGCCATAACTTTTTACATTTCCCATTCATATAGCCACATGAGGGCTTATTTTTTGTGGAAGAATAAAAAAAATTATTCTTAATCTGCGGCTAAATAAAAATACAGAATCAAAACCTTTGAAAAAAAATAAAAAATTTCTTTGCAACGTTTTCCGACAGCCGTAACTTTTCTATATTTCCACCCACAGAGCTATATGAGAGCTTGTTTTTTTGCAGGATGAACTATAGTTTTTATTGGTACCATTTTTGTGCTATGTGGGATCTCTTGATCACTGTCATTACATATTTTTTTTTTGGAGGGGGGGACTGAAAAATGGCAAATCTTTTTTTCATTTTATTCTGATCCAGCAATAGTTCAGACAATTTCAGACGCGGCAATACCCAATATGTTTATTTTTTTATTGTTATTATATTTTTTTATGGTTTTATATGTATTATATTTTAATGTTTTTCTTTTTTTTTTTTTATAACTATAAGCCTCCTTAGGGGCATAGAACCTAGGATTAGGATGAATAGGATTTTGACATACTCCTTGCTATGCTTCACAAGTGTCCAGGCTGCCATGGTAACCAATTGGAACCAGTAGCGTGCCTAGAGTGTTTGGCACCCGGGGCGGGTCCTTCCTCTGGTACCCCAATACTTTAAAAAAATTGTACCCCCTCACAGTTATATTGCCCTCATTGTACAACCTTTACAGTAGTTTTGTCCAGATATGTGCCCCCTCACGGTAGTTATGCCCATATTGTGCCCTTGCAAGGTAGTTGTGCCCTCACTGTACAACTTTTACAGTAGTTATGCCCACATTATGCCCCCTTAAAGGGTTTCTACCACTTGCAGATCACATATTTGGTGATCAGACACTAGCGATCCGCTAGTGTCTGATGTAGCTTACAAGCTAATTATTACCTTAATCCGTTCGGCCCATACCTCAAAAAAAGCACTTATATCTTTATGCAAATGAGCCTCTAGGTGCTATGCAGGCGTTTTTCCAGCACCTAGAGGCTCCGTCTACCTTGCAGTTTGCCGCCCAGCGCCTCGCTCCAGCACGCCCATCTTCAACTCTATTCGATCCTCCCCCTGCTTCTGCCTTCCGAAATCTCGCGCCTGCGCCGTTCGTCGCGGCATTCGGCGCAGGCGCAGTCAATGTCTGACCGCTCCGTGCTCAGACATTTCCACTGCGCCTGCGCCGATGACATCGGCGCAGTGGAAATGTCTGAGCACGGAGCGGTCAGACATTGACTGCGCCTGCGCCGAATGCCTCCGAATGCCGCGACGAACGGCGCAGGCGCGGGATTTCTGAAGGCTGAAGCAGGGGGAGGATCGAATACGGTAAGAGATGGGCGTGCTGGAGCGAGGCGCTGGGCGGCAAACTGCAAGGTAGACGGAGCCTCTAGGTGCTGGAAAAACGCCTGCATAGCACCTAGAGGCTCATTTGCATAAAGATATAAGTGCTTTTTTTGAGGTATGGGCCGAACGGATTAAGGTAATAATTAGCTTGTAAGCTACATCAGACACTAGCGGATCGCTAGTGTCTGATCACCAAATATGTGATCTGCAAGTGGTAGAAACCCTTTAAAGTACTTATCCCTTCATTGTGCCCCCTTCACAGTAATTATGCCCTCATTGTGCCCCCCCTCACAGTAGTAATGCCTTATCTGTGCTCCCTTCAAGAGTTGGAATGCCCTTTTTGTGCCTCTTTCACAGTAATTATGCCCTCTCTGTGCCCCTTTCACAGTAGTAATGCCCTATCTATGCCCCCATAACAGTAATAATGCCCTCTGTGCCACCTCACAGTAGTAATGCCCATTTTGCCCCTTCACAGTAATAATGCCCACTCAGTGCCCCATAACAGTTATGCCCACCCAATTCACAGGAGTAATGCTCTTTGTGCCCCCTTAACAGTAGTAATGACATCTGTGCCCCTTCATAGTAGTAATACCCATTGTGCCCCATTCACAGTAATGCTCTCTGTGCCCCCTTCATAGTAATAATGCTCATTGTGCCCCCTTCATAATAGTAATGCACATTGTGCTGCCTTCATAGTAGTAATGCCCATTTCACAGTAGTAATGCCCATTGTGCCCCCTTCATAGTAGTAATGCCCACTGTTCCCCCTAATAGTAGTAATACCCTCTGTGCCCCTTTGTAGTAGTATTGCACTCTGTGCCCCCTTTGTAGTAGTATTGCACTCTGTGCCCCCTTTGTAGTAGTAATGCCCTCTGTGCCCCTTTGTAGTAGTATCAACCTCTGTGCCCCCTTTGTAGTAGTATCACCCTCTGTGCCCCATTTGTAGTAGTATTGCCCTCTGTGCCCCCTTTATAGTAGAAATGCCCTATGTGCCCCCTTTGTAGTAGTAATTCCCTCTGAGCCTCCTTTGTACTAATATCGTCCTCTGTGCCCCTCCATGGTAAAAATGCCCTCTGTGCCCCCTTTGTTTAAAAAAGCAAAACATACACACAGTACCTACTCACCTTGTCCCATTCCTGAAGCTCACATTCCTCTCTCCTCTGCATTCACAGATCACTCTGCAGCCATGTGTGGGTGGAACTTATGCAGATTCCCAGGTTGCAGGCTCCTCCCAAAGTCTCCCTGCTTCACCATTCAGTATGGGAGAGATGGAGTGTCGGGACCTGAGTGACAGGACCGCAGTTCCTGGCGCTCCAGCAACGAGTGCTTCCATCTGTATTGATGGAAACGCTCAATGCTTCTAGGCTCTGGCACTCACTGACAGCGGCACCTGGTGCGGTCCGCACCCCCCCCCCCCCCACCCCTTAGCATGCCACTGATTGGAACCCCATGATTTCACTGCCGGGGCTCTGATCAGTACATTATGCAACATCCCACTCCACACATTACCTCAACCACCGTGACATACCAGTACGTCAGTGGTAAACAGTGGTAGATGGATCACTACTGGAAGAAGTGCAGTGGTTTGATTTAGACAATGGCCTTAGGGCAGGCATGTCCAAACTGCGGCCCTCCAGCTGTTCCAAAACTACAACTCCCAGCATGCCTGGATAGCTTACAGCTATTAGAGCATGCTGGGAGTTGTAGTTTTGCAACAGCTGGAGGGCCGCAGTTTGGACATGCCTGCCTTAGAATTTTTTGTTATCTGTGCTGGTCATCCATTGGGGGACCACTCTGGCACTAGTTTCTCTCCACCTGTCACCTCATCAGGGTTAGACAGGAGGTGAGGCTAGGCACTAGGACAGGGAGTCCCCACCATTAGGGGACGTCCCTGGGCAGAGGACCAGAGTAGGGCAGCAGTGGCAGGCACAATTTCCCCACCACTCACTTTAGTGTGTCTTACTGTGTCATGGCCCACCCTAATGACTATGTATAAGTTTGTTTATTCTCATTAAATTGAGTTATCTAATCATTTAACAGGGTATTACTGCTGGACTTGTTGATTTCCTTACTATTACCCTTATTCTGTATATATTGGTATCTCTATTGCTGGACTTTCATAATAATTCTTTGACCCCAAGTGAACCCTCGATCTTTACAGTACCCCTGATGGTGGGATAGACTTTCCAGAGGGTTCACTAGTTCGCTACCTCCTGTGATGGTCCCGATGCATTTGGCAGAGCCCTGCAAGATAACCAATGCTGGTGAATAACACCAGCGGTCCAAGCACAAAAACAAAACAGGAACTGGAACCCAAACAACCAGAAACATAGGACACAGTTCAGACATAAACTATGCTGAAACACAGATGGACAAAGACAGATGTCTGGATCCCATGCAAAACGGATGCATAGCTGTCACAGACAGAGCTGCTCAGACATGAGACAGGCAGATGCCTGAACCCTATGCGGAACGGATACATGGCGGTTACAGACAGAGCTGCTCAGACATGAGACAGGCAGATGCATGGACCCCATGCAGAACGGATGCATGGTGATCACAGACAGAGCTACATGGACATGACACTGGAACCCATGCTTAAAGGATGCATGGCGTTCCCAGTCAGACAAAGCCAAGACACAGATACATGGTAACATCAATGAATTACCAGGAGAACACCCAGGTCAGAAGCATAGACCCTTCACACAGCCAAGCTGTAGACTGCCTCGGGCACACAGCTCACAGGCCTAAACAGCTGGTTAATGAAAACACCTAATCATGCACATACAGACCATGAAATAGTAACCCTACAAACATAGAGAATACATGTCACAGGAGACAGTTCACACACATCCACAGAACACCACAGCCAGTACGCACCACACAAACAACTAGGATACCCAAAAACCTAGTGTGACAGTGAACTGTACTATACACCAGACACAGTGCACACACAAAAGGCTGCAGCCAGCATACACCACCCAAGCAGCCAGCATACACCCAGCCAGTACGCAAGGGTGGAGGCAACCAGCATACACAGCAACATGTGTCACAAACACAGGGAGTATACACATTTACAGGCCCAGGTTCACACACAAGACTTTAGCCAGCATGCAACACCGAAGGAACAAGCATACACGGCTAACAGCCTGCAGTCAGCCTGCATGGCAATATGTGTCACAGTGAACTGCACCCTGAAAATGTTATTAATCTTTTTAACTCTACATGGCTAGACTTCTTCTTTTACACACAAGGAGTGGATCCTAACTAGGAGAAGAGGACACTTGCATGTGTCTGTATTTGGTCATTGTTCAAGAAACCAATCTTCAGATGCACTTGTTTGCCTACTGTATTTACTTTGTACAGTCTGATAATTAGCACATATGCCCCAGAAGAGCCGGTGCTGAGGATGGGAGTGGTAATGGCTCGGATGAGGTGTTGTCACGTTGATTGGCAGTTTACGTAAACCCAGCCACCTGGAGCCAGTACTTAGTCCAATCACACCATGGAAAAAGCAAGATGGGACATAGTTAAGGGTCGGTTCATTATCAGGACATGCCTGTTTAGTAAGTAAATATCAATTCTAGAGCATCTTAGAACTCCATTTGTGTTGACAGCTGGATGTTACCACTTGGGGGCATTTTCCTACACAGTGTATCACTGCCCAATCAGGGCTACCAATGTCATATTCTATAGGAACACATCTATTGGACAAGGGGAATGGTAATATCCAGTTGTCAATTTAATCTATTTTGGCTGACCACTACTATGCCTTGTGTCAGAAAGTGATGCTTGACTTGGTTGGTTTTATGTATTAAAATGAGGTGTTTTTAATCTCTTTCTTCTATTTTTTCCTTTCTCTGCCCTCTTTCTCTGGACTGTTTCTATTACGGTAATATAGCTTGCTTCTACTAGTTATATTTGCTAATATACTATATAACATGTATTGTATGGTGTGTATATCACATGGTGGTGGTGATGTGAATATTTTGCCATTCTAGTGTATACTCTTGACAAAATGTCTTTTAAAATACTGGTTTGCTTAATAACATCTTTACCACAAATTGCAGTTGAATCCATTGATTGATTTATCATTCTTAACCTCCTTCCTTACATCAAGCGGCGGGCTGGGAGGAGGGGCAGAGAGCCGATTGCCCACTAGGCCGCCCTAAAGCATGTTAAAAACGGCTGCTTGGCCATCTTTAACAAATAATATATACATTTTTTTATTCCTCAGGGCCGCACCGCCAATCACCACAGGCGGCCCGGCCCTGGTTCTAGTTGCCGGCGGCGGTTGGGGGGCAGTAAGAGATGAGCGCTTCCATTGTGGAAGCGCTCATCTCCATATTCATCTGTATCGCCATCCTCAGGACAGTGATACAGATGCCTGTGCTGCGGCGGGGCAGGGGAGGGAGAGGCGTGTCCCTTCCCTGTTTTTCTGATAGGCTGCAAGCACTAATGCCTGCAGCCTATCAGAGGCCGGCCTGGGCGGCGCGATTATGTCATTACCATCGCGAAGTCTGAGCCGGGCAGCACACAGCAGGGACACAGGCCGGAAGAGGCCTGCATCGCATCACTGCTGATGGAGGTAAGTATTAGTGTTTTTTTTTTTTCTTTACGGGGGTAGCTGGCACTATGGGGGCATCTAGCATTTCTTACAACCCCATTTTTTTGGGATGGCACTCTGGGACCAATAAAAAAAATCCCCTTTAGAGCCCCCAGATGGGGGCATCTGGGGGCTCTAAAGGGGATTTTTTTTATTGGCATACTATGGGGGGCACTATAGGGGAGAGCGTCACTATGGGGCATCTGTTGGCACTATAGGAGCATTATTTGGGGGCACTATGGGGAAGTGGGGGCTCTAAAGGGGCCTTTTTTACTGGCACATTATGGGAGGCACTATAGGGGAGAGCGACACTATGAGGCATTATTTGGGGGCACTATGGGGGAGTGGAGCACTATTGGGGCATCTGGTGGCACTAAGAAGGGGCATTTTTTACTGGCACATTATGGGAGACAGGAGCACTATAGGAGCATCTGCTGGGGACACTAAGAAGGGGTATTTTTTACTGTCATATTATGGGGAACACTATGGGGAAGAGGGCACTATGAGGGTATTTATACTGGCATACAATAATGGGGACATTAGCTCAACTGCAGGCACTAAGCGGGGGTACTACTAGGGGGTATTATGGGGAGCTTTACTACTACTGGGGGGCTATGAGGAATAATATTAATAGTATGGGCACTATAAGGGCATTATTACTACTAAGTGTGCTCTGGCAGAGAATTATTTATATTGGTGGGATTTTGGGGAGCACTAGTACTTTGGGGGGGCACCCTGGCATAGTATCAGCTTAGCACAATTATTTTTGGTGGACATTATCTTTATACTATTAGTGTCTGCGCGCAGTTATTTTTTAGAGCACTGTGTGCAATAATTGTTGAAGGGGGCACTATCTGTGTGGTAGTATTTCCAGGGGGACTGTTTCTGCAGTATAGTTATAGTATATTCTGCGGTCTAGTATTGGGGGTGGCAGAAATGGGTGTTCAGAAGATGTGAAGATGATGGAAATGTGGTAAAACTAATGTCTGTTTTTCAATCTCTGCAGAGACAGGAGATGGCTAAAAAATCATCATGGCGGTCTGGTCTGAATGGAGAGGATAAAGAAAGAGAACGTCTACAACAAAGGTGACATCACTGGATGTAAGAGGTATGGGGCGCTATGTAGGAGAGGAGATGCTACAGCTCCTCCTCCTGCCATTTGCAGAAGGAGGATTCAGAGCTGGATGAGGACGGCAAAAGGGGGCAGCAGGCCACAGGTGGGTGGCAGATGGTGGGGGGAACCACAACCCTTGAGCAGGATCTGGGGAGGGAGGAGAGTGGAGGAGCTTCCTGGCTGTAGCCTGCTGTTGTTTATTGCATAATATGAAGCAGGCAGTGCAGCCAGGACAAGCCCACCTCTCTCCGTATGTTGTGTAGAGACAGGCCTCAACAATAGAATTTGTAGCTGTACAGTGTTTGTTGGGAGTGGCCTATTATATGTAGGAGGGGCTTTAAATAATGGGCGGGGCTAAAAAATGTGCACGGCGCACTATGCGTGCCGTGTTTTTCCATTCCCACAGGGCTTTTAGAAATGGGCAGGCAAAAGAATCGGTGCAGCACGCTACACGTGCCGCATTTTTAAATATGAAGGAGGCTTTGAAAAATGGGCGGGTACAAGAATTGGTGCAGCACGCTACACGTGCCACATTGGGGGGCAGTAAATGCAATGTGTTCCTGTATAAAAGAAAATAAAAGTCTGCAAAATAAAAATGGGCCACTTGACTGGATTTGGCCCCTAGGACTAAGGCTGCCAGCCCTCCCCTGCTTACATATGTTTTTACCTGAAAGTTGCAGACCCAAACCATATTGTGATTCTTTAAAGAGGTCCTGTCACCTCTCCTGACATACCTGTTTAATAACTACAGTTGAAACCAGAAGTTTACATACATTATATAAATAGACACATTTGCATGTTTTTCTCAATATCTGACATTAAATCAGAATAAACATTTCCTGTTTTTGGTCAATTATGATTACATAATTATTATTATTTGCCAAATGCCAGAATAGTGAGAGAGAATGTTTAAGGCATTTTTATTACTTTCTGCAAGTCAAAAGTTTACATACATTTCATCATTATTTGGTACCATTGCACTTAAAGGGAATCTGTCACCTGGTTTGACCATATTAAGCTCTCACCATTGCCATGTTTAATAAAATACCTTCTCTCCTGCAGTGGTTTTCTTTCTTATATTCATGCTTTCATTTAGCAAAAAATAAATAAATAATCTTTGTATTATGCAAATGAACCCTGAAGGTGCCCAGAGGGGCGTTATTCATCACCCTCTGAGCCCAGTAACACCCCCTGCAGTGCCTAGACCGCCTTTATTTAGAGCCCAAGCACACCTCCTCGCTATGCAGTATCGTCCCGCAGCCTAGTTTAACGGCGCCGTCCCCTTTGCTACGTCCGCTAATTAATTCAAGCCACGCACCTGGAATCTTCAGTTCGTCCGGCTGAAATCTCGCGCAGGCGCAGTACCGCCTACTGCCTGCGCCTGTGTGATCCAACCGCTCCAAAAGTGTCACTGTACTGCGCCTGCGTGAGATTTCTGATGGACAAACTGAAGATTCCAGGTGCATGGCTTGGCACTGCAGGGGGGCGTTACTTGGCTCAGAGGGTGAAGAATAACGCCCCTCTGGGCACCTTCAGGGTTAATTTGCATAATACAAAGATCACTTTTTTAGCAAAATGAAAGCATGAATATAAGAAAGAAAACCACTGCAGGAGAGAAGGTATTTTTATTAAACATGGCAATGGTGAGAGCTTAATATGGTCAAACCAGGTGACAGATTACTTTTAAACTGTATGACTTGGGTCAAACATTTTGTATATCCTTCCACAAGCTACTCACAATAGTTGGTTGGAATTTGGGCCCATTACTCCTGACAAAACTGGTGTAACTGAGCCATGTTTGTTGGTCGCCTTGCTCGCACCTGCCTTTTCAGCTTTTCCCATAAATTTTCAATAGGATTGAGATGACGACTTTGTGATGGCCACTTCAAAACAGACTTTGTTATCCTTAAGCCACTTTGTAACCAGTTTGGCAGTATGCTTCGGGTCATTGTCCATTTGGAAGACCCATTTCCGCCCAAGCTTTAACTTCCTGGCTGATGTCTTGAGATGTTGCTTCAGTATTTCCACATAATCTTCTTTCCTCATGATGCCATCTATTTTGTGAAGTGCACCAGTCCCTCCTGCTGCAAAACAATCCCACAACATGATGCTGCCACCTCCCGTGTTTCACAGTTGGGATGGTGTCCTTAGGCTTCCAAGCTTCTCCCTTTTTCCTCCAAACGTATCGATGGTCACTATGGCCAAACAGATCAATTTTAGTTTCGTCAGACCACAGGACATGTCTCCAAAAATGTAGGTCTTTGTTCCTTTGTGCATTTGCAAACAGTAATCTGGCTTTTTTATGTTTCTTTTGGAGTAACGGCTTCTTTCTGGCAGAGTGGCCCTTCAGCCAATGTTGATACAGTACTCGTTTCACTGTGGATATTGACACAATCTTACCAGCTTCCGCCATCATCTTCACAAGGTCTTTTGCTTTTCTTCTTGGGTTGATATGGACCAAAACACTGGAACATAGAACCCTTCTCCTTCCCGAGCTGTATGATGGTTGGACATTCCCATCTTGTTTGTACTTGTGTATAATTGTTTGTACAGATGAACGAGGCACCTTTAGGTATCTTGAAATTGCACCCAAGGTTGAGCCAGACTTTTGCAAGTCCACAATTCTCTTCCTGATATCTTGGCTGATTTCTTTAGACTTTCCCATGATGCTACACAAAGAAGCAGTGTGTTTCATGTGTGCATTTAAATACATCAACAGGTGTGTCTCTAATTAATGTTGCCAACAAACCTAACAGAAGCTTCCAAACCTCTAAAACATTAGGGGTGAGGGACTGCTGCTGATCTGACCCTCTAAAACATTAGGGGCAAGCGCCTGCTGATCTGACCATCTAAAACATTAGGAGTGAGGGCCTGCTGCTGAGCTGACCCTCTAAAACATTAGGGGCGAGGGCCTGCTGGTGACCCTCTAAAACATTATGGTTGAGGGCCTGGTTGTGACCCTCAAAAACATTATGGGTGAGGGCCTGGTTGTGACCCTCTTAAACATTATGGATGAGGGCCTGCTGCTGAGCTGACCCTCTAAAACATTCGGAGCGAGGGCAGCCTAGCATGTTGATATGATGAAGAAGGAGGATGAGAAAAGGAAGATTGAACCATATACCCTTTTTAGTGGTGGAAGGGGTGCATGGGAATACAGTGAATTCAATACACCATAAAAGCCACAGTGCCTTTATGTTAAGCCGCTTTCCTCTGGTGGAGTAGAGAAGTCAGGGGCAATACAGGCCTTGTTCATTTTGATAAGATTCAACTTGTCAGCATTTTCAGTTGACAGGCGGATGCGCTTATGGGCAGGCCAGCACCTCCAAGGTGTAGAGCGCCAGTTCACTCCACATGTCCAGCTTGGACACCCAGTAGTTGTAAGGCACACAGGGGAGGGCTGGCAGCCTTAGTCCTGGGGGGAAAATCCAGTCAAGTGGCCCATTTTAGCCCCACCCATTATTAAAAGCCCCTCCTACATATAATAGGCCATTCCCAACAAACACTGTACAGCTGACATTCTATAGTTGAGGCCTGTCTCTACACATCATACGGAGAGGGGAGGCCTCTCCTGGCTGCACTGCCTGCTTCACATTATACAATAAACAGCAGGCTACAGCCAGCAAGCTCCTCCACTCTCCTCCCTCCCCAGATCCTGCTAAAGGCCTGTGGTTCCCCCCCACCATCCACCACCCGCCAGTGGCCTGCTGCCCCCTTTCGCCATCCTCACCCAGCTCTGAATCCTCCTTCTGCAAATGGCAGGGGGAGGAGCCGTAGCATCTCCTCTCCTACATAGCGCCCCATACCTCTTACATCCAGTGATGTCACCTTTGTTGTAGACGTTCTCTTTCTTTATGTTCTCCATTCAGCCCAGACCGCCATGATGATTTTTCTGCCATCACCCGTCTCTGCAGAGATTGAGAAACAGACATTAGTTTCCCACATTTCCATCATCTTCACATCTTCTGAACACCCTTTCCTGCCACCCCCAATACTATAATGCAGAAACAGTCCCACTGGAAATACTACTACCACACAGATAGTGCCCCCTTAAACAATTATTGGCACACAGTGCTCTAAAAAATAACTGCGCCCAGACACTAATAGTATAAAGATAATGTCCCCCAAAAATAATTGTGCTAAGCTGATACTATGACAGGGTGCCCCCAAAGTAACAGTGCTCCCTAAAATCCCACCAATAGAAATAGTTCTCTGCCAGAGCACACTTAGTAGTAATAATGCCCCTATAGTGCCGTAGTAATCATCTTCCTCATAGCCCCCCAGAAGTAGTAAAGCTCCCCATAATACCCCCTAGTAGTAATAATTCTCCCTATAATATGACAGTACATTAAATACCCGCAGTTGAGCTAATATCCCCATAATGTATGCCAGTATAAAATACCCCTATATAGTGCCCCAGTAAATGCCCTCATAGTGCTCCTCTCCCCCTTCTCCATAGTGTCCCCAATGATATGCCAGTAAAAAAAATGCCACTTCTTAGTGCCCCCAGCAGATGCCCCTATAGTGCTTTTCTCCCCCACAATGTGCCAGTAAAAAATGCCCCTTCTAAATGCCACCATATGCCACAATAGTGCTCCACTCCCCCATAGTGCCCCCAAATAATGCCCCATAGTGCCGCTCTCCCCTATAGTGCCTCCCATAATGTGCCAGTAAAAAATGCCCCCTTAGTGCCACCAAATGCCATAGTGCCCCCCATAATGTGCCAATAAAAAAGGCCCCTTTAGAGCCTCCACTTCCACATAGTGCCCCCAAATAATGCCCCTATAGTGACACCAGATGTCCCATAGTGCTGCTCTCCCCTATAGTGCCCCCCATAATGTGCCAATAATTAATAAAGCCCCTTTAGAGCCCCCAGATACCCCCATAGTGCTCCTCTTCCCCATGGTGCCCCTCCATAATGTGCCAGTAAGAAATGCCCCCATAGTGCCAGCTCCCCCCATAGTTCAAGCCCCCCCATAGTGCCAGTCCCCCCCATAGTGCCAGCTCCCCCATAGTGCTAGCCCCCCCAATAGTGCCAGCCCCCCTATAGTGCTAGCTCCCCCATAGTGCCAGCTCCCCCTATAGTGCAAGCCCTCCCCATAGTGCCAGCTCCCCCCATAGTTCCAGCTCCCCCATAGCCATAGTGCTAGCCCCCTCATAGTGCCAGCCCCCCCATAGTGCCAGCTCCTCCATAGTGCCAGTTCCCCCCGCAAAGAAAAACAAACAAGCTGCCCGGCTCAGGCAGCGCGTTGATAATGACGTCATCGCGCTGCCTGAGCCAGCCTCTGATAGGCTGCAGGCATTAGTGACTGCGGCCTATCAGAAGAACAGGGGAGGGACCCGCCTCTTCCTCCCATGCCCCACAGCACAGCCATCTGTATCGCTGTCCTGTGTACAGCGATACAGATGAATATGGAGATGAACGCTTCCACAATGGAAGCGTTCATCTCCTACTGCCCGACGCAATTACATCCAGGGCCGCGCCGCCTGTGGTGATCTGCGGTGCGGCCCTGAGGAATAATAAAAAAAAATTATATATTATTTGTTAAAGACGGCCCAGCGGCCCTTTTTAGCCTGAGGGGCAATTGCCTCCCTACCCCCCGGCCCAGCCCGCCCCTGGGGACAGAGTGACACTGTCTGCTATGTACTGCTTCACCATCTTCCAAAACCTTTTCCTCCTTGTGACACTAGGCTTCACATCAGGGTGAGGGTGCTGGCGGGGTGTCATGAAACTGTCCCAGGCTTTGGAGAGTGTTGCCCTACCTATTTTGGAACTGCTGTGTGTTCCCCTCGTCTCCCCTCATCGGTTGCCCAAGGAACTACGTACTCTGCCGCCAGTGTTGTCAGCTGGAAATTTTTGGAGCAATTTATTCACAAGGACCTTCTGGTATTGCACAATTTTGCTAGTCCTCTCCACCACAGGAATGAGAGATAAGAAATTATTTTTGTAGCGGGGGTCGAGAAAGGTTAACAACCAGTAATCGGTGTTGGCCAAAATGCATATAATGCGAGGGTCACGGGAAAGGCAGTGTGGCAGGCGCAGCACTATGAAGTGCCTTTTGCACTGTGGCATTAGAAGAATTTTGTTATCTCTGACTTTTAGTCTAACCAGACTGTCTATTACTCTGTAATTCCTCTAGTGCCGTTCTATTGAGACAGTAGGTTTAACCACTTCAACCCCGCTAGCTGAAACCCCCTTCATGACCAGAGCACTTTTTACACTTCGGCACTACACTACTTTCACCGTTTATCGCTCGGTCATGCAACTTACCACCCAAATGAATTTTACCTCCTTTTCTTCTCACTAATAGAGCTTTCATTTGGTGGTATTTTATTGCTGCTGATATTTTTACTTTTTTTTGTTATTAATCAAAATTTAACGATTTTTTTGCAAAAAAATGACATTTTTCACTTTCAGCTGTAAAATTTTGCAAAAAAAACGACATCCATATATAAATTTTTCGCCAAATTTATTGTTCTACATGTCTTTGATAAAAAAAAAATGTTTGGGCAAAAAAAAAAATGGTTTGGGTAAAAGTTATAGCGTTTACACACTATGGTACAAAAATGTGAATTTCCGCTTTTTGAAACAGCTATGACTTTCTGAGCACCTGTCATGATTCCTGAGGTTCTACAATGCCCAAACAGTAGAAAAACCCCACAAATGACCCCATTTCAGAAAGTAGACACCCTAAGGTATTCGCTGATGGGCATAGTGAGTTCATAGAACTTTTTATTTTTTGTCACAAGTTAGCGGAAAATGATGATTATTTTTATTTTTATTTTTTTTCTTACAAAGTCTCCTATTCCACTAACTTGCGACAAAAAATAACAAATTCTAGGAACTCACCATGCCCCTCACAGAATACCTTGGGGTGTCTTCTTTCCAAAATGGGGTCACTTGTGGCGTAGTTATACTGCACTGGCAATTTAGGGGCCCAAATGTGTGAGAAGTACTTTGCAATCAAAATCTGTAAAAAATGACCGGTGAAATCCGAAAGGTGCACTTTGGAATGTGGGTCCCTTTGCCCACCTAGGCTGCAAAAAAGTGTGACACATCTGGTATCGCCGTACTCAGGAGAAGTTGGGGAATGTGTTTTGGGGTGTCATTTTACATATACCCATGCTGGGTGAGAGAAATATCTTGGCAAAAGACAACTTTTCCCATTTTTTTTATACAAAGTTGGCATTTGACCAAGATATTTTTCTCACCCAGCATGGGTATATGTAAAATGACACCCCAAAACACGCAGTTTGTACTGCCCTGGCATTTGAGGGTCTCCGCAATCATTACATGTATGGCCAGCATTAGGAGTTTCTGCTATTCTCCTTATATTGTGCATGCAGGTAATGAGATTTTTTTTTCCGTTCAGCCTCTGGGCAGAAAGAAAAAAATGAACGGCACAGATTTCTTCATTCGCATCGATTAATGTGGATGAAAAAATCTCTGCCAAAAAAAAAGAAAGGAGGGGAAAGGCGTCTGCCAGGACATAGGAGCTCCGCCCAACATCCATACCCACTTAGCTCGTATGCTCTGGCAAACCAGATTTCTCCCTTCACATCAATCGATGTGGATGAATAAATCATTGCCGGGATTTTTTTATTTTTTTTTATATATACAAAGTGTTTGCCAAAGCATAGGAACGCCGCCTCCTCCTCAGCTCGTATGCATCGGCAAACGTATCTGTTACTGCAGAGTAGAAATCTCGCGCCGCATACACTGACTTGCGTGTAATCTGACAGCAGCGCAATGCTTCTGTCAGAATGCACATCAGTGCTGCAGCTAGTAGATCGGTTGGTCCACCTGGAAGGTAAAAAAAAAAAAGAAAAAACCAGGCCACAACGCAATAATTTTATTAACTTTGGAACAGAATACATAAACTTTAACTTTTTGAACTAAACATGAACCTGTTTACTTACTGGTGTTTTTTTTTTTACCTTTATAGAACAAACCTCTCCTTCCCCATGGGTCAATGTGCAAAGCGCAAATCGCCCAAAGATGTGGCGAAGTGCGTTATGCACTTTGTCCCATGTGAAAGGAGACGTTTGCAGCAGCTGTGTGAGTGAATGGGCCCTAAATAGCCCTGTGTGCCTGTCCTGGTGAGATGATCCCTATGCTAATAGTGTGTGAGTGGTACTTCCGGAAACACTCTCCAAAGCATAGGGCAGGGTGGTCAGGACAGTCAGGACAGAAATAGCGGGTGTCACGCCTTATTCCACTCCTGCTACAGACATGACATTTTTTTCGGGGTGGCGGTCGGTTTGAGGTACCAGGAACGACACTGGGGAAATGTCGCTCGTGTAGATGGCTAACTACACTGGTGGATGGGGCCACGGAACCTCCTGGGTACAGGAGGTTCGCGATGATCTCTTCCTGAAATTTGAGGAAGGATCCAGTTCTCCCAGCCTTACTGTAGAGAACAAAACTATTGTACAGAGCCAATTGAATTAAATATACAGACACCTTCTTATACCAGCGTCTGGTTCTGCGGGACACTAAATACGGAGCCAACATCTGGTCATTGAAGTCCACCCCTCCCATGTGAAGGTTATAGTCGTGGACTGAGAGGGGCTTTTCAATGACACGGGTTGCTCGCTCAATTTGGATTGTCGTGTCTGCGTGAATGGAGGAGAGCATGTAAACGTCCCGCTTGTCTCTCCATTTCACCGCGAGCAGTTCTTCGTTACACAGTGCGGCCCTCTGCCCCCTTGCAAGACGGGTGGTAACGAGCCGTTGGGGGAAGCCCGCGCGACTAGTTCGCGCGGTACCACAGGCGCCAATCCGTTCTAGAAACAAATGCCTAAAGAGGGCCACACTTGTGTAAAAATTGTCCACATAAAGATGGTACCCCTTGCCGAATAAGGGTGACACCAAGTCCCAAACTGTCTTCCCACTGCTCCCCAGGTAGTCAGGGCAACTGACCGGCTCCAGGGTCTGATCTTTTCCCTCATAGATCCGAAATTTGTGGGTATAGCCTGTGGCCCTTTCACAGAGCCTATACAATTTGACCCCATACCGGGCGCGCTTGCTTGGGATGTATTGTTTGAAGCCAAGGCGCCCGGTAAAATGTATCAGGGACTCGTCTATGCAGATGTTTTGCTCAGGGGTATACAAATCTGCAAATTTCAGGTTGAAATGGTCTATGAGGGGCCGAATTTTGTGGAGCCGGTCAAAAGCAGGGTGGCCTCTGGGACGGGAGGTGCTGTTATCACTAAAGTGCAGGAAACGCAGGATGGTCTCAAATCGTGTCCTGGACATAGCAGCAGAGAACATGGGCATGTAATGAATTGGGCTCGTGGACCAATATGACCGCAATTCATGCTTTTTAGTTAGACCCATGTTGAGGAGGAGGCCCAGAAAAGTTTTAATTTCGGAAACTTGGACTGGTTTCCACCGGAAAGACTGGGCATAAGAGCTTCCCGGGTTAGCGGTTATAAATTGTGTGGCATATCTGTTTAATTCGGCCACAACTAAGTCTAAGAGCTCCGCAGTCAAGAACAGCTCAAAAAATCCCAGGGCCGAACCGATCTGAGCTGTCTCAACCCGAACTCCAGACTGGGCAGTGAAAGGGAAAACTACAGGTGCGGCTGAAGTTGGGGACTGCCAATCAGGGTTTGCCAGCACCTCTGGGATTCTAGGGGCTCTACGGGCACGTCTTTGCGGTGGCTGCGACGGGGTCACTACTGCACGTGCCACCGTACCAGCTTCAACTGCCCTTCTGGTGCTCGCTACTTCACCAGGTTGTACGGCAGTGCTGGTACTAGGTCCAGGAAGGGCTGGGTTGCTGGTGTATGCCTCACCACGTAATCCGACATTACCAGCCCCACTCTGCTGCTCTTGAAGCGGATCCTGCGCAACCAGCGGTCTAGCGACACGGGGCTGGGTACGCCTGGTGCTATCAGGGACCTCGGCCTCCTTGTCTGAACTTTGGGTCAGAGAGCCACTGCTTTCTACAGGTTCGTATTCTGACCCGCTGGATTCATCAGATGAGGGTTCCCACTCCTCATCCGACTGGGTCAGAAGCCTGTAGGCCTCTTCAGAAGAATACCCCCTGTTAGACATTTGGGCAACTAAATTTAGGGGTATTCCCTGAGACTACCCAAGAAAAAAAAAGCAAGCCTGTCTTACAAAGGGGAGGCTAGCGAAGTACCAGAGGCCGCTGCGGTTGATAAAAAATATCAAAACTGATTTTTTTATCGCGGCAGTGCGTGTAAAGTGAATGTGCAGTGATCAAAAAATAATAATTTTTTTGTCACTGCGGTGGGGCGGGCGTGGGCGAACGCACGTGTGGGCGACCGATCAGGCCTGATCGGGCAAACACTGCGTTTTGGGTGGAGGGCGAACTAAAGTGACACTAATACAATTATAGATCTGACCGTGATCAGTTTTGATCACTTTCAGATACTATAAAAGTACAAATGCTGATTAGCGATACGCTAATCAGCGAATAACGGACTGCGGTGCGGTGGGCTGAGCGCTAACTGATCGCTAAACTACCTAACCAAGGGGCCTAAACTATACCTAAAACCTAACGGTCAATACCAGTGAAAAAAAAAAGTGACAGTTTGCACTGATCACTTTTTTCCTTTTCACTAGTGATTGACAGGGGCAAGAAGGGGTGATCAAAGGGTTAATTGGACGCTGGGAGGTGATCTGGGGGCTAAGTGTAGTGTAGTGGGTACTCACAGTGATGTGTGCTCCTCTGCTGGAACCAACCGACCAAAAGAAGGAGCAGAGGAGCACAGCAGCCATATAACTCCATCATATTTACTAATATGATGGGTTATGTGGCTTCTGATAGTTTTTTTTGAAAATCATCAACCTGCCAGCCAATGATTGTGGCCGGCAGGTTAATGACGAACTTCTTCTTTGAATTTTGCCGGCCCGCGATGCGCATGCGCGGGCCGGCTTCCCCGTAAATCTCGCGTCTCGCGAGAGGACGCATCGGCGCGTCCACCCAGAGCTGCACGACCGCCAAGAAGACGCAATCCTGCGTACGGCGGTCGTGAGGAGGTTAAAGAGCACACCAAATGCTTGAAATAAATTTTAATTAACTTAAACTTTTCTTCATATAACCGATAGTCCATGTACATAACATGTGTTGAAAAGATATCACAAAATGGAGGTATGATTAAGATGGTGGTTCAATTGTTCAATCTTGTCATTCAACACAAAATAGTGGATATATTTCTCTCTTGAGTATCTGTACTCTCACTTTAAGTTATTTAAGCACTTTATGATCTCTCTGAGAGATATATCTGAGGTCTAACTAATATTTCTGCTTGCTCAACTTGGTTTGCAGTATGCAATTGCTTATAATCTGGTATGAGCAGTTTGCAGTTTGTATGCAATTTGTATGGAATCTGGTTTGTATGCTTGCAATTTGTATTTGCAATTGTATGGTTGCAATTGGTGGAACTGTAAGTAAACACACTTATCTAGTTCAGTATATAGTTCTAAACACAATACTAACAATATGAACATTATATAACTGCTTTAAATACCTATATTGGCCTCTTGTTCCCATAAAACGCAGTGGAGTGAATGTCTCTTCAGCTCCTGTCTCTGGTGAATAATGATTCTAGCAGCAGGAGCTGGGGGAATTCCCAGGTGCGTGTTTGCCATTTACTTCTTAGCATAAGATTGGCTAAGTATTCTTTCCTCCATCTATTCCAAAACTGTTCTGATAGATATTGAACTCTTCGCCATCTCCTTCTGAAATATAAATCCTCTTTGGTGAACTTGCCAGGCGGTGGCTGTATGTAATCCGACTTAAAGTGAAGTAGATAGTTGGGAGTTAAAGGGTCCAAACTTGTTGGATCGTTGATGTTATCAACTGTAAGTGGACGACTGTTAACAATAAACATTACTTCATAGAATAGGGTCCTAAGTGAAGCATAATCTATTCTTCCGGCGTTCTTTTTCAACACTGAACTTAACACATTTCTCACAGTTCTGATTTGTCTTTCCCAAACTCCTCCTGTATGGCTTGTATGTGGAGCATTCATGTGAAAATCACACTGTTTCTCTAACAAATACTCAGTTACTTTTTCTTTATCGATCTCTTTTACAGCTTTCTTCAATTAATTCTTTGCTCCGACAAAATTAGATCCTTGGTTAGATCTAAGCTCTCTGACGGTACCTCTAATGGCTAGGAAACATCTCAAGGTGTTGATGAATGCGTCAGTTGACATATCTTCTAATATTTCCAGGTGAATCGCTCTGGAACTCAGACATGTAAATATTAGTCCATATCTCTTGTACTCCTTGCGGTTTTGTTTGGTGATGAATGGGCCAAAACAATCCATTCCGCTATAAAGAAATGGTGATGATGGGTTTACACAATCTGCCGGTAAATCTGATATTCTTTGTTCTTCGGTAGGTCTACGCGCCTTTCTGCAGACTACACATTTACTTATATACTTTGCTATAACTTTGCTTCCTTTCACAATCCAGTAACCACCTTCTCTCAAACAGCTTTGGGTAAAACTTCTTCCTTGATGCAAGGATATGTTGTGGTAGTGATCAATAATCAATCTTGTTAAGGTAGAGTTTTTGGGTAGAATTGCTGGATGCTTCACTCTGCTAGGTAATGATGCATTTTCCAGTCTCCCTCCCACCTTCAGTATACCATCCTGCAGAACAAGATTAAGCTTGTACAATGGGTGGTTGTTTGGAAGCCTTTTAGGTTCTTGACTAAGTCTCTTCAACTCTTCACTGTAGAATCTCTGTTGAATGAGTCTTATGACAGTTTCTTCAGCTTTCAGTCTTTCTTCTACATTCAATGATTCCCTCTTTCTGATTCCCTTTGCCAAACTTTGAATTCGAGCTACTACGTTTATGACTGGATTCCATTTTGAGCATCTGGCTAGTCTTTCAAGTATGTCATCTTCACACTGGGCAGCCGCGCTCAATATTTGTACAACTTTTACTTCTGGATCACCCATAGACAATTCTGTGTAACCTTTACTAGGCGTGAATTCCTTTTCCCAAAGGAACTCTGGGCCTGTGAACCAGTTTGAATTTTTCAATTCTGTTACATTCAGGCCTCTTGAAGCATGATCTGCTGGGTTATGCTTTGTGTCAATGTGATGTCAATGTTCTGGATTTGTTATTTCCCGAATTTTCTCAACTCTGTTGGCAACAAAGATATGGAATCTTCGAGCTTAGTTTTTTATGTATCCTAGGACAACTTGTGAGTCTGTCCAAAATATTCGTCATCTATTTTTAATTCTAACTCTTCTCTCAGAAACTTGCTTACTGATGCTGAAACTACGGCTGCTGCCAGTTCAAGTCTTGGTATTTTCTGAATACTGGTAGGTGCAACTCTGGCCTTTCCCATAACCAGGGCACAGTGTATCCTTCATTCTCCTATTAGTCTGATGTAGGAGCACTAACCATAACCATAACTACTGGCATCTGAAAAACGATAAAGTTCTATTTTCTTGTACTTTCCGAAATCATGAGGTACAAAACATCTGGGTATCCGATCTTCTCTCAAGTTTTGCAAGTCTCTTGTCCAACTCTTCCACCTTGGCCTCAAATTTTCAGGTATGGGCTCATCCCATCCCAACTTCTGTCTGCATAATTCTTGCAGTATTTCTTTTGCTCTAAGGATTACTGGGGCCAAGAATCCCAATGGATCAAATATAGAAGCCACTGCGGAAAGAATGGTTCGTCTAGTTGCAACTTTCTCTTCAATAGAAACTTAAAAGAAGAACTTGTCGTTCTCTACATTTCATCCCAATCCAAGTACGTTCTGAACTGGAAGATGATCGTAATTGAGATCTACATTCTTCATTGTTGCTGCACATTTAGAGTCACTGATGGATTCCAATACCTCTCTGTTGTTTGAGATGAATTTGTGAAGGCACAGGTTTCCTCTTGCACATAACTCTTGGCTTTCTTTCACTAGTTTGATTGCAGATTCTGTGGACTCAAGATTTATGAGACCATCATCTACCTAAGTGTTTCTTCAGAAAATTTGCTGCTGATGGGCAATCCTTTTCATTCTGATTGGCCAGGTACTTCATACCATAATTGGCGCAACCTGGAGACGATGCTGCTCCAAACAAGTCTACTATCATTCTGTATTCTGCTGGCTTTGTATCTGTATCTCTATCCTCCCACCATAGAAACCTCTAGAAGTCTCTATCTTTATTCTTCACGATAAACTGGTGGAACATCTTTTCAACATCACACATGGGAACGGGATACTTTCTGAATCTACAGAGTACTCCAGGCAGAGTGTTGTAAGATCTGGTCCTTTTAGTAGATGATCGTTCAATGCAACACTATTGTACTTTGCTGAGCAATAAAATACTACTCTAATCTTATCTGGTTTCTTTGAGTGATAGACACCTTTGGGGTGTACCACACTTCTCTTTATTTAGGTTGGTTTTAGAGTTGGGTGGACACCTGGATGTTCGGGTTTGACGGGTTCGGCCGAACTTCACAAAAAAGTTCGAGTTCGGGACCCGAGCTTGACCCCGAACCCCATTGAAGCAAATGGGGACCCAAACTTTGGAGCACTAAAATGGCTCTAAAAAAGTCATAGAAAGGGCTGGAGGACTGAAAATGGCCTCAAAATGTGGTTAAGCGCATGGCAAGTGCTTAAAATAACATAAAATATGCAAAAATAAAAAATAATAATCTTGAACTAGGAGGACGAGGTACATATGCAGTAGGTGGTTGAGGAGGCGGTGAATGTGGCGGTGTAGGTGGAAGTGGCGGTGGAGGAGGAGGAGGTAGCCAACACTGGTTTTTGGTTTTAAGTTTTAATTTTTTTTTTTGTTTACATTAGGGTGCATTCCAAAACATTGGGAAATATAACCTATGATAACCCCCTCCAGCCGTGCTAAACAAACGTTCAGACAATACAATAACTGCAGGGCAGGACAGCACCTCCAAGGCGTAAAGGGCAAGCTCAGGCCATGTGCACAATTTGGAGACCAAGAAGTTGAAGGGGGCAGACCCATCAGTCAGTATGCGTAGGCGTGTGCACACATACTGCTCCACCATGTCACACGTCCCTGTGATGTCCACGATCCAATTGGATATCTGCTCTATCAACTTTTGATGTTTTTTTCTGCGCCTACCATGTTGATCACGGTTAGCGGCGAATCAGGGTTCCACACCGGAGAGGGAGCGTGAGAAAAGGATACCACATCCAAGGGAGGTCAATGTATGAAATTAAATGTGATCGAGCGAAAATGTGGGACAAATTATTGAAGCCGAACTTCCAAGTAAAGGAGGGGGCGCTCGGCAATTGCCCACTCCAGACTCGGGGAGGTAGTAAAAATAAATAACAATACAGGACTCTTAAGATGCCCTGTTATTGAAATGATTAATAAAAAATTATAGGGAATGTCACTGGGGTATTTTGGATTTGGAAACATTAGACAGGAGAGGCCCTGCTGCCGCTTTGTTGACTCTAGATAACTTCTGCCTGATCGCACGTCCCTGTGACGTCCACAATCCAATTGGATATTTTCTCTATCAACTTTCAAAGTTGTTTTCTGCGCCTACCATGTTGATCACGGTTAGCGGCGAATCAGGGTTCCATGCCGAAGAGGGAGCGTGAGAAAGGGATACCACATCCATGGAGTCAATGGCTGCAATGTGATCGAACTGAAATGTGGGACAAGTTATTAAAGTTGAAGGATCGAATTAAAGGGCCAATTAAAGACGAATTTTAGAAATGTAAGTTCATGTCGCCTATGCAGAGCAGGGATTTTTGTCAAAAATGGGTTAATGTCACACACCAATGGAACAGACGATTTGTAAAAATGTTGGGCCCTGTCAACTATGTAGAGCAGGGGTTTATTCACAGCAAAACTGTGTTCATGTCACCCACCAATTGAACAGGCGATTTTACAAAAAATAAGGTCCCAGTCACCTATGCAGAGCAAGGGTTTGTATACGGCAAAATTGGTAAAATGTCACCTGACAATGTAACAGATGATTTTTTGCAATTTAGGTCCTTGTCACCTATACAGAGCTGGGGTTTATTCATGGCAAAAATGGTAAAATGTCACCCAAGAATGTAACAGACTAATTAGTGAAATGTATTTCCTTGTCCACAATGTAGAGCAGGGGTATATCACAGCCCAAAATTGGTGAATTTCACCCGCCAATGTAACAGACAAATTAGTGAAATTTATTAACCTGTCTACTAGGTAGAGCAGGGGAATATCACAGCCAAAAATTGGTGAATTTCACCCAACAATGTAACAGACAAATTAGTGAAATTTATTAACCTGTCTACTAGGTAGAGCAGGGGTATATCCCAGTTAAAAATTGGTGACTTTGACCAGACAAAGTAACAGACAAGTTAGTGAAATTTATTAATCTGTCTACTAGGTAGAACAGGGGTATATCACAGCCCAAAATTTGGGATATGTAACCCAACAATGTATCAGACAAATTAGTGAAATGACTTAAAATAAAATACGTAAAAATAAAAAAAAATTATCTTGATCTATGAGGTGGAGGTCCATATGGAGTAGGAGGTTGAGGAGGGGGTGGACGTAGCGGTATTGGTGGAAGCAGTGGTGGCGGAGGACGAGGTAGCCAACACTGTTTTTTGGTTATATTTTTATTTTTTTGTTTAAATCAGGGTACACCCCAAAAGAGTGGGAAATATAAAAAATACAACAATGAGCAATTGCGCTGTAGTATAATAAACGCCTGTATACATGTCTATTCTGCACAAGGTACAGACAAGTCCGGTGGGATCCATGCCTGGTTCATTTTAAAGAACGTGAGCTTGTCCACATTGGCTGTGGACAGGTGGCTGTGCTTGTCTGTGATAACGCCCCCTGCTGTGCTAAACACACGTTCAGACAATACACTGGCTGCAGGGCAGGCTAGCACCTCCAAGGTGTAAAGGGCAAGCTCAGGCCATGTGCCCAATTTGGAGACCCATAAGTTGAAGGGGGCAGACCCATCATTCAGTATGTGTAGGCGTGTGCACACATACTTTTCCACCATGTTGCTGAAATGCTGCCTCCTGCTAAGACGTTCCATATCAGCTGGTGGTACTGGTTGTTATGGCATGCTGACAAAGCTTTTTTACATTTCGGCCATGCTAACCCTGCCTTCTGAGGTGCTGGTGGTGCCCCAGCTGCGTTGGTGACCTCTTCCTCCTCCTCTGCCTTCGCCTTTTACTTCCACTTTGCCCCCGCTGTCAGGTGGGAATGCCACCAGCAGCGCATCTACCAGCGTGCGCTTGTACTTGCACATCTTACGATCACGCTCTAGTGACGGAAATAAGGACGGTACGTTGTCCTTGTAAAGGGGAACCAGCAGCGTGGCCACCCAGTAATCAGCACAAGTTAGAATGTGGGAAACTCGGCGGTCGTTGCGGAGACACTGCAGCATGTAATCGCTTATGTGTGCCAGGCTGCCCAGAGGCAACGAAAAGCTGTCCTCTGTGGGAGGTGTATCATCTGTGTCCTCTTTATCCCCCTAGACACGCACCAGTAATTGCCATGAGCTGGTTTGGGTGCCACCCTGCTGTGAACACGGTTCCTCCTCCTCCATCTCCTCATCCTCCACCTTGTCATCCTCCTGAACTGTGCCCTGGCTGGACAATTGTGTACCTGGCGTTTGTGGGTGCAGGAACCCACCCTCGGAGCCACTTGTGAATGACTGGCCTGAAAGCCTATGAAATGATCCCTCTTCCTTCTCCTCCTCCTGTGCCACGTCCTCCTCCATCATCGGCCGAAGCAATTTTTCAAGGAGGCATAGAAGTGGCATAGTAACGCTGAGAACGGGATCATCGGCACTGGCCATGTTGGTGGAGTACTCCTAACAGCGCAACAAGGCACACAGGTTTCGCATGGAGACCCAGTCATTGGTGGTGAAGTGGTGCTGTTCTGCAGAGTGACTCACCCGTGCTGCAGCTGAAACTCCACTATCGCCTGCTGCTGCTCACACAGTCTGGCTAGCATGTTGTAATGACCGGCAACACGCTCAGGGAGGAAAAAGGGAAAGTCCTGCCCAAGGGAGAGGGAAAGGTGGTGACCCCTAACTCTCCTTGCGGCTGGCACCTGACTGCCCTGACGTCCCTAGACGGGTTCCTCACCCGTGCGGCGATCACGTGCCTAAACCCTGGCTTTCCCTGAAATGAACCCTAGATAATGAACGGGTCGGTGGGATCGCTAGTCCTCACCACTGCACTAAGAGGGAAACACCAGGGAGAGGACAGACAAACACAGACAAACACAAACACCCAGGTGGACGACAACAACTGTCCACAAAGGTCCAACAGGGATCCGGAGGGTAGCGTTCTAAAGCAACAATCAGAGAACGCAGCAACACAGCTCCAGTGGGTCAGAATAGATGTCCAGGCAGGAAGCTCTATATCTGGCAACCAGAGAAGTGTGAGAGGGGAATATAAGGAGGATTGGGAGTGCTGGACAAGGAACAGCTGAGAGAAGGAGCTACGGATCCCTGAGTGAGCCAAAAGGGTTTGCAAAGCAAACCCAGAAAGCTACATTAAGGAAACATCCCTATCTTACATAGAGCGTGCAGCCAACCTCTGCGACCTCCTGACCCCGGGTACAACGGAGTCAGGCGTGGCTCTTGACACCCTCGTGACACATGTGCAAGGTGGAGTTCCACCTTGTGGGAACGTCGAATATAAGGCGGTGAGCAAGAAGGCCGAAGTTACGCTGCAGTGCTGACAGGCGAGCAGCAGCAGGGCGAGAACGCCAAAAGTGCGCACAGACGGCCCACACTTTCCGCAGCAGTTCTGACATATCGGGGTAATTTTTAAGGAACCTCTGCACCACCAAATTCAGCACATGCGCCAGGCAAGGGATGTGCGTCAAAACGGCTAGTCCCAGAGCTGCTATGAGATTTCGCCCATTATCGCACACCACCAGGCCGGGCTTGAGGCTCACTGGCATCAACCACTCATCGTTCTGTTGTTCCATGCCTGTCCACAGCTCCTGCGCAGTGTGGGGTTTGTCCCCCAAACAGATACGTTTTAAAATTGCCTGCTGTCGTTTACCCCTAGCTGTGCTGAAGTTGGTGGTGAAGGTGTTACGCTGACCGGATGAGGAGGCGGTAGAGGATGAGGAAGCAGAGTAGGAGGAGGAAACAACAGGGGGCAAACGGAAGAGCCCTGCAATCCTCGGTGGTGGAAGAACATGCGCCAAACTGCTATCCGCCTCAGGCCCAGCCGCCACTGCATTTACCCAGTGTGCTGGTAGGGAGATATAACGTCCCTGACCATGCTTACTGGTCCACGTATCCGTAGTTAGGTGGACCTTGCCACAAATGGCATTGCGCAGTGCACACCTGATTTTGTCTCTCACTTGGTTGTGCAGGGAACAGATGGCTCGCCTGGAAAAGTAGTGGCGGCTGGGCACGACGTACTGTTGGACAGCCACCGCCATAAGGCTTATAAAACTTTCTGTCTACACCAGACGGAATGACAGCATTTCAAAGGCTAGTCATTTTGAAATGCTGGCATTTAGGGCCAGGAATTGCGGGTGGGAAGGGGGGTACTTCCTCTTCCGCTCCAGTGTTTGGGAGATAGAGAGCTGAACGCTTCCATGGGACATTGTGGAGATGCTTGGTGACTCAGGTGATGGTTTTGCTGGCAGATCCTCTGTTTGCGGGGTGGCAGGTGCCACTGTCACTCCAGAGGTGGATGAAGAGGCCGAGACTGTAGCAGAGGAGCAAGCAGGAGGAGCCAGAGACCTTTCTTTGTTTTTGAGGTGTCTATTCCACTGCAGCTCATGCTTTGCACTTAGATGCCTGGTCATGCAGGTTGTGCTCAGGTTGAGAACGTTTATGCCTCGCTTCAGGCTCTGATTGCACAGCGTGCAAACCACTCGTGTCTTGTGTTCAGCACATTGTCTGAGAAACTGCCACGCCAGGGAACTCCTTGGAGCTGGCTTTGGTGTGCTTGGTCCCTTGCTGCGTGGGCAGTAGCAGACATACTAGGGGACGGGTGCTCCGCTTTTGCACCCTGCTCCCTCTTCTGCTGTGCTGGTGGCTCTGTGCGACCACCGCCTCTTCCTCCGAACTACACAGGTCACTCGCATGACCTTGATTCCATGTGGGGTCGAGGACCTCATCGCCTTCCACATCATCTTCTACCCAGTCTTTACCCCTGCCCTCCTTTTCGGTCTGCACACTGCAGAAAGCCGCAGCAGTTGGCACCTGTTTTTCGTCATCATCCGAGACGTGCTGTGGTGGTCCTCCCATGTACTCATCCTGAAACATAAGTGGTTGGGCATCGGGCACTCAATCTCTTCCACTTCTGGGGCAGGGCTATGTGGATGGCCCTGGGAAACCCTGCTAGCAGAGTCATCAAAAAGCAGAAGAGACTGCTCCATGACTTGGGGCTCAGACTGCTTGGCTGATTTGCAAGGGGGTGAGGTGAAGGACTGATGGACATGGGCTGCAGGTGCCAACTCTGATGTTTCAGCAGGAGACTGGGTGGGAGACAATGTGAAGGAACTGGAGGCACTGTCAGCCACCCAAACTACTATCGCCTGTACTTGTTCTGGCCTCACTATTCGTAGAGCCGCATTCTGCCCTGCCAAATAACCCTGAAAGTTCTGTCGCCTACTCACACCTGAGGAAGGTGTTTCACTTGTGCGTGTAGCAGGCACAGATTGACCACGTCCTTTTCCTGCAACAGGAGCTCCACCAGCATCACCACGACCGAGGCCACGTCCCTTATTTGACACTCTCCTCATTCTTTGCATTCACCCACAAAACTAACAGATGGTTTATGTCAGGCAAAAAAATTAATCACTGAGAGTAAGGCATGCCGGTGTCATAAAGAGGAAAAATTTCTTGAGGTCACACAACAGTGTGACAGGCAAATTTTATACAATTACTTCACGGTCACAAAAAATTGTAATTTGTCAACCAACAATGTAACTGCAGTATTGACTGGTTGTATTTCACTAAGACAAATGCAGCTAAGGCTGCAAATTTAGTATCTTGCACAAAATTGGTGTTTTTTTTTATAACAGAATATAACAGCAGTATCTAACGCTTGTATTTCACTGTGACAAATGTAGCAAAGGCCTCAAATTTATTATCTTGCCCAAAATGGGTGTTTTTTTTATAACAGAATATAACAGCAGTATCTAACGCTTGCATTTCACTGTGACAAATGCAGCAAAGGCTGCAAATGTATTATCTTGCCCAAAATGCGTGTTTTTTTTTATAACAGAATATAACAGCAGTATCTAACGCTTGTATTTTACAGTGACAAATGCAGCAGATGTAGTGTATTGCAAAAAATGTTTGGTTTTTTTAAACCCAGAATATAATTGCAGTATTTCAAGCTTGTATTTCACTGTGACAAATGCAGCAAAGGCCACGGATGTAGGGTATTGCCAAAAATTTTAGTTTTTTTTAAACTCAGAATATTATTGCAGTATTTCAAGCTTGTATTTGACTGTCACAAATGCACATATGCTGTGCTGGTGTACTGAACTTGCATAAAATAGCCGCCTACACCCACTTAACTAACAGACGGATAAAAGTTATTTTTCTGTGTCACTGGGCTCAGGGCAGGGTAAAATAATAGCAGCATCCTATCCCTAAACTAATAAGAGCAGAGTGGCGTGCAGCGCTACTTGACTCCAGTTTATATAGAGGCCTGGTCACATGCTGCACTGGCCAATGGCTTCTAATGGCACACGAGTTAAACGCTTGTTGATTGGCTGCTCTGCAGCCTTTCAAAAAGCGCCATTAACTCACCGAACACTGAACCCGAGCTTTTACAAAAAAAGTTCAGGTTCGGGTCCGGGGTCCAAAAATCCTAAAGTTCGGTACGAATCCGAACTTTACAGTTGGGGTTCGCTCAACCCTAGAAGCAGGTATATCGCACCCATCAATCAGTATTTTGTGGAAGCAGTTACATTATATAACACCTCTTAATTAATATTTGATGGAAGCAGGTATATCACACCCTTCAATCTGTATTTTGTGGAAGCAGGTATATCAAACCCCTTAATCAGTATTTAGTGGAAGCAGGCATAGCGCACCCCTCAATCAGTATTTTGTGGAAGCAGGTGTATAGAACCCCATAATCAATATTTAGTAGAAGCAGGTATATCACACCCCTCAATCTGTATTTTGAGGAAGCAGGTCTATAGCACCCCTCAAACAGTATTTTGCAGAAGCAGGTATATCAAACCCCTTAATCAGTATATCGCAGGCCTCAATCAATATTTGGTGGAAGCAGGGATATCGCATCCCTCAATCAGTATTTTGTGGAAGCAGGTATATCGCACCCCTCAATAATTTTTTGGGGGGGCAACAGGTATATCACACCCGTTGCAAATAGTTGTTCCAATAGCGATTGTCCCTCTATATAGCTGCGATATCACAGCAGAACCGCGCACAACTGCTGCACAATACAAATGCACTAAACACTTTCTATGTTAGAAGTATATTATAGGTATATCACACCCCTCAATCAGTTTTTTTGGGGCAACAGGTATATCACACCAGTTGCAATTAGTTATTCCAATAGCTTTTGTCCCTCTATATAGCTGCGGTATCTCAGCAGAACCACACACAACGGCTGCACAATACATATGCACTATAATATACTTTCTATGTTAGAATATCACACCTATCGATAGCACACCTATACCAGTCCTTAAAAGGACTTTTGTGGCCCTATTATTAGCTAGTGTTTGGTGTCCCTGCTCCACAAAGCATCCTCTCCCTACACTGGCAAAACACAGAATGTAAAATGGCTGCCAGATCGGGTTCTGTTATAGGGTGGGGGTGTGCCCATGTTCTGAAACTTCTCAACTGGCTATCCTGTCCCACCTGACGTGTGTGTCATGGGTCAAAGTTCGGCGCAATGCAAAAGAATATAGCGCCAGCGGACATCGCCATATGTTCGCATGTTCGTCGAATCGCGAACGCTTAGAGTTCACCGCAAAACGACCGCCGGGCGAACCGCAAGGCCATCTCTAGTCTCTAACACCTTTCAACACTAAACCCTGCCTAAAAGAAAAACTATTTCTGTCCCTACACTATCTGTCTGCCGCACATTACATTACAGTGAGTGCCAGCACTTCCACGCATGTTTTTTGGCTGCGTACCAGCCAACAAACTTGCGGGGAGGAGACTCTAGCATTGCGCTCGAGCAGACACGATGCTTGAGTCAAAATGGTGTTTGGCCGAGCATGCTCGCCCAACACTACTGCTATACAATGTACAGCACTGTGCTTGGTAAGCTGCGAGAAGACCATGGTACTCACAGGAGCCCCAGTGCTTTCTCAAACAGCTGATCAGTGGGGGTCCCCCCCCCCCCCTCCCGATCAGATAATGATCTATCCGGGGGATATATCATCAGTATCACAATCTCAGAAAACCCCTTTAATATGTGATTTAAAAAAAATGTTGAATATAGCAGCCTTTTAATAAACAAGAACAATTCCTATTGCAACATTATACAGTATGAAAGCATTACTGAAAGCGCTGTTTCCTATAGGTTCACTTTAAGCCTAGGTTCACACCACATGGATGTAAATTCAATGTTTAACATGCAGGGGCGTTGCTAGAGACTCAAAAGATCCGGGGCCCAAGCCCCAATGAATATGGCACAGTTCTATAAATCACCCCCCTCACCTCGCACACCTCATTTAGCTGTACTTGCTATACAGCTGCACATACCTGTCATATCCAGGGCCTCCGGGTCTCCTTCAATGTAGATCTTCTCTGTCATCATCTTCTCTATTTGGTCTGTACAACTTCTTTTAGCCGCCTCGTCTCTGCAGAGTGTGACACACAGACATTTTAGCTTCCTCACATCATCTCCCAACCTGGACTCCCCACAGTGTTATATTGCTGCTCGCTGTGCCCCCCAATACCCCCAAATACTATGCTGAAGAGAAATGAGTGCCCCTATAGTAATAGTGCTCCTCATAGTCCCACCAATAATAATTCCCATGCCCCCATTAGTAATACTGCCCCCCCCAGTGGCGTACAAAGAGAAGTAAGGGCCCCATAGCAAGGATGAAACCGTGCCCCCCACACAGGACAGAAGGGTTTCCACCTAAACCCCTTTCAATGACACTTGGGCCATTTTTCCACTGCCTCATTTGCTAAACGTTGTTCCTTTAGAGGGTAGAGTCCTGATCAAGTTTTCATCTCCAGTAGACAAGGAGATAATCCCAACTAAGACTTAGCCCCCTCTTGCCCTTGGCCCCATAACATGGTCTGCTGCTATGGTAGTTACGCACCTGCTGCCCCCTACAGTGCCCCCAACAGTGATAATGCTCCCCAAGAATGCCCCCATTAGTAATACTGCCCCCTACAGTGCCTCCAACCGTGATAACGCTCCCCAAGAGTCCCCCCATTAGTAGAAGAGCCCTCCAGTATTAATAATACCCTCACAGAGCCCCCAGTAGAAATAAGGCCCCCCTATTATTCCCCCAGTGGTAATAAAGCTCTCTACAGACCCCTCAGTAGTAATAAGGCCAACATCGTGCTCTTAGTAGAAATAAGGCGGATCTATAAGCCCCTCCTATAGAGCTCCCAGTAGTAATAAGAACGCCTAATGTCCCATGGATTTATAATACCCCTACAGTGCCCCCAGTATTTATACTGCCCCCTACTGTTATAATCGTGACCCTGAAGTGTCCCCAGTATTTATAATGCCCCCTGCAGTGCCCCCTGTAGTTATATTCCTCCCCCACCATACAGTCTTATGTAAATAACATCACCTCCTCTCCAGCCTCCTTCAACATAAGGTCCCAAGTAAATAATATCGATCCCTCCCCAGGCGCCTCCAACAGGCAATCTCATGTAAACATCACCCCTTCAACGTTCATTCCCATGTAAATAATATCATTCCACTCCACCAGCCACCTTCAACATACAGTCCTATGTAAATAACATCACTCCCTCCCATAGCTGACATCAACATAAAGTCCCATGTAAATAACATAATCCCCTCCCACAGCCGCCTTCGACATACACTCCTATTTAAATAATATCACCCTGCCCAAGCCCCCTCCAACATTTAGTCCTGTGTAAATAACATCACCCCCTTCCCACAGTCATCATCAACATACAGCCCCATGTAAATAACATGAACCTCTCCTCAGCCACCTCCAACATACAGTTCCATGTAACATCCCTCCCTTCAGCCCTAACATACAGTCTCAGTTAAATAACCACAACTCGCAGCATTGCTCTGCCTCTCCCTTCACTTACCTCTCCTCATACACAGACATCACCACACCTTCTTCCCCTTTGACATCCTCTCCTGCACTGGTCACATGATGGGGACATCATCGCAGGTCCTTCTCAACCACTGCCTCTTTTACTGGTCACATGACCTGTGATGTCACCACAGGTCCTTCAGCTCTTCCAGTGCATTACATTCAATTGTATTGCCGTCCAGAGGACGCAATACAGTTGTATTTATCTGGCAGGCAGGACATTCGGGGCCTGGGACAAAACATCAGGGGCCAAGGCCCCGAATGTTTTACCCTAGCAACATGTCAACATGTATGATGGGAAATTCTCAGGACATGTATGTCTAACATTCCCATGGACTACTATTAACAAAACATATGCCAAAAGAGTGTCCCTTTGGTAAACATTTACCTGATATAATTAGGATTTATGAAGAGCTTTACATTTTCAATATAGCAGTTTGTCAAAAAAATTATACTTCAAGGTATATATTTATTTAATTGGAGGCATTGGCAGATTTTTGCACCTGGATAGACATACAATAGCAAATGTCTGCTTTATATGTCTGTCTGTCTCAACAAACATAATGCCCAAAATGTGATGTAAACCTAGCCTAAAAATCTGAAATACACCTCAAAACTAAAATATAAAACATAGTCTTCAAACAGGTCTCATTGTATGTTTTAAGCATGCACCTATGAGGTGTGCTTAGTATGGCATCATGCCTTTTCTGACCACTACAACCTTTTTTTCATCACCCACTTACCATTTTTGTCTGCCATCTTTGTCCGTTATCGTAACATTGTCACAATATTGTGTTCTTATGATATACTGTATACCTAATCTGCATTAAATGAAGTTGACACAAATTAGTATTATTATTTTATTATATAAATATGCGTTTACATTATTTTATTCTATTATTTATAATTGTATAATAATAATAATGAAGACTGTGATGGTAATGGATTTCTCTGATAAAATGTCTGATAGCCCTATACAGAGACCCTGAAATAGGAAGGAGAGCCCAGCAGGTAGACCACTTTACGTTATAAGTATATCCACCTAACATAAATACAGTCATGTACATTTATACAGATGTAGGCAATTATTACCAGAAGTGGTCTTTCATAAAACGACACTTCATAATATAGATGGCAGAAAGCTATTGGCTCATGGAATGAAAGAAATGAAAAATGGCTCTGCAGTGACCTAGCTATGGGTTCATGGTACTGGCTGACGTTTATCTGACCTTATCATATCTATTGGGAAGAGGGAAGTTACAGAGCATCCTTGCATGAAGGAGAAAAGGTCAGAGACGAGAGCTGAGGGAGGGTTTTGCATTTTACATAAATCATTTTATGGGTATGTTGGGGGCTGGTAGTAAAAGGATAGGTTCTAATGTCTTTTAGCGGCAGAGAGGGGGGAGTTGTTGATGGTGGGCTCCTGCTTCTGGTATCTGTTCTTGGTTGCTCATAGAATCTTCTACCACAAGGGGGTAGACAGCACTCACACAAGCCTTAAGCACTTTGAAGCGTAGCTTCATCTAGGAGACAGAGGCGGGTGTACAGCTGACAGAGTAGCATCCCATGGCTCTGTAGCCCTGATACTGCCTGCTGAGGGACCCCCCTGAGATATCTACATCTGATCTCTCCTTTTCTTCATCATCACATTGAGAAAGAACTGAAACCAATTCACCTCTGAACCCCAGGTAAGGGAGGGTGAGGGGCTGGCAGAGCTGCATTTATAAGGAGCTTCATCACAGCTGCTCCATCTGTCTGACATTTTCCTCTGCCTTTTTTCACACTTGCAGGCCGTCTGTTCCAGCAAAGCCACATCACCTGCAATAAGATTGGGTCTGAGAAGGTCAGTGTTTGTATTTCTAATTTCCTTCTTGTGGTTAATTCAATTGCATTGTTGTCCAACCAAACCTGTTTGCAGGGCCCCTAGGACATGAGAGAGGGAGTGGGGGTAGTTGCATCTTTCATAGGAGAAAAGAGCATTGGTTGTTCTCCTCTGCATCATGCCTGGGTAGATAATTCCAGGTCCTTCTACTAATATTGCTACTTATGATATTGGGAGATCCAGAATATAATACAGCCTAATCTCCCAGTACGTTTTAAGCCTGGGTAACAAACGAAAAATCCTGATGCTTAGGGAGGGTGTAGCTAAGGTGTCCTCAGGGTAATTTCTGATCTATCATGATCTGCTGTCTCTTGTAAAATCACAAGATGACCAAACTGTAGTCTTCTTCATCTTTTCCACCATGGTATATTCAGTGCTCTATTCTCCTTGTATCACATCTACATCTTCTGCTCATGAAAACTGCAATGCTTGTGTACAGGGTAATGCCGGGATTGCTGCACCTCCCCCCGTACCCTTCCTCCTTTATTTTGCAGTGGAAAAAAATCCAGGTTTCAAGGACATGAGGCCAATCTTGCAGAATTATGTTTCTTGATTGATTACACAGGATCACACATGTTGAGTGGATTATTAAAATATGCCACTGTATACACACTTTGCACATACACACAGTCTAAGCGTATTAGTATGACTTTGTATGTGCATCGATTAGTGTTTCTAACAAGGATCTTTGTATGATGGGCACATATAATAGCAGATTACACTGCATACAAAGAACAATATGAACACCTCCATTCAATACATCATATGTATAATAATAATAATAATTTATGGTTAGATTACATTATGTAATTATATTATTGTTGTATTGTATCTATCTATCTATTATCTGCCTATCGATCATGGATATGTGCATTCCCGAGTCTAGAATGAGATGTGTGACATACATTTCCCTGACTCATTGTTCCCCCCGTTCTATCAGAAGGAGGAATGTACTAATCTGATGTGAGTAGGGGTAGCTTCCTATTTGAAAAGCAGGTCAGAGTGAGCTGCAGGGGCTTCTGCTATCACTCTGCTTCCTGTGCTTACACTACTAAGCTGCTGCCTCCTCTCCCTCCTCTCTGCAGACTGCAACAGATCAGAATGGATGTGTTTATGAAAGGCTTTACCAAAGCGAAAGAAGGGGTGGTGGCTGCAGCTGAGAAAACCAAGCAAGGTGTAGCAGAAGCTGCAGAGAAGACCAAGGAAGGTGTTCTATATATGGGTAAGTATCTCAAGTCGATCGTTAACTGGTGCTCCACAAGTAACCACCGTTTGTAATGATTTGTCTAATGGGTTTCCTTTTATGCATAATCCTTGGTGAATGTAATCTGGAGTAAAAAAATAAATGACCATATGCATTATATATGTGTCTTCAAAATTGATATTTCACTATATTGGACATATTGTTTTAGATTTCAGTGAATGGTAGCTTGTTATCCAAAATGTCCAAGAAAGCTGAATAACTTTTCCATCAAAAATGAAAAACAAAAAACAAATAAAAAACATCACAACAGTAAGCAGCCACAAGTTTATATAAAAGTATTTTATAGGATGTCTGTGCCTAAACAGAATAGTAGGGAGCTGTCCAGTGCTGAAACCTTCCACATCATTAGATGTCCTTAATATTGAAGACTATCCTCAGAATAGGTCATCAATATTTGATCAACAGGGGTCCGGCACCTGGGACCCCTGCCAATCAGCTATTTGATGAAAAGGCAGCAGTCCATACGAGCGCCACTTCCTGGTCATTACAGTACGAGTCGTCTCCTGTGGAGTAGCAGCGTAGTGTAATTACAAATACACACTCCATTCACTTAAATGAAGCGAGTACTTGTATTACACTGCACTTCTGAGACAAAGTGCAGCGTAGTGAAAAGGAAGAAGCGATCTCATGGAGCGCCGCCGCCTCTTCAAACAGCTGATCGGCAGGGGTGCCGGGTGGACAAGCCCTTTAAAGGAGTTGTCCCATGACAACAATTTATTCCCTATCCACAGGATACTGACCAGCTGGAGAGCCCGCTGATCACTAGAATGGAGGCCATGCTCCCCCATTTAAATGGTGTTCTAGACAGGCATGCGGATCTGCTGCTGCACTCAATTCAATGAGACTGCTGGAGATAGCCTAGTATAAGCAGGGGATCACGGGCTCTGGATGTAGTGATTGAGGGACCCCAGTGGTTGGAGCCCTGCCAATCAATTATTTATCCCCTATCCTTTGGAGCGTGAAATGTTGTTGTCATGGGACAAACGTTTTAAATGTCTTGTCCAGAAATAGAAAAAGATTCTACTGTTTTCCCAGAAACTGCACCATTCTTGTCTATGGAATTGTAGTGACGTTTTTTCAGAAAATCTGTAGAATGGGCTTATCTGCGGATCAGTAGCCACAGGCAGTGGCGTACCTACCATATAGGCAGACCACACAGCTGCTATGGGGCCCGTGAGGAAGAGGGGCCCGCAGTGGAGGAGAGGCCTTGCCCCCTAATTGCTCCTATCTATCTTTCTAAAGCTGAAGGACCTTTGATTACATCATCACAGGTCCTGTAAGGGAACTGCACAGTGTAAAGTGTAGTTCCCAGGTTAGAACAGTGCATCTGCCAGGACCTGTGATGACATCATCTTCAACATCACAGGTTCTGCAGGATCTAGCAAAGGAACTACACCAAAAATGGTGTAGTTCCTAGATTTGAAAGGTACATCCACCAGGACCTGTGATGACATCATCACAGGTCCTTCAACCACTAACAGCAAGTATTAGAAGTTCACAATCAGCTTTGTATTGATCCATACAGACTGGACTGGAATGGAGTGGTAAGAGGAGGTCCTTCACTTCTCCCCATTTACCCCCCCCCCCCCGCCCTGTTTTTACTCATTGCTCACTCATGTATAATACTTCAGACAGTTTCAGTGACCACTACCTCATGTACCTCACACACAGTGACTAATGTATAACTGGCCACACATTTCTGTAAACACTGCATCCACAGTATTATACCTTGTATGTCTCACATCAATACACTGATCTGTGTGTGTGTATATATATATATATATATATATATATATATACACACACGCTGCATATATTACACAGTATTATAGATGCAATATGTACAGATATATAGTATATCCAGCAGTGTACTGATATGTGAGGTACAAGGTATAATAGATGCAGTGTGTATAGATATATATTATATACAGCAGTATACTGATATTTGAGGTACGAGGTATAATAGATGCAGTGTGTATAGATATATAGTATATACAGCAGTGTACTGATATATTAGGTACGAGGTATAACAGATGAAGTGTGTACAGATATATTGTATATACAGCAGTGGACTGATATGTAAGGTACGAGATATAATTTATACCTCATACCTCACGTCGATACAATGCTGTATTTACTATATACCTGTACACACTGCATCTATTATACCTCGTACCTCACATTTCAGTACCTGCTGTATATACAATATATCTGTACACACTGCATCTATTATACCTCGTACTTCACATATTACACTGCTGCATATACCTGTCCACACTGCATATATTATACCCTGTACCTCACATATCAGTACACTATGGTATATACTATATACCTGTACACACTGCATGTATTATACCTCGTACCTCACATATCAGTACTCTGCTGTATATACTATATATCTATACACACTGCATCTATTATACCTTGTACCTCACATAACAGTACACTGCTGTATACACTATACATCTGTACACACTGCATCTATTATACCTCTTTTGTGTGCCAGGGCTGTTTTGTAATCCCAATCTGGCCCTGATGGCATAAATTATAAAATGCAGCAGCAAGCCTAGTTCATGGAACAAAGGGAGAGGCCTGGAATTGGTAGTGGGAGGGGCTATACAAAAGGAATGGGGGCCCAATTTAGATTCTTGCTATGGGGCCCAGTGATTTCTATGTACGCTCCTGGCCACAGGACTGTCCTACAACGGTTTTGTGAACTGCTGGGCTAGAAGGGAAGACAGAGGTTATCCAACCATTCCTGCTCATTAAAGTCTCATGCACATAAACGTATTTAGAAATAGATAGGTGGTTGGCTCACACCTGGTGGCTATGGTCAGGTGCTACTAACTCACAACTTGGGTGCCCGAACCCAAAGAAAAGGGGATAATGGAAAAGAAAAAGGAGTGGGCACTCACAACATCTGGACCATAGGATACAGGGATATATTTGTTTAATACATTTATTTATTTAATAGGACCTATTGTCCAAATAGATAAAACATTCAAATATGTAAACTCAAATGTAGTAAAACTGGTAGTTGGCACCAACACATAAAATACACTGATGAAAGAATAAAAGTTCTAAGGGTGCAGTCCTTATATCATTGGTGTTCTGAGTTGGCACTTTGAAACACCTAAAATCTTACAGTGGATGAGCCACTATAAATATTGGTGGTCCCGCAGACCGCAGTCTGGATTGGAATGTCCCGAAAGATAGAAATGTCTATGTCTCCAAATAATATTTGGTCTCCTGGTACATGTAGATATATATTTCAAAATGCTCTTCAAAGTTGGTATAACCGCCCAAAGTATGTGGGCCACTTTATGCTAGATTATCAATTCAAGTTCCTACCTTCTTCCAAATTTTCCCTCCCGCTAGCACGTCCTTCCACGAGGAGCGAGTGATGCCAGCTGATACGGCGTCTCCCGTCGCAGGTCTCGGGTTGATGACGTCACTGTATCGCAGGATTGAGCAGGCAGGAATCGTACCTTGACAGTGGCATCCGTAGATATGTACTTGGAGCGGTATTTGTAGTAGGCAATTTTCTATCGCATGGCCATGCAATACTTTTAGTCGAGATCCAGTGGATTAAATGGGCGCTTTTCTTCCTGTCACCGGACGCGTTTCGGGGCGTCTACACCCCTTCCTCAGGGGGGCCATGTGATAAAAAATTGCCTACTACAAATACCGCTCCAAGTACATATCTACGGACGCCACTGTCAAGGTACGATTCCTGCCTGCTCAATCCTGCGATACAGTGACGTCATCAACCCGAGACCTGCGACGGGAGACGCCGTAACAGCTGGCATCACTCGCTCCTCGTGGATGGACGTGCTAGCGGGAGGGAACATTTGGAAGAAGGTAGGAACTTGAATTGATAATCTAGCATAAAGTGGCCCACATACTTTGGGCGGTTATACCAACTTTGAAGAGCATTTTGAAATATATATCTACATGTACCAGGAGACCAAATATTATTTGGAAACATAGACATTTCTATCTTTCGGGACATTCCAATCCAGACTGCGGTCTGCGGGACCACAAATATTTATAGTGGCTCATCCACTGTAAGATTTTAGGTGTTTCAAAGTGCCAACTCAGAACACCAATGATATAAGGACTGCACCCTTAGAACTTTTATTCTTTCATCAGTGTATTTTATGTGTTGGTGCCAACTACCAGTTTTACTACATTTGAGTGTACATATTTGAATGTTTTATCTATTTGTCTTCCGTTTTTTTTACAGGTCCATATATGGAACCATTCATTTCAATGACTCCATGTGCATTCCGTTTCTATATGTCCGCATGTCTGTTCCGCAAAAAATAGAACATGTCCTATTCTTGTCTGTTTTGTGGACAAGGACAGGCATTATTACAATGGATCTGCAAAAAACGGGTGCAACACGGGCATCATATGGATGTCATCCGTTTTATTTGCAGATCCATGTTTTTCGGACCGCAAAATACATACGATGGTGTGCATGAGCCCTAAAAGTAAAGTATTTGTTAAGGCCGATTATCAGACATGAACATTCGTACAAGCGCTCATTCACAATAATTGCCCCTTGTAAAGGTGCCGCTAATTACCCAAAGTATGAGAAAATGCTTCTTCATCGGGTGAAACCATTGTTGTTGTGGCACCAAAATCATCACTTCTGGGCAGCAAATTGCCCTGTATAAACAGGACTCTACTGCCCAGCAATAATGATTCTCTATGGGGACGAGTGACCGCAGTAGTGATTGCTTGTCCCCATACAGAGGGGTTGCTGTATGTAATCTCATGGCTGGTGTTCAAATACACCAATGTTTTCTAACAAATAATTAAATGGTCTAGTGGCTGGTTTTTAATACACTTGCCACAATTAATGTCTTCCCTTTTTTCTAAGCACTTTTAAAAACTGATAAGGTTGGCCTAAAATGATATAGTTGGTGCATGCAATATAATTCAAAGTTTTGGAAAGAATTGTGTAAAATAATATGTTCTGTGTAAGGCAGGGGTATTGCTAAGGACTCAAAGATCCAGAGCGCAAGCTCCAATGAATATGGCCCAGTTCTCTAAGTCGCCCCCACTCCCCGCACACACCGCATTTTACTGTACTTGCTATACAGCAGCACATACCTGTCACATCTAGGGCCTCCCAGGTGACGTCTCCTCTGATGTAGATCTTCTCTGTCATCAGCTTCTCCATTTGTTCCATACTACTTCTTTCAGCTGCGCCTCATCTCTGCAGAGTGTGACACTCAGACATCTTTGCTTCCTCAAATTTCTATCATCATCTCCCAACCTGGAGTACCCACAGGGTTATCCTGCTGCTCGCTGTGCTCCCTAATACCACCAAATACTATCCTGAACAAAAAATGAGTGCCCTTATAGTAATAATGTTCCTCAAAGTCCCACTAATAGTAATTCCCTTCTAGAATGCCCTCATTAGTAATACTGCCCCCTACAGTGCCCCCAACAGTGATAATGCGCCCCAAGAATGCCCGCATTAGTAATACTGACCCCTACAGTGCCCCCAACCATTATAACACTCCCCATCAGTAGAAGAACACTCCAGTATTAATAATACCCTCACAGAGCCCTCAGTAGAAATAAGGCCCCCTATTGTTCCCCCAGTGGTAAAAAAAGGTCTCTACAGACACCTCAGTAGTAATAAGGCCCCCATAGTGCTCTTAGTAGAAATAAGGTAGATTTATAAGTCCTTCCTATAGAGCCTCCTGTAGTAATAAGAATGCCTATAATGTCAGCTGGATTTATAATACCCCTACAGTGCCCACAGTATTTATACTTCCCCTTACTGTTATAATGCTCACCCTGAAGTTCCCCAAGTATTTATAATGCCCACTGCAGTGCCCCCTGTAATGATAGTCCTCCCTCCATCATACAGTCCCATGTAAATAACATCACACCATCTCTTCTGCCCCTTCCAAAATACAGTCCCATGTAAATAACATCACTCCCCTCCCTTCAGCCCCTCCAAAATATAGTCCCATGTAAATAACATTCCTCTCTATCTACAGCCCCCTCTGCCATAGAGTCCCATGTAAATAACATCACACCATCTCTCCAGCCCCCTCCAATATACAGTCCCATGTAAATAACATTCCTCTCTATCTACAGCCCCCTCCAAAATACAGTCCCATGTAAATAACACCACCTCTTCCCCAGCCGCCTTCAACATACAGTCCCAAGTAAACATCACCCGCTCAACATTCAGTCCCATGTAAATAACACAACCCCCCCCACTAGCCACTTTCAACATACAATCCCATGTAAATAACATCGCTTCCTCAACATTCAGTCCTATATAAATAACATCACTCCCTCCCACAGCCGCCATCAACATACAGTCACATGTAAATAACATCACAGGTCGATTATCAGACATGAACATTCGTACAAGTGCTCATTCCCGATAATTGCCCCTTGCTAAGGTGCCGCTAATTACCCGAAGTATAAGCAAATGCTTCTTCATCTGGTGAAACCATTGTTGTTGTGGCACCAAAATCATCACTTCTGGGCAGCAAATTGCTCTACTGCCCAGCAATAATGATTCTCTATGGGGACGAGTGACCGCAGTAGTGATTGCTTGTCCCCATACAGAGGGGTTGCTGTATGTAATCTCATGGCTGGTGTTCAAATACTCCAATGTTTTCTAACAAAGAATTGAATGGTGGCTGGTTTTTAATACACTTTCCACAATTAATGTCTTTCCTTTTTTCTAAGCACTTTTAAAAACTGTCAAGGTTGGCCTAAAATGATATAGTTGGTGCATGCCATATAATTCACAGTTTTGGAAAGAATTGTGTAAAAGAATATGTTCTGCGTAAGGCTACATTCACATCTCCAGCAGGTAAACTGCCGGAGTTACCGTACTGGCATGGCCAGACATCTGCCCACTGCTGCACACCACCCAGTCCCCATTGACTATAATGGATTATTTGGTAGAAAGACGGCGCTTTTGTTGGAAACCCGTCAGATCCCATTGTAGTCAATGTGTGCATTGGTGTCCAGCTATGCCAGAAACGCGTGTGTCTCGCTACTAATTATTATGAATTAGGAAATCCATATGAAAAATCTCATTATTTATATCTATACATCACTAATGTCATCTGCAAAGCTGTAGACAGAATGTATGTACTCATACCAGCCCCTTTCATCAGTGGTGCTTGCAATCTAATTTGTCACACTCCATGCACAGACGCGATTCCATAGAAAACCAGTGGAGTGTGGGAGGAAACCATGCAGATGTTACCCTGTTCATGTTTGAACTGTGGACCAGTGCTGACCAGTGACCATGATGTGTATTTAGTAGTGATGATGAGCAGGGGCAATATTCAAATTTGCGATATTTCGCGAATATTCAGCATTAATTAGCGAATTCGACAATTCACGGTTATTTTCTTGATTGCGAAAATCGGCAATATAATATTCCCGCAATACAGCGTGGGTCACTTTTGCTACATTTTTCAAGCTGCTAGAAGTTTCCTGAGACTGGAGAAAATGGTTGGCACGGCAGAACATTACAATATCTTTATATGCAGTTAGATTGCTCCAATATATTCGCGATTGTGCAAATCGGTAATTAATGTTGCGCATATTTTGGCGCAATACGTGCAACTTCACATTTTAGCAGATCTGACTACATATTTCTGATTGGTGCACTATGTATTGTTGTGAACTTGTACATCACAGCACTATGTCTGTATGTAGCATGCATGTATGGACAGCAGAACCTATCAGCTACACTATATCAGGATATAACCTACACTGACTATCTCCCACTAACTATCTGTAATATATATATATATATATATATATATATATATAAGCTAACTATCTAATGTAGCACAGACCACAGCAATGACACTTCTGTCTCTCTCAGAACTGCAAAAAACTGCACAAAACGGCTTTTGGGGAGGTTCTTATATAGTAAGGGGTAGGCAACTTTCCTATTGGTTGCTAGGGATGTTGCTAAGCCTATCACAGAGATATTGTAGCCTTCTCATTGGCCCACAAGCAAGAAGGGAGGTTACTGATGATAAAAGAAAATCTAGAATATTCAAAATTACGAATATACAGTATATCACTATATTCTACATCTTTGCAAATTCTCGAAGTGGCGATATTCGCGAATAACATTCGTGATTCGAATATTCGCGATCAACACTAGTATTTAGGTCTTGGTCGGCAACCAGTTTCATGATATCTAGGAATAAAATATATAATATAAACTCTACTTGGCATTTCCATATGCAATGTCATACCCATAGTTAGCAGTAGAATGTACTGTATAGCTCAATGTAAAAATAAATGCATGTTTTTTTCTATCCTATCACTAAGTGGATTATTATAGGGAAGGGTTTTATTGCACATCCTTTGCTGAACAACTGCCCAGCATACATTATACGATTATGCAAATCCCAGTGTATAAAGAAGCAGCTTTTCACGGTATACATTCACACCTACATGGCAGGAGAGGTGCCAGCTATGCTTGAGAGAGCAGCATCTCTCAGTAATTAACCAGTGCAAGGATAGCATATAAATGATCTACATATCATTCCACTGGAAAAGGGCAAAGGAACCAGTAAGGATTGATCAGGTTATTAGCAAATGTTGCTTATTACCCTAATAAGCTCCAACCGTGTATGTCCCCGAGTGACACGTCTGTGTACATAGGTAATGATTTCTTCAAATCCTCAGCTGTTCTTTCTGGGTGAACATGGGTTAATTATAGTCAATCTTGGTGTCTCTTTGTGTATAGCTGACTGTGGGTCCCGCTGGGCCTCCTGGATAAAATGCTGAACCAAATTAAATGGCCTCTCTCAAGGTCTGTTTCCTGAGCCATTCATTATACTGACAGTGATTGTTTAAGCTGAAATTACGTGTTAGTGAGATGCTTTTTGTTCTATGATTGTATGTGTTGACATGTATTGTTACTTATGAATTTGTGTTTGTTTTAAAGTCAAGTGAGCAAACATGAATATTATGTGCAGGCTTGGACTGGCCCACCGAGGAGGCAGGGAATTCCTCGGTGGGCCCCCAGTCTCATGCACCCGGAGATAAGACGAAAGAGTCATTATTTCTCTTGTTTCTCAGGATAATTATTGTAGCCACTAGGTGGCAGTATCACACAGTGATGCAGCCTCCTACTGGTGTAAATTGCACGGGAGGCCCTGCAGAATCTTCTAAACTTCCCGGGCTGCTGGCAGTGAAGGAGGAGAGAGCATGTCTGGCCATCCTCCTGCCCTCCCTGCTGTCAGAAAACTGGCTGCTAGAGAGAAGGACTCCTCTGCATTGCTGGGTTGATTTCTCAGGTGTGTGACAGTAGTAAGCTGTAGGAGACTGTAAGGGGGAAATAGGGAATTTGTATATAGCAGATCTAGGAATGTGTGCTGCTCTCTGCAGAGTTCAAAGTGGCATTGGGGGGACTCTGCCATAGGTCCCCCTAATGCCTCTGCATTAGGTGCACCCTCATAAGTGCCCCAGCTCCAGATGCCCCCCAATACCCCCACTCTTTTTTATTTTATTTTATTTTATACATGTCCAAAATATATGGACATTGTCTACCCCTTCTTCCCCACATTTTTTACAACTAAATTGTTTAGATTTATAACATTTTATTAATATCTTGGGGGAGTAGTATAAGCAATATAATATACCCCCACTCTAAATGCACCCCTAATATTGCATCTTTTCCAGTTGCCCCCCTAATACCTCTGCTCCAGGATCACCACTATTACCCTGCCTCAGGCGACCCTAATGCCTCTGCTTTAGGTGCACCCCCATTAGTGCCCCAACTCCAGATGCCCCCACTCTAAATGCACCGCTAATATTGCCTCTTCTCCAATTACCCCTGCTCCAGGATCCACACTAATACCCTGCCTCAGGTGACCCTAATGCCTCTGTTTCGGTTATGACCCTCCGTTTGTGCCCTTTACGCACATTGCTCCTCTAGCACCTTTGCTTGGGCTTTGTTAAAGGTTATGACCTGCAAAGGGGGTTGGACTTATGACTGAAAAATTCTGCGCAGTGCATCACATTTTCCAGTATGGACGCAAATGGTTTACATGGTGGTAGTTATGATATTCCGTATTTACAGGCATCACTGCAGCCATGTAAAAAGATACTGGTGGAGTGGTGGAGGATTTAAAGGGGTTGTCGAGGTTTTCAAGTTATCCTCTCCACACCATAGGGCATAACTGTATGATTAGTGGGGTTCGATTCTGCGACCCTCACTGATCCCAGGAATGGGTCCTGTTCCCCCTTCTTGATTGAGTGGCAGGCCACACATACGCCGTGCTGCTCCATTTATTCTCTTTGGGACCACTGGAATTAGCCAGCGCTGCCATCTCCAGCGACCCCATGGATGGAGAGGCAGGGCATATGCTTGACCTGCCACTCAATCAAGAAGGGGGATCAGTGGGGGCTCCAGAGTTCAGACCTCCACGGATCACTTAGTTATCCCCGATCCTGTGGATACAGGATAACTAGAAAAGTGGACACAGGCCCTTTAACAGGCGAGCGTTTCTATTTTAGTTTGACACATATTTTGGGCCAGATTTTTATCTATGTTTTTTACACCCAAAGAAAACCTTTAAAGATAGGGAATGTGAAAAGGTCCAACAGCTATAACACGACAGGTGATAAGTGTTTCAGCAGTCAGACCCCCAGCAATCTAATATTTATCACCTATCCTGTAGATAGGCAATAGGTCATTATGGTAGGACAATCCTTTTAAATATACTGTAGATTATGTGCAATCTGAGGAGGTTACAATTTGGTAAATTTCATGCCAGACATTTATGCTTAAAAGGGGTTAAAGGGTTTGTCTCATTTCAGTAAATGGCATTTATCATGCAGTTAATACAAGGCACTTACTAATGTATTGTGATTGTCCATATTGCCTCCTTTCGATCACATTATACATTATTACCACTGTGTAATCCAGCAGTTGTGGCTGAGTGATTGGTGTGCGCTGCATGTGTCTTGTTTCTGACTAACTTAAGTGCAGGATATCCATATATGTGTAAATTCTGCCACATATATGTTTGTGCATTTTGCTGTGAATGTCTGCCATCATACTTCATCTTTAATATTTCTGTTGTTACTGTAAGTGCTCATAAACATGACTGTTGGATGTTTTGCAGTCCGCAAATTGCAAATCCGCAAAACATGGATACTGGGTGTGTGCATTCCACATTATGTGGAACAGAACAGCCGGCCTCTAATAGAACAGTCCTATCCTTGTCTGTAATGTGGACAATATTAGGACATGTTCTATCATTTTGCAGAACGGCCATGCGGACATACAGACACAGAATGCACACAGAGTCTTTTTTTTGCTGCCCCATTGAAGTGAAGGGAACAGTACTGACATGGAAAACAAATAAGTTTGTGTGCAGGAGCCCTAAGGTGGGCCCCCAGAATCAGTTGGTGGGCCCTAAGTACCCCAGTCCGACACTGATTATGTGATACAAATGCTAGGTATACATATCAGCTGCCATGACATTTGAGGACCACACCAAAGCATCCAATAAACGACCATAAACTGCCCAATTTGAGATAAATGTGTGCATACTCCATCCATTCCCTCGACTCTCATTTCCAGGGCTACTTCTTTCCTGTATAAATGCCAGATGATCTTATTCTTAAACGGGTTGTGCCTGGATTAAATGTTGTTTTAATATAATTTGGCATGAAAAATAAATTATTTAGTAATTTACTTTGCTTGCACTGTTACAAAAAATGCTCCAGTTGTGAGATATTCTCTTTACCACGTGCCCCCTGGTGTTTAATCTGTATAGTAATGTGCATGTCCACCTACTGAGGTGGACGCACATGCTCGGTTCCATCTTTCAACTGCCACCAAACACATCTACTGTTAGAAGCTGTGACAGTTACAAGGAGAGAGCTGCAGCAAAAAGGCGTCGCTAGCTGCAGACCTGAATGGCCGCACACTAGGAGAGCTCCAGCAACACCTCAGCTTTTAAGCAGCTTATGCCCTTCAGATCGACCCGATTTGTGGATTATTTTATTGGGAACACGCCACATGATGACCAGGGTGAAGAGGGAGCACACTGCGCAAAGCAAGCTGGACTTTTATTTTGACAAAGACCGAGAGCATAATGGTGCAGTTGCAGGAGAAGGAGCGCACGCACATACAACTCCGCCAGTGCCTCCGTCCCCCGCAAAGCCGACAGAGATAGAGCACGAGCGCGGGAGTGAAAAACTCCAAGCACCAGCTACTAGGTCTCCGTCCTCCACACAAAGAGGATCCAGATACTCCCTGCTGACCTGGGGATCAGAAATCACGGTAGAAAATAAGACAGCAGACAGAGAAGCGCCATCTTTTCCTACCGACAGACCCGCTAAGCAGCAGTCTGGAGCGGCATCACAGAGCTCCAGTAAGAAGGTAAACCCAGCACATGGGGCCCCAACCTCTCCACTTCCAGACGCCATTACAGACACCTTTGCCTCCATTCAGACCTCAGACGAACCAGCGTTTGGTTCCCTCATTAAAAACCTGTTACTGGCATTTACCAAGTCCCTACACCAAGACATCATAAAATTACATACCCCTCCCCATGCCAAGCTCCAAGATATAACCGGCAGAGTCGACCATATTGAACAAAAAATTGATGAATTTGCAAATTCCCATAATCATCTTATTGACTCCCACTATGATTTAACTGAAGAGGTCGAGTAATTGAGGGCTAAAGTTACTGACCTGGAAGACCGGTCAAGGAGAAATAACAGAAAATTCAGGGGCATTGCAGAGGACGTCCCTTCGTCAGAACTGTTCTCATTTTTACAATCTTTGCTAAAGCTGCTTCTAAAAGGCTGCGACCCTTGTGAGTTAGTGATCGATCGGGCACATTGTGTAGCTAGGCCTAAGCACATTCCGGATTCTATGCCCAGAAACAAGTTAGCATGTGTTCATTTTTTCCATGTCAAAGAAAAAGCCATGGCGGCTGCCAGGTCCCAGAAAGAACTGTCCTCTCCATATCAACAAGTTAAACTACAGTATATGCGGACCTCTCAGCCATTACTCTCCGTCTGAGAAAACAGCTGCTACCTATCACTTCTGCATTGAGAGATAACAGCATTGCTTACCGCTGGGGATTCCCTGTAAAACTGCTGATTAACCGCAATGAAAAATTCTACTGTGTTACTTCTGTTAAGGAAGGCATACGCATGCTTCAAAAATGGGGTATCTCTACTACAAACATCCACTCTCCCCAAGAGCAAGAAAAGCAGAAGCACATGGATCCAGATTGGCGAATGGTGTCCAGATCACGCCAAAGGGTCGGATGAATTGTTCCAAATACCTTCAACTATGAAGTGTCACGTAGCTGCTACCTGAAAGACTTCCTATGTTGTTAGGTTGCTGCCCCCCAAAAAAGTGCAACTAGTTGTTGCTGTTGGATGTTAGCTCTCAAACTTGCTTATCCCTTGAAATGAGAGGGATTTCCTGTTTTCTTGTGTTTGTTTTTCAACTTTTTGTTTTCCTTACCTTTCTCCAGGTGCATCCACTGCGACCAGATTGTATTCTACTGTGAGATGATTGTCTTTTTGGTCGCTGCGTGCTGGGATGTCGTACCCCAGATCTCCTGGTTGAGGTACCTGCTCCAGTCATCAGCAATGCATTGCTTTATCATGCCGCTTGAATTCGCATCCCTGAACGTCAAGGAACTAAATAGCCCACTTATGCGTTCACTGATGTGGAAAGAGGCTTTAACCCAAAAAGCAGACATTTTCTGCACATCGGAGATTCATCTTTTAGCCTCTGATGCCCATAGAATGCATCATCATAAATTTCCACATATCTTTCAGGCCCACTTTGACAAAAAACAAAGAGGCGTACTGATAGCTATCAAAGATACAGTAGCTTTCACCCAGCAAAAGATCATGGCTGATCCAGGAGGCAGGTACATCATACTTGTAGGTGATTTCAATAACGTCCAATATACTGTGATGGCAATATATGCACCACACAGGCGTCACAGTCTTTTTTCAATAAATTAATGAACAAGGTTGATAAGCTTAAAAAGGGACACTTGGTGGTCTGTGGGGACTTCAATGCAGTACATGACTGTCTTTGGGACACTACCTCTCCTTCAACTTGGAGGTCCCACTCCCTAGCAAAAATGTTATGCAAACAGGACATACAGGGAGTGCAGAATTATTAGGCAAGTTGTATTTTTGAGGATTAATTTTATTATTAAACAACCATGTTCTCAATGAACCCAAAAAACTCATTAATATCAAAGTAAATTAATTTTTTTGGAAGTAGTTTTTAGTTTGTTTTTAGTTTTAGCTATTTTAGGGGGATATCTGTGTGTGCAGGTGACTATTACTGTGCATAATTATTACGCAAATTAACAAAAAACAAATATATACCCATTTCAATTATTTATTTTTACCAGTGAAACCAATATAACATCTCAACATTCACAAATATACATTTCTGACATTCAAAAACAAATCAGTGACCAATATAGCCACCTTTCTTTGCAAGGACACTCAAAAGCCTGCCATCCATGGATTCTGTCAGTGTTTTGATCTGTTCACCATCAACATTGCGTGCAGCAGCAACCACAGCCTCCCAGACACTGTTCAGAGAGGTGTACTGTTTTCCCTCCTTGTAAATCTCACATTTGATGATGGACCACAGGTTCTCAATGGGGTTCAGATCAGGTGAACAAGGAGGCCATGTCATTAGATTTTCTTCTTTTATACCCTTTCTTGCCAGCCACGCTGTGGAGTATTTGGACGCGTGTGATGGAGCATTGTCCTGCATGAAAATCATGTTTTTCTTGAAGGATGCAGACTTCTTCCTGTACCACTGCTTGAAGAAGGTGTCTTCCAGAAACTGGCAGTAGGACTGGGAGTTGAGCTTGACTCCATCCTCAACCCGAAAAGGCCCCACAAGCTCATCTTTGATGATACTAGCCCAAACCAGTACTCCACCTCCACCTTGCTGGCGTCTGAGTCAGACTGGAGCTCTCTGCCCTTTACCAATCCAGCCACGGGCCCATCCATCTGGCCCATCAAGACTCACTCTCATTTTATCAGTCCATAAAACCTTAGAAAAATCAGTCTTGAGATATTTCTTGGCCCAGTCTTGACATTTCAGCTTGTGTGTCTTGTTCAGTGGTGGTCGTCTTTCAGCCTTTCTTACCTTGGCCATGTCTCTGAGTATTGCACACCTTGTGCTTTTGGGCACTCCAGTGATGTTGCAGCTCTGAAATATGGCCAAACTGGTGGCAAGTGGCATCTTGGCAGCTGCATGCTTGACTTTTCTCAGTTCATGGGCAGTTATTTTGCGCCTTGGTTTTTCCACACGCTTCTTGCGACCCTGTTGACTATTTTGAATGAAACGCTTGATTGTTCGATGATCACACTTCATAAGCTTTGCAATTTTAAGAGTGCTGCATCCCTCTGCAAGATATCTCACTATTTTTGACTTTTCTGAGCCTGTCAAGTCCTTCTTTTGACCCATTTTGCCAAAGGGAAGGAAATTGCCTAATAATTATGCACACCTGATATAGGGTGTTGATGTCATGAGACCACACCCCTTCTCATTACAGAGATGCACATCACCTAATATGCTTAATTGGTAGTAGGCTTTCGAGCCTATACAGCTTGGAGTAAGACAACATGCATAAAGAGGATGATGTGGTCAAAATACTCATTTGCCTAATAATTCTGCACTCCCTGTATATGATATTTGGAGAATCCTCCATGAATCTAAGAGGGATTATACATTCTTTTCTCCCAGGCATAAAATGTATTCACGTATAGACCTTTTCCTAATCTCCAGATCCTTACTGTGCAACTCGGTTTGTGCGGTCATAGACACCATCACGTAGTCAGATCATGACACTATCACCCTGACACTAACAGAAATTTTTTAGCTTGACGGAGTGCTGACTGCCACAATAGTAACCCTTCCAAAACCTGAAAAATATCCTGTCTCTCCCCAGAAATTTTGCCCCATATCCCTCTTAAATACTGACACCAAGCTATATGCTAAGATCCTGGCCAATAGACTAACCTCCATTATCCCACACTTAATGGCTATTGACCAGGTTGGATTTGTACATGGACGGCAGACAAAACAATACGCATACTAAACATATTGGACCACATAAATAAGAAACATATTCCTACAGCCATGGTCGCTTTGGATTTTTCGGTATTGACTAAGATGGGATTTGGTACGAAGGCCATTACTGCAATCAAAGCTTTATATTCTAGCCCTACCCTAGCCCGAGTTTTTGTAAACGGCACCATGTCTGACGAGTTCGACATTATGAACGGAACTAGACAAGGCTGCCCACTGTCCCCCATCATCTTCATTCTCACCATAGAACCTCTAGCTCAGGTGATCAGACAATGTCCAGATATTCGAGGAGTAGGCATAGGAGTCAGAGATCATCGAATATCATTATATGCTGATGACATCATTTTATCCCTGACCTCCTAATCATTATCATCAGCATTACAAATCATAAATAATTTTGGCAAACTTTCCTTTTATAAACTAAACTTAGATAAATCCCAAATTCTCCCCCTACATATCACGGAAGCCAACCAACGAAATATAAAGCTTAAATTCCCTTTAGATTGGCAAGAACAAAAAATTTAATACTTAGTCATATATGTAACTTCAAAGAGAAGGGGTCAACATGACAGTGAATTCCTCTGGAATCTCTGGAGTTGTGTATAGAGGACCTAGACCTAGCAATCTGGAAAAATAAAGGAGTGAACATGATCTCTGATCTATTTAAAGACGGCCAGTTACAATCTTTTGAACAAATTCATCAAGTATATGGTATTTCCCATCACAATTTCTATAAATATCTCCGTATTAGGCACTTCTTATCAACTGTCGATCCATTTGGATAAAGGTGGACATGTAAGGACGAGCCCCTAGAATACTTTTCATTTCACAGACATTTGCAATAATAAGGTTTCATGGACTGCGATGACTACTTCCAGCCACCAGATGTTGATGTGTCTTTGGCTAAAGCAGCTGAAGTCTTGTTGGTTTTCAGAAGAAGGAGGGGCGCAGGAAGCTCCAGAGAGACAGCACGTGTGTATGCCCTGAAAAGGAGAGAGGGTCTGTTTGCCAGGTTAGAAGGGCAAGCAGAGACTGACAAATAGGCTGGCTGATTATGCTTTGAGCACTGACTGTTCCTGACACAGAGTTACAGGGAACTCTAAAGTGAAGTTTTGCAGCTGCATCCCTTAGAGGTAAAGACCACGCGTTGGGACCGTCGAGCGTCTGCATCAGGAGCCAGAGGACATCTTCTTTCACCTAGCGGACAAGACAAGCATCCACCTTGTGGGAAAAGAATTAAAAAAATCCACCCCATTCAAATCCTGGGGACTGGAACTCGGCCAATCATTTAATAATGATCAATGGTCACAAGCCCTCTCTTTCGCTACCAAAAGCTTTAAATGCGCACTTCATTATGAATCATACATGAAGACAGTCTTGCGGTGGTATTACACTCCAGAGAGTCTTAGCAAATTATTCCCTGGGACCTCACACCTCTGCTGGAGGGGCTGCAGTCATAAAAGCTCATTGTTACATATACTATGGAAATGCCCATTTCTTACTAATATTTGGAAGCACATCTTTACAGTAATCTCTGATATAACTGATTCTCCTGCAACACAATCTCCTCAGCTAGCTCTGTTGCTTATTGGCATAGAAAGATTCCCCATTAAAGACCGAGTAATAATCGCACATCTCCTGCTAGCAACTAAAATTGCTATAGCTAAATATTGGAAATCAAAAGAGACCCCCAAGATAGAAGAGATAGTCACAAAAGTAGACAAAACGTACTCTTATGAAAAGATCCTATCCTTCACTTGTTCACCCTCCCTAAAATTTAGCAGAATGTGGCAGAGCTGTAAAGGATATAGAGTGGACCATATACAATCCCTCACTCATAGTGGACAAGATTCTCACAATTTTTTTTGCGGACCCATTGACTTCAATGGAGCCACGGAACGTGATTTTCAGGCAATAACAGGACATGCTCTATCTTTCAACGGAACGGAAAAACAGAAATATGGAAATGGAATGCATATGGAGTACATTCCATTTTTTTTGTGGAACCATTGAAATTAATGGTCCCGTATACAAAACGCAAAAAACGGCCCGTAAATGGGGGGGGGGGGGGGGGGGAACGGTTGTGTGAAAGATGCCTGATAGGGAGAGAGTTGTAGCAGAAGAGACATGCCCCCTGAGAAAGGACACTCCTCTGAGCTGCTAGCCTGAAAAATATCTAGCAATTAGGACAATTGGGGCAATGAATGGGGAGATCTCTGGATCCATGCAAGGTACAGGGATAGTTCTAGTTTTGTTAGAGATTGTCATTAGGGATGAACGAATCGACTTTGGATGAAACATCCGAAGTCGATTCGCATCAAACTTCATTCTAATACTGTACGGAGCAGGAGCTCCGTACAGTATTAGAATGTATTGGCTCCAATGAGCCGAAGTTATTGCTTCGCAAAGTCTTGTGAGACTTCGCACAATAACTTCATAAATTAATTTGTACTGTACAAAACCATTTCCTGAACTCTGGTTCGGTTCCAAATAACTTCAGCTCATCAGAGCCAATACATTCTAATACTGTATGGAGCTCCTGCTCCGTACAATATTAGAATGAAGTTTTATGCGAAATCGACTACGGATGTTTCATCCGAAGTCGATTCGCTCATCCCTAATTGTCATGTACAATAATATACTGTATACTTTTCATTTTTTATGTCAGTCATGGGATAACCTTTTTAATTATATTCTCTATCTACAGCTGCCTTACTTTTTAATTCAATCTTTTACTGAAAGTGCATTATGGCAGAAGGCTAACACTTTTGAAGCTGATTTGGCGTTCATTACTTACTGGATTGATTTATAAATCAGTAATGAAAAATTAACATATACAATAGGCTTATCAAAACTGGCAACCAATTAAAACTCTAGATTGAATTTGTTTTCAGCGGCGTTTAAGGAATTATCTAACCTCTGACTGGTTTCTATGGGCAACGAGGACAGTCAGTACTAGACAGTTCTGAGGCTAAATGTGTTCTGTATAGATTGAAGGCAGAAGCATATCTTGAAACACCTGGGCATCAATGCAAAACATATATTAGTGCCCCCTAACATATCATTTATAGTACTAGTCTCCTCATCTTCGGGGCTTCTTAAAGGGGTTTTCTGGTACTTACATATTGATGGCTTATCCTTAGCTTCTTTCGGCAGGTGCCATCTCTGTAAACTATACATTGGTCGGAATTGGAAGCAAAAGTAGTGGTCATGCCAAGGCATTGCATCTCAGCTCTTCTTCAAGTGAAAGGGAGCTGAGCTGTGGTTAGCTGGTGCAGGAACGTAAACCGTGGATAGAGCCTCACCTCCACTTAGTAAGGACCATTACGTTTTTTCTAGGTCTGAAACACGTAGAACCTGTACGTTTTTTTCCTGTATGTGAGAATTTTAACATTAGAATAAAGTGACAATTTTTCAGAAGCTGGATTTCTTCATTTTTTGTCACCTCCACTTAGGGACAGACTGTCCATAGACCCTACCGCCAGGTATGTAATGATCTGACACTCTCTCAATGTTAATTAACAATGGGAGCATGAGGTACTATGTACCCAGCAGAGTACCACAGGTGCCCTCCTGAATTCAATGGTATCACCATTACTAATGGCTTCCTGCCATGGCATTCACCCTCATAGGAAGCATTTTTTTATTTTAACAATAACTCTTACACCTCTTAGGGGACCTGGGATCTTTTGATCACTTGTCCCATTCATCATAATAGAAATCTATTATGGTGAATGGGATTCTGGTTCTCTACCTGCTGAGCTGTGCCTCATACACAGTGCAGCAGACAGATTACTATGACAGGCATGGGAAGCTTCAACAGCTTCCACACTGTCATAGTAAGCGATCAGAACCCACTCATGGGTCAAAGACCCAAGGCATCTCAATCCAACAGAGATCTTTGTTTAATCTGTTTCTTATCAGTGGAAACTGAAGCACAATGAGTCATACTAATACCTTCAACTGTGCTGGGATCTGTCAGGTTTCCTTTTTTTATACTGAATTGAATAAAAAAATAGGCTAGTCTGCCCATCACAAGAAGAGAGTCGACCGAAGCCAACTGAGCAACCAAAAAAGAAGTTAACGTAGGTAAAGATTTTAATAGCGTGTGAAACAATTATAACATCTTGTGTGCGTTTGCATTGCGGCCATGGTAGCTTGCACCTGAACCCCCCCCCCCCCCCCTTTTATACATAGTTTGGAGGTGCTGGTCTCTATTGTCAGTTATAAATAAGGCTTCTTTCGCACTAACTTTATGACTTACGTAGGCTATTTCGGTAGAAAACAGCCTGCTGGAGCTCTCTGGATCAGGAATTGCCCCACTGACTATAATAGGGTCTGATCAAGATTCGTCCACTACCCGCACGCAGCGTTTTTTTGTCCAGCAGAATACAGGCATATTTGCCGGGTAGTGGCTGGATCTCTGCCAGACCCCATTATAGCCTGCCAGAACTCATATCGCAAGTGTGAAACTAGTCTAAAACAAAATAAAATAATGTATAAACTGAATTTGGCAGCACAAAGAACAGTAAAGTCCTCCATTGTACTATTCACCCCCAGAAAACTCAATGATCTTTTGAAAGGCATCTCATTGTCTGCAGTAATAAGGTTGTAACACTATCGATAACATCATTATCGCTTCTTGCTTTAGCAGGCAGCTATGCAGAACTGGACCTGGGGAAGGGGTCTATTTCCTGAGGGGAGGACATATCAGCTCACCTAAATGAGATCAATAAAGACATCTTTAGAAATAACCTCTTGTGCTTGCCCACAATAATTTGTCTGCCTAGGTTTTCGCCAAGAACGTTTCATAGATCTGGAGAATATAATATCTAATAAAAATATATTAAGAGGGAGGACTAATTTATTCTGTTTCTCTTAAAGTGGGATTCCCATATGTCATAAATGATTGGTGAGGGTCTGCTTACAGATTCTGAGAACACATCCACAATGGGCAACCCATCCAAACATCTTCCTCCATTCAGGTGACTGTGGATATGCTGTAGTTCCATGCATAGCGGTTAGGCTACTTTCACACTGGCATTTTGGCTTACCGTTTGTGAGATCCGTTCAGGGCTCTCACAAGCGGTCCAAAACGGATCAGTTTTGCCCTAATGCATTCTGAATGGAAAAGGATCCGTTCAGAATGCATCAGTTTGCCTCCGTTCAGTTTCCATTCCGCTCTGGAGGTGGACACCAAAACACTGCCTGCAGCTTTATGGTATCCGCCTGACGAAACTGAGCCAAACGGATACTGGCACACAGTGTAAGTCAATGGGGACGGATCAGTTTTCTCTGACACAATCTGGCACAATAGAAAACGGATCCGTCTCCGGTTGACTTTACAGATTACAGATAATACAAACGAATCCGTTCATGACGTTGTATTATTGTAACGGATCCGTTTTTGCAGATCCATGACGGATCCGCCCAAAACGCGAGTGTGAAAGTAGCCTTAACTAGCTATGTTTTATATGGAAAGCAGACTTTAAATGTAACTTTTTTAGCGTTCAAAGGACTGGACGCTAAAACTCTGCAAAATAATTTTGTCTTAAATGAGAGCATTGCTTTGTTTAGCTGTAATTAGATAAATCCATTTGGAGGTTTAGGTGTGTTTGTTTGAACACGGAACCTTATCTTATGATATAGCGTAGGTAACTGTATTGGGTGCCACTGAGGCGGAGCACGAGTTATACATAAAAATAAAAAAAACACAAGCTAGGTGAAAAGTATGGATACAGTACTGGAGCTAGAGGAGTCAGTGGACTCTGCTCCAGGGTAGGATGGCTAGTTAGGCCTGTATCAAAAACTTAACGTTTGGAAGAGGAGGGAAATTTGGCGTATTTATATATAAAAATACTTGTGCCTAAATCAAGGCGCTACAGTGCTCTCAGTCCTGTCAGTGTCAGGCGGTGTACAGACACACCACATGAACATGGGCAATGGTAACACCCAGTTGTCAATTTATTCATAGGAATAACAGAGGAATGGCACAGTGTACAGTTGTGTGAAAAAATGCTCCAGAACTATAGTTTCATAGGAGCAGTGATGGCCAGTTCGCCCGGTCTGAAACAAATGCGGTCACATGGAGCAGGCAGTTCCGAGAACAGCCTCCGGGGGCCTTCATTGGGCTGTTCTCGGAACTGCCTGCTCCCAGTGACCGCATTTGTTTCAGACCGGCTCGCGGCACAGGCACAGGTAAGGACTTACCTGTGCATCGCAGGACTTGTGATTTAAGATGGCAGCCCGCATGTGTTCACGGGCGAACACGGAGAACTGGCCATAACTGCATAGGAGATACAAATATTTACTAAAACAGACATGTCAGGAAAACTAACAGGTCCCCTTTAAGGCCACATTTATAAATTGCGCATCTGTTGAGATTATCTACATTCTACATAAAAAATATGCAACAAAACACTATTCACATTATGATTCTGTACAGCTGGCATGGTTTTTTTAAACTCTATTACTGTCCCAGATTACCTATTCATTAATATTTAGCTGAATATTTCACTCCATTCCTACAGCAAAAAATAGGTGCAGCAACCCAAAAGCAGATGGGAGTGGTAGTTGTGCCTCTAAAGGTGGTAGTAGAACTCATAATTTACGGTGTCAGTCCTCACCCTAGCTGTTCATGGGCTGTGTAGTGATAGAACGGCGCAGCCTTTGTTTCTTCATTCAGTAGGACCTGCGCTGACGTCACCGCGCTCACCACGTGGTAAACGCGATTACGTCATCAAAGGTCCTTTTGCAGGTCCTGAAAGAAGAAGAAAGAAGACGATGCTGGCAGCGCGAACAAGTGGATGAGGTGAGTTAATTATTTATTTATTTTTTAACCCCTCAAGCAACATTTTTGTAAACATTCTGTATTAAGAATGCTATTATTTTCCTTTATAACTGTGTTATAAGGGAAAATAATACAGTAAATTGACTTTTATTATCTCCTAGCAACCATGCGTGAAAATCGCATTGCATCCACACTTGCTTGCGGATGGTATGCGATTATTCACTCCTATGGGGCCTGCGTTGCATGAAAAACACAGAATATAGAACATGCTGTGATTTTCACGCAACGCACAAGTGATGCTTGAATATCACCGCTCATCTGAACAGCCCCATTGAAGTGAATGGGTCCGGATTCAGTGCGGGTGCAATGCGTTCACCTCACGCATTGCACCCGCGCGGAAAACTCGCCCATGTGAAAGAGGCCTAAATCCCGTGCCTGCGCAGTGCTGTTTACCCAGCACACAGGGCCGGCAGGAGGAGATGAACGCTGCCTGGCCCTGTCAATCAAGGACAGCAGGGCGTGACATGAGGTGGGAGAACGGCCCCTCTAGGAGCAGGATCAATGCCCCTCCCCCCTGCTCCTAGAGGCTAATTTGCATATCATCAAAGTTAAAACTGTGCAGTAAGGGGCGCATCCATAAGCATAAGAATAGGAGAGTTAGGGTCTGCTGACATAAGTACATTGCTAATGTCAGCCAGTTTAATAGGGTTAATTCTAGTGACAGAAACCCTTTAACTATCTGAGGCTGGCAATGGGCACAACAACAATTTGCACAAGGTGCAATGGAGTGGTGGTCATGAATGCACAATACAGCTCCATTCTCACGGGGCACTTTGTGACACTTGTGGACTCCCATTTTTGTGATCGCTGGGGATCCTAATGGTCAGATCCTATTCTGATGATAGGTGATGAGTGTTAGTGGGATAACCCCTTTAACCCACCATAGAACTATTGAAGGTGCCCATATTGTGGCCATACTATAGATAACAGGATTGGACTGATTCATCAGAGAGCCAGAGGATCCTCCGGCAGGACCAGTCTCTGATACCATAGTGGGCCCCCCAAAAAACATTTGGAGCTGCCTTTGCCTTTAGGGTCTATTTCTTTCACTTAAAATCAGACTTTATTGATAATATATACGGTTTGAGCCCTTAGAATAACTTCCTCTGGCTCATACACAAGCTCATACGCCAGATCATACACCAGCTCATACACAAGCTCATACACCAGCTCATACGCCAGCTCATACACAAGCTCATACGCCAGCTCATACGCCAGCTCATACGCCAGCTCATACACCAGCTCATACACAAGCTCATACACAAGCTCATATACTAGCTCATACACTAGCTCATACACCAGCTCATACACCAGCTCATACACCAGCTCATACACCAGCTCATACACTAGCTCATACACCAGCTCATACACCAGCTCATACACCAGCTCATACACTAGCTCATACGCCAGCTCATACGCCAGCTCATACGCCAGCTCATACACCAGCTCATACACAAGCTCATACACAAGCTCATATACTAGCTCATACACTAGCTCATACACCAGCTCATACACCAGCTCATACACCAGCTCATACACCAGCTCATACACTAGCTCATACACCAGCTCATACACCAGCTCATACACCAGCTCATACACTAGCTCATACGCCAGCTCATACGCCAGCTCATACGCCAGCTCATACACCAGCTCATACACAAGCTCATACACAAGCTCATACACAAGCTCATATACTAGCTCATACACTAGCTCATACACCAGCTCATACACCAGCTCATACACCAGCTCATACACTCGCTCATACACCAGCTCATACACCAGCTCATACACCAGCTCATACACCAGCTCATACACTAGCTCATACACAAGCTCATACACCAGCTCATACACCAGCTCATACACAAGCTTATACACTAGCTCATACACCAGCTCATACACCAGCTCATACACTAGCTCATACACTAGCTCATACACAAGCTCATACACCAGCTCATACACAAGCTCATACACAAGCTCATACACAAGCTCATACGCCAGCTCATACGCCAGCTCATACGCCAGCTCATACACCAGCTCATACACCAGCTCATACGCCAGCTCATACGCCAGCTCATACACAAGCTCATACACCAGCTCATACACCAGCTCATACACAAGCTTATACACTAGCTCATACACCAGCTTATACACTAGCTCATACACTAGCTCATACACTAGCTCATACACAAGCTCATACACCAGCTCATACACAAGCTCATACACAAGCTCATACACAAGCTCATACGCCAGCTCATACGCCAGCTCATACACCAGCTCATACACAAGCTCATACACAAGCTCATATACTAGCTCATACACTAGCTCATACACAAGCTTATACGCCAGCTCATACGCCAGCTCATACACAAGCTCATACACTAGCTCATACACCAGCTCATACACCAGCTCATACACCAGCTCATACACTAGCTCATACACTAGCTCATACACAAGCTCATACACAAGCTCATACACAAGCTCATACACCAGCTCATACACTAGCTCATACGCCAGCTCATACACCAGCTCATACACAAGCTCATACACAAGCTCATACACAAGCTCATACACCAGCTCATACACTAGCTCATACACAAGCTCATACGCCAGCTCATACACAAGCTCATACACAAGCTCATTTATGCCAGTTTCTGGTGTAAAAGATGATAAATGTGCTGGAGCCGAAGGTCCCACCCACATCCAGCCCTGGTCAGTCCCTCATTTCGCAAACTGACAATAGCATGTAAAAAGTCTCTGAACCAGGTTTTGTGACTTTTTACGCCAAATCCATGGCATAGGGGGGATAATAAATCCCCCCTATATGTAAATGCAGAGGTGTGAGTGCATTTTTACTGCTGCAGTAAATGAAATACGTATATGGTATTTGTCAAACTCCCGTTGGTAAACTGCAGAATGCCTGTGATGCTTTGGAAAATCTTGTTGGCATGCAAAGGTTACCATTAGTAAAACAGGTTGGTCAGCTTGGCTGCAAATGAACCCAAGGGTCATGTTATAGTCTAACACTGTTTCATTATGAACTGTTTATGTTGTGGTTTGCAAACATTAAGAATTTATTGCATCTTTCATAGTTGCAGAATGTGATGGGCTAGGATTTAAAAAAAAGAACGCGGCTGCCGAGTACATTCGGATGATCATAACCACATTTGACATCTCCTCATCTCCTATGTGGTTGCCTCATACTAGAAAATATATTTAGCTCCTTTCTCTATACATCATGTATATTTAATCTTTACGCTCAGTGTTTGTATGCAACCCTCCATGCTTTTCATTACTTTGGCTCACTTACCTCAGTACTATATATAGTTACCCGATATTGATCTTTCTCTCGCTTGGACTTTTGTGGTCCGTAATTGATAATCATTCTGCCCTTGTTATAATGGAGCAGCAATATGAACCAATGACGAGATGGGGGGGGGGGGGGTTCAGACTTCCTTAGCCTCCATGTAGACACTGCAGCTAAACTAGTGTCTCAGATCATAGTTCTTCCGTACTGGGTGAGATGGAAAAGAAATGCCTCGGGGGTAGTCATCACTTATATGTAATATCATATCATTCTTGAGATTCTGACTGGTCAGGATAGCATTCTTTTAGGCTTCCATTTCTTCATTTTTGCTTCAATTACTATGACATTGTATGATGTAAGCACAACATTTATAGAGAGTGGGGTAACCACACTTTATATTAGATATGGCCTCTTACTGCACCTGCAAACTGAGAATCCATATCTTCATTATACCCAATGGCAGTGCAGCCCATGATATATTTTATATGAGTTTTCAGGCTACTGATATTGAAGACCTATCCTCATGATAAGTCGTTAATATTCAATCAGTGAGGGTCTGACACCCAACATACCCACTGATCAGCCATTTCCTGCAGCCTCCTATGCTGGAACTAGCACTTTGAATGCAGCAGGAAACACAGCTCCATTCAAAGTGTAGTGGCCGTACTGGGTTACTGCAGCTTAACGCCCATGATAAGGATTAGCAAGATCTTGTAAATTAGGTGTATGTTCATGCATGTGTCTATCAACTGCTTAGCAGATAACCAATAGATGTGTACAGATGCCAATGGGAAGGAATATATTTACAGACAAAAAAAAAACATACACGTCACTATCCATTTCTTTATCAACAGATGCAAAAGTGGAGCCTACCACGGTTTTGTGTCCAGCAAAAAACCCAAACACAGTGACAGATGTTGTGTTTTTTGTTTTTGCATTTTAAATGTCCTTCCATTGGCATCTGTTAAAAATGATGTATTATTAAAATATAAATGTCAGGAGATCTGACGGGTCCTCTTTAGTGACACAGAGGAGATGTTGAGGAGGTTAAGTCCTCTATCTGTATTATTTCATATGTTTATGCTGAACAATTGTGCAGATAGTGTTTGCAGAACTGATTCCATTTGCTTTGTACTTAGAGGTATTCCCATCACATACAATGGGGGCATATCGCTAGGGTATGCCCCCGCCTCTGGGACCTGCACCTACAAGGAGAACGGAGTGAGGAGAGCTGTGGCTGGAGGACCCCTGGTTTCCCGGGGTCCGTCCACCACCAAGAGCTGCTCCCCGCTGCTCCCATAAGTGAATGGAAGCGCACCGCGCACACGCGGCCCTTGCTCCCATTCATTTCTATGGCGCAGACAGAAATAGGCGAGCCAGTGCTTGGCTATTTTCGGCAGCCCCATTGAAATGAATGGAGAGTGGCTGCGCATGTGCAGTGCACCCTCCATTCGTTTACATTTTCGTTGTAAGTGCAGGTCCCAGAGGTGGGACCCGCACCTATCAGACAATGGGGGAATATCCTAGCGATATGCGCCCATTGTATGTGATGGAAAAAACCCTTCAATACTGAAATCTCTTGTATTTTTTGTGTGAACCTATATACAATTTCAATGTAAGTTAACATTTTCTAACAATCCATCTTTTATTCTTTTCTTTTAGGAAGCAAAACCAGAGATGGAGTAGTACAAGGAGTGACTTCAGGTCAGTGTCCCCATTGTCTGAAAGCTGTGTTCTTAGTCCTGCTACAACGACTGCGTGACACAGCACCTCAGGCGGTCAGGCAGCCACAGCCAGCTCTGGTCATAATAGGATCAAAAGCTAATGGGTGACTGAGATAACCCAGGCTGAGCTAATGCAATTAATACAAGTAGCTGCTGCTCATCTTCTGTATGTTTACATCTACATTTGGAAGTAGAAACATGGGATGTCCATAAATTTATGATATGATATGACAGACAAACAGCTTGTTTAGTCACGTGTGGGCTTGAACATACGGAGCTCTGCAGTTTCAGTGCATAATATTTTACATAAATACAGAGAAATCTTCAAAGCTTCTCAGGGAAAGATCTGAGCAAACATCTCAGGAACCCCGCTGGCTCGGCAGAAGTCCTATACAGTATATCAGTCCACTTGTCACAAATAGTCCCTGCCTTTCTGGTGTTGGTTAATGCTACCAAACCAGAATCACTTGAGAATAGCGTACTTTGTACATGTTTGCCTCAGTCTCCTTCTCATGATCCATGGGTTCATTTTCCATATCCTTCATTTATGAAGGGATCTCTAAACAGATTCTGACAATACATTAAAATAAGGGCTGCAGCCAACCTGGATTAAGGCTTCCGAGTCTAGGCGCATCTTCTTGGCCTGCCTCTTGGGTATATATACCCTTGGGTCCTAACCTTCATAATCATACACTAATCAGCTATACTGTAATATGTAAATGTTAGGTGAGCTGAATAACATTGATTATTTCATGACAATGGCACATGCTGAGGTGTGGGACATATTAGGCAGCAAGTGAACAGTCAGTTCTTGATGTCAATGTGTTATGGGCAACCAATAGGATCTGAGTGATTTTGACAAGATACAATTGTGATGGCTAGATCACTGGGTCACAGTATCTCCAACATGGCAGGTCTTGTGTCATGGATGCACATCCCATTGCTGCACATAGGTAGCGAAGGCTAACATGTCTGGTCTGATCCCACAGAAGAATTACTATTAAAACTTAAGGCTGGCTATGACAGAAAGGTGTGAGATCACAATGCATGTGGGGCTGCAACAGAACCATAGAGCAATGAGACATGTACTACCTGTCTAAACATTGTACAGGCCCCTTAATGGCAATGGTATTCCCTAATGTCAGTGGACATTTTCAGCTGGATAATCTGCCTTGTCATACCGCAAAAAGTGTTCACGAATGGTTTGAGGAACATGGCAAAGCGTTCAAGGTGTTGACTTGGCCTCCAAATTCCTCAGAACTCAATCTGATCAAGGATCTATGGTGGGGATCATCAACCTCCGGCACTCCAGCTGTTCTGAAACTACAACTCCCAGAATGCTCCTTTCACTTCTATGGGTGTGACAAGAGTAGCCAAATAAGTGTGCATGCTCAGAGTTGTAGTTTAACAGCAGCTGGCGTGCCAAAGGTTGCTGATCCCTGATCTATTAGATGTGCTAGAAAAACAAGTCAGATTCTTGGAGGCTCCACCAAGAACTTACTTGAGTTAAAGGATGTGCATCTAACATCTTTGTACTAAATACCACAGGGCACCTTCAGAGGTCTTGTGAGGCGTCTATGCCTTGCAGAGTCCTAAGCAGAATTAGTATGGCTGACCTATGGCTGTAGGAGATGCTGTCCTTTTACAAGCAATGTTCTGCTGGTGTAGAAGATGTGGGCCATCTTTTTTAAATGATTTGAAGTATAACACAATTTTTTAAATTATTTGAAGTATAACACATTTAAATTGTATAGTGTTTTGCGTTACCCATTGCATTACCCAAAATGTAAACTGGCAAAAAAAATATTGCACCAAGAAGCAGTTGTTCAAATGAAATGAAACTTTATATATCTGAATGTAATAAAGATATATATAAGTGGTTACAATTAGGGATGAGCGAACTCGAACTGTATAGTTCGGGTTCGTACCGAATTTTGGGGTGTCCGTGACACGGACCCGAACCCGGACATTTTCGTAAAAGTCCGGGTTCGGGTTCGGTGTTCGTCGCTTTCTTCGCGCTTTTGTGACGCTTTCTTGGCGCTTTTTGAAAGGCTGCAAAGCAGCCAATCAACAAGCGTCATACTACTTGCCCCAAGAGGCCATCACAGCCATGCCTACTATTGGCATGGCTGTGATTGGCCAGAGCACCATGTGACCCAGCCTCTATTTAAGCTGGAGTCACATAGCGCCGCCCGTCACTCTGCTCTGATTAGCGTAGGGAGAGGTTGCGGCTGCGACAGTAGGGCGAGATTAGGCAGATTAACTCCTCCAAAGGACTTGATTAACTGATCGATCTGCAGCTGTGGATCATTGAGCTGCTGATCCTCAATTGCTCACTGTTTTTAGGCTGCACAGACCGTTTGTCAGTCACATTTTTCTGGGGTGATCGGCGGCCATTTTGTGTCTTGTGGTGCGCCAGCACAAGCTGCGACCAAGTGCATTTAACCCTCAATGGTGTGGTTGTTTTTTGGCTAAAGCCTACATCAGGGTGAAGCTGTCACACCAAGTGCATTTAACCAGCAATAGTCTGTTCATTTTTTGGCCATATACAAAATCAGGGGCAAGCTGCGCCTGTCACCAAGTGCATTTAACCCTCAATGGTGTGGTTGTTTTTTTGGCTAAAGCCTACATCAGGGTGAAGCTGTCACACCAAGTGCATTTAACCAGCAATAGTCTGTTCATTTTTTGGCCATATACTAAATCAGGGGCAAGCTGCGCCTGTCACCAAGTGCATTTAACCCTCAATGGTGTGGTTGTTTTTTGGCTAAAGCCTACATCAGGGTGAAGCTGTCACACCAAGTGCATTTAACCAGCAATAGTCTGTTTATTTTTTGGCCATATCCCAGTCTAATTCTGTCACTAAATCCATACCGGTCACCCAGCGCCTAAATACTAGGCCTCAAATTTATATCCAGCTAAATCTGTCCCTAGTGCTGTAGCTGGGCGAGTTATTTAGTGTCCGTTCAAGCACATTTCTTGTTCTGGGTTGAAATACAATTCCCAATTTAGCAATTTCATAATTTAGTGGTTTCTGCTATATCAGAGCTATTTGAAATCTATCCCTAAAAGGGTATATAATATTCAAGGTGCACATTGGGTCATTCAGAATAACTTCACACACACCCGCTACTGTGTATTTCCAAGTCTAATTCTGTCACTAAACCCATACCTGTCACGCAGCGCCTAAATACTAGGCCTCAAATTTATATCCAGCTAAATCTGTCCCTAGTGCTGTAGCTGGGCGAGTTATTTAGTGTCCGTTCAAGCACATTTCTTGTTCTGGGTTGAAATACAATTCCCAATTTAGCAATTTCATAATTTAGTGGTTTCTGCTATATCAGAGCTATTTGAAATCTATCCCTAAAAGGGTATATAATATTCAAGGTGCACATTGGGTCATTCAGAATAACTTCACACACACCCGCTACTGTGTATTTCCAAGTCTAATTCTGGCACTAAACCCATACCTGTCACCCAGCGCCTAAATACTAGGCCTCAAATTTATATCCCGCTAAATCTGTCCTTAGTGCTGTAGCTGGGCGAGTTATTTAGTGTCCGTTCAAGCACATTTCTTGTTCTGGGTTGAAATACAATTCCCAATTTAGCAATTTCATAATTTAGTGGTTTCTGCTATATCAGAGCTATTTGAAATCTATCCCTAAAAGGGTATATAATATTCAAGGTGCACATTGGGTCATTCAGAATAACTTCACACACACCCGCTACTGTGTATTTCCAAGTCTAATTCTGGCACTAAACCCATACCTGTCACCCAGCGCCTAAATACTAGGCCTCAAATTTATATCCCGCTAAATCTGTCCTTAGTGCTGTAGCTGGGCGAGTTATTTAGTGTCCGTTCAAGCACATTTCTTGTTCTGGGTTGAAATACAATTCCCAATTTAGCAATTTCATAATTTAGTGGTTTCTGCTATATCAGAGCTATTTGAAATCTATCCCTAAAAGGGTATATAATATTCAAGGTGCACATTGGGTCATTCAGAATAACTTCACACACACCCGCTACTGTGTATTTCCAAGTCTAATTCTGTCACTAAACCCATACCTGTCACGCAGCGCCTAAATACTAGGCCTCAAATTTATATCCAGCTAAATCTGTCCCTAGTGCTGTAGCTGGGCGAGTTATTTAGTGTCCGTTCAAGCACATTTCTTGTTCTGGGTTGAAATACAATTCCCAATTTAGCAATTTCATAATTTAGTGGTTTCTGCTATATCAGAGCTATTTGAAATCTATCCCTAAAAGGGTATATAATATTCAAGGTGCACATTGGGTCATTCAGAATAACTTCACACACACCCGCTACTGTGTATTTCCAAGTCTAATTCTGGCACTAAACCCATACCTGTCACCCAGCGCCTAAATACTAGGCCTCAAATTTATATCCCGCTAAATCTGTCCTTAGTGCTGTAGCTGGGCGAGTTATTTAGTGTCCGTTCAAGCACATTTCTTGTTCTGGGTTGAAATACAATTCCCAATTTAGCAATTTCATAATTTAGTGGTTTCTGCTATATCAGAGCTATTTGAAATCTATCCCTAAAAGGGTATATAATATTCAAGGTGCACATTGGGTCATTCAGAATAACTTCACACACACCCGCTACTGTGTATTTCCAAGTCTAATTCTGGCACTAAACCCATACCTGTCACCCAGCGCCTAAATACTAGGCCTCAAATTTATATCCCGCTAAATCTGTCCTTAGTGCTGTAGCTGGGCGAGTTATTTAGTGTCCGTTCAAGCACATTTCTTGTTCTGGGTTGAAATACAATTCCCAATTTAGCAATTTCATAATTTAGTGGTTTCTGCTATATCAGAGCTATTTGAAATCTATCCCTAAAAGGGTATATAATATTCAAGGTGCACATTGGGTCATTCAGAATAACTTCACACACACCCGCTACTGTGTATTTCCAAGTCTAATTCTGGCACTAAACCCATACCTGTCACCCAGCGCCTAAATACTAGGCCTCAAATTTATATCCCGCTAAATCTGTCCTTAGTGCTGTAGCTGGGCGAGTTATTTAGTGTCCGTTCAAGCACATTTCTTGTTCTGGGTTGAAATACAATTCCCAATTTAGCAATTTCATAATTTAGTGGTTTCTGCTATATCAGAGCTATTTGAAATCTATCCCTAAAAGGGTATATAATATTCAAGGTGCACATAGGGTCATTCAGAATAACTTCACACACACGCTTCTGTGCATTTCCAAGTCTAATTCTGTCACTAAATCCATACCGGTCACCCAGCGCCTAAATACTAGGCCTCAAATTTATATCCAGCTAAATCTGTCCCTAGTGCTGTAGCTGGGCGAGTTATTTAGTGTCCGTTCAAGCACATTTCTTGTTCTGGGTTGAAATACAATTCCCAATTTAGCAATTTCATAATTTAGTGGTTTCTGCTATATCAGAGCTATTTGAAATCTATCCCTAAAAGGGTATATAATATTCAAGGTGCACATAGGGTCATTCAGAATAACTTCACACACCCGCTACTGTGCATTTCCAAATCTAATTCTGTCACTAAACCCATACCTGTCACCCAGCGCCTAAATACTAGGCCTCAAATTTATATCCCGCTAAATCTCTCGTTACCGCTGTCCTGTTGTGGCTGGGAAAGTTATTTAGTGTCCGTCAAAGCACATTTTTTGTTCTGGGTTGAAATACAATTCCCAATTTAGCAATTTCATAATTTAGTCGTTTCTGCTATATCAGAGCTATTTGAAATCTATCCCTAAAAGGGTAGATCATATTGAAGGTGCACATAGGGTCATTCAGAATAACTTCACACACACGCTTCTGTGCATTTCCAAGTCTAATTCTGTCACTAAATCCATACCGGTCACCCAGCGCCTAAATACTAGGCCTCAAATTTATATCCCGCTGAATTTGAATACAATACATTGGGCCAAATAATATATTTGTTGTTGTGGTGAACCATAACAATGAGAAAAACATCTAGTAAGGGACGCGGACGTGGACATGGTCGTGGTGGTGTTAGTGGACCCTCTGGTGCTGGGAGAGGACGTGGCTGTTCTGCCACATCCACACGTCCTAGTGTACCAACTACCTCAGGTCCCAGTAGCCGCCAGAATTTACAGCGATATATGGTGGGGCCCAATGCCGTTCTAAGGATGGTAAGGCCTGAGCAGGTACAGGCATTAGTCAATTGGGTGGCCGACAGTGGATCCAGCACGTTCACATTATCTCCCACCCAGTCTTCTGCAGAAAGCGCACAGATGGCGCCTGAAAACCAACCCCATCAGTCTGTCACATCACCCCCATGCATACCAGGGAAACTGTCTCAGCCTCAAGTTATGCAGCAGTCTCTTATGCTGTTTGAAGACTCCGCTGGCAGGGTTTCCCAAGGGCATCCACCTAGCCCTTCCCCAGCGGTGAAAGACATAGAATGCACTGACGCACAACCACTTATGTTTCCTGATGATGAGGACATGGGAATACCACCTCAGCATGTCTCTGATGATGACGAAACACAGGTGCCAACTGCTGCGTCTTTCTGCAGTGTGCAGACTGAACAGGAGGTCAGGGATCAAGACTGGGTGGAAGACGATGCAGGGGACGATGAGGTCCTAGACCCCACATGGAATGAAGGTCGTGCCACTGACTTTCACAGTTCGGAGGAAGAGGCAGTGGTGAGACCGAGCCAACAGCGTAGCAAAAGAGGGAGCAGTGGGCAAAAGCAGAACACCCGCCGCCAAGAGACTCCGCCTGCTACTGACCGCCGCCATCTGGGACCGAGCACCCCAAAGGCAGCTTCAAGGAGTTCCCTGGCATGGCACTTCTTCAAACAATGTGCTGACGACAAGACCCGAGTGGTTTGCACGCTGTGCCATCAGAGCCTGAAGCGAGGCATTAACGTTCTGAACCTGAGCACAACCTGCATGACCAGGCACCTGCATGCAAAGCATGAACTGCAGTGGAGTAAACACCTTAAAACCAAGGAAGTCACTCAGGCTCCCCCTGCTACCTCTTCTGCTGCTGCCGCCTCGGCCTATTCTGCTGCTGCCGCCTCGGCCTCTTCCTCCGCCTCTGGAGGAACGTTGGCACCTGCCGCCCAGCAAACAGGGGATGTACCACCAACACCACCACCACCACCTCCGTCACCAAGCGTCTCAACCATGTCACACGCCAGCGTTCAGCTCTCCATCTCACAAACATTTGATAGAAAGCGTAAATTCCCACCTAGCCACCCTCGATCCCTGGCCCTGAATGCCAGCATTTCTAAACTACTGGCCTATGAGATGCTGTCATTTAGGCTGGTGGACACAGACAGCTTCAAACAGCTCATGTCGCTTGCTGTCCCACAGTATGTTGTTCCCAGCCGGCACTACTTCTCCAAGAGAGCCGTGCCTTCCCTGCACAACCAAGTATCCGATAAAATCAAGTGTGCACTGCGCAACGCCATCTGTGGCAAGGTCCACCTAACCACAGATACGTGGACCAGTAAGCACGGCCAGGGACGCTATATCTCCCTAACTGCACACTGGGTAAATGTAGTGGCAGCTGGGCCCCAGGCGGAGAGCTGTTTGGCGCACGTCCTTCCGCCGCCAAGGATCGCAGGGCAACATTCTTTGCCTCCTGTTGCCACCTCCTCCTTCTCGGCTTCCTCCTCCTCTTCTTCCACCTGCTCATCCAGTCAGCCACACACCTTCACCACCAACTTCAGCACAGCCCGGGGTAAACGTCAGCAGGCCATTCTGAAACTCATATGTTTGGGGGACAGGCCCCACACCGCACAGGAGTTGTGGCGGGGTATAGAACAACAGACCGACGAGTGGTTGCTGCCGGTGAGCCTCAAGCCCGGCCTGGTGGTGTGTGATAATGGGCGAAATCTCGTTGCAGCTCTGGGACTAGCCAATTTGACGCACATCCCTTGCTTGGCGCATGTGCTGAATTTGGTGGTGCAGAAGTTCATTCACAACTACCCCGACATGTCAGAGCTGCTGCATAAAGTGCGGGCCGTCTGTTCGCGCTTCCGGCGTTCACATCCTGCTGCTGCTCGCCTGTCTGCGCTACAGCGTAACTTCGGCCTTCCCGCTCACCGCCTCATATGCGACGTGCCCACCAGGTGGAACTCCACCTTGCACATGCTGGACAGACTGTGCGAGCAGCAGCAGGCCATAGTGGAGTTTCAGCTGCAGCACGCACGGGTCAGTCGCACTACAGAACAGCACCACTTCACCACCAATGACTGGGCCTCCATGCGAGACCTGTGTGCCCTGTTGCGCTGTTTCGAGTACTCCACCAACATGGCCAGTGGCGATGACACCGTTATCAGCGTTACAATACCACTTCTATGTCTCCTTGAGAAAACACTTAGGGCGATGATGGAAGAGGAGGTGGCCCAGGAGGAGGAGGAGGAGGAGGAGGAAGAGGGGTCATTTTTAGCACTTTCAGGCCAGTCTCTTCGAAGTGACTCAGAGGGAGGTTTTTGGCAACAGCAGAGGCCAGGTACAAATGTGGCCAGCCAGGGCCCACTACTGGAGGACGAGGAGGACGAGGATGAGGAGGAGGTGGAGGAGGATGAGGATGAAGCATGGTCACAGCGGGGTGGCACCCAACGCAGCTCGGGTCCATCACTGGTGCGTGGCTGGGGGGAAAGGCAGGACGATGACGATACGCCTCCCACAGAGGACAGCTTGTCCTTATCCCTGGGCAGCCTGGCACACATGAGCGACTACATGCTGCAGTGCCTGCGCAACGACAGCAGAGTTGCCCACATTTTAACCTGTGCGGACTACTGGGTTGCCACCCTGCTGGATCCACGCTACAAAGACAATGTGCCCACCTTACTTCCTGCACTGGAGCGTGATAGGAAGATGCGCGAGTACAAGCGCACGTTGGTAGACGCGCTACTGAGAGCATTCCCAAATGTCACAGGGGAACAAGTGGAAGCCCAAGGCCAAGGCAGAGGAGGAGCAAGAGGTCGCCAAGGCAGCTGTGTCACGGCCAGCTCCTCTGAGGGCAGGGTTAGCATGGCAGAGATGTGGAAAACTTTTGTCAACACGCCACAGCTAACTGCACCACCACCTGATACGCAACGTGTTAGCAGGAGGCAACATTTCACTAACATGGTGGAACAGTACGTGTGCACACCCCTCCACGTACTGACTGATGGTTCGGCCCCATTCAACTTCTGGGTCTCTAAATTGTCCACGTGGCCAGAGCTAGCCTTTTATGCCTTGGAGGTGCTGGCCTGCCCGGCAGCCAGCGTTTTGTCTGAACGTGTATTCAGCACGGCAGGGGGCGTCATTACAGACAAACGCAGCCGCCTGTCTACAGCCAATGTGGACAAGCTGACGTTCATAAAAATGAACCAGGCATGGATCCCACAGGACCTGTCCGTCCCTTGTCCAGATTAGACATTAACTACCTCCCCATAACCATATATTATTGGACTCCAGGGCACTTCCTCATTCAATCCTATTTTTATTTTCATTTTACCATTATATTGCGATGCTACCCAAAGTTGAATGAACCTCTCCTCTGCCTGTGTGCTAGGCCTAAATATATGCCAATGGACTGTTGCAGTGGTGGCTGACATGAAGCCTGATTCTCTGCTATGACATGCAGACTAATTCTCTGCTGACATGAAGCCAGATTGTCTGTTACGGGACCTCTCTCCTCTGCCTGGGTGCTGGGCCTAAATTTATGACAATGGACTGTTGCAGTGGTGGCTGACGTGAAGCCTCATTCTCTGCTATGACATGCAGACTGATTCTCTGCTGACATGAAGCCAGATTGTCTGTTACGGGACCTCTCTCCTCTGCCTGTGTGCTAGGCCTAAATATATGCCAATGGACTGTTGCAGTGGTGGCTGACGTGAAGCCTGATTCTCTGCTATGACATGCAGACTGATTCTCTGCTGACATGAAGCCAGATCCTCTGTTACGGGACCTCTCTCCTCTGCCTGTGTGTGTGCTGGGCCTAAATATATGCCAATGGACTGTTGCAGTGGTGGCTGACGTGAAGCCTCATTCTCTGCTATGACATGCAGACTAATTCTCTGCTGACATGAAGACAGATTCTCTGTTACGGGACCTCCCTCCTCTGCCTGGGTGCTGGGCCTAAATATATGCCAATGGACTGTTGCAGTGGTGGGTGACGTGAAGCCTCATTCTCTGCTATGACATGCAGACTAATTCTCTGCTGACATGAAGCCAGATTGTCTGTTACGGGACCTCTCTCCTCTGCCTGTGTGTGTGCTGGGCCTAAATATATGCCAATGGACTGTTGCAGTGGTGGCTGACGTGAAGCCTCATTCTCTGCTATGACATGCAGACTAATTCTCTGCTGACATGAAGACAGATTCTCTGTTACGGGACCTCTCTCCTCTGCCTGTGTGTGTGCTGGGCCTAAATATATGCCAATGGACTGTTGCAGTGGTGGCTGACGTGAAGCCTCATTCTCTGCTATGACATGCAGACTAATTCTCTGCTGACATGAAGACAGATTCTCTGTTACGGGACCTCCCTCCTCTGCCTGGGTGCTGGGCCTAAATATATGCCAATGGACTGTTGCAGTGGTGGGTGACGTGAAGCCTGATTCTCTGCTATGACATGCAGACTAATTCTCTGCTGACATGAAGACAGATTCTCTGTTACGGGACCTCTCTCCTCTGCCTGTGTGTGTGCTGGGCCTAAATATATGCCAATGGACTGTTGCAGTGGTGGCTGACGTGAAGCCTCATTCTCTGCTATGACATGCAGACTAATTCTCTGCTGACATGAAGACAGATTCTCTGTTACGGGACCTCCCTCCTCTGCCTGGGTGCTGGGCCTAAATATATGCCAATGGACTGTTGCAGTGGTGGCTGACGTGAAGCCTCATTCTCTGCTATGACATGCAGACTGATTCTCTGCTGACATGAAGCCAGATCGTCTGTTACGGGACCTCTCTGCTCTGCCTGTGTGCTAGGCCTAAATATATGCCAATGGACTGTTGCAGTGGTGGGTGACGTGAAGCCTCATTCTCTGCTATGACATGCAGACTGATTCTCTGCTGTCATGAAGCCAGATTGTCTGTTACGGGACCTCTCTGCTCTGCCTGTGTGCTAGGCCTAAATATATGCCAATGGACTGTTGCAGTGGTGGGTGACGTGAAGCCTCATTCTCTGCTATGACATGCAGACTAATTCTCTGCTGACATGAAGACAGATTCTCTGTTACGGGACCTCCCTCCTCTGCCTGGGTGCTGGGCCTAAATATATGCCAATGGACTGTTGCAGTGGTGGGTGACGTGAAGCCTCATTCTCTGCTATGACATGCAGACTAATTCTCTGCTGACATGAAGCCAGATTGTCTGTTACGGGACCTCTCTCCTCTGCCTGTGTGTGTGCTGGGCCTAAATATATGCCAATGGACTGTTGCAGTGGTGGCTGACGTGAAGCCTCATTCTCTGCTATGACATGCAGACTAATTCTCTGCTGACATGAAGACAGATTCTCTGTTACGGGACCTCTCTCCTCTGCCTGTGTGTGTGCTGGGCCTAAATATATGCCAATGGACTGTTGCAGTGGTGGCTGACGTGAAGCCTCATTCTCTGCTATGACATGCAGACTAATTCTCTGCTGACATGAAGACAGATTCTCTGTTACGGGACCTCCCTCCTCTGCCTGGGTGCTGGGCCTAAATATATGCCAATGGACTGTTGCAGTGGTGGGTGACGTGAAGCCTGATTCTCTGCTATGACATGCAGACTAATTCTCTGCTGACATGAAGACAGATTCTCTGTTACGGGACCTCTCTCCTCTGCCTGTGTGTGTGCTGGGCCTAAATATATGCCAATGGACTGTTGCAGTGGTGGCTGACGTGAAGCCTCATTCTCTGCTATGACATGCAGACTAATTCTCTGCTGACATGAAGACAGATTCTCTGTTACGGGACCTCCCTCCTCTGCCTGGGTGCTGGGCCTAAATATATGCCAATGGACTGTTGCAGTGGTGGCTGACGTGAAGCCTCATTCTCTGCTATGACATGCAGACTGATTCTCTGCTGACATGAAGCCAGATCCTCTGTTACGGGACCTCTCTCCTCTGCCTGTGTGTGTGCTGGGCCTAAATATATGCCAATGGACTGTTGCAGTGGTGGCTGACGTGAAGCCTCATTCTCTGCTATGACATGCAGACTGATTCTCTGCTGACATGAAGCCAGATCGTCTGTTACGGGACCTCTCTGCTCTGCCTGTGTGCTAGGCCTAAATATATGCCAATGGACTGTTGCAGTGGTGGGTGACGTGAAGCCTCATTCTCTGCTATGACATGCAGACTGATTCTCTGCTGTCATGAAGCCAGATTGTCTGTTACGGGACCTCTCTGCTCTGCCTGTGTGCTAGGCCTAAATATATGCCAATGGACTGTTGCAGTGGTGGGTGACGTGAAGCCTCATTCTCTGCTATGACATGCAGACTGATTCTCTGCTGTCATGAAGCCAGATTGTCTGTTACGGGACCTCTCTGCTCTGCCTGTGTGCTAGGCCTAAATATATGCCAATGGACTGTTGCAGTGGTGGGTGACGTGAAGCCTCATTCTCTGCTATGACATGCAGACTGATTCTCTGCTGACATGAAGCCAGATTGTCTGTTACGGGACCTCTCTCCTCTGCCTGTGTGCTAGGCCTAAATATATGCCAATGGACTGTTGCAGTGGTGGCTGACGTGAAGCCTCATTCTCTGCTATGACATGCAGACTAATTCTCTGCTGACATGAAGCCAGATTGTCTGTTACGGGACCTCTCTCCTCTGCCTGGGTGCTGGGCCTAAATTTATGACAATGGACTGTTGCAGTGGTGGCTGACGTGAAGCCTGATTCTCTGCTATGACATGCAGACTGATTCTCTGCTGACATGAAGCCAGATCCTCTGTTACGGGACCTCTCTCCTCTGCCTGTGTGTGTGCTGGGCCTAAATATATGCCAATGGACTGTTGCAGTGGTGGCTGACGTGAAGCCTCATTCTCTGCTATGACATGCAGACTGATTCTCTGCTGACATGAAGCCAGATTCTCTGTTACGGGACCTCTCTCCTCTGCCTGTGTGTGTGCTGGGCCTAAATATATGCCAATGGACTGTTGCAGTGGTGGCTGACGTGAAGCCTCATTCTCTGCTATGACATGCAGACTAATTCTCTGCTGACATGAAGACAGATTCTCTGTTACGGGACCTCTCTCCTCTGCCTGTGTGTGTGCTGGGCCTAAATATATGCCAATGGACTGTTGCAGTGGTGGCTGACGTGAAGCCTCATTCTCTGCTATGACATGCAGACTAATTCTCTGCTGACATGAAGACAGATTCTCTGTTACGGGACCTCTCTCCTCTGCCTGGGTGCCGGGGCCTAAATATCTGAGAATGGACTGTTCCAGTGGTGGGTGACGGGAAGCCAGATTCTCTGCTATGGAACCTCTCTCCAATTGATTTTGGTTAATTTTTATTTATTTAATTTTTAATTTAATTCATTTCCCTATCCACATTTGTTTGCAGGGGATTTACCTACATGTTGCTGCCTTTTGCAGCCCTCTAGCTCTTTCCTGGGCTGTTTTACAGCCTTTTTAGTGCCGAAAAGTTCGGGTCCCCATTGACTTCAATGGGGTTCGGGTTCGGGACGAAGTTCGGATCGGGTTCGGATCCCGAACCCGAACATTTCCGGGATGTTCGGCCGAACTTCTCGAACCCGAACATCCAGGTGTTCGCTCAACTCTAGTTACAATATTAGAGTGAAAGGATAAGATTATTAGAAAAAACTGTGCAAAAAAAAAAAAGAAGCCCTAGCCCGAGACATGGTTGGGCATGGAGACATACAGGTTCTGCATGGTATCCTGAGACATATTTGCGCACAGATGTTGCAGTGGGCCCTGTAGATCCTGCAGACTCATAGGTTGCCGAAGCTGGTGTCTCAGCAGGTCCCATAAATGCTCTATTGGTGATAAATCTGGTGACCTGGAAGGCCAAAAAAGTGTTGCAATCTGTCAGAGACATTCTTAGGAAACTCTTGATGTGTGGGGGTGAGCATTTGCACTGACCCCAAAGGGGGGAAAGCCAGGAGGAGGGAAACGGTAGTTGTGGCACTGAAAGAAGTTGTATTGGTTCACGGTGGCTTTCCTCAATCTATCGCTCCCTGGGGCCCTGCAGTGAATGGAGGGCGCACCCTTTCTTCCCACAGTGCACACCTTTTGGGGCCTCCTGCCTGGTGTTTGGTGGGGGTGCCCTTGATGTTAGGGAAATAAGTGAAAGGCAGAAGGGAAGGCAGATGGATGGTGAAGTCGATGACTGGGCCCATTTTGTTGCAATAAATAAATTCTCTCTTTACTGAATATATAATGGGACTGATTGTTCATATACTGTATCAGGCATAGTTCTGTAGTATGGAGTAGGCTTCTCCCAATAGTTGTGTATAGGCATGAGCAATGATGGTAGTAATCCTCCCTGAGTCGGATAAGAAACAGAACCTGGATTAATTGCAAAAGAAAATATGGTTCCAGTCTATAGTAGTCCAGGTTTCTCATTTATGACATCACTCTAAACTAAGGCAGTGGTAGCTGGCCATGTCAATAGCAGGACATGTAATGGGTACCATGACATCAAGTTTCCTTCTGCTAAGCTCCTGGAAGTGGTGTGACCAGGTGCCACCTGTGTCTGGATGATGGACAACATAAATGTGGTAGCTGCTTGTGCTTGTTGGCAGATCAAAGGATCCTCTGTAACTGTGGTCTGTTTGGCCCATTCAGAGGCTGTTCACCATTTGAACTGCCCTCATGTAACCACTACTCTCAGGATATCCTAACAGCTAGGTCAGAATGTCCTAGATGGAGTGCAATTTGTCTAAACGACCATCCTGCTTCTCTCAGTCTAATGATGTGTCCCCTCTCAAAGTCTGTCAACTGGCAAATATCTTGGAGTGCATTGTAAAGGCATGTGTAGCTGACAATGATCTCTCACTAAGAGGTACACTACCCAAAAGTAGACTCTGAGAGCACTTTTACACCCTCTTGTGGCAACACCCAGTATCTAATCAGACCACTCCTGTAATCATTTACGTATTTGTCTGACACATAACTGCATGCCAAGTTTTGCAGCCATCCAACATTTCTATCTGAGTGCATTATTTATTAATTTATTTTTTTGTCAATGAGTATATTTCTTAAGACGTGGCATACTGGTTAACTGGTGCATATTGACTACTGCACTATTTCCGTTAGCATTTCTAAAAATATCAAATTAAAAAATAAATGCATATTGAGTCACTAAGCTATATAAATGAACATAATATAATAATGTTTTTGCTGCTTAGTATGCATGAAGAACTGTGTCGTCTTTAAAGCAAGGATGATAATAAAATAAAGTTGCTGGATGGGAGCTACTCTCATCAATCAAGCTAGGGCAGGAAGACTATTTGCAACATCTACTCTAATCACTATTTAACAATGTAGTCTGACTCTTAGCTACAAGGTATTGAAGAAAGTAGAGCAAGCTTCTGTCACCGTGTTACATATTATGTTACAGATTTAGGATAGCTGTAGGCTTTGTTACATTATTTAGTTTACTAACTTTTTCAAGCCTAACGTTTCTTTTGTAAGTAAGCTTGTCACCTATAAGTTTATAAATAGTATAAGAAGCAGACAAGGCTTCTAAAGAGTCATATTTGGAAACAAGAATTAATTTCTGTATGACCAATTAGGACCTGTTCACATGATGATCATATGCAGTGACCCAGTGGTTCGCTGCTAAAGGGTAATTCTATGATTTATTGTTACAACTGTCAAATACTTAATTGCTCACACTATATACGTTATGCACTATGTACTACAAAAGGCTCCATGTAGGTGGAAATACAGTGCATTGCAAAAGTATTCACCCCCCTTGACTTTTTTCATGTTTTGTTACATTACAGCCTTAAGTTCAATGTTTTGTTAATCTGAATTTTATGTGATGGATCAGAACACAATAGTCTAAGTTGGTGAAGTGAAATGAGAAAAATATATAAATAAAACTATTGTTTAGAAATTGAAAACAGAAAATTGGCATGTGCGTATGTATTCACCCCCTTTATTAGGAAGCCCATAAAAAGCTCTGGTGCAAGCAATTACCTTCAGAAGTCACATAATTAGTGAAATGATGTCCACCTGTGTGCAATCTAAGTGTCACATGATCTGTCATTACATATACACACCTTTTTTGAAAGGCCCCAGAGGCTGCAACACCTAAGCAAGAGGCATCACTAACCAAACACTGCCATGAAGACCAAGGAACTCTCCAAACAAGTAAAGGACAATGTTGTTGAGAAGTAAAAGTCAGGGTTAGGTTATAAAAAAATACCCAAATCGTTGATGATCCCCAGGAGCACCATCAAATCTATCATAACCAAATGGAAAGAACATGACACAACAGCAAACCTGCCAAGAGACGGCCGCCCACCAAAACTCACGGACCGGGCAAGGAGGGCATTAATCAGAGAGGCAGCACAGAGACCTAAGGTAACCCTGGAGGAGCTGCAGAGTTCCACAGCAAAGAATGGAGTATCTGTACATAGGACAACAATAAGCCGTATGCTCCATAGAGTTGGGCTTTATGGCAGAGTGGCCAGAAGAAAGCCATTACTTTCAGCAAAACACAAAAAGGCACATTGTGAGTTTGCAAAAAGGCATGTGGGAGACTCCTAAAATGTATTGAGGAAGGTGCTCCTGTCTGATGAGACTAAAATTTAACTTTTCGTCCATCAAAGAAAACGCTATGTCTGGCGCAAACCCAACACATCACATCACCCAAAGAACACCATCCCCACAGTGAAACATGGTGGTGGCAGCATCATGCTGTGTGGATGTTCTTCAGCAGCCGGGACTGGGAAACTGGTCAGAGTTGAGGGAAAGATGGATGGTGCTAAGCACAGGGCTATTGCGTTTTTTGAGGCTAGGACGGAGGTTCACCTTCCAGCAGGACAATGCCCCCAAACACACTGTTAAAGCAACACTTGAGTAGTTTAAGGGGAAACATGTAAATGTTTTGGAATGGCCCAGTCAAAGCCCAGATCTCAATCCAATAGAAAATCTGTGGTCAGACTTAAAGATTGCTGTTCACAAGCGCAAACCATCCAACTTGAAGTTGCTGTAGCCGTTTTGCAAGGAGGAATGGGCAAAAATCCCAGTGGAAAGATGTGGCAAGCTCATAGAGACTTATCCAAAGTGACTTGGAGCTGTGATTGCCGCAAAAGGTGTCTCTACTAAGTATTGACTTTAGGGGGTGAATAGTTTTGCACATTTACTTTTTCAGTTATTTTGTCCTATTTGTTGTTTGCTTCACAATAAAAATAAAAAAAAACATCTTCAAAGTTGTGTGCATGTTCTGTAAGTTAAATGATGCAAATCCTCAAACAATTCATGTTAATTCCAGGTTGTGAGGCACCAAAACACGGAAAAAGTCAAAGGGGGGTGAATACTTTTGCAAGGCACTGTAGTTAATTGGCAGTCCTTGGTTATAGTTGCTGGGTAGTCGTCTGGACCTGCCTACCCTCTTGTGTGATGTGGCTATTGTGCAAAGGAGTCTAGTTAAACCACAGAGGAGTGTAGCTAAGAATTTGGGTCTGGATGCATCCTGTGAACTTGGTTGAAGCCTGTGAGTTGCAAACTGCAAGGAAATACAACTATACTAAGAACCAACCTCTGAGGGTGAACAGAACAGACATTTTCAGAAGGTTAAGGACCATTAAGGTAGAGGGGGTGGGCTAGTCAGCAAAGGTAATGTACGCCTATAGCTTTGGACTTTACTGCCCATGGTCAGGGTTAATTGCTTCTGGTGCCATCCACATTTCTAAAACAGACTGGTTATCCAGTCTAGTACTGCACCCTGCAGCTTGGGCATTGCAGATATATGGGAAAAGCATGCTGGTGGTCAATTGAGAAGATTGGATAGTGTATTCACAGAGAGCGTGCAAGAGAGACTTAGACGGTATTAATCTACTGCCTGTCCCAATACACAACCTTTGGTAAAAAGACTCATCATTCTCAGTAAGTTATTTATCATAATCAAGCTGACCTGGTTACTACGTCCATCATATACTGGCCCCCTGCACCTGTCCTCCTGCCTTGCACCCTGTCTACTATCTAGTATCAAGTGCACCCCAGCCACCACCAGGCAGGAGCCCCAAACCAAAGGTGTTCCCCAGGGGAAAAAAAGGGTGCACCCCACTGTACACTGCAGCCGTGGCCTAGGGGAAATCCAGAGTGGTATCAGCCACCGTAAAGACTACTATCCCCCTCATGGCCACCACAGCTACTCTCATCCTATCCATGAGGCACCAGCGGGCCTCCCTCCTGCAGGCCATGCTTGCTACAAAATTCACAGGCAGAATTTTGAAGCAGACACCGCAGCAAAATTAGGCTGGCAGCCGCATGGTGCATGCCTCTTGATGTTTTCAATGAGAAGCATTGCGGGCTTCTGGTTTACAGCCATGACAGTGCCAAGAACAGACATGTCCATTCTTGGCACAGTGTGTGGTTCCACACAGAGTTTTCATTTTTTAAAAACACCACTGTAGTTTTTTTATTTAGCTTTTTGAAGCAATGCCAGAAGTGGATCCAGCAGTAAGGAGAAGTGTTATCCTTCCTTTATATTCTCCATTACTGTTGGAATCACTTCTGGCTTTGCCTACAAAATACTGCATGAAATCTACCACAAAAACTGCAGAGTCTTTCAGAAAGGCCTCATGCACACGACTGTTCAGTTTTTTTGCTGTCCACAAACCGCGGATCCGCAAAAAACGGAAGCCGCCGTGTGCTTTCCTCAATTTGCGGAACGGAACGTGCGGCCCATTGTAGAAATGCCTATTCTTGTCCGCTAAACGGACAAGAATAGGACATGCTATATTTTTTTTGCGGGGCCTCGGAACGGAGCAACGGATGCGGACAGCACACAGAGTTCTGTCCGCATCTTTTGCGGCCCCATTGACGTGAATGGGTCCGCACACGAGCCGCAAAAACTGCGGCTCGGATGCGGACCCGAAAAACGGTTGTGTGCATGAGGCCAAAACCTGATTGAAGTATCATACTGATGTCAGTAAGATGACTAGCTCCCATCTCCTCTTTTTCAGTGTTTGACCAAAATGCATCTAAAAGAAAAGTATTATTTGGAAATTTATTTGATCTATACACACTTGCACATCTAAGACATATTTCACACAAGTAAGTTTTTTGTCCATTTTCACAATGGATAGCATCCAGACTAAACATTGTCACATTGATTTCACATGAGCATTGTCGTTTCTGACCCTCTGTCTGTTCAGGAAAAATCTTCAGCAGTTTTTCATGTAGGACTGGTCCATTCAGTGTGTAAGTGAAAACACCACTGACAGCACAGTATTCTTCCATTTTATTTCATAAATATGGTGCTTGAAAACGGATGTAAGGCCTCTTTCACACTATTTCAGTGCTTTGTGGTCAGTTTTTAACGGATCCGTTGTTTTGCTTTTTTTGTTTCCGTTGTGTTTCCGTTTCCGTTCCGTTTTTCCGTTCTGTTTTTCCGTATGGCATATACAGTATACAGTAATTACACAGAAAAAATTGGGCTGGGCATAACCCTTTCAATAGATGGTTCCGCAAAAACTGAAAACATTTTTTTTTTGCGGACCCATTGACTTGAATGGAGCCACGGAACGTGATTTGCGGGCAATAATAGGACTTGTTCTATCTTTCAACGGAACGGAAAAATTGAAATACGGAAACGGAATGCATACGGAACGAAAAAAACGGCCCGCAAAATGAAAAAAAAAAACGGTAGTGTGAAAGAGGCCTAAAGTAGATGCAATCCTGGTGGAAAAAAACTGAAACACTGAACACAATCAAAAACTGATTCAATTTGCCCTCAAAATTATCAGTTTTTCACTGAACAGACACTGACATATTCTGTATTGCTCATGAGAAAGAGGCCTTGTCACTATGAAAATGCAGTATAATGCAGGCACCATTTTATAGAGCAGAAGAAGCTGAGCAGATTGATATGCAGTATGTATAATTAGAGTTGAGCGAACACCTGGATGTTCGGGTTCGAGAAGTTCGGCCGAACATCCCTGAAATGTATGGGTTCGGGATCCGAACCCGATCCGAACTTCGTCCCGAACCCGAACCCCATTGAAGTCAATGGGGACCCGAACTTTTCGGCACTAAAAAGGCTGTAAAACAGCCCAGGAAAGAGCTAGAGGGCTGCAAAAGGCAGCAACATGTAGGTAAATCCCCTGCAAACAAATGTGGATAGGGAAATGAATTAAATTAAAAATTAAATAAATAAAAATTAACCAAAATCAATTGGAGAGAGGTTCCATAGCAGAGAATCTGGCTTCCCGTCACCCACCACTGGAACAGTCCATTCTCAGATATTTAGGCCCCGGCACCCAGGCAGAGGAGAGAGGTCCCGTAACAGAGAATCTGTCTTCATGTCAGCAGAGAATTAGTCTGCATGTCATAGCAGAGAATGAGGCTTCACGTCAGCCACCACTGCAACAGTCCATTGGCATATATTTAGGCCCAGCACCCAGGCAGAGGAGGGAGGTCCCGTAACAGAGAATCTGTCTTCATGTCAGCAGAGAATTAGTCTGCATGTCATAGCAGAGAATGAGGCTTCACGTCAGCCACCACTGCAACAGTCCATTGGCATATATTTAGGCCCAGCACACACACAGGCAGAGGAGAGAGGTCCCGTAACAGAGAATCTGTCTTCATGTCAGCAGAGAATTAGTCTGCATGTCATAGCAGAGAATCAGGCTTCACGTCACCCACCACTGCAACAGTCCATTGGCATATATTTAGGCCCAGCACCCAGGCAGAGGAGGGAGGTCCCGTAACAGAGAATCTGTCTTCATGTCAGCAGAGAATTAGTCTGCATGTCATAGCAGAGAATGAGGCTTCACGTCAGCCACCACTGCAACAGTCCATTGGCATATATTTAGGCCCAGCACACACACAGGCAGAGGAGAGAGGTCCCGTAACAGAGAATCTGTCTTCATGTCAGCAGAGAATTAGTCTGCATGTCATAGCAGAGAATGAGGCTTCACGTCAGCCACCACTGCAACAGTCCATTGGCATATATTTAGGCCCAGCACACACACAGGCAGAGGAGAGAGGTCCCGTAACAGACAATCTGGCTTCATGTCAGCAGAGAATTAGTCTGCATGTCATAGCAGAGAATGAGGCTTCACGTCACCCACCACTGCAACAGTCCATTGGCATATATTTAGGCCCAGCACCCAGGCAGAGGAGGGAGGTCCCGTAACAGAGAATCTGTCTTCATGTCAGCAGAGAATTAGTCTGCATGTCATAGCAGAGAATGAGGCTTCACGTCAGCCACCACTGCAACAGTCCATTGGCATATATTTAGGCCCAGCACACACACAGGCAGAGGAGAGAGGTCCCGTAACAGAGGATCTGGCTTCATGTCAGCAGAGAATCAGTCTGCATGTCATAGCAGAGAATCAGGCTTCACGTCAGCCACCACTGCAACAGTCCATTGGCATATATTTAGGCCTAGCACACAGGCAGAGGAGAGAGGTCCCGTAACAGACAATCTGGCTTCATGTCAGCAGAGAATCAGTCTGCATGTCATAGCAGAGAATGAGGCTTCACGTCAGCCACCACTGCAACAGTCCATTGTCATAAATTTAGGCCCAGCACCCAGGCAGAGGAGAGAGGTCCCGTAACAGACAATCTGGCTTCATGTCAGCAGAGAATTAGTCTGCATGTCATAGCAGAGAATCAGGCTTCATGTCAGCCACCACTGCAACAGTCCATTGGCATATATTTAGGCCTAGCACACAGGCAGAGGAGAGGTTCATTCAACTTTGGGTAGCATCGCAATATAATGGTAAAATGAAAATAAAAATAGGATTGAATGAGGAAGTGCCCTGGAGTCCAATAATATATGGTTATGGGGAGGTAGTTAATGTCTAATCTGGACAAGGGACGGACAGGTCCTGTGGGATCCATGCCTGGTTCATTTTTATGAACGTCAGCTTGTCCACATTGGCTGTAGACAGGCGGCTGCGTTTGTCTGTAATGACGCCCCCTGCCGTGCTGAATACACGTTCAGACAAAACGCTGGCTGCCGGGCAGGCCAGCACCTCCAAGGCATAAAAGGCTAGCTCTGGCCACGTGGACAATTTAGAGACCCAGAAGTTGAATGGGGCCGAACCATCAGTCAGTACGTGGAGGGGTGTGCACACGTACTGTTCCACCATGTTAGTGAAATGTTGCCTCCTGCTAACACGTTGCGTATCAGGTGGTGGTGCAGTTAGCTGTGGCGTGTTGACAAAAGTTTTCCACATCTCTGCCATGCTAACCCTGCCCTCAGAGGAGCTGGCCGTGACACAGCTGCCTTGGCGACCTCTTGCTCCTCCTCTGCCTTGGCCTTGGGCTTCCACTTGTTCCCCTGTGACATTTGGGAATGCTCTCAGTAGCGCGTCTACCAACGTGCGCTTGTACTCGCGCATCTTCCTATCACGCTCCAGTGCAGGAAGTAAGGTGGGCACATTGTCTTTGTAGCGTGGATCCAGCAGGGTGGCAACCCAGTAGTCCGCACAGGTTAAAATGTGGGCAACTCTGCTGTCGTTGCGCAGGCACTGCAGCATGTAGTCGCTCATGTGTGCCAGGCTGCCCAGGGATAAGGACAAGCTGTCCTCTGTGGGAGGCGTATCGTCATCGTCCTGCCTTTCCCCCCAGCCACGCACCAGTGATGGACCCGAGCTGCGTTAGGGTGCCACCCCGCTGTGACCATGCTTCATCCTCATCCTCCTCCACCTCCTCCTCATCCTCGTCCTCCTCGTCCTCCAGTAGTGGGCCCTGGCTGGCCACATTTGTACCTGGCCTCTGCTGTTGCCAAAAACCTCCCTCTGAGTCACTTCGAAGAGACTGGCCTGAAAGTGCTAAAAATGACCCCTCTTCCTCCTCCTCCTCCTCCTCCTCCTGGGCCACCTCCTCTTCCATCATCACCCTAAGTGTTTTCTCAAGGAGACATAGAAGTGGTATTGTAACGCTGATAACGGTGTCATCGCCACTGGCCATGTTGGTGGAGTACTCGAAACAGCGCAACAGGGCACACAGGTCTCGCATGGAGGCCCAGTCATTGGTGGTGAAGTGGTGCTGTTCTGTAGTGCGACTGACCCGTGCGTGCTGCAGCTGAAACTCCACTATGGCCTGCTGCTGCTCGCACAGTCTGTCCAGCATGTGCAAGGTGGAGTTCCACCTGGTGGGCACGTCGCATATGAGGCGGTGAGCGGGAAGGCCGAAGTTACGCTGTAGCGCAGACAGGCGAGCAGCAGCAGGATGTGAACGCCGGAAGCGCGAACAGACGGCCCGCACTTTATGCAGCAGCTCTGACATGTCGGGGTAGTTGTGAATGAACTTCTGCACCACCAAATTCAGCACATGCGCCAAGCAAGGGATGTGCGTCAAATTGGCTAGTCCCAGAGCTGCAACGAGATTTCGCCCATTATCACTCACCACCAGGCCGGGCTTGAGGCTCACCGGCAGCAACCACTCGTCGGTCTGTTGTTCTATACCCCGCCACAACTCCTGTGCGGTGTGGGGCCTGTCCCCCAAACATATGAGTTTCAGAATGGCCTGCTGACGTTTACCCCGGGCTGTGCTGAAGTTGGTGGTGAAGGTGTGTGGCTGACTGGATGAGCAGGTGGAAGAAGAGGAGGAGGAAGCCGAGAAGGAGGAGGTGGCAACAGGAGGCAAAGAATGTTGCCCTGCGATCCTTGGCGGCGGAAGGACGTGCGCCAAACAGCTCTCCGCCTGGGGCCCAGCTGCCACTACATTTACCCAGTGTGCAGTTAGGGAGATATAGCGTCCCTGGCCGTGCTTACTGGTCCACGTATCTGTGGTTAGGTGGACCTTGCCACAGATGGCGTTGCGCAGTGCACACTTGATTTTATCGGATACTTGGTTGTGCAGGGAAGGCACGGCTCTCTTGGAGAAGTAGTGCCGGCTGGGAACAACATACTGTGGGACAGCAAGCGACATGAGCTGTTTGAAGCTGTCTGTGTCCACCAGCCTAAATGACAGCATTTCATAGGCCAGTAGTTTAGAAATGCTGGCATTCAGGGCCAGGGATCGAGGGTGGCTAGGTGGGAATTTACGCTTTCTATCAAATGTTTGTGAGATGGAGAGCTGAACGCTGGCGTGTGACATGGTTGAGACGCTTGGTGACGGAGGTGGTGGTGGTGGTGTTGGTGGTACATCCCCTGTTTGCTGGGCGGCAGGTGCCAACGTTCCTCCAGAGGCGGAGGAAGAGGCCGAGGCGGCAGCAGCAGAATAGGCCGAGGCGGCAGCAGCAGAAGAGGTAGCAGGGGGAGCCTGAGTGACTTCCTTGGTTTTAAGGTGTTTACTCCACTGCAGTTCATGCTTTGCATGCAGGTGCCTGGTCATGCAGGTTGTGCTCAGGTTCAGAACGTTAATGCCTCGCTTCAGGCTCTGATGGCACAGCGTGCAAACCACTCGGGTCTTGTCGTCAGCACATTGTTTGAAGAAGTGCCATGCCAGGGAACTCCTTGAAGCTGCCTTTGGGGTGCTCGGTCCCAGATGGCGGCGGTCAGTAGCAGGCGGAGTCTCTTGGCGGCGGGTGTTCTGCTTTTGCCCACTGCTCCCTCTTTTGCTACGCTGTTGGCTCGGTCTCACCACTGCCTCTTCCTCCGAACTGTGAAAGTCAGTGGCACGACCTTCATTCCATGTGGGGTCTAGGACCTCATCGTCCCCTGCATCGTCTTCCACCCAGTCTTGATCCCTGACCTCCTGTTCAGTCTGCACACTGCAGAAAGACGCAGCAGTTGGCACCTGTGTTTCGTCATCATCAGAGACATGCTGAGGTGGTATTCCCATGTCCTCATCATCAGGAAACATAAGTGGTTGTGCGTCAGTGCATTCTATGTCTTTCACCGCTGGGGAAGGGCTAGGTGGATGCCCTTGGGAAACCCTGCCAGCGGAGTCTTCAAACAGCATAAGAGACTGCTGCATAACTTGAGGCTGAGACAGTTTCCCTGGTATGCATGGGGGTGATGTGACAGACTGATGGGGTTGGTTTTCAGGCGCCATCTGTGCGCTTTCTGCAGAAGACTGGGTGGGAGATAATGTGAACGTGCTGGATCCACTGTCGGCCACCCAATTGACTAATGCCTGTACCTGCTCAGGCCTTACCATCCTTAGAACGGCATTGGGCCCCACCATATATCGCTGTAAATTCTGGCGGCTACTGGGACCTGAGGTAGTTGGTACACTAGGACGTGTGGATGTGGCAGAACGGCCACGTCCTCTCCCAGCACCAGAGGGTCCACTAACACCACCACGACCATGTCCACGTCCGCGTCCCTTACTAGATGTTTTTCTCATTGTTATGGTTCACCACAACAACAAATATATTATTTGGCCCAATGTATTGTATTCAAATTCAGCGGGATATAAATTTGAGGCCTAGTATTTAGGCGCTGGGTGACCGGTATGGATTTAGTGACAGAATTAGACTTGGAAATGCACAGAAGCGTGTGTGTGAAGTTATTCTGAATGACCCTATGTGCACCTTCAATATGATCTACCCTTTTAGGGATAGATTTCAAATAGCTCTGATATAGCAGAAACGACTAAATTATGAAATTGCTAAATTGGGAATTGTATTTCAACCCAGAACAAAAAATGTGCTTTGACGGACACTAAATAACTTTCCCAGCCACAACAGGACAGCGGTAACGAGAGATTTAGCGGGATATAAATTTGAGGCCTAGTATTTAGGCGCTGGGTGACAGGTATGGGTTTAGTGCCAGAATTAGACTTGGAAATACACAGTAGCGGGTGTGTGTGAAGTTATTCTGAATGACCCAATGTGCACCTTGAATATTATATACCCTTTTAGGGATAGATTTCAAATAGCTCTGATATAGCAGAAACCACTAAATTATGAAATTGCTAAATTGGGAATTGTATTTCAACCCAGAACAAGAAATGTGCTTGAACGGACACTAAATAACTCGCCCAGCTACAGCACTAGGGACAGATTTAGCTGGATATAAATTTGAGGCCTAGTATTTAGGCGCTGGGTGACCGGTATGAATTTAGTGACAGAATTAGACTTGGAAATGCACAGAAGCGTGTGTGTGAAGTTATTCTGAATGACCCTATGTGCACCTTGAATATTATATACCCTTTTAGGGATAGATTTCAAATAGCTCTGATATAGCAGAAACCACTAAATTATGAAATTGCTAAATTGGGAATTGTATTTCAACCCAGAACAAGAAATGTGCTTGAACGGACACTAAATAACTCGCCCAGCTACAGCACTAAGGACAGATTTAGCGGGATATAAATTTGAGGCCTAGTATTTAGGCGCTGGGTGACAGGTATGGGTTTAGTGCCAGAATTAGACTTGGAAATACACAGTAGCGGGTGTGTGTGAAGTTATTCTGAATGACCCAATGTGCACCTTGAATATTATATACCCTTTTAGGGATAGATTTCAAATAGCTCTGATATAGCAGAAACCACTAAATTATGAAATTGCTAAATTGGGAATTGTATTTCAACCCAGAACAAGAAATGTGCTTGAACGGACACTAAATAACTCGCCCAGCTACAGCACTAAGGACAGATTTAGCGGGATATAAATTTGAGGCCTAGTATTTAAGCGCTGGGTGACAGGTATGGGTTTAGTGCCAGAATTAGACTTGGAAATACACAGTAGCGGGTGTGTGTGAAGTTATTCTGAATGACCCAATGTGCACCTTGAATATTATATACCCTTTTAGGGATAGATTTCAAATAGCTCTGATATAGCAGAAACCACTAAATTATGAAATTGCTAAATTGGGAATTGTATTTCAACCCAGAACAAGAAATGTGCTTGAACGGACACTAAATAACTCGCCCAGCTACAGCACTAAGGACAGATTTAGCGGGATATAAATTTGAGGCCTAGTATTTAGGCGCTGGGTGACAGGTATGGGTTTAGTGCCAGAATTAGACTTGGAAATACACAGTAGCGGGTGTGTGTGAAGTTATTCTGAATGACCCAATGTGCACCTTGAATATTATATACCCTTTTAGGGATAGATTTCAAATAGCTCTGATATAGCAGAAACCACTAAATTATGAAATTGCTAAATTGGGAATTGTATTTCAACCCAGAACAAGAAATGTGCTTGAACGGACACTAAATAACTCGCCCAGCTACAGCACTAGGGACAGATTTAGCTGGATATAAATTTGAGGCCTAGTATTTAGGCGCTGCGTGACAGGTATGGGTTTAGTGACAGAATTAGACTTGGAAATACACAGTAGCGGGTGTGTGTGAAGTTATTCTGAATGACCCAATGTGCACCTTGAATATTATATACCCTTTTAGGGATAGATTTCAAATAGCTCTGATATAGCAGAAACCACTAAATTATGAAATTGCTAAATTGGGAATTGTATTTCAACCCAGAACAAGAAATGTGCTTGAACGGACACTAAATAACTCGCCCAGCTACAGCACTAGGGACAGATTTAGCTGGATATAAATTTGAGGCCTAGTATTTAGGCGCTGGGTGACCGGTATGGATTTAGTGACAGAATTAGACTGGGATATGGCCAAAAAATAAACAGACTATTGCTGGTTAAATGCACTTGGTGTGACAGCTTCACCCTGATGTAGGCTTTAGCCAAAAAACAACCACACCATTGAGGGTTAAATGCACTTGGTGACAGGCGCAGCTTGCCCCTGATTTAGTATATGGCCAAAAAATGAACAGACTATTGCTGGTTAAATGCACTTGGTGTGACAGCTTCACCCTGATGTAGGCTTTAGCCAAAAAACAACCACACCATTGAGGGTTAAATGCACTTGGTGACAGGCGCAGCTTGCCCCTGATTTTGTATATGGCCAATAAATGAACAGACTATTGCTGGTTAAATGCACTTGGTGTGACAGCTTCACCCTGATGTAGGCTTTAGCCAAAAAACAACCACACCATTGAGGGTTAAATGCACTTGGTCGCAGCTTGTGCTGGCGCACCACAAGACACAAAATGGCCGCCGATCACCCCAGAAAAATGTGACTGACAAACGGTCTGTGCAGCCTAAAAACAGTGAGCAATTGAGGATCAGCAGCTCAATGATCCACAGCTGCAGATCGATCAGTTAATCAAGTCCTTTGGAGGAGTTAATCTGCCTAATCTCGCCCTACTGTCGCAGCCGCAACCTCTCCCTACGCTAATCAGAGCAGAGTGACGGGCGGCGCTATGTGACTCCAGCTTAAATAGAGGCTGGGTCACATGGTGCTCTGGCCAATCACAGCCATGCCAATAGTAGGCATGGCTGTGATGGCCTCTTGGGGCAAGTAGTATGACGCTTGTTGATTGGCTGCTTTGCAGCCTTTCAAAAAGCGCCAAGAAAGCGTCACAAAAGCGCGAAGAAAGCGACGAACACCGAACCCGAACCCGGACTTTTACGAAAATGTCCGGGTTCGGGTCCGTGTCACGGACACCCCAAAATTCGGTACGAACCCGAACTATACAGTTCGAGTTCGCTCATCCCTATGTATAATTCATTTATATTCCTGCCCATCCTTCCTATTAGTGACTAACAGGACTGATGGGCAGGATGGGCAGTGCCCTCAATAACTGTGTATACATAGCTGTCAATCACTGATAGGACCGCCTCCTGGACTTCAAAGCCCAGAATGAGCAGAAATTTAAATGTATAAATTACAAGATTTACTGAATCTTTTCCCATAAGACTGCTCAATCTCCTTGTTGCTCTTTAACATGGTAGCTTACATTGCATTTTCATGGTGAGAGGTTCGCTTTCAGGCAGCAAAAACACCCACCCACTTCATTAGCTTCTTATTCTCTTGCTATTTGCTATGCTTTGGATTTAGAAATCCAGGTTATGTACACTTTTTTGTTTATTTTGGGGGCATCTAAAATTACAACAAAAATGTGATGTCATTGCAAATAGACTTGATTCCGTATCAGTGCCCCCATGGTTACAGACTACACGCCAGACACATGTAGTCTGATCAGTGTCGGACTGGGGTGCCTAGGGCCCACCAGTAAAATTTATTTTGGAGGCCCAATGTACGAATACATACAAATATTACCTGCTCACATAGCCAAGGGGGGGAACCTGATACCAGATGATTTATCATGGGGGTCCCTGCAGCAACTTTGAGAAGGTAGATCTTGGGGAGAAGAGGACACTGGCAGCTTTCCTCTATAGCTAGAACTCATCTCAGCTACCTGATCGTGTCTATAATAATAAACTGGGTAGTTTCTTTAATAATCTTTAATGTTCATATATGAACATAGGCTGGTTGAGGTGCTGTACATTGAATATATTTATGTAGTGCAGTAAGTTATGTGCTACTTATGCAGGGGGTGGGAGACTAGGGGTCCACCTTGCTCAGGGGTCCACCGGGGGATTCCCCTGTACCCCTGTGGGCCAGTCCGAGCCGGAGTCTGATCCTGCAGACATACTCCCTTCCATTTGCACCCTATTGACAAAAAGCACAGGGCTTGTTTGCACAGTGGTCTGTAACCACAAAGACAGATAGCTCTTCATTGGAGCTGTATACACAACACAGTAAATCAATAATGAGAAGGCAGCACTCCAAAAAATTGTTTTATTCAAGCAATGTCAGCAAATTTCACAAAACAGTCAAGGCTACTTGCATAGTTTATTTTCTTATGCATTATAATATAGATTAATCTCTGAACCCCTAATGCCTCATTCACACATCAGTGCTCGTCCAGTGATTTCCATCAGTGATTGTGAGCCAAAACCAGGAGTGGATCCTACACAAACATAAGGTAGAAGGGAAAGATCTGCACCTGTTCTGTGTTTTGGACCCGTACCTGGTTTTGGCTCACAATCACTAATGGAAATCACTGACCGAACACTGACTGTGTGAACGAAGCCTAACAGATCATAAACACTCATTTATGTTACCTGATAAGGATAAGGCTTTAATGAGTGTTTGTGAGGAGACCAGAGATAAGAGCTACAGACCGAGCCGTCAGAGCAGCTCTCTGACAGATTCAGTGTAAATCATCATAGGGGAGATTTATCAACACTGGTGTAAAGTAGAGCGGGCTTAGGTGCCCATAGCAACCAATCAGATTCCACCTTTATTTCAGAGCTCTTTTAGAAAATGAAAGGTGGAATCTGATTGGTTGCTATGGGAAATTAAGCCAGTTTTCCTTTACACCAGTTTGATAAATCTCCCCCTAAGGGCTCATTCACACGACTGTATGGATGGGTCCACATCCGTTCTGCAATTTTGCGGACCTATTCATCTCAATGGGGCCGCAAAAGTTGCGTACAGTGCACTGTGTGCTGTCCGCGTCCATTGTTCCGTTCTGCAGCCCCGAAAAAAATACCTAGCATGTCCTATTCTTGTCCGCAATCGCGGACAAGAATAGGCATTTCTATAATGGGCCGCCCGTTCCATTACGCAAATTGTGGAACTCACACAGGCAGCATCTGTGCTTTGCGGATCTGCAATTTGTGGACCACAAAACACAGCGGCGGCGTCTAAATGCGCCCTAAGTCTGCTTGTCCGCAAATACAGTTAAAGTGAAAGTTGCCCCCAAAGAGTCTATTGCCTTTAAAGTACTATCTGGCAGGTGGAAAAAATGCAACAAAAACGCTGCTTAAAGAATGCTACAAAAAATGTGTGTGTGGAAGCAGCCATGAGCCACGTGTTTTTACCACCTCAATCCTATGCTTACTTCTTTTCAATGTTCCCAACAGTGGCTGAGAAGACCAAAGAGCAGGCATCTCATCTGGGTGGAGCTGTCATGTCTGGTGCTGGGAACATTGCTGCAGCCACTGGCCTAGTGAAGAAGGATGAATTTCCCTCAGATATAAAGGTGGGATGTTGACAATTTTACTAGAAACTCTTTCATGACTTCTATGTCACCTGTGGGGGACTTTGTATTGCCCCATATCATTCTTACTGGTATACAGGTGCCTTTACATAATTCAGTAATATATGATTGATCTCATTTCAGTAACATGAATCAACATGGAAACACTTGTATACAGCCACTTTACTGCACCTTCACACGTGGCAGATTTTGTTGCAGAAATCTCGGCAACTGCAAATCCGTTCCATTCATATGAATGGGGTTGTTCTAATGCTAAGCCAAGCTCATGGATTTCTTCAAGCCACATTTAGATGAATGGAATTGATATTCAGTCACAGTAATTTCTGCTACAAAATCTGTCGTGTGTGAAGGCACCCTTAGATGGTCAATATTTCGATAGCATATGTTCATGTAAGGTAATAAGTCTAGATTTTGAGAAGTAAGAGTAGTTTTACACTGGCCTTAAACATGTGCCAATCAATGACAAAATGACAACAACTGATGCAAACTGAAAGAAGTATAGTTGGTCATGCTCGTTCAATTTGCATATTGTTGGCAGCACAGCCACAGGTTACATAGAGAGATCTGCTGCCGCCCAGTAAGCATTTTCATGTCCTCAAAAAAGATTTGATCAACCAATAAAGGAGGGTTTATTCATTAATTGGCTGATTGGTAATGTTTGTTAATTTCCCATTATCGGCCTGTGTAATAATCCCTTAAACTCTGGCTGTTGTGTTGGATATTTGTGGTTGTTGTTTTGGATATTTGTGGCTGTTGTGTTGCATATTTGTGGCTGTTGTGTTGCATGCTTGTGGCTGTTGTGTTGGATGTTTGTAGCTGTTATGTTGGATATTTGTGGCTGTTGTGTTGGATACTTCTTGCTGTTTTGGATATTTGTGGATGTTGTGTTGGATATCTATGGCTGTTGTGTTGGATATTTCTGACTCTTGTGTTGTATATTTGTGGCTGTTGTGTTGGATGTTTATGGCTGTTGTGTTGGATGTTTGCAGCTGTTGTGTTAGATGTTTGTGGCTGTTGTGTTGGATGTTTGTGGATGTTGTGTTGGATGTTTGTGGCTGTTGTGTTGGATGTTTGTGGCTGTTGTGTTGGATGTTTGTGGCTGTTGTGTTGGATATTTGTGGCTGTTGTGTTAGATGTTTGCAGCTGTTGTGTTAGATGTTTGTGGCTGTTGTGTTAGATGTTTGCGGCTGTTGTGTTGGATGTTTGTGGCTGTTGTGTTGGGTGTTGGTGGCTGTTGTGTTGGATGTTTTCAGCTGTTGCGTTGGATACTTCTGGCTGTTGTGTTGGATATTTGTGGCTGTTGTGTTGGATGTTTTCAGCTGTTGTGTTGGATACTTCTGGCTGTTGTGTTGGATATTTATTTCACACAATTAAAAAAAATGTAAACATTGATATGTGGATGTGGTGTTGGATGTTTGTGGCTGTTGTGTTGGATGTTTGTGGCTGTTGTGTTGGATGTTTGTGGCTGTTGTGTTGGATATTTGTGGCTGTTGTGTTAGGTGTTTGCAGCTGTTGTGTTAGATGTTTGTGGATGTTGTGTTGGATGTTTGTGGCTGTTGTGTTGGATGTTTGTGGCTGTTGTGTTGGATGTTTGTGGCTGTTGTGTTGGGTGTTGGTGGCTGTTGTGTTGGATGTTTTCAGCTGTTGCGTTGGATACTTCTGGCTGTTGTGTTGGATATTTGTGGCTGTTGTGTTGGATGTTTTCAGCTGTTGTGTTGGATACTTCTGGCTGTTGTGTTGGATATTTATTTCACACAATTAAAAAAAATGTAAACATTGATATTAAAGGGAACCTCTCAGGAGCTTTTCATGAGAAAAGAAACCCAACATGTTCCACCAGCATATGGTATGGTATGTCAGGCAGTGTTGTGCCCCTAATATCAGTCTCTACCCAATGTGAATAGAGTTGGGGCTAATATAATCTGGTCCCCTTTTTCATGGGTCTTAAAGCAGCTATACAATCTACCTCTAGGACATGTAAACCCCTGTGATGAAACAGTTTACCTTATAGATAAAGTATTTCCATATTTCCTATCGGGGTATATGGATATAACCAAGGCCCATGGTCTCCCTCCATGAGTTAGAGTGGAGAGCCTGTAACAAGAATAAGCTCGGGCAGCTCATGGCTGGAGGTGGACCCACAGTGATCAGCTGATCTCCCAGGTGGCCCTCAGATGAGACAAGGCTTGTCGGTGATGTCTGCTGATCCATGTATTGTGTGCCACACTTAAAAATGATTTGGCATGTATATATCCAACAGCCCCATCTTTATCTCCCCAGACATCTGTCATTGAGCGAGCATCTGGAGGCTTCCATACACATTAGATGGTTCGCCAGTCCTTCCTGTTGAAATAGTCAGGTTTGGTTGATATAAACCTAATGTGTGTGCTCGACTTCCGACTTTAGCTATAACCGCAGCAACAAATGCTATCTTTCAATATAGATGGATGAAAGCAGACATTGTAGTAACTTATACATGTTCAGCTATTTTCAGGACCCAAGGGCTTCAAAGGTTTCTGCATCTTTGTTTTTTTATCTTCATGAGTACTTGTTACCAAACATTAGACATTATCTCAGGTGTGCCTAGCAGTAGAGATAATAGATATTAATAGGGGCAGACAAGCAGAAGATAACAGGAGGGACCTCTACAGGAAATCCAAGCCTGCTAGGTGGCTGCTGCAGCGAGCAGTAAGAAGAAAGAATCTTGGAATACACACGCTCCTCAAACAATAAGAGGACCGCTTCCAGCTTAGCTTATAAATAGCAACAGCTGAGAAAATGAGGCCACAGCTTATACCGCCAGGATGAGAGCAAGCACTGACGGAAGGCGCACGCCGAGCTGGAGAATGATTGGAGGGAGTAAGCTTGCCCCCCTCACCCGAGGTTTCCTTTTGATCCTATAAATCCCTCTGTTCATATGACCCGCAGACAGATATGAGTGGCCCTCTCCTCTGCTCCTGCAGATTACACTCAGAATACAGGCTCATTCCCCTGTTTCGCACTGCTTACTAGTCTTGGCCGCGAATATTCTAATAGCGAATATTAATTGCAAATATTGGCACTTCAAGAATTTGCAAATATTTAGAATATAGTGATATATATTTGTAATTTCAAATATTCTAGATTTTTTTTCATCAGTAACCTCCCTTCTTGCTTGTGGGCCAATGAGAAGGCTGCAATATCTCTGTGATAGGTTAGCAACATCCCTAGCAACCAATAGGAAAGTTGCCTACCCCTTACTATATAAGAACCTCCCCAGCAGCCTAAGCAGTATTATGGAGTTCTGAGATAGTCGTTGCTGTGGTCTGTGCTTTCCTGTGTCATTACATTAGATAGTTAGTTAGTTTATATATAATATAGATAGTTAGTGGGAGATAGTTAGTGTAGGTTATATCCTGATATAGTTCTGCTGTCCATACTTACATGTTACATACATAGTGCTGTGATGTCACAAGTTCACAGCAATACTTAGTGCACCAATCACTAATATGTAGTCAGACCTGTTAAAATGTGAAGTTGCCTGTATTGAGCCAAAATATTTGCATCATTAGTGCCGATTTCGCAATCGCAAATATATTGGAGCACTCTAACTGCATATAAAGCTATTGTAATGTTCTGCCGGGCCAACCATTTTCTCCAGTCTCAGGAAACTTCTAGCAGCTTGAAAAATGTAGCTATAGTGACCCACGCCTGCATTTTGCGTACATTATGCGAATATTACATTGCCTATTTTTCGCGATCAAGAAAATAATCTTGAATTTCGCGAATTCGCGAATATATGACGAATATTCTACCAAATATTTGCTAAATATCGCAAATTTGAATATTGCCCCTGCCGCTCATCACTACTGCTTACACGGATTTGTTGTACCTGATGTATTCGTTTTCTGTCTGCAGAGGTGTAGCGCGGTGCTGTGACTCGCAGCAGCCAGGCTTTATTAGATTATTTTCTATGTAAATTGCACACAGCAATGGTGCTACTCACATAGAATTAAACCAATTATTATTTCATTAATTATGCATAGCACAGATACAGGGAGGGTCTTTATTATTTTAATAACTTAACCTTCATTCTTCAGAGGGAAAAATGAAGATAAAGAGATCACAGCTAGCGGTGAAATCAGCTAAAATCAGATCACTCCCTGTACCACAAAAGGCCTGTTATTAAGGCCTCATGTACATGACGGTATTTTTCATCTGTGTGATAGCACACTGACCCATTTACTTCTATGGAGCCATGCAGACATCGTATATCTGTGTGACCGTTCTGCAAATTCTAGAACATGTCCTATTTCGGGGAGTGTTGACATTTCTATTGATGGGAGTGAGAATAATGAGAAAAGCACAGATATCTGTATTTTGTGGTTCCATTGTTATCCGACCAAAATACTGGCCGGGTGCATGAAGCCTTAATGAGAATGATGATTGAAGGGCAATGCAAAATATGGGACACGTTTATGATGGTATACATGTTCATGTTGAATTAGCCGCATTTTTTTTCTACAAATACCCCAGTAAAATAAATGCTGACTTTGATTGATGGGTACAGTTAGCGTATCCCATTGCCTTTTAGTTATTGGAACACCATGATGTTTCCATTGAAAGCAGCATACACTTTCCCTGCATTAGGCTCCATTCACACGTCCGCAAAATGGGTCCGCATCCTTTCCGCAATTTTGCGGAAAGGATGCAGACCCATTCATTCTCTATGGGGACGAAATGTGCTGTCCGCATCCACATTTGCGGATCCGCACTTCCGCATCCGTGCTTCCGTTTCCGCAAAAAAATAGAACATGTCCTATTCTTGTCCGCAATTGCGGACAAGAACAGGCATATTCTATTATGTCGGCAATGTGCGGTCCGCAAAATGCGGAAAGCACATTGCCGCTTTCCGTGTTTTGCGGATCCGTGTCTCCGTGTATCCGCAAAACACATTGCGGACGTGTGAATGGAGCCTTAGCTGTAGACCCCACATGCCATGGCTGCTACGTCAGGCATGGAATGAACCCTCAATTTGCATGCACAATGTGATTAATTTTGGCAGCCATACTACAGAGATAATTGGATGGTGTCCAATCTGAAGAAAATAAACCATTAGTAGATACAATATACTACAAACAGCTCCTTTAGCAGACAATGACGGGCAGCCTTTCACTGGCACACTGCCCTATTAACACTATTAGTATCCCTGTTGAAACCTTTGCATCTCCTCCCTACTGACAGTCATTACACAGGCAAATACAGTACCAGCTGACCCATGTTGTGAAAGGTAGACTTATGGACTTTCCCCTTTACATTGTCTGTAACATCTGTTTAATAGCCATACATCATGTGTTCCACATTGGTCTTTTCTATTGGAATCTTGTGTGTTTACAGGGCATCTGTCAGCAGTTCTGTACCTATGAAACTGGCTGACATGTGCACTTGGCAGCTGAAGACATCTGTGTTGGCCCCATGTTCATATGTGTCCACATTGCTGTGAAAAATAAAGTTTAAATATATGCAAATGAGCCTCTAGGAGCAATTAGGGCGTTGCTGTTAAACCTAGAAGCTCTGCTCTCTCTGCAACTGCCGTGCCCTCTGCACTTTGACAGAACCAGGTATTGAAAACATGATCATGCCTGGCCCTAGATATATAAGGTATTAGGCCTCTTGCACACAAACAATACGGATTAGGTCCGGATGCGTTCAAGGTGCGTTCAGGAAAACTTGCACTATTTCGCAAGCAAGTTCAGTCAGTTTTGTTTGCGATTGCGTTTAGTTGTAGTGATGAGCGGGAGGTGCCATATTCGATTTCGCGATATTTCGCGAATATTCGAATGAATATTCGTGTTATATTCGTCGAAATCGAATATTCGTAATTATTCCAATTATCGCGAATAATATACGAATTTTTTTTCGCGTATTGCGATTATTTATCTTGATAGTATAAGGCAACGTTCCTATGCTAATTGACTATGGCTAGGCTAATATGTGTATTTTACGAAATTTCGTGATTTGCTCTAACTTCGTCTCTTAGAATATTACGAATATTCTAAAAGACGAAGTTAGAGCAATATTACGAAATTTCGTAAAATACACATATAGATTGTAATTTAGCTAATATACTGCTATAATCCCTTTTTTTGCCTCTAATTTTTTTTTTGCCTCTTCTGAACTTAAGTTTTGTAAATTATGTACACTATTAAAAAATAATACTATAGCAGTATATTAGCTTAAATACAATCTATGTGTATTTTACGAAATTTCGTAATATTGCTCTAACTTCGTCTTTTAGAATATTCGTAATATTCTAAAAGACGAAGTTAGAGCAATATTAAGAACATTTGCAAAAGCCGAAATTGCGATGCGAGTAATATAATACGAAATAATCGCATGAAGATTTCAACTTAGCACTGCTATATTCCATATTCTAGCCTAATATGGAATATAGCTGTGCTAAGTTAGCACTGCTATATTCCATACTAGGCTAGAATATGGAATATAGCAGTGCTAAGTTGAAATCTTCATGCGATTATTTCGTATTATATTACTCGCATCGCAATTTCGGCTTTTGCAAATGTTCTTAATATTGCTCTAACTTCGTCTTTTAGAATATTACGAATATTCTAAAAGACGAAGTTAGAGCAATATTACGAAATTTCTAAAAGACGAAGTTAGAGCAATATTACGAAATTTCGTAAAATACACATAGATTGTATTTAAGCTAATATACTGCTATAGTAATATTTTTTAACAGTGTACATATTTTACAAAACTTAAGTTCAGAAGAGGCAAAAAAAATTAGAGGAAAAAAAAGGGATTATAGCACTATATAAGCTAAATTACAATCTATATGTGTATTTTACGAAATTTCGTAATATTGCTCTAACTTCGTCTTTTAGAATATTCGTAATATTCTAAAAGACGAAGTTAGAGCAATATTAAGAACATTTGCAAATTTCGCAAGTTGCGATGCGAGTAATATAACACGAAATAATCGCATGAAGATTTCAACTTAGCACTGCTATATTCCATATTCTAGCCTAGTATGGAATACAGCAGTGCTAACTTAGCACAGCTATATTCCATATTAGGCTAGAATATGGAATATAGCAGTGCTAAATTGAAATCTTCATGCGATTATTTCGTGTTATATTACTCGCATCGCAACTTGCGAAATTTCGTAAAATACACATATAGATTAGATTGTAATTTAGCTAATATGGAATATAGCAGTAAGTTGAAAACGCCACTGACTGGAGCAGACAGGAAGCCAGGAATCCAAAGGACAGGTAAGAACAACTTTAGAGAAGTGGGAAAGAAAAAAAATATTATAATAAAAAAAAAAAAATACGAATATTCGAATTCGCGAATATATAGAACGATATTCTAAATATTCGCGAAATCTCGAAATTGCGATATTCGAGAAAAAAATTCGTAATTCGAATATTCGCGCTCAACACTATTTAGTTGTTCAGTTTTTATTGCGCGAGTGAAATGCGCATTGATGCGTTTTTCCCACGCGTGATAGAAAACTGAATGTTTACAAACAACATCTCTTAGCAACCATCAGTGAAAAACGCATCGCATCCGCAAGCAAGTTTTTCACGCAGCCCCATTCACTTCTATGGGGCCAGGGTTGCGTGAAAAACGCAGAATATAGAGCATGCTGCGACCATGGGTCACATGGCATACGTGCAGCTCAGTCTCTATCAAGTGAATGGGCCTGGGTTGCAATACCAAGCACAGCCACTATACACTGTATGGCTCTGTGCTTGGTATGGTGTGAGGAGACTGCAATTCTCACTAAAAGTGCCAGACCTCTTCAAACAGATAATCAGAGGTGGTGCCAGGACTCAGACCCCCACTGATCAGATATTGATGATCTACCTTGAAGATATGTCATTTATGTTACTTCCAGAAAACCTCTTTTTGGGTACACAATAGTCTACATTAGGCAGAACTGGAGGAGACAAGATGCCGGGACATATGTATAGGAGGTGCAGAGGCAGTTGCAACTTGGTCCTAGTGTTGAGGAGGCTCAAATGCCTCTCTGATACTATACACCTGTGTTATATACACATGGTTAGTGGGGGTTCTCTTACAGATTTGGGGCCCAGGAGCTTTAATTTATGCCAGAGACAAATTACAGTATCTAAGAATACACCAGCTTGTGCTTCAGTTTTAAGAAATTAAGCAGATACCGTATATAGGGCCATGGTTTTGGCAAAAAATGAACATCACAAAAGTCAGAGACCCAAGAGACTAAGTAACTAGGATGTAGAGCCAAGACATGAAGCGGTTATGGACTATAACACGATCAGAAATTAAAAGTAGGTCAGACAAAGACTCATAGTGAAAACAATGTGTTGCTCTCAGTACAGAACTCAGGGAATTGTTAAAACGTACACAGCAAACTCCGAGTCAGATAACAGAAGACATTGGTGGGTGCCAGAGAAGTGAGCAGCAGTTGTACTTTTAAGTAGAGATGAGTGAATTTCTTGAAATTTTTTTGGAGACCTAGTCTAATGAATCGGTCTGAATGTTTGATTCAGGTCTGAATCGATTCTACCAAAAACAAAAGTGCTCCAATAGGCGTGAAAATTGTTGTACGACACTGAGCTCTCCTAGTACTCATATTTCTTCTCTCATCTTTCAATTTTTTTTAATTTTGTCTATCCCCCAACCCCATACCCCCTTCCTTTTCAAGCTCTTTAATGTAATGACAGCACTAGCAAATAATGTCAGAGTGAAAGTGACATATATGGCTATGGGTTAACGCTATGCCATCAGATTTGTCATCAAAAACTTTTCCAAAAATTATCTGCATGCATCCAAAAATTCTCCCTATTTTTTGGGTGCGACCACACTATTCACTGGTATTGTTGCACTAAAATTAGCTTATTTGAGCACTTATATATACTAGAAAAAATGTAGCAGGTTTGTGGTAATAAATACAGGCTTAATTAAACGTCCCCTGGCTGTGACCATATTATACAGTAAAATTGTTTGCATGCTTTTAAACTGTAGAAAAATTGCAACGGGTTCTTTGGAAAGAAAAAGGCACTACTGCTCAGCTTATTTAGCAAAATATATGCTGCTGGTGAGGCTGGGACTATGCCGATAAAACACATCAACTGTACAAGGTTTGGAACAGGTTTTTGTCATGGAACCATGAACCAGACGTACAACAAGAGATAAGTGGAAAATAAGAAGGTTTTATTGAAGAGCAAGCCGTAAGCAAAGTCCGAACGGATGGCTAAACCGAAGCAGGGTCTTGCGGAGACAGAGGTCAGGAACCAGAAGGGTAGTCAGACGAAGCCAGGAACAGGAACCAACGGGGTAGTCAGACGAAGCCGGAATCAGGAACCAACGGGGTAGTCAGACGAAGCCGGAATCAGGAACCAACGGGGTAGTCAGACGAGGCCAGGATCAGGAACCAGAAGCAGCAGCAGTCTTGGAAGCATGTGAACACAGGAGGACCAAGCAAGGAACTGAAGCCACAGACCTCCTATATATATGAGCTGGGCATCCAGCTCCTCCCAGTGGGAAGGAGGAGCCGCAGGGTGGGAGGCTACAAGAAAACCCAGAAACCAAGATGGCCGCCAGCACATGTCAAACGAAGGGAACAGCAAGGAGGTAAGACCATGACAGTACCTCCCCCTCAAGGGCCCCTCCTCCGCGGAGTAAGGAACGGTTTCTGAGGGAAGCGTGCGTGGAAGGCTCGGAGCAAAGCAGGAGCATGGACATCTGCGGAGGGAACCCAGGAACGCTCCTCTGGACCATAACCACGCCAATGGACCAAAAACTGCACCCGGCCGCGGACCAGGCGTGAGTCCAGGATATTGCTCACCTCATACTCCTCACGATTGCCCACTTGGACCGGACGAGGCCGAGGAATCGAGGAAGTGAAACGATTACACACCAGTGGCTTCAACAGGGAGACATGAAACACGTTGGAGATCCGCATGCCAGGAGGAAGCGCAAGGGCATAGGCTACCGGGTTTACCCTGCGAAGCACTCGGAAGGGACCAACAAAGCGAGGCGCCAGCTTGGGAGTGGGCACTCGAAGGTTGAGGTTGCGGGTGGACAACCATACGCGGTCTCCGACCTGGTAGGAAGGAGCGGGCGCTCGTCTGCGATCAGCCTGGAGTTTCTGGCGCTGCGCAGAGACCTCAAGGGACCTCTGGATCTGTACCCAAGAAGCACGTAGGACGGAAAGGTGATCCTCCACAGCCGGAATATCCTGGGGAGAGAATACCTCCGGTAACACGGCAGGTTGGAACCCATAATTGGCCATGAAGGGAGACGTCCCAGAGGAAGAGTTCACCGCCGTGTTCCTGGCAAACTCAGCCCAAGGCAGGAGGTCAACCCAATTGTCTTGGTGATCGGAGACATAGCAACGAAGGAATTGCTCCAAGGCCTGATTGGATCGTTCTGCGGCCCCATTGGACTGAGGGTGGTAGGCCGAGGAGAAAGAGAGATGAATCCCCAACTGGGAGCAAAAGGCGCGCCAGAACCTGGACACAAACTGACTCCCCCGATCCGACACAATCTCCTTGGGCAAACCGTGCAACCGGAAGACCTCCCTGGCAAAAATCGAGGCCAACTCTTGTGCAGAGGGTAACTTCTTGAGAGGAACACAGTGGCACATTTTGGAAAACCGATCCACAATCATGAGAATGACCGTATGGCCTCGGGATGCAGGGAGGTCCACAATGAAATCCATCCCCAGGTGTGACCATGGACGCTCCCCGGTGGCTATGGGTTGCAAAAGGCCCAACGGAAGGTGCCGAGGGGACTTACTCTGGGCACAAACGGAGCATGCCGCTACATATGCGGCGATGTCGGAACGTAGAGAAGGCCACCAGAACAGACGTGAAACCGCCCAGGACAGCTGATTCTTTCCAGGGTGCCCCGCGGCCTTGGAGTTATGGTAGGTTCGCAACAACCGAGTGCGCAACTCCTCAGGCACAAAACATCTGCCGTTGGGTCTCCCAGAGGGAGCACCAGATTGAGCCGCCAAAATCTGCTCACCCAGAGGAGAAGTCAGGCTGGTGCGAATAGCGGCCAGGATCTGATTCGGGGGTATGACCGCAGTCGGAATCGACTCCTCCCCGGACAGCTCGGAGTACTGCCGTGATAAGGCATCCGCTCTGATGTTCTTGGAGCCGGGTAGGTAGGAGACCACGTAATTAAAACGTGACAAGAACAGAGCCCATCTGGCCTGACGTGGTGTCAATCTCTTGGCCTCAGAGAGGTAGGTCAGATTCTTGTGGTCCGTCAGGATGAGAACCGGAACTACCGAGCCCTCGAGCAAGTGCCTCCATTCTTTAAGGGCCTGCACGATGGCCAATAACTCCCTGTCACCAATCTGATAGTTGCACTCCGCGGAAGACAGTTTCCGGGAGTAAAACCCACAAGGAAGCAGAGGACCCTCTGGTGTTCTACGCTGAGACAGGAGGGCGCCTACTCCTGTCTCAGACGCGTCCACCTCGAGGACAAAAGGCAACCCAGGGTTGGGATGCGACAGAATCGGAGCCGACACAAAGGCGGACTTTAGAGCCTCAAAAGCTCGGATGGCCTCGAGCGGCCAGACCTGAGGATTACTGCCCTTCCTGGTCAGATCCGTGAGAGGCTTGGCTAGCATGGAAAAGTCCCTGATGAACTTCCGATAATAATTGGCGAAGCCCAAAAAGCGCTGCAGGGCACGAAGCCCACTGGGCTGGGGCCACTGTAAGACAGCCGAAACCTTCTCAGGATCCATGGAGAACCCCTCAGCGGAAATGATGTAACCTAAGAAGGTTACCTGGGATCGGTGAAATTCGCATTTCTCAAGCTTACCGAACAGCTTGTTCTCTCGTAAGCGTTGCAACACTCGTCTGACATCCAGAATGTGGGCCTCCATGGATGCAGAATATACCAAGATGTCATCCAAATAGACCACCACACACTGCTGCAACAGGTCACGGAAAACATCGTTGATGAATTCCTGGAAGACTGCGGGCGCATTGCACAACCCAAAGGGCATAACCAAGGATTCATAATGACCGGTCCTGGTGTTAAACGCGGTCTTCCACTCATCGCCCGCCTTGATCCTTACCAGGTTATATGCCGCCCTCAGGTCGAGTTTGGTAAAGACCGTGGCCCCTTTGAGGCGATCGAACAGCTCGGAAATCAAGGGTATCGGGTAAGCGTTCTTGATCGTGATGCGATTGAGACCCCTGTAATCGATGCAAGGCCTCAACTCGCCGCCCTTCTTTTTCACAAAGAAAAATCCAGCCCCTGCCGGGGACGAGGATTTGCGAATGTGTCCGCGTGAAAGCGCCTCCCTCACGTACTCCTCCATGGCCTCATTCTCCGCTACCGACAGTGGATAGACTTTGCCACGAGGAGGAACGGCACCGGATTGTAACTCTATGGCACAATCGTATGGGCGGTGCGGAGGTAGGGCAACCGCGCGCACCTTATCGAATACATCCCGGTACTCTTCGTATTCAGGAGGCAACAGAGAGTCCGAGGAAGTACACAGCAACTTGACAGGCCCATGGATGCAACTAGCCCCACACTGCGGTGACCACGAGAGGATCTCGACCGATCTCCAATCGAAAGTCGGATTATGCTTCTGGAGCCAGGGGTACCCCAAGACCACCGAGTAGTGTGGAGACGAAATAACCTGGAGACAGACCGACTCTCTGTGAACGGCACCAATGGCTATCCCCACTGGAAGGGTCTCATGAGTCACGTGTGGCGGCAGAAGGGGTCTGCCGTCTATCGCCTCAAGAGCCAGTGGGGAACCTCGAGGCTGCAGAGGAATGGAATTGGCGGCAACGAACACTCTATCAATGAACAAACCACCAGCACCAGAGTCCACCAACGCCTGGGTCGTCACCGAGCCCCCGACCCAGGAGAGGACAACCGTGATCAGTGGTTTGTCAACACGGGAAACCGGGGACGAGGAGACTCCACCCAAGATCTGCCCCCGACAGGACCTCAGGTGCGAGCGTTCTCCCGGACGGTTCGGACATGCCAACCGAAAATGCCCACCGAGACCACAGTACATGCATCGGCCCTCGCGTCTCCGGAGTACCCTCTCCCCCTCAGACAGGCGAGCAACCCCCCGCTGCATGGGTTCACCCCCAGACAAGTCATCCCCAGGAGGCGTGGGAGGAGAGGGAGGCACGGGTGGGACAGCAAACGTAGGCGCCAATCTGTTAGGAGACCTCCGCAGGCTCTCCTTAAAGGAAGGTCTCTCCCTGAGTCTGGTGTCAATCAAAATCAGGAAAGAAATAAGAGACTCGAGCTCCACTGGTAGGTCCTTAGCTGCAACCTCATCCTTCAAGGCATCCGAGAGACCATGAGAGAAAGCAGCGACCAGAGCCTCATTATTCCAGCCCACCTCTGCTGCCAGGGTACGAAACTCAATGGCGTATTCAGCTACGGATCGTGAACCCTGTCTGATGGACATAAGGAGCTTCGCAGCAGAGGCAGCACGAGCCGGCACATCGAATACCTTCCGAAGAGAAGCAACAAAACCGGAAAACTCGGCAACCACCGGATTGTTGTTCTCCCATAAAGGGCTGGCCCAGGCCAAGGCCTTGTCCGAGAGCAGCGAGATCAAGAAGCCCACCCTTGATCTCTCAGTAGGAAAGGCATGTGGCAGCAACTCGAAGTAAATGCCCACCTGGTTAAGGAAACCTCGGCACTGAGTTGGCTCTCCCCCAAAGCGCTGTGGAAGGGGGGCAGAACCGGTCATACCCTGAAACACCACAGGCGCAGCAACAGGTGTCAGGGTAGACTCTGGCGCAACAACCGGAGCGGCAGTAGGAGCGGGCCCAGGAGCGACAACCGACCCATCGGCAACGGAAGCTAAATGAGCCGTGCGTTCAAGCAGGGTTTGCAACGCCACAGCGAACCGACCCAACAGGTGATCCTGCTGATCAAGTCTGGCAACCAGCGTAGGTAGCGAGGGTGGCCCTGTACCGTCAGAATTCATGGCTTGGTCCTAATGTCATGGAACCATGAACCAGACGTACAACAAGAGATAAGTGGAAAATAAGAAGGTTTTATTGAAGAGCAAGCCGTAAGCAAAGTCCAAACGGATGGCTAAACCGAAGCAGGGTCTTGCGGAGACAGAGGTCAGGAACCAGAAGGGTAGTCAGACGAAGCCAGGAACAGGAACCAACGGGGTAGTCAGACGAAGCCGGAATCAGGAACCAACGGGGTAGTCAGACGAAGCCGGAATCAGGAACCAACGGGGTAGTCAGACGAGGCCAGGATCAGGAACCAGAAGCAGCAGCAGTCTTGGAAGCATGTGAACACAGGAGGACCAAGCAAGGAACTGAAGCCACAGACCTCCTATATATATGAGCTGGGCATCCAGCTCCTCCCAGTGGGAAGGAGGAGCCGCAGGGTGGGAGGCTACAAGAAAACCCAGAAACCAAGATGGCCGCCAGCACATGTCAAACGAAGGGAACAGCAAGGAGGTAAGACCATGACAGTTTTAGCACATAAAAAAGAGTACTTTCTCTTGACATGAAGTTTTAAAAAGCTCCAGCAGCCACCCTCTCTGTAAGACACACAGTACACTAACTGCCCCTATTCTGTACCTACTGATAAACTCTGATTTCTACCTGGCAACCTAACAAAATATATCTTCTTCACAATCACTACACTATCTCTGAAATAACCTAAGATGGCTGTCTTTGTCTGTCTAATTGGTGTCTGTCAGAGACATGGCAGACAAATCTGATCGCATCGGTGGCTGAGCTCACATTGGTGTCTGTGCTTTAGAGCTAACATAGATAGACCATAGATCCTCCCTCCTGATTGGCTGTCAGGCTGACTGCAAAGTATTATGGGCAAGCTTGCCGGCTGGGCCCCAGCTGTGTTCATGTGATCCTCTGTCTTCATCTTCCCCACCCAGTTTCCCTCACTAGTGTGCTGAATTTCAAAAGTAAAACGGCAGGCACCATTTTGCGTGATTCCTCCAAAGGGAATTGCCAAAACGTTGAAGAAGCACCGTTTTGCGTGATTCCTCCAAAGGGAATTGCCAAAACTTTGAAGAAACACTTTTGTGAAATTCGTGATGAATCTGATCACCCATCTCTTCTTCTTTTAACGCAAAAATGAATGGATTCTTTATTAGGTGTCAGCATACTGAGCCTTTTTTTTTTATAGATTTGTACCACTCACCTATGTTTTTTTAGCCTGACTTCTAAAATTAAATGTAAGAAATACAGTACTAAAGAGTTTCCATTTATGTTACTGCAGGCATTCATCAAAATTCAATATCTTGTAGATATATCCCATAGGATAACCCCACATCAACATTTGAAAGAAATTTTAAAAGCTGAGAAAGTGTCTGAGAAAAATGACTCTCCAGCTGCCAGATCAATAAAACGATATTAAATTGGAAAGTGATATGTTCTAAAGTGAAGTGTAACTAGAACACTCTACACGATGCCATTAAATCTGTCATTCATATCTTGTATGGGGGTCATAGCTATTTCCAGTATGAAATATTCTCTACATCCATAATCTTATCACCTGGCTGCTCTAATGAGTGTACAGAAGAGTTGCACACTACTGTGGAACATGTTAGTGCCATATAATTGAATATAATAATAGAGTCATAATCTAGTAAATACTATGATTTTTTACGTCAAAATACAGAAATAACATACAGATATAATATATGGTGTAGTGTGTAAAGAACAGTTACATTCACAAAGTAATTCGTGAAAAAAAACACTAAAGCTGGGTTTACACAGGGCGGTGCAGCGGCCGATTGTCGAGAAGGATGCGTTCCTTCCCGACTGTTGGCTGCTTGTTCAGTGAAGGAGGCCTGCACTATTTACTGCTCAGGAGCCATGATAGGTGGTTCCTGCATGAGCAACAAGACCACCGCGTGATCGGCAGCACATTTAGACAGGGCAAATTATTGGAAATGACCGTCCCCAATAATCTGGACAATTTTTGGTCTAAATGCACTTTAAAGCTGGGTTTACATGGGGTGATGCAGCGGCCGATTGTTGTGGAGAACGCGTTCCTTCCTGACGGTTGGCTGCTCATTCATTGAAGGAGATCACACATTTACATGCAGCTATCTCCTTCACTGTATGAGGACGAGGGATCGTTATTGCGATCCTTCGTCCTACAGAATCATGGCTTCTGAGCAAATTGCTGTTTAGACCAGACAATCTGCTGCCCAGAAACATACAATCTGCTGCCCAGAAACTTGATTGGTGGTGCCGACATTTCACTCGTTAATTTGGTGATCAGTAGCACATTTAGACAGCCAGATGATCGGGAACGACCATACGCAGGAACGATTATTGTTGCATTTAAAGGGAGTCTGTCAGCACATTTCCCATAGCGCTGTAGCCGCAACACAGATGATTAAAACAGTACCTTTATATGTGACTGAATGTTTAAGAGGGGCACACCTGCATCTAAAAATCACATGGAGCTGCAGCCAATACGTTTAATACTATTTATTTGCACCAAATAATAATAATTAAAACAAATGAGGTACCTCAAAAATACAAACCGGATTCCAAAAAAGTTGGGACACTAAACAAATTGTGAATAAAAACTGAATGCAATGATGTGGAGATGGCAAATGTCAATATTTTATTTGTAATAGAACGTAGATGACAGATCAAACGTTTAATCCGAGTAAATGTATCATTTTAAAGGAAAAATACGTTGATTCAAATTTTCACGGTGTCAACAAATCCCCAAAAAGTTGGGACATGTAGCAATAAGAGGCTGGAAAAAGTAAATTTGAGCATAACGAAGAGCTGGAAGACCAATTAAGGCTACTTTCACACTAGCGTTCGATCGGATCCGTTCTGAACGGATCCGATCATATTAATGCAGACGGAGGCTCCGTTCAGAACGGATCCGTCTGCATTAAAATGCCAAAAAAAAGCTAAGTGTGAAAATAGCCTCGGACGGATCCGTCCAGACTTTCAATGTAAAGTCAATGGGGGACGGATCCGCCTGAAGATTGAGCCATATTGTGGCATCTTCAAACGGATCCGTCCCCATTGACTTACATTGTAAGTCTGGACGGATCCGTACGCCTCCGCACGGCCAGGCGGACACCCGAACGCTGCAAGCAGCGTTCAGCTGTCCGCCTGTCCGTGCGGAGGCGAGCGGAGCGGAGACTGAACGCCGCCAGACTGATGCAGTCTGAGCGGATCCGCTCCATTCAGACTGCATCAGGGCTGGACGGCTGCGTTCGGGTCCGCTCGTGAGCCCCTTCAAACGGAGCTCACGAGCGGACATCCGAACGCTAGTGTGAAAGCAGCCTAACACTAATTAGGTCAATTGCCAACATGATTGGGTATAAAAAGAGCTTCTCAGAGTGGCAGTGTCTCTCAGAAGCCAAGATGGGTAGAGGATCACCAATTCCCACAATGTTGCACAGAAAGATAGTGGAGCAATATCAGAAAGGTGTTACCCAGTGAAAAATTGCAAAGACTTTGCATCTATCATCATCAACTGTGCATAACATCATCCGAAGATTCAGAGAATCTGGAACAATCTCTGTGCGTAAGGGTCAAGGCCGTAAAACCATACTGGATGCCCGTGATCTCCGGGCCCTTAAACGACACTGCACCACAAACAGGAATGCTACTGTAAAGGAAATCACAGAATGGGCTCAGGAATACTTCCAGAAACCATTGTCAGTGAACACAATCCACTGTGCCATCCGCCGTTGCCAGCTGAAACTCTACAGTGCAAAGAAGAAGCAATTTCTAAGCAAGATCCACAAGCTCAGGCGTTTTCACTGGGCCAGGGATCATTTAAAATGGAGTGTGGCAAAATGGAAGACTGTTCTGTGGTCAGACGAGTCACGATTTGAAGTTCTTTTTGGAAATCTGGGACGCCATGTCACCTGGACCAAAGAGGACAAGGACAACCCAAGTTGTTATCAACGCTCAGTTCAGAAGCCTGCATCTCTGATGGTATGGGGTTGCATGAGTGCATGTGGCATGGGCAGCTTGCATGTCTGGAAAGGCACCATCAATGCAGAAAAATATATTCAGGTTCTAGAACAACATATGCTCCCATCTAGACGTCATCTCTTTCAGGGAAGACCCTGCATTTTTCAACAAGATAATGCCAGGCCACATTCTGCATCAATCACAACATCATGGCTGCGCAGGAGAAGGATCCGGGTACTGAAATGGCCAGTCTGCAGTCCAGATCTTTCACCTATAGAGAACATTTGGCAAACAAAGAAGGCCCAAGACGATTGAATAGTTAGAGGCCTGTATTAGACAAGAATGGGAGAGCATTCCTATTTCTAAACTTGAGAAACTGGTCTCCTCGGTCCCCAGACGTCTTTTGAGTGATGTAAGGCTACTTTCACACTAGCGTTCGATCGGATCCGTTCTGAACGGATCCGATCATAATAATGCAGACGGAGGCTCCGTTCAGAACGGATCCGTCTGCATTATTTTAGCATATAAAAGCTAAGTGTGAAAATAGCCTCGTACGGATCCGTCCAGACTTTCAATGTAAAGTCAATGGGGGACGGATCCGCCTGAAGATTGAGCCATATTGTGGCATCTTCAAACGGATCCGTCCCCATTGACTTACATTGTAAGTCTGGACGGATCCGCACGGATCCGCACGCCTCCGCACGGCCAGGCGGACACCCGAACGCTGCAAGCAGCGTTCAGCTGTCCGCCTGTCCGTGCGGAGGCGAGCGGAGCGGAGGCTGAACGCCGCCAGACTGATGCAGTCTGAGCGGATCCGCTCCATTCAGACTGCATCAGGGCTGGACGGCTGCGTTCGGGTCCGCTCGTGAGCTCCTTCAAACGGAGCTCACGAGCGGACCGACGAACGCTAGTGTGAAAGTAGCCTTAGAAGGAGGGGAGATGCCACACAGTGGTGAAAATGGCCTTGTCCCAACTTTTTGGGGATTTGTTGACACCATGAAATTCTGATTCAACATATTTTTCCCTTAAAATGGTACATTTTCTCAGTTTAAACTTTTGTTCTGTGATTTATGTTCTATTCTGAATAAAATATTAGAAGTTGGCATCTCCACATCATTGCATTCAGTTTTTATTCACAATTTGTATAGTGTCCCAACTTTTTTGGAATCCGGTTTGTAATAACAATATATTCGCTATACAGTATATTCACTTAAAACCATAAAAATTTATAACCATCTGTAAGGGCTTGATGTTAATGTAATAGAATATCACTAGTTGTAAGTTGCTGTGCAGTAAGGGATCGTGATTATTTGATTTTTTATACAGTCTTTGATACAAATTCCAATGCGCAGGATTGGTTTGGTGCACAATGTCTCTGCTAATAGTGAGTAGATAGCAACTGTAACTGGTGATTGACGAATATGTATACAGTCTCGTTCTTTTAGTTGGTTATCTTCACAGCATGTACCGGATAGTGTGCTGTTAAATATTGCTGTGTGTATACACACTACTCACTGTTCTGGAGCGATGGAGTGACCGATCCCTCGTGCTAAACGCGGCGTCCCACGTGTTGTAGCATAGGTGATTTCAATTCCGGTCCGCTCTTTTGTATAGTTGAACAAAGTGCCGTGGCAGGGAAAAAAACTGTCCGTTTAGACGCCGGGGTCTGAAATGGTTAAGACCCACTCGGATCTTCGGCGTTACTTAGTGTCTGTTGATTTAGACACTGCAGGACTTATGTTTCTTCCTGTCGGCTGTAGAGAAGCGCTTCCAAGAATTCAAATATGTTGCGCAGATTCTATGCTGCGGTTTCTTTCTTTACTCGAGACTTGTGTACCCCAGACGCGTTTTGGAGTTGGCAGTGACTCCTTCCTCAGACTAAATACAAAATCAAATAATCACGATCCCTTACTGCACAGCAACCTATAAATAGTGATATTCCATTACATTTAACATCAAGCTCTTACAGATGGTTATTAATTTTTATGGTTTTAAGTGAATATACTGTATAGCGAATATATTGTTATTATTATTGAGGTACCTCATTTGTTTTAATTATTATTATTTGGTGCAAATAAATAGTATTAAACGTATTGGCTGCAGCTCCATGTGATTTTTAGATGCAGGTGTGCCCCTCTTAAACATTCAGTCACTTATATACCTTAGAAGATTGGGGATATCTTTTAGGGGGAGCACCCATTCCATAACAATTGGAGGGTGAGCCAATCCAATTTTTCAACTAGGTACCTTTATATAAGTCATCGCGTAGGCGCGGGATCTCGCTGAGGGGGAGAGAAAACAGATGGGCGGACAGAGGAAGAGGCTGGGCGGGGATAAGAGCCGAAGAGGCAGAGCTGCCTGGGCACCAACGCAGTGGATGCCGCCCTGGGCACTTGCAAGCCCTCATTTACATATGCATCAAAGTTCGTTTTTGGCAGTTTTAAAAGTCCACAAAAGCATATAAAGGTACCGTTTTAATAATCTGTGTTGCAGCTATAGCGCCATGGGAACTGTTAAAAAGGGGTAAATGTGCTGACAGACTCCCTTTTAAATGCATCTTTATTCTTTTAAGGCATGATTCATATAAGGGGGAATGTATTAACTAGTTTTCTACTGTACAAAAGTTGAAATTTTTTAGTGCAAGTGCCGTTTTGCGCAAAAAAACTAAATGTGTCTTTTTGACCTTTTCCACCTTCCTTGCCAATTTCACAAAAAGTGTGGGGGTATAGGCAGGAGGAGGTGACCGGTGGGCGTCACCTCCATAGCCCAATCATTTAACAACACATGTTGGAACTCTAAAAAACCAGGTGTGGGGGGGCACACTTCAAATGATAACACTCAGAGGGATGATAATCATACAGTTTAATAAAATTAAAATTAAGATTACACCCCTAAAACATACATAAAATGTGGTACATCATTGAATATGTTCCAATTATTTAAAATGCACACTCAATTCGCTGGATGGCTCTGAAAAGCAAAATGGCTCTATAGAGCAATATGAACTGTTGTCCACAATCAGCAAACAATTGATAGTTAGAGTCCGGCACCTTCAGACTCAAGGTGATAGTGTCCTGCAAGTAAGTGGGGCAGATGTATGTATTCACATCCACTGTTAATAACAGTGCCCTCTCAGTCTCATGCCCACACTTGTGCGCTGACAGTCAAGAACTTGAAAATACTGTTGTAAGGTAAACTGCTCCAAACCGAGCCCGGTCTTACCCTTCACCGCTGTTGTAGCGTTGTTCCAGGAGGCCGCACACCCGCAGCGTCCCACGTGGTGTGCTGCTGCCTGTACGCGGCGTCCCACGTGACCTGGTTTCCAAGGGGACCGGATGCAAGCTCGTGTGACGTATAACTTGTGCGTCAGCGTCCACTCTGTACTTTTAGATACGTGACTCTTTCTTTTCTTTGCCGGCTTTCTCGCTTTTTCCTTAGTTGTGTGTAGATCAACGCTTACTCTAGACACCGCCAGACGCGTTTCGGGGTCTCAAGCCCCTTCCTCAGTGGCCTACTGGGTAAGCGGATCTTTGCTCTTTATAACGGGTTAGCTCCACCCTCCTTCATCCATATTGTTTCTGCTTCCACTACTCTATGGGGTGGATTTGCTTTGCAGGAACCGAACAGTCACCATGATGTGTCTTTTTAACATATATCTTATATAAAATACTTTAAAACAATAAATACAATTGCCCCATATCTATAAAATTGATATCAGAGAAGACTACAAGGTCTCACATGAAAAACGCATGTAAAACGCATCAAAACCGCATCGCGTTTCACATGCGTTTTTTCTTAAAATTCACTTTTCCTTGTCTATAACCTCAATTTTGCCATCATATGTTGGGATGACCAGCACCTTCATAGCTGGAACCATACATTTGCCTTTCCTTCAAAGATTTAGAATTTCTTTAATTTTGTGTAGGCGAATGTTACTGATCTCTATGTAGTTAAGAGAAGCCGTCCTGCAGGGAGGGGAAATCACAGTGTCGGTAAAACGGCCAGACTACGATCTCCCATCTCCACAGGACAACCCTCACAAAAACCCAAAGACCTCAAGCTCTGCATTGAGGCCTCTAGGAATGATGGTGTCATACTCGAAGATCCTTCTGGATTCTTGTCGTGACATGTGTGCAATATGGTTTCCCCCTCTCCAGGCTTTTTTAACTTTTTCAATTGCCACAAATTTTAAACCTGTGGGATCACAGTTATGTATTAATTTAAAATGTTTAGATAGAGAGTGCGTCTCCAGGCCTTTTTTGATATTTGCCACATGCTCTGCCACTCTCTTTTTCAGCGTTCTTTTAGTTCTGCCTATATACTGCTTCCTGCATCCACATTGTAGCAGATAGATAACATCTGTGGAATCGCAGGTTAGGCATTCCTGTATCTCCAAACTGAACGTATTAACTGTGGATACCACAGAGCTTGAGCTTGAGCTTGAGGTCTTTGGGTTTTTGTGAGGGTTGTCCTGTGGAGATGGGAGATCGTAGTCTGGCCGTTTTACCGACACTGTGATTTCCCCTCCCCGCAGGACAGCTTCTCTTAACTACATAGAGATCAGTAACATTCGCCTACACAAAATTAAAGAAATTCTAAATCTTTGAAGGAAAGGCAAATGTATGGTTCCAGCTATGAAGGTGCTGGTCATCCCAACATATGATGGCAAAATTGAGGTTATAGACAAGGAAAAGTGAATTTTAAGAAAAAATGCATGTGAAACGCGATGCAGTTTTGATGCGTTTTACATGCGTTTTTCATGTGAGACCTTGTAGTCTTCTCTGATATCAATTTTATAGATATGGGGCAATTGTATTTATTGTTTTAAAGTATTTTATATAAGATATATGTTAAAAAGACACATCATGGTGACTGTTCGGTTCCTGCAAAGCAAATCCACCCCATAGAGTAGTGGAAGCAGAAACAATATGGATGAAGGAGGGTGGAGCTAACCCGTTATAAAGAGCAAAGATCCGCTTACCCAGTAGGCCACTGAGGAAGGGGCTTGAGACCCCGAAACGCGTCTGGCGGTGTCTAGAGTAAGCGTTGATCTACACACAACTAAGGAAAAAGCGAGAAAGCCGGCAAAGAAAAGAAAGAGTCACGTATCTAAAAGTACAGAGTGGACGCTGACGCACAAGTTATACGTCACACGAGCTTGCATCCGGTCCCCTTGGAAACCAGGTCACGTGGGACGCCGCGTACAGGCAGCAGCACACCACGTGGGACGCTGCGGGTGTGCGGCCTCCTGGAACAACGCTACAACAGCGGTGAAGGGTAAGACCGGGCTCGGTTTGGAGCAGTTTACCTTACAACAGTATTTTCAAGTTCTTGACTGTCAGCGCACAAGTGTGGGCATGAGACTGAGAGGGCACTGTTATTAACAGTGGATGTGAATACATACATCTGCCCCACTTACTTGCAGGACACTATCACCTTGAGTCTGAAGGTGCCGGACTCTAACTATCAATTGTTTGCTGATTGTGGACAACAGTTCATATTGCTCTATAGAGCCATTTTGCTTTTCAGAGCCATCCAGCGAATTGAGTGTGCATTTTAAATAATTGGAACATATTCAATGATGTACCACATTTTATGTATGTTTTAGGGGTGTAATCTTAATTTTAATTTTATTAAACTGTATGATTATCATCCCTCTGAGTGTTATCATTTGAAGTGTGCCCCCCCACACCTGGTTTTATAGACAATTCTTTACATTTGGTCCTAAGGGTGGGACCAGGGGGTGTGCACCTTACCCATATAGGAAGAGGGTGAGCCACCGCTGTCGTTTGATTGTCACATGTTGGAACTCATTAGACCAGAAATCCACGCCAGCTCCCTCGCTGGCACACATTTCTTTTTTCTGGTGCACAGAACTTCCAATGATGCACCCTAATTGTTACCTCTTAATAATTATGGTGCAATATACTACAGGGTTTGCTATTGAGAATGTGTTCTGAAAAGCCAGGTGTAATACATTCCCCACATAGGATTTTTGTGGTATTTTTCCAACTTTTGCATTCTTTTATGTATTCTTGAATGTGCGTTTTTGGTGTGTTTTGGTGGGGAAAAATACCAGCTGAAAGTCTTTGGGAATTTTAAAACACAGGGCGCACAAGGTTTCTTTATATATTGTTTTTTTTTTAGTTTGGTGACACATTTTGTGTCTATGGTCTTTTTAAAAAATGCAACATGTTGAAGCAATAGTGCACTTCAAACATATCTGAGGAGAAAATTGCAACTAAAAAAAGCATAAAAAAATCTATGTGACATGCAAGAAAAAACCCATACAGTTTTTTTATCGCATTTTTTAACAGCAATAATGGCCAAACCAAATGCATGTGAGCCCTAAGGGTAGTCTTAGGGTCCATTCACACATCCATAAGTGTTCAGCGGATCCGCAAATTGAGGATCCGCAAAACACAGACACTGGCATATCGTGCTGCCCCATAGAAATGAATGGGTCCGCAATTCCGTTCCGCGGAACGAAATTGCGGACGTGTGAATGGAGCCTTAAAAGGGTTTCTGTCATCAGAAAAATGGGTATTAACCTGGCTGACATTAGCGATGTGCTAATGTCAGCTGAACAGTGAGCCAACAGCCGGCTTCCTCACCTCGCCTGCTCTGAATATGTCGCAGTGAGGAAGCCAGCTGCCGGCGAACGTCCTTCCCTCACTACGCCTGCGCCGAATACTGAACGGGACGGCGCAGGAGTGAGATTTCCCTGGCAGATCGGAGACCAATGCTGGCCTGGCTCTGTCAATCAAGTGTAGAAGGGCGTGGAAATAGGTAAGCGAACGGAGACTCTAGGAGCAGGTGCAATGCACCCCCTGCTACTAGAGGCTTATTTGCATATTGTAAAAGTTAGTTTTTCGAAATAACGGCGGCACATAGTGGCATGGGAATAATATAGTTATGTTCAGCTGACATTAGCACATTGCTAAAGTCAGTCCGGACAAGGAGCGCAGCGGTGGGGGAGGACGTTCATGAAGAGGCTTGGCAGGGCAGGACTGGTGAGGAAAGGGTCAGTGGTGAGTGGGGGCGGAAGCGGAGGTGAGGCGCAAGTTGCTAGGGTGACGGGGGGGCATGGCCAGAGGTGAGAAGGAGGAAGAAGGCGGAAGTGAAAGCAGTGATGGCCAGGAGACTGAATCGCCCACCCGCCCGACCCTGTTGAAAGTGGAAGTTGTGAGGGTTGGTGGTGTTATATGTCGCGGCAGTCGTGGAGGCGGGGGAGGTCCTTGAAGTGGTGAAATATGGTGGTATCTGAGGATGGGAGGGCCCCGCGGGAGGGGCTGGACTCTCATTGAGGAGCTGGTAGGAACTAATTACGCGTCCATCAGTTGCTGCCTCCGAGCTGGGTTCAACGGCTGGGGGCAAGATGGAGACGCAGGTGTTCCAGTGTTTATAAAGTTATTGGGGCTTCTAGGACCTCCCTCGTCAGGGGTTAACTCATGTTATATTTATGTTGTATTTATTTAATAAACGGCTGCTGTGGCCGATTAAATCCAAGCAGTGGTGTGGTGTGTTTATTTATATGGGTTAGGGTGAGGGGTGGAGGTTATGGGATGGGTAGGCTTATAGGACTGAACGAATAGCCAATGCCTGGTTCATGTCAGAGCCAGGTTAATACCGATTTTTCTGATGACAGAAACCCTTTAAATGGGTTTTCCAGAAGCAGAATATGGATGACCTAGCACTGCAACCTCTCCACAGCAATACAAGCACACCCTCACAATGCTGTCTATAAAGGCATGGAGAAGGAGGAGCTGAGGACTGAATGCAGGACATAACACAATCTGCAAATGCAAGGCTCCCAGCAGTTACAGATTGATCATACTTGATTAATGCATTCACACTTTAGGATCCAGAGGAGCAAGAACTGCAGTGACAAGTGAGATCTAAATGGTGCTGGTTCAATGCATTAATGTCAGGCGCAGGATCTTAGCACACTGTGGTTACTGGGCAGTAAATTGACCAATGCTTTCGTATGCCCCTGCTCCCTGTAGACTGCCCTCCACCTTATGTTCCAGGTGCAATTCTCAGCTTTCACCGTAAAGAGGTCATTCCTAATCTAACCATCACAGAAGTTCCTATTACAGGAGTGGAGTGCCCACATGTTGTGCAGAAGATCAATAGATACAAGGCATCCACCGAATGGCACAATTATTTATCATATATTCAGCAATGAAACATCTTATAGCTAGAGATCTAGACATAGACACTATTTTACTGTCAGCTCGTTTACGGGACGTTTTTTGCTTTCCGTATACGGTCTGTACACGGAACCATTCATTTCAATGGTTCCGCAAAAAAAATGGAATGTACTCTGTATGCATTCCGTTTCCGTATTTCCGTTTGCCGGGACCATACTAATGTATTTTAGTGTTGTATAGGAGTTATTGTCATTTATTATATCCAAAGAACTAACTGGATAGTTGGTTTGGTGACCTTTAAACCTAGCTAGATCCAGGATGACATGAGATTGACCAGGTCATTATGATCCTCCAAAGTATATTTGGTAAAGATTGTATATAACATGCATCTTACAAGTGACTATGGTGTATACAGGACCTGTGCGTCTTAAAAACGGATTCAGATATCATGACTAGGGTTGAACGAATCGAAGTATCCGAAGTGAACGTCGATCCGAATTTCAGGGACAATTCAATTCACTGTGAAGCCGAATTTCCTCGTGCTTTGTGGTAAGGGTACTTTCACACTAGCGTTTTTCTTTTCGGGCGCTGAGTTCCGTCCTAGGGGCTCAAATCCGGAAAAGAACTGATCACTTTTATCCTAATGCATTCTGAATGGTGAGCAATCCGTTCAGGATGCATCAGGATGTCTTCAGTTCAGTCTTTTTGACTGATCAGGCTTTTCAGAAAACCGTAGCATGTTGTATTTTTTCCTCCGGCCAAAAATCCTGAACACTTTTTGACATTGACTTGCATTAACGCCGAATTCGCCGCTGTGTGTTCCGTCAAACTGGATCCGGCTTTTGCAAGTTAAATCCGAAAAATGTGAAAAAAAAGTTAAAGTCCATTAATAGTAGATCCATTTTTTCCAATGCATTTTTGCATTGTGATCAAAATCCTGATCAGGATTCAAATGTAATCTGTTTTCACACGTTATTCCGGATCCGGCAGGAGTTCCGGTGACGGAATTGAACGCCGGATTCAAACAACGCTAGTGTGAAAGTAGCCTAACATTTTTTTTTTTTATTTTTTTTTTTCCCTGCAAGGTTGGGAGGGAGGAGGGTGGCTGGGGCGGGTTGGGGAGGATTTTAACATTTAAGATATTATAAATGTCATGTCGATATGTATTTTTGTATCATAAATAAAATATGGAGATTGAAAAAAAAGTAGCCTAACATATCAATTTTCCCTGAAATGATGTAATTTTTTTTAAATATATTCGGCTCATCCATTTGAGCGTGAAGAGGACGCTGCGGCCATCTTGATTGAATATCCCGCTCGAAACCTCTTGCGGTGCGTAATGACGTCATCACGCACCGCAGGAGATTTCGAGCGGGATCTTCTATCAAGATGGCCGCAGCGGCCTCTTGTCTCTCAAATGGATAAGGTATTTTTATTTTTTTAACCCCTGAAAGGCCTCCATTTTTACATCAGATGCTACGATCAGAAATTAATGTGGCATTTAAGCGGTTCAATGACGGGGGGGTGACACGTTCCCCATCATTGCGGCCACTGCTTACAAAGAAAATGCGCTTCGTGACAAAGTAATTAGACGCAAAGCAAATTTATTTGTGAAATTCGTCGCAGCAGCCGAATCAAAGTTTTCATAACTTTGCTCAATGCTAATCATGACCTAACACTTCCAGACAGAAACTGATTACTGAAACTTACTACTAATAGGCCTTCCTTTCACTAACTCTCTTCTCTCCAATCTAATGCAGCAGTCAGGGTCAGCTTTCTGCGCAATGCTATACTAATGCCTCCCGCTGTGCCAGTCACAGCACTGGATGCACATCCACTATAGAATACACATTGAACATATTCATCTCACCTACTGAGATCTCCACACCTAATATTTCCTCCTTCATCTCTATCTACCACCCTATCCGTGCTCTAAATCCTCCACAATCCAAACCTCCCACCTCCATCTCCAAGACTTCTCTTGAGCTGCACCAGCTCTCTAGAATGCTCTACCCCGGACAATCAGATTTATTGCAACATACTCGTAAGTGTGCCCCAAAAAACACATCTCTGCATTTATCAACATTATTTCTCAGAACCTGATCCCTTCATCTGTATGCCCTAAACTCCTTGTATACTTAAAGGGGTTGTTTAACTTCAGCGAATAGCATTTATCATGTAGAGAAAGTTAATACAAGCCACTTACTAATGTATTGTGATTGTCCATTTTGCCTCCTTTGCTGGCTGGATTCATTTTTCCATCACATTATACACTGTGGTTACGACCACCCTGCAATCCATCAATGGTGGACATGCGTGTACACTACAGGAAAAAGCGCTGGCGTATTTAGTGGCCAGGACCGTGGGAGCACACATAGGCTAATGCTTTTTTCCATAGTGTGCAGGCACGACTACCACTGATGGATTGCAGGGTGGTCGTGACCATGGAAATGAGCAGTACATAATGCGATGGAAGAATGAATCTAGCCAGCAAAGCAAGCAATATGGATAATACCTATACATTACTAAGTGCCTTGTATTAACTTTCTCTACATAATAAATGCTATTGCTGAAGTGAGACAATGCCTTTAAGGCTAGTTTCACATTTGCGGCACAGCCGGAGTTCTCCGCATCCAGATGTTACCGGAATGCCCACCATCCCTACTAAAGGGGTTGTCACACGAAAAATATTCTACAGTTTTCAAACCAGCACCCGGATGTGAATACTCTTGTTACTGTATGTACAGTAATTAAACATTTAGCATAGCCACTGAGTAATTCAATAAAATGTTACTGTATAGCATCACTTGCTGTGTTTTTATTTTCTTATTTCTTTGACCTGCTCCCTGAGATGGCCGCACATGCTCAGTTTCATCCTTCAGCTGCCTCCTGAGCTGTGATAGGGAGCCACAGCAGAAAGAACATACCCCCTGAGCTGCAGCAGATAGGACACCCCCCTTGAGCTGTTAGCCTGATGAAATGTTTGCAGAGCAATTAGAGCAATGATTGGGGAGATCTCTGGATCCATGTGAGGTACAGGGCTGGTTCTAGCTTTGTTAGAAAGAGGTTGTCATGTACTATATGATGTCTGATTTTCATTTTTTACATTAATCATGGCATAACCCCTTTAATGCACTTCATATCTCTGCATACACAGATGCTCCTGTTTTATTATGCTATTTAGTGTGAAAATGGCTGAACCATTGTACAAAACAATTATACGGTTATCTCTTGTTTCAACCATATTTCCTCATAGATTGCAAGCTCTGATGAACAGGATGAACTGCTGTGGAATATAAATGAAGGATATCATTATTATTGTAAAGAATAATGGTAACACAGCTTTGCCAAGAGCTGCCATAGCAAATACATAGGTAATGCTCCCTCTGCTGGATAGCTCAGGATCCAACCATGGGAGTTTCTTATACAAATGGCGTTGCGGTTCACGAAAAGGCCACCGGGCAGCCATGTACTGTAAGCAGCTTAAATAGTCAGAAACATTTCAGATCTTAACATATGATGTTTCGGATAACCAATTAGGAAAATACTTGCTTTGTATATAATCAAATTTCTAGCAAAATATTGTCATTTATTGCTTAAAATATCCTCATTATTATTTACTATTCACAGCCTGAAGAAGGCCAGGAAGCTTTGGAAGAACCTGCTGCTGAACCACTGCTGGAGCCAGAAGGGGAGAACTACGAGGAAGCCTCCCAGGTGAGAAATCATATATTATACATAGGATGCGTCAATGAAAACCATCGGCTTTTATATCATTTTCACTGGGCATAAAGGGTGGTAAAGTGGAATATAGTATCACTCTTATCACTGTTTCTTTTTTCAGATTGATACAGCCTCACCAAAACGAAATGTTGAATTCTTTCCAAGTGAGACATCTATCACTGCCTTTTGCAGTGTATAGTACTTCTCAGCATGTCTCTGTTAGGGCTCATGCACACAACCGTATGTGTTTTGTGGTCCACAAAAAATAGGGTCCACAAATAATATGGGTGGTGTGTGTGTGCATTCCCTATTTTGCAGAACGGAACAGCTGGCCCCTAATAGAACAGCACTATCTTTGTCGTAATGCGGACAATAATAGGACATGTTAAATTTTTTTACGGAAATACAGAGATAGGGAAATGGAATGCACATGGAGTAATTTCAGTTTTTTTCCAGACCCATTAAAATGAACGGTTCTGCATACGGTCCGCAAAAAACCTGGAACGGACACAGAAAGAAAATACATTCATGTGCATGAGCCCTGAGGCTGAGTTAGCACTTCAGTTATTTGATCAGTTATTTCCATCAGTGATTTTGGGCCAAAACCAGGTGCAGGCATTTGCGGACTGCACATGGCCGGCGCTATATAGAAAATGCTTATTCTTGTCGGTGATTGAGGGCAAGAATAGGACATGCTCTATATTTTTTGCGGGGCCGCGGAATGGAACTACGGATACAGACAGCACACAGTGTGCTGTCCGCATCTTTTGTAGCCCCATTGAAATTAAAGGGTCCACACCAGTTCTGCACATTTCCGGAACACGTGCTGACCCATTCATATGGTCGTCTGAATAAGCCCTAACTGATGGAAATAACGGATCAAATAACTAAAGTGTGAGTTAGAGCTGAAATAGAATTTTCTGTCTCATAATTGCAGATTGAAAATTGATAGTGTTGCAGAGGCAGACTGGCCACAGACCTTAGGGCTCATTAAAATAGTAAAGAGGATGGGAAGCGGCACAGTCCTCCGTCCACACGTGGTCACCTTGTTAGGCAGGCGTCCATGCGACAACCGTGTCACAACTGCAAATGTGGTGCAGAAGCCTGATCAGCATACAGAAAGTCCATAAATAGTAGACAATAGCAGACGGCTCTGACCACTGTGGATATCGCATTTCTTTATTCGTTTCGATATTCTGTGTACATTCGGATAAGCGGGGGACAAGCTTTCACATGAAGTTGAAAAGCAGTAACAGCTGTTTCGCACTCACGGGCCGTTGACCTTAGGGCTCATGCACATGACCGTTGTTTTGCGGTCCGCAAATTGCGGATCTGCAAAACACTGATACAGGCCTTGTGCATTCCGAATTTTGCAGAATGGAATGGCTGGCCCTGATAGAACAGTCCTAACCTTGTCCGTAATGCTGACAATAATAGGACATGTTTTATTTTTCTGCAGAACAGACATACGGACACGGAATGCACACAGAGTAACTTCCGTTTTTTTGCGGCCCCGTTGAAGTGAATGGTTCCGCATATGGGCAGCAAATAAACTAATATAAAATACGTTCATGTGCATGAGCCCATGTCTGTTCTGTTATTTTTGCGGCCTGTATGTGGAACCATTTACTTCAATGGGGCCGCAAAAAAAAATAAACGGAAAAGACTCCGTGTGCATTTGTATTTGGAAGTCCGCACTGCCGTGCCACATGGTCGTTCCACTTTTTTTTTTTTTTTTCAAGAGCCACTTTTATTTCCCAATCCACCCCTGCAGTGTTGCAAGTAGCAGTCAAGCCAATGATATCCTTATTGCATGTAACAAATAAAACACAGAGCTGAAATACAGATTTATCAGTGCCCCTCCACTGGAGAAATGAACCATTACATGGCGGTCACTCCACTGAGATGTCCATGTATGAGTTTGTCTAGTTCTCTGAAAGACCAATGCTCTGGCTAATATATGACCAGTTACCTCCCTTTATTAACTGAAAACACCTTCGTAGATTATTTAAAACAGCCAGAAGGATCAACCCTATTAAACCCCGGATACTGTCTGATAGGTATCATTTTAATCATCAGGAACAACCATGTCTTCTCATAAATAGGGCTATAGATTTTAACAAATGAACAGTTTATTTAATTATGTTAGTGAAGGCTTCAGTGCTCCGGAGGGTAGGCCCCAGACCCTCAGAGCCCCTCAGATCCTCTGATTTCCACCCTTAGTCACTCCCCCTCCCCTTGACTGACAAGGCAGGCATCCTCAGCATACACAATTCTGAGCATACACTGTTGAGTCTTCGATCTGCACCAGCGCAGTACATCATACATCCCTGTCAGCTTTCTTCATAGGAGAGATGCTAACTGCGTATGCGCCAACTGAAGATTCAGTGGTGCATGCGCAGGATAACAGAGCCCAGCAAGAGGACACTGAGGATGCCTAGCCCTGTCAATCAAGAAAAGGGGGTGTAGCTAAGGGTGGAAAGCAGAGGAGCTGAGGTATTCCGAGGCCCTAGATGCTTGGTGCACTGAACCCCCCATTAGCATAATTAATAAATGGTTGATTTCCCACAAATGGGGGCAAGGGACAGTGGCTCAGGTACGAGATATCTAGCCCTGTCAAGCATTGGCAGGGGGAGCATCCTCAGCTTCGAGGATACCCTGCTGCAGGTGCAGAACTCTTTACATAGGAGTCTACTGATGAACTATTGAAAATGTAAAAAAAATAAATATAACTTCAAATATGACCTGGAAATCAAGTAAAAACTTAAAGGGAATCTTCCACCAGTGACCTCCCTGTCAAACTGTTTGCATAGCCACATAGCTGTGATTCATCTGATTAAAATGCTGTTTTTCTTAAGCTGATCAGAGGCTCCACTTTTTCTTAATATGCAAATTAGACATTTGGTGCAATAAGGGCCCCATTATTGCTCTTGTTGCACACAAGCTCCTTTCATATCTGTAGCCAGCCCCGCCCTGGTTGCCTTACCACTGCCTGGCCCTGGCAATCAAGGCATCCAGGTTTGGCCTGGGCACAGAAAGGAGTCGTACTTGGGTGCAACAAGAGCAATGGTGACGCCCCCATTGCACCAAATGCCTAATGTGCATATTAAGAAAAAGTATCATAACTTGGGAATGGAGCCTCGGATCAACCAAAGAAAAAAAATAGTGGTTCTTTTTAGATGGAATTGGTTTATGTAGCATTTAGAAGCCTAAAGTAACTTAATCACAAGTGGAACATTTCACCCGAGCTACAGCAATTGTTAAGTATGATTAAATGAGCTTAATAATTCATTTCATCCAGGTGCAGAAACGTATGTCTGCCAATAAGCCCAGCAGAAAAGGCGAAACTAATAATACAAGCTATTATAATGTACTTTTCTCCGGAAATTAACCCCTTTGCTGCTAATAAATGTATGCATTGTCTCATACAAGTCGTAGGTGCACAATTGGGCTTTTTATTAAAGTGTTACCTATAACCCCTTAGTGACCAGCTGGCTTTGGGCCTTGAAGAGGACCTTTCACTGGTCCTGATGTTGCAGTATTAGTACCTGACAGTGTAGGGCATGATTAGTAGATGTCAGGGCGCTTTTTTTTTCAGATGCATTGCTCCATGCCCCCGCTGTGCCCCCCATTCACTGTGAGATGACCGGTCGCAGTGGAGAGCGTCACAGCCATGGAGAAGGAGACACCCCTTGAGAAACACGGCCGTCTCCCTCTCCTTCGCTGTGAGCTGGCCAATCGCAGTGGAGAGCGTCACAGCCATGGAGAAGGAGACACCCCTTGAGAAACACAGCCTTCTCCTTCTCCTTCGCTGTGAGCTGGCCAATCGCAGTGGAGAGCGTCACAGCCATGGAGAAGGAGACACCCCTTGAGAAACACGTCCGTCTCCTTCTCCTTCGCTGTGAGCTGGCCAATCGCAGTGGAGAGCGTCACAGCCATGGAGAAGGAGACACCCCTTGAGAAACACGGCCGTCTCCTTCTCCTTCGCTGTGAGCTGGCCAATCGCAGTGGAGAGCGTCACAGCCATGGAGAAGGAGACACCCCTTGAGAAACACGTCCGTCTCCTTCTCCTTCTCCCTCGCTGTGAGCTGGCCAATCGCAGTGGAGAGCGTCACAGCCATGGAGAAGGAGACGCCCCTTGAGAAACACGGCCGTCTCCTTCTCCTTCGCTGTGAGCTGGCCAATCGCAGTGGAGAGCGTCACAGCCATGGAGAAGGAGACACCCCTTGAGAAACAAGGCCTTCTCCTTTGCTGTGAGCTGGCCAATCGCAGTGGAGAGCGCCACAGCCATGGAGAAGGAGACACCCCTTGAGAAACACGTCCGTCTCCTTCTCCTTCTCCTTCGCTGTGAGCTGGCCAATCGCAGTGGAGAGCGTCACAGCCATGGAGAAGGAGACACCCCTTGAGAAACACGGCCATCTCCTTCTCCTTCGCTGTGAGCTGGCCAATCGCAGTGGAGAGCGTCACAGCCATGGAGAAGGAGACACCCCTTGAGAAACAAGGCCTTCTCCTTCGCTGTGAGCTGGCCAATCGCAGTGGAGAGCGTCACAGCCATGGAGAAGGAGACACCCCTTGAGAAACACGTCCGTCTCCTTCTCCTTCTCCTTCGCTGTGAGCTGGCCAATCGCAGTGGAGAGCGTCACAGCCATGGAGAAGGAGACACCCCTTGAGAAACAAGGCCTTCTCCTTCGCTGTGAGCTGGCCAATCGCAGTGGAGAGCGTCACAGCCATGGAGAAGGAGACACCCCTTGAGAAACACGGCCGTCTCCTTCTCCCTTTACTAATGCTATAATTAGCATGCAGGGTGGCAAAAGTGAATGGGGAGCACAACGGGGGAATGGAGCAATGCATCAAAAAAAAAAAAAAAAGCACCTGACATCTACTAGTCATGCCCTACACTAGTCATGCCCTATGTCAGGTACTAATACTGTAACATCAGGACCAGTGAAAGGTCCTCTTTAATGACCAATTTTTTTTTTTCATTTTTTACATAATCGACTTCCAAGAGCTATAACTTTTTTTTCCCATCAATGTAGTCGTATGAGGGATTGTTATTGGGGGTTAAGTTGTAGTTTTTAATGGTGTCATTTTGGGGTACACATAACTTATGACTAACTGATTAACTTTTACTAACTCATTCTGGGAGGGGGTGGGAAAAAACAGCAATATTAATACAGAGTTTTTACGTTATAAATTTAGCTGCAATCATATTTCAGCTTCGGCGCCTCTACATGACTTCGGCAATCCACCGCTAGTTGTGGGGCTTTTTTTATGCCGTTTTATGACACATTTGTTTGATGTGGTTTCTGATCCTGCCAATTTCAATGGGAAGTTTGCATATGGATTTGATGTACAATCCACACCAAGAATGAACACGTTTTCATTTTTCCAACACCTCTCTTTTTAAAACCGAAAGTGGAAAAAAAAGCAGCGCTGTGTAAATCAAGCTCAATTAAGTGGTTTTTCCATTGAAATCAAAGAGGATGATTTGCAAGCATTTTAGGTGGGATTTTTTGGTGTGGAAGCCACACCAAAATTCATGCCAACAAAACAGGAACACAGCCCTCTTCATGCTGAAGGTACCCAAGCTGCAGAGAAGCAATGAAACCTCTGATTAAGGCCTCATGCACATGTCCTAGTCTTGTCCGCATTTTGCAGACAAGAATAGGCAGTTATATTAATGGCTGTCCGTGCCGTTCCACAAATTGCATAACGCACACAGACGCCATCCGTGTTTTGCAGATCCGCAATTTGCGGACCAGCAAAACATGGATGGCGTCTGTGTGCGTTCCGCAATTTGTGGAACGGCACAGACAGCCATTAATATAACTGACTATTCTTGTCTGCAAAATGCGGACAAGACTAGGACAGGTTATATTTTTTTGCTGACAACGGAACGGAGCGACGGAGTGCTGTCCCCATCTTTTGTGGCCCCATTGAAGTGAATAGGTCTGCATCCGAGCCACCAAAACTGTGGCTCAGATGCGGACCAAAACAATGGCCGTGTGCATGAGGCCTAACTGGAGCTTGAGGACCTTTGATTATGTCACCAGGAGCCAGACCAGAAAAAGCAGAAATGTGTTTATGAATGCAGCAAAGCTGTGTGTGTATTCAGCAGTGCTGTGTGTATGCAGAAGACCTGTTTTTGTATGCAGTCTGATACAACCAATGTTGGGGTCTATTTATTTTAAATATATAAAAGTACATCTATTCATCCTTGCTTTTGGGGTGAATTTGCAGTCTGATGCAACCAACATAAGGGAGCTGTGTTTCCTTCCCATCATCTACTGGTCCTAATGCTCCTGCTCCTTCTCTTCCTACTCCCTATCAGTGATTTTGTCAGCAATCGATCCCAGAGGCAATTGCAAATAGACAACAGTATGTGTGCACTCATCCAAAGGTGCTCCTGGCCAAGTTGCTGGTACTACAGTCCCTCCCTGTCCATGTGGTGGACTCTGCGCCTTTCAGAGAAATGATGGCTTGTGCCGAGCCAAGGTGGAGAATCTCAAGCAGTACCAGCCCTGCACACGTATGTCGAACAGAAGGTGATCCAGTTCTTCAGCCTGTCGGTGTCTGCTAAAGTTCATGGCAGCGCCGACGTATGCGCTGTAACTACAATCAAGGTCAACATATGTCCTTTACAGCCCATTGGGTAAATGTAGTTCCTGCCCAGCCACACCTGCAACTTGGCCAGGTGACGGCACTTCCGCCTCCACGTTCTCAAGCTGTGGGTCCTGCGCCAGTGTCCTCTGCTGCCTCCTCATCCTCCACCTTGTCCTCAGGCTCCACTGCAGGCACAATTCGGAGCACTCCCCTGTGTAACTTTGACGTTAGCCAGTGGAAGATCATGCGTGACACCTGCCGTTTGCTCCGGCCCTTTGAGGAGGCCACTTTATTTATCAGTCACCAGGACTACGGGATAAACAACGTCATTTCACTGCTTCATGTCCTGGAACAGATGCTGCTAAATCTGTCTGCCAAGGGGACAGGAGAGGTGGCACCTACATCTCACGGCCACCTGAGCCCTGTGGAGGCTGAATTGAGGAGGAGGAGGATATTCACGCACTAGCAATATATACAGAAATGGGTGGTTTTTCTGCAGAAGTGACAAGAGAGGAGGAGCTGGCGGAGGTAGAGGGCGATGAGGAAGACCAGGCAGATGACCCCAAGGCACAATGGCAGTATGCAGTGGAGATGGAGGCAGGGAGTCCCTCCGAGTCCCTTGCACAAATGTCTCGATGCATTCTCGGTTGCTTACGTAGTCACAATTTAGCAGAGGGATGACTACTGGCTCGCCACCATGTTAGACCCTCACTACCGGTCCAAAATGGGGGCCTTTTTTACACCCGCTGAGAGGGAGGATAAACTGAACTACTATCGAGAATCCTATGTAGTCAGTTGGCCACTGCCTATGTGCGCCATCTTCCATCACCTCACAAAGGTCTGACCGGGGTGCGCTCTCTGGTCACGTTCCAATGCCATGACTGGTGGAAGGGGGTGGGGGGTCAGTAGCAGTACCAGCTCCATCATCAGCAACTTAAGTCTAGAGTGTCTGATGAGCACTTTTCTTCACCCACCTAGTGAAGAAACCACCCACCAGCAGTAGCAAGACATGAAGCAGAACCTGAGTCAGCAGGTGGTGGCATACTTAGACTGCACCCTGCCATCCCACATGGAAGATCCCCTGGACTACTGGGCAGCCAAACTTGATTTGTGTCCGCAACTGGCCGAGTTTGCCCTGGTCCCGGGCTACTTGAGAAACCTTGACGTGGTGCCCGGGCTTAGACATGTTCTACACCGTAGGACATGTTGACTAATCTCTCAATTTTAAAATCAGTTTGAGGGTTTAGTGAGACTGCAGAGTGCACCTGTATTTGTTATTGTTTTGTTATATTGTTATATTGATTATGACATCCGCACTTGTTACCTTGTGTGAGATGTCTATTGTGGTACTTGTGGTTCGCCGCAGGCATCCTCCACCATATGCATTTTGCTGGGGATCGCCATTAGCAACGGGCCACAAGTGCAGGATTTGCTGCCCTGTATATATGCACGACTGCATGTGGGTTTGAGCACCTCCTGCTAATGCTACCTTGTCCTTTCGAGTTTGCCCTGGCCAAGCCTACCTGCCCTTCCAGTAGTGTGGCATCAGAGCTTAGTGCGGCTTAGTGTGGTGTTTAGTGCGGCTGGGGGGATAGTTACCCCAAGGAGAACTTGCCTTTCCACCCAAAATGTGGACAGACTGACCTTTGTGAAGATTTGCGTGGATCAGCCAGGATTTTCACACGTCAGTGCCTGATGCATCAGACTAGATCATTCTGGGTGCCACTCTCAAACTTTGTGAAAAGAGACCCGTTTCTTCTGGCCACCTGCTTCAGCCACTATTCGGATGTTGCCACCCGCCTGATGCCACATACTTGCTGCCATGTGCTCCTACTGCCACCCACCATCTTGAGCTGTTACTGCCACTGCTTCTGCCCCCCACCTCTCCACTCTGTCACTGGGCCACTGTGTTGACTCCTCATGCTGTTGCCACCTCACCACTGTGGCACTGGGCTGTTATTGTCCCTGTTTGACCTTGTTGACATCGGCATTTATTTTACCTTTCTTCTGATCTGTCAGAAGGACAGAAAAATGAGAAACACCACAGAACTTTGGAGCAGCCGTAAGGTTTGTATCACATGGTCCCCATTTTGCATCAGGATTGGATCATGATTTGGAAGCCCAAAACAGGAGTGGGTACAAAACATAGAAGACATGCAAATTCTCTTCATGTGTCATCTCTGTTTTGGATCCACTCCTGTTTGTTTGTTTTTTGCCTTACTGATGGATTACTGAGCAAATGCTGATCGTGTGAAGGGGGATGCTCAAAAGACAGGATCCATTTTTGGGGGATTGTTCTGACAGATGAGAAGGGCAAAATAAACAGTCACGTCAACACAAACTTACTCTTGACACCCTCTCCACTTTGTCAGGGGGCTCTACTGCACGGTTCTTTATACCTGATGCTAACATTGACCTGTGAGGCTGAGTTCATGCTTGAGTTATTTGGTCAGTTTTGGCCCCGTAACTAACCAAATGAGTGAAGTGATTCTAAGAGTGACGCCTGTCGTCTGCATGTAATAATGACTCACAGTATTATTTCACTACCACAGCAGACTCCCTTTGCGTGTTACTGCAAGGCACAGTGTCCTACACCACTACAAAGGCTCTCTGCAGCCAGGAAATAGCAGTTTTTTTTTAACACAATTCATCATTAATAAATTCGGATCAAATCAAATCTTTTTGAGAAATTTGGTGAACCATCCGAATCAAATTTTTGAGAAATTAACTAATCTCTAGTGATGATCATGGAGAGTAAAAAAAATTGTACCAAAAATAAATAATCCAGCAGAACAAGCATGGCGGATACTCCAAAGCAACGACAGGAGATACATTTACTTGAGTAGGTACATTTAATGAGGTGAATACACGCACAATTGCTGTTTCTTACAATGGTCAGCAGATGACACGCTAAGGTTAATAGGAGCTGACCAAAACTATTAACCCCCTCTATGCTAGACCTCAAAGTTACTGACCTTGATCCCTCCACTTCAGTAAACAATCAGGGAAGGTTTAATAAGTAGAATTTATATATATATATATATATATATATATATAAATTTATTTTTTTCTGATGTGCATCTTATAGTCAGGTGCATCGTATAGTCCGAATAATACCGTATATACTTTCCACAGCTGTAAATTTAGTTGTAGAAATTTAAGCCATGTTGTAAATCCCCCTGCACATTATGCTAGAGAAGCACTGGTGGTGCCCCCAGTACCCCACTACTCAGTGTTTAAAGCAGTTGCCCCATTCCGCCCTTTCTATGACGCGAGGGACAAAGCGCCACTCCTTGGTGGCCCTCTTATGGAAACTGCCTAGTGGGATGGCACTCCACTGTTTCCACAACTCCCATTGTACTGAACAGAGAGCAAACGGCAAAGTGGAGAGCCTGCTTCCTGCTCGGCTACTTCCGAAAGAAAGGCCACCTAGGGACTGCGCTCAGTGCGGCAGTATTCACACTTATATGTAAGTCAGGACCAGGGTCAGCAGTTTTCTAACATAACATAGGGTTATAAAGGAACATCATCCATTATAATATACATGCCATATATGTGTATTACATGTAACCATTTGCCAGTCCTACATACACTGTAGCTTTTGTACATTTACCAGTGATCCTTGGAATTTCTGTATTATATATGGTTATAAAGTCAAGCAATATCCATAGAGGCAGCAAGGGACTTGGGCACTGTGATCTGTGGAAATAAGGAGGGCTGAGAGTAGACATGTTCAGCCTAGGCTCAGCTATAAATAGGGAAGACGAGCTGTTATTTCATTACCCAGCTCTCCCTCTGGTGGATACTGATGAAAGCTCACATCCTACATTTGCTACCACTGCTTTTTATTTATCAGTATAAGCCCTCTAGTGGCCTCTAGCAAATCCCTAATTACTAAATCCATATCTACTGTACAGGCGAATTGACACGCGAAAGTGCTTGTTGCATCAGGTTAATTACAGTGGCTAGAAATGCTATATTATAACACCATAAGTGAGAATATGTTAACCAGCAGCAGTACTGCAAAGAAGGTGGGTTAAAAAGGGTGTCCCAGTCAACAGATATTAATGAACAATCCCCAGGAGAGTATTAGTATCAGATTGTTTCTGTAGGACAGTGATAATTGTGTCCCAGTGTCTCCTACCTGGGTACAGCTGGACTCCTGGCTCACTTGCAAAAAATTTGTAGTGATAGTAGGAGTATTAGAGGAATTTAGCAGAAGAAATGATGTCCAGGCCTTTAGATTAAGTTCAAACGTTTCTTTACTTGATATAACTTTCATCCAAGCGGTATACAGCTTTAGTCTTTTGGTCCCAGCAGGTTTTGGTGCAATAAGCAGGACATTGGTATGGTGGCCAATGATGCAGTGGGTCAGGGTATACAGACGTGGACAAAATTGTTGGTACCCTTTGGTCAATGAAAGAAAAAGTCACAATGGTCACAGAAATAACTTTAATCTGACAAAAGTAATAATAAATTAAAATTCTATAAATGTTAACCAATGAAAGTCAGACATTGTTTTTCAACCATGCTTCAACAGAATTATGTAAAAAAATAAACTCATGAAACAGGCATGGACAAAAATGATGGTACCCCTAACTTAATATTTTGTTGCGCAACCTTTTGAGGCAATCACTGCAATCAAACGCTTCCTGTAACTGTCAATGAGACATCTGCACCTCTCAGCAGGTATTTTGGCCCACTCCTCATGAGCAAACTGCTCCAGTTGTGTCCGGTTTGAAGGGTGCCTTTTCCAGACTGCATGTTTCAGCTCCTTCCAAAGATGCTCAATAGGATTGAGGTCAGGGCTCATAGAAGGCCACTTTAGAATAGTCCAATTTTTTCCTCTTAGCCATTCTTGGGTGTTTTTAGCGGTGTGTTTTGGGTCATTGTCCTGTTGCAAGACCCATGACCTGCGACTGAGACCAAGCTTTCTGACACTGGCTAGTACATTTCTCTCTAGAATTCCTTGATAGTCTTGAGATTTCATTGTACCCTGCACAGATTCAAGACACCCTGTGCCAGACGCAGCAAAGCAGCCCCAGAACATAACAGAGCCTCCTCCATGTTTCACAGTAGGGACAGTGTTCTTTTCTTGATATGCTTCATTTTTTCGTCTGTGAACATACAGCTGATGTGCCTTGGCAAAAACTTCGATTTTTGTCTCATCTGTCCACAGGACATTCTCCCAGAAGCTTTGTGGCTTGTCAACATGTAGTTTGGCATATTCCAGTCTTGCTTTTTTATGATTCGTTTTCAACAATGGTGTCCTCCTTGGTCGTCTCCCATGTAGTCCACTTTGGCTCAAACAACGACGGATGGTGCGATCTGACACTGATGTTCCTTGAGCATGAAGTTCACCTTGAATCTCTTTAGAAGTCTTTCTAGGCTCTTTTGTTACCATTCGGATTATCCGTCTCTTAGATTTGTCATCAATTTTCCTCCTGCGGCCACGTCCAGGGAGGTTGGCTACAGTCCCATGGATCTTAAACTTATGAATAATATGTGCAACTGTACTCACAGGAACATCTAGTTGCTTGGAGATGGTCTTATAGCCTTTACCTTTAACATGCTTGTCTATAATTTTCTTTCTGATCTCTTGAGACAGCTCTTTCCTTTGCTTCCTCTGGTCCATGTCGAGTGTGGTACACACCATATCACCAAACAACACAGTGATTACCTGGAGCCATATATATAGGCCCAATGGCTGATTACAAGGTTGTAGACACCTGTGATGCTAATTAGTGGACACACCTTGAATTAACATGTCCCTTTGGTCACATTATGTTCTGTGTTTTCTAGGGGTACCATCATTTTTGTCCATGCCTGTTTCATGAGTTTATTTTTTTACATAATTCTGTTGAAGCATGGTTGAAAAACAATGTCTGACTTTCATTGGTTAACATTTATAGAATTTTAATTTATTATTACTTTTGTCAGATTAAAGTTATTTCTGTGACCATTGTGACTTTTTCTTTCATTGACCAAAGGGTACCAACAATTTTGTCCACGTCTGTATGTATATAAGTTTATGGTTTGTTCGTGATGCCAGTTGCAGCTTGCGCAGGTACTGTAGCAGGGCCCTTTAAGATGTAATAACTCACGTACCAGAAATAGTTATCTTGTAAGAAGCCAACCCCCCGTTCCACTGAGAACCACAGGACAGTTCCGGTTCGACTAATCAACTTGGGATCCCCTGGCTGAGGGTCATCCACCACTTGTTTGACCCTCTCCTCGACGGCGGACTTGTATTCCCAAGCCGTCTAGGCGAAAGCGGTGATCTCGTGGGGCACCTCAGGGTTCAGGCTTGCTATCTTGTTGAGAGTAGCACTGGGCGGTGGCGTGGATACACCAGCCGCCCCCGCCGCACCAGTAGGTGACGTCAGCGGTGCAGGCCTTGGCCTGGTGGTGGTTGCTGGGGTCGCAGGACGCGGTGCAGTGGCAGACGCGGACCGGGCTGGGGCCTCAGGGAACGTGGCAGCTCCTACCTGTGGTTGCGGCCGGGCGGCCGGTTCCGGTGCCGTCAAGGGGTGCCATCTATGTCTTGTCGATGGCGTGAGTAGCTGCGTCAGTGGCGTCCTCCGCGGGAACAGGTACAACATCGACTTCCATCTTTACTGGCACATCGTCTTCCGTGGTGGCACTTGGCATAGCGGAGGGATCCACAGCCTCCGGGAACTTGATCAAGTCCTGGCTATCCACATCAGGGACCGGAACGTCAGCGGCGGATGCTGGTCAGGGATGCTGGTCAGGGTAGGTGACACAGACTCTTTAGCTGCGGAGGATCCACTGCCTCCGGGCCAGTACCGAAGATAGAGGGACCGTGTCTCTTTAGCAGCTGGGAGACCTGGATCTCCAGCGGATATTCTGGGTAGACTGGCTCTCCCCCAATGGACATCTGGTTCCACTAAGGATGGGGGTACGCCATCTTCGCTTCCTTCTGGAACACCCAAACTGCCAGATCTAAGGGTGTAGCCCAGAGGGAGGAGTCTTTATCACCTCGGCTAACAATAGAAAGTTCACTGGGGGAAGTCTTTAGTTTTCCTGCTTCCAGGGGGGCGTATTCGACATCTTAGCACTCTTGAGAGGGCGTTCCTGTCTTTCCCCGCTTCTGGGCATGAAGGAGCAGCGCCATTTTGCGAATATGGCGAATTTAACATTGACGAATTAACCCTTTGAATGCTGGAGCGCACGTCTAGCGCTTTCTGCCAGAGCAATACAGCAATAAAGTCACTTTCAGGGTTTTTGCACAATTTTCAGAACTTGCAGCACTGTGAAACATGCGTTTGGATCCATTCACATACACAATTGGATCCGATCCTGTTGTTTGGGATGGCACACAATTCAATCCGATCCTGTTCCTGTGACGCCACTTATGCAATGAGCAGGACACTGGTACGGTGGCTAATGATGCAGTGGGCCAGGATATATGTATATAAGTTTATGACTTGTTCGTGACGCCAATTGCAGCTTGCGCAGGTACTGTAGCAGGGCCCTTTTAAGATGTAATAACTCACGTACCAGGTGAGGAATGCCAGAGTGGGGATAGTGTCTCTGTGTAATAGGTATGGTGTCAATGGTGTCTCCTACCTTGGTACTGCTGGACTCCTGGATCCTGGCTCACTTGCAATAAAATGAGTGTTGTTAATAGGAGTAACTGAGGAACTTTGGTAATAGTAAATGAGATCCAGGCTGGAGATATAATTCAACTTGTCTTTACTGAATAGCAGCAGTAATCCATACACGTTAAAACAATAGTCTTGGGTCCCAGCAGGTATAGGCAATGTATGGCAGGGATTAATATCTCTTCTGCAGCTATAATATATGCCTGGAGAATCTGGCAGGTACTTGTCTTCTGCTCTGTCTATCTTCTGCTTGTAATGGGCCTGAGTAGCTGAGGAGGGATTTGGCTTCTCCTGGACTCTGGATATGTACTCACAGCTTGGCTCACAGGGAATGCTTCTTCCTGGAGGCTGGAGGTGGCTGCCTGCTTGTCAACCAGCTGAGGCTGATGGCTCAGGCTGGGAAGGTTCTCTGGTCTCAACCGAGACAGGGTCCTGATTTGGGATCCCTATTTTCTGGGAGCTCCTACTAACACAGCCTTTCCCCTTGCAGGGAGAGCTGGAACAGTCACTAACTTCCTTCTCCTCCCCATGAGACAGGACATGGGACCGGCCCACTTCTGCTCACAGAGGGGGGAGACTAAACTGGAATGAACTATTCCAGTCTAGCAATACTAAACTGGCTATGGACCTGATCACACATTGCTGCCACCTGCTGGTGTACAGGGAAATTACAGCATAATATAAAACAGGCCTAGAAATACATAAAATGACATTAATGACAATATACTTATATAGACAGACAATAAAATTACACTTAACATGTTGTAGCAGGAAAAGAGAGTTTAGTAACATACTTCGAGATGTTACATTGGCAATCATTGGCAGGAATGAATGCTTCTGCTTTAAATTTGGAGCTTGCAGGATAAAAATGTCTGCTTGGTAGCTCTGTAAATGTGGCAGGGTTAGCTTATGCACTTATATGGTAACTTCTGCTGTGTGGAGACAGACTAGCTGGGGAGGAAATGGCTTCTCCTAGGCACTCTGGACTCTCACAGATGGTTTCTCAGGGGATGCTTTCTTCCTGGAACTCTGGAGTTTGTCTGTAGTTTCTGCTGTCTTCATCCAGCTGAGCTGAAGGTGCTCAAGCTGGGTATATGGCCAAGTCTCAGCCGAGACTAGGTCCTTGCTGTCTTTCCTATGCAGGGGAACTCCTCACACACACAGCCTACCCCTAGCAGGGGGTGGGTTACACTGACTCTAACTTTCTTCTCCACCCATGCTACAGGATGTGGGACCAGCCCACCTCTCCACACAGGAGGGAGCTAAGCTGGAATAATCCATTCCAGCTCAGATTCACTAAACTGTGACTAGTACCTTGCCAATCTGTTGCCGCCACCTACTGGTAACCAGGCAAATTACATGAACAATTGCGTTTAACATGGATTTATATGCACATTTGTGGAGGACATAATATAAATTACATTTGATGGCATTGTAAAATCCCTTAAATGATAGTAGCGGTGTAGAGCCGTGTAGTAACACAACTCTGGGGTGTTACAGATGGATCCAAAATCAGAAGGCTCCGTACACTGTGTATTGGTCACACTGACATACTGAAGCTCAGCTCCCGTTCAAGTGACCTAGGTCATCACTGTCTACAGACCGTAAAAACCCTTGGACTTAAAAGACTTTTATCAAATTATAAAAATGTTTGGGTTTCTGTTTCATCTAGATAGATAGATGGATAGATAGAACTGAAATTATCTATCTATCTTCTATTTCATATATATCTACACTCTTCGACATTGAAATTGCAGTACCAAGAAGGACTAAATGTAAGGTTATGCAAATCAAGAAAATAGCTGTTGTCACCAAAATTTGCAGATAATCAAATTTGCAAGCACCTAGCTCCAAACTGTGGCATGTGGAAGGAGCATAAAATCCAGACTGGAAGCAAAGTTTTTTTTATCCACATGAAACTTAAAAAATCGGATCAAGTCATGTGGGATGATTGTGTGATGCCTCCTGTTCATTGACGTGCCAGTTATCCCGAACCCTTGAACTGAGAGGCCTTGGTTTATCACTCCGGCAGGTCGCTACAGATCTTAGGCCTATGGCAAGAGGTGCACAGAGGTGAACTTCTGCACGGATGGATGGTCTGATTGAAGGAATGGCTTGTAATAATCAATCCTCTACTGCAAGTGAAATCAGACATCACTTCCCAAGCCTAGGGTGGCAAACAGTTTCTACACAAACCATCAGAAGGCATCTGCACCACACTGGGCTACGAGCAGATGTCCAGCTATAGGAGTTCCATTGATGTCACGTCACTGCTCTCAAATGCTATTATGGTGCACAGCAAGACAGCAATGGAGGCTGGAATGGAGGTCTATCCTCTTCAGCGATGAGTCCCGCTTTTGTCTCGGATGCAATGATTACTGGAGATTGGTCTGGAGACCACGTGGCCAATGTCATGAAGAGGCCTGTACAAGGGAATGTCACACTGATCCTACTTCTGGGATTATGGTGTGGGGTGGCATAAGGTACAGTAGCCAGACCCAAAGTGTTCCAGGAGACACCAGGTTGTATGTTGCTTGTGCTACTGTGAGCAGCCTGTGTGGCCTAAAAGTGCTACTATGGCCTGCAACATCTCTGGACTTTTCTTTCATTGAGCATATTTGAGACATCATTTGTTGGCAATTGCAAATGGAGCTGCAGCAGCGGATCTTGATGATTTGTGTGCCCAAGTACATTCAGTGTGGCAGAACATTTCTCAGAGAACCATTAATAACCTCATAGAAAGCATGCCAAGTGTGTGTGTTTTTGAGCATGATCCTAACACACAATACTGAATAAACCAAGATAGATTGAACGTTTTGTTTCCAATTTTTATCCTTTGCATATCATTACCATGTCTATCGATCCTGTAATTCCACAACTTTTCCTTCTTGGTATTGTAATTTCAATGTTGAGACGTCTATACTGTATATCTCATATCTATCTATCATCTACAGTCAGGTCCATAAATATTGGGACATCAACACAATTTTAGCATTTTTGGCTCTATACACCACCACAATGGATTTTAAATGAAACAAACAAGATGTTCTTTAACTGCAGACTGTCAGCTTTAATTTGAGGGTATTTACATCCAAATAAGGTGAACGGTGTAGGAATTACAACAGTTTGCATATGTGCCTCCCACTAGTTAAGGAACCAAAAGTAATGGAACAGAATAATAATCATAATCATAAATCAAACTTTCACTTTTTAATACTTGGTTGCAAATCCTTTGCAGTCAATTACAGCCTGAAGTCTGGAACGCATAGACATCACCAGACGCTGGGTTTCATCCCTGGTAATGCTCTGCCAGGCCTCTACTGCAACTGTCATCAATAAATACAAAAGAACCAGTTCCATTGGCAGCCATACATGCCCACGCCATGACACTACCACCACCACGCTTCACTGATGAGGTGGTATGCTTAGGATCATGAGCAGTTCCTTTCCTTCTCCATACTCTTCTCTTCCCATTACTCTGGTACAAGTTGATCTTGGTCTCATCTGTCCATAAGATGTTGTTCCAGAACTGTGAAGGCTTTTTTAGATGTCGTTTGGCAAACTGTAATCTGGCCTTCCTGTTTTTGAGGCTCACCAATGGTTTACATCTTGTGGTGAACCCTCTGTATTCACTCTGGTGAAGTCTTCTCTTGATTGTTCACTTTGACACATATACACCTACCTCCTGGAAAGTGTTCTGAAGAGTACTTTCTTGACCAGGGAAAAAATTCTTCAGTCATCCACCACAGTTGTTTTCCGTGGTCTTCCGGGTCTTTTGGTGTTGCTGAGCTCACCGGTGCGTTCCTTCTTTTTAAGAATGTTCCAAGCAGTTGTTTTGGCCACGCCTAATGTTTTTGCTATATCTCTGATGGGGTTGTTGTGTTTTTTCAGCCTAATAATGTCTTGCTTCACTGATAGTGACAGCTCTTTGGATCTCATCTTGAGAGTTGGCAGCAACAGATTCCAAATGCAAATAGCACACTTGAAATGAACTCTGGACCTTTTATCTGCTCATTGTAATTGGCATAATGAGGGAATAACACACATCTGGCCATGGAACAGCTGAGAATCCAATTGCCCCATTACTTTTGGTATCTTAATAAGTGGGAGGCACATATGCAAACTGTTGTAATTCCTACACTGTTCACTGTTCACCTGATTTGGATGTAAATACCCTCAAATTAAAGCTGACGTTCTGCAGTTAAAGCACATCGTGTTCGTTTCATTTCAAATCCATTGTGGTAGTATATAGAATAAAAAATGTTACAATTGTGTTGATGTCCCAATATTTATGGACCTAACTGTATCTTAAATCTATCCAACTATCTATCTAGCATATATTTAGTCTATCAGGGCTATTTTCACCTTTAAACCTTTAAACTAATTATAGCACTAGTTGGGGATGAAAACATCTACAAAGATACCTTTATTTATACATTGACCAAGGTCTCAACAGATCAACTTGCAATTTTAATATGCAAACAGACCACACTGACGTATAATGAGTTCTGTCATGGTGTCCATCATTTCACCAGAAAAATAGCACTGCATTGTGATGAAATCTACCATGAAGCCTCCAAAACAGATGTAAGGGGTACCACCAAAACACTATTTGTTATTTATACTGTGAGTTCTTGTATACCATAGATCAGGAGTAGGCAACATCCGGCACTCCAGCTATTGTAAAACTCCCAGCATGCATACTGGCACTGCTCTTCTAAGAACTCTAATAGAAATGAATATAGCATGCTGGGAATTGTAGTTTCACAACAGCTGGAGTGCCGAACGTTGTCAATCCCTGCCATAGATGAACACTGCAGCCAGTGACAGATTAAGTGGCTTATACTACTATAAATGTACGATACTGCTCTTTACATGTGCTAGGATGAGCTGTCAGCACACTTGCACAGATAATGCTATCAATCCCTTATAACACCTCCCCTGTGTACAGCTATCAATGACTGACAGCTATCTATGTATACACACTTAGACAGAGAATGCTATCAGTCACAGATAACACCTCCCCTGTGTACAACTATCAGAGACTAACAGCTATCTCTGTATACACACTTACACAGAGAATGCTATAAATCACTGATAACATCTCCTCGTGTACAGCTATCAGTGACTGACAGCTATCTATGTATACACACTTACACAGAGAATGCTATCACAGATAACACCTCCCCTGTGTACAACTATCAGAGACTAACAGCTATCTCTGTATACACACTTACACAGAGAATGCTATAAATCACTGATAACATCTCCTCGTGTACAGCTATCAGTGAATGACATCTATCTATGTATACACACTTACACAGAGAATGCTATCACAGATAACACCTCCTGTGTGTACAACTATCAGTGACTGACAGCTATCTATGTATACACACTTACACAGAGAATTCTATCAATCACTGATAACACCTCCCTCATGCACACCTATCAGTGACTAACAGCTAGCTCTGTATACACACTTACACAGGGAATGCTACCAATCACTGATAACTTCTCCCTTGCGTATAACTATCAGTGACTGACAGCTATGTATGTATACACACTTACACAGAGAATGCTATCAATCACTGATAACACCTCCCCCGTGTACAACTATCAGTGACTGACAGCTATATACGTATACACACTTACACAGGGAATTCTATCAATCACTGATAACACCTCCCCCGTGTACAACTGTCAGTGACTGACAGCTATCTGTTTACACACTTACACAGAGAATGCTATCAATCACTGATAATACCTCCCCTGTGTACAACTGAAGTCCGAAAAAAACTGAAATTTTTATATATAAAACAGAAGTTTTACTTAATCTTTTTCCATAAAACTATATATCAATCTGCCCCGCTCCTTCTGCTCTACAACATGCTGCCAGTGTACTGTACCAGGCTTTAACAGAGCTGGCACAGGCAGGAGCAGTGTTGTGTTATGTGAACTCCTGCTTCTGCTCTCTTGACTTTGCTACAGCCTTGCATATCATAGCGATGTATTTTACTAGGGCATCTAAAAAAAATAAAGTATATTACAAATATTCTTTTTATCACATTTATGGTAGGTTTTAATAAAGTTTAGGTGAAAGATTTGGTTGTCTTTAAGCACCGTACGAAATGGTAATTTGTACTGATCATGCCTTTAAAAGGAGGACATCAATAATAAGTACTGCAAAAAGGGCACAATCTATGGCTGGCCCTGACAGTAATGTATGTTATCAGAAAGAAACATTTCTGAATCATTTAACAAAATGTTACCGTAATTGACTTCTCAGTTGAGATTTCAGCCATAGTAATATTATTTCGGATTTTCAGTGTGAATAATACAGTGAAAAACTGCAAGAATTTTTAGAACAATGCACTTGGATGTTGGGTAGAGTTTTAAAAGCCCCATCCATTCATAGCATAAAAAACCTTGAGCCTATGTTTTTAGACAGGGGCCTCCATGAACACTGGATATTCCCTCTGTGTCTGTGTTTGTCATCCCCTGTCAAAGGAGCTTGCTGTCATATATTGCATCACATGAAAAAAGATCCCATCATTATTCACCCAGAGATTTTTTATTTTTGGGTTAAACACTAGGGAATTTGTGAGGAGTATACAGTACAATTAAGTATTGGAAAACACCTGTTTAAATGCTATACTAAACCATTATCTCTTGTTTTGCAGGATGATTACCAGGAATACGAACCAGAAGCATAACATCCCTTCACTCTGGACCCAGCCACCAGCAGCATCAGCACAAAGATAGCTATAATGAAGATACTAATAACAAAAAAAAAAGTCCCCATATCCCTAATACCCTGTCTTACCCCAAGAGGAGTATGGTGTACCCATTCTCTTTTCTCCAAAAGCGAGCTCTTCCTCTACAACACCTTCAGAGAGCCTCATGTGAAGTGGTTTTATGTATGGTAATTCTTAGCATTGAGTCATAGTCCAAGCAAAACTGGTGTTTCAAATAACAAAAAGCCCTTTGTAATGTATGAACCCATGAATGCATTGTACTTGTCTTTGCAGTCATAAGGCCCCCGGGAAATAATTTCTGTTTCCCTCCCAGAGAATAATTGCCGGGGGTTTTTGGTGAATTTTGTCTACCATAATTTTCTTTTGTTCTGGTGTGTCCCTTTGTTCAGGAGCAGAAGGGCCTGCAACCTCCTGTACCTGAACTTGCTGATACTCTTTTGTGTCTACCTACATAAGTAAAGCATGTTCTAACTTTTTATAAAGAGACGGTGAAAAACACCTACAAATGTTCTTTCCTTCCTAACAAAATGGCTGCCTTAAATTTGTGCCCTGCACTTCTTTGGTGGTAGCTGAGTTGAGGGAAAAAACGCCAAAAAAATGTAGTCGTGGATGACTGACCTTTGACATAGTTTATTCAGTGTTATAATGTGATATTTCTTTTGCTGTTGTTTTTTTTATACATATATACACATATCTGCAAACATATAAATGGGTTAACTTATTTGTGACTGTTCTATAAAAACAGATAAAAATCTGTGAGAGTCCACACAGAATCTTTTCAATGTCCTTGTGTTCCAAATAATTTTGCAAAAGGAATAAAAAAAATAATTAACCAAACGGTTCTTGTGTATGTGACTTGATGCGTTAATGGCATGATAAGGACTAGGACACTGGGAAGGTGTGGTAGGCACCCATCTAAGGCGCATCACAAATACATGGAAAAGGAGGACAATTTTAAAGAGGACCTTTTAAATATTTCTAACATGTCTGTCCTAGTAAATCATTGTATTCTTCATAATATAACAATTATGTAGCATATTTTTGTTAAGATTCTGCATTATACCATTCCTCTGTTATTCCTTTAATGAAAGAAATGTATCAATAAATTGACAACTGGATGTTACTAACTGGGGGTGCAATATGACGCCTCCCCCCAGGGCCCTCTATAATGGGACCCAGGTTTAGTAGGAATTCTGAGTGGTGTAGTGGGGCCTAAATGTCTCTTTATGTGTGTCACGGTGCTCCTACCTGGATACTGCTGGACCCCAGGCTTTGGCTCTGAAGCAATAAATAGGGGGAATAATTGAGGGATTTGAAAAGAATTGAGTCCAGACCTGGAGATTAAGTTAACAGCAGCTTTACTTTGAATAAACGTTTCTTCAAACAGTCTTCAGGCTTTGTCTTGGTTCCAGCAGGCTTTAGCATATAACTGGCAGGCAAACTCAATTCTGCTCTCTTTCTCTTTGACTCTGCTGTACTGACAAGCTTAAACAGTATATTTGCTTTCTTCTTGATGCTGCACTTTCTCTCTGTAGTCTGACTCTAGGTTATGCCAGGAAACGTTCCTCCTGGCTCCTGAGGCTTCAAGCTTTGGCCTCCATGGCCAGTAGAGCTTAAGGTGGTCTGGCTGGCATGGGCACAACCAGCAGAGACGTGCCCCTGCACACACTATCCTTAGCTGGGGGTAAACTAAACTAATCACTATCACTGAAAACGACTACCTAAAAATTAACTTTTATTAGAATAATCTAAAATAAATTATCCCTAACAAAGGGATACACAATAGTGCAAAAACAAGTATAACAAGACACAAAACAGACTACACAAAACAGAGCAAGTCTGGATCAGACGGACGGCTAAGCTTGAGGAAGATGGGGGGGGGGGGAAAGCACCGGGGCAACACGTGCTGAATCAGTGTCTGTCCCTGTGATGTCCCTTGTAAAATCCTCAGCCCGGAGATGTGCCTTGATGGTAGGAACACTCCGTCCACGTGCCTATACTGTCTATCCTTATGGTGCCCTTGGTATACTAGCCCATATGGATATTTGGGTACTAGTTTATATTAGATACTGGTTGTCATACCACGTGTCCCGACGCGTTTCCCCCCCTCTTCTCATTCAAAGGGGGTTCATCAGGGGACATATATGTAAATCAGTGTCAAACGGACACAAAAAGTGCTCAACAAATATCAAAAAAGGATGGATCAAGCATAAATAATAAACTGGAGGCCAGACCAAGACAGCATCCACCAGATGCAAAAGACCACACGGACGGTTGGTTAAATGATAAAGCAACCATAAAGTAGTTAAGAATATACTTAGCTGATGGTCAAGATGAAGGTCAAGCTGAGTGGTCCAGGATGATCGTCTTGGGAAGGGCCTCCAGGGGGCAAAAAATGATGTGGCTCCAATTTGTTTTAAATTTCCCACCTTCCTGTAAGATTGGTTATTTGCTTATGAATGATAACTTAATCTGTGACCAACATCAATTTACTATGGTTATCATTCACTGGGTTGTATTAGGAAGGTACCCATATCTTTGATTCCTACGATTTTATTCAATTTACATATATGACTACCATCCACATTTACAATTATAGCCGTAAACTAAACTAACTCTAACTGGTCCCCACCCCACCTGCTGGTGAACCAGGCACATTACACAAACATAACAGTTGCATAAAGATATTAGGAATGCACATTGTGAAGGACCTGAACAAAATAAATAAGATGACGCTGTGTTAGCCCATTAGAGATAGTAGCAGGGTGCAGGAGTGGTTAACACTACTCTGGGGTGTTACAGGGGGGGTTTTCACACACACTCATACTGTATAATTGCTGCTAGTCAGACTGTTTAAAGGCGCATCCTTTTGATAGGGGGGAATAATAACACCCACTTGTCAATGTATTCATACATTTGTAGGAGGAATATAATGAAAGAGGGTTATAATGAAGGGCACTTCCTCTTATGAGAAAATCAAATAGGAAAGAATTTATCACACCCTGCAACCAACAATTCTGCCTTCACAAAGCTGGAAAATAGAGTTCACTGAGGGATAAAGTTACATCCTACCTATGAAAGTCTATGGAGAGATGAAGAAAAGGAGTGTGCTGTTGCAGGGAAATAAAGGCACAGACATGCATAAAACCTGCTGATGGCTATAGTATGTTTTCTATTACATCCCAATGCCGGCTCCACAACTACACTACTCGATACTGCTCTTCTATGCCGTCCATGCTACTGCTGCTTCTTAGGGTGCCCTTAAAAGAGATAGGGAGGGTGGGAGAATCATTTCTGTGTGCAGTGTAAAAAAGACTTGATAGCAGCTAGTGTGAACCCAATTTTTAAGGGAAAACTGGGAATTTTAGATGGAGCGAGATATTTCTTTATTGAGAAATATGAAACAAAATGCAGATTTCAAGTCATATAATGTCCAGTTTGGCATTATTACTCATTTAAACACACAAACGTTTAACCATCAAAGGATACCTGTCATTTCAGGTGACTTTTCAGAATAAGTGACTGATGAATGATTTCTCATTTGGGATACTCATCTTACTATCTTAGAAACTACAGTGAAATATAGAATATCAGCAAATATCAAGTCAATTAATGCACTAGAATTGTGAATAGAATCATAAATTTGGATATTGATAATTCATTTTGGGTGATATCCCTGTGACAACTCTTCTTCTCAACTTTGTTCCTGCGGTTGAGAGTCAGTGTTAACGTAATGCTGGTCATGCATCAGCTGCAATGTTGCATCACTGTGTAAGCCGTGTACCGGGGTGGGCTCCCCAGGATACAGTGAAGTCACAAATGAGGAAAGCAACTCAAACACCAGTTTTGCCCCGAAAAAGTACGTAGTCATGAACGCAACCAAAGATGCTGGTTACACACAAATAAATCTACATACACCTAGCCAGGGGGCTGGGGCCCTTGTGCTGTACATCATGGCGCCTTCCGGTGGATTCTGGAGGTATTAGCGGTAAATTTACCTACTGGCGGGCTTAAATAGATCAGCCACCCCTTACCTGTTATTATTCTCGGGAACAATTGTATGGGTGCGTAATGCGGGCTAACCTGCAGTACAGCACAACAGCTTACAATCTTATTCCATGCTATAATATTCCCCCAATAACTGATCCAATAGCACGTGCCTATAGTGTTTGTTCTGAGTGAACACCAGCCTGACTTGAATTTGTTGTGATGCTTATCAGCTCTCCAGTGTGAACTGCAACTTTAACTGTGAAGTCATTGTTATGAGTAGTCAATAATACTTATGGCCAGACACAAATAGACAACCTAACTGACTACAGGCCTGGTCTCAGTCTCTAGGATCCTAGGTGCAAAAACTGTGTACGATATGTGATGAGATGCATGCACGATTAGTCTTACCGACCCGGGTCTGCTATGTATAAGCTGGTGACTGTGGATGGAACAAGGGTTTCTCCAACAAGCATGCAGTACCGCAGTGTCTGTGGCTTTACTCCTCCGCTCTTATCTGAGTTCCTGGCAGCAGTTCCCCTTCCTCTGGATAAGATCAGGGTAATGGACACGTCCAGATCCCCTTGGCTGCAGCTCTGGTCCCTGGAGGATGCTTAGATGTTGAGGGATTCTCATCACACAGCTCCTGTATGCCTCTTCCAAGCTCACCCTAAGATGGCTGCTGCATCCGTTCCTCCCCAGGCTTTGTAACTCCACCCCTGAGTTTTCAACATCAGATGAATCTATAAATGCAGTCCTTTTAGCTATGCTTACTAAACAGCAGCCTCTTGTGGCCAAACAGCAGAATGTCAGCCCAAATCATTTAACTTCATTTACACAAATACAATGTCCAATGAGTGCTGTTTCCTCATCTCACAACTGAAGTGGCAAAATCACATCACATCACTATATATGTATAATGATCTTTCAAAACTAATGTGCTTACAAATCAATACATAGCTTTACATAATTGAGAATAAAGTTCAAAATTTAATATGCATCTGTGGTTACTCAGTTGGAGTTAGCAGAAGAATGTTTTGAAAGCAACCCTCCAGTCCAATGTTCTTCCCATGCAGTCTGTGATCCTACATTCTAGTCTCGAATCAGATTCCATTCAAGATGGCCACCACTGTCTCAGATTGCTCTAGGAGCATAGGAAAATCTAAGAGGAAGGAGGGGTGAATTGAGGGAAGCTGCAGCATTATCTCTACCTTGGTGCATGTGTGACCCCTGCAACTGAGAGGGGAGCATGTTAATCATATTACAATCATTGCCTGTGTGTGAGACTGAGCAGCAGGGGGCGGCATATGATTGCTTCAGCATACACAGCACAGCTCTGACAACACATCGGAGACAGAACACCCACTCGCTAAGCATAAAAAAGAGAAGGATTGAAAAAAATATTAAATTTGGTCTGGGTATGATTTCTGAGGCTTTTCAGTACAGAAGCTACATCAGTAATTATTTAGCACTTTTTCTGGAGCATGTGAATGGGGATGTAATATCATATTCACACGTATTACTGATAGAATTGTTGGATATTCAATGTGAATTTATCCCCTTTGTGCTATATGGTGGATAGTTGGATACATCCATCATATGCGCAAGTAGGTATGCATGGAATGGGCACATGAACTGAACCTACATCATACAATTCAGATGTGGCAGCGTAAGGCTCCTTGCAGACGAGCGTGTGCGGATTAGGTCTGGATGCGTTCAGTGAAAATTGCGCGATTTTGCAAAGTCATTCAGTTTTGTCCGCGATCTCATTCAGTTTTTATCGCGCGGGGGCCATGCGATTTAATGTGTTTTGCACACATGTGATAAAAAACTGAAGGTATACAAACAACATCTCTAGCAACCATCTGTGAAAAACGCATCGCATCCGCATTTGCTTGCTGTGATTTTCACTCAACGCACAAGTGATGCAGGAAAACCAACGCACATGTACACAGCCCCATTGAAATTAATGGGTCGGATTACGTGCGGGCGCAATGCGTTCACATCACACAGGTATACTCGCTCGTGTGAAAGGATCCCCCCAATACTTGACCACATACCTCTTACATCCAGGGATATCTGCTGTCATGTACACTTTCTTTTTCCTCTTCTCCTCCATTAGACCGCCATGACATGTATTAGTGGCAAAAGAAAAATATATTTGCCGTTCAGCGGTGCAGTTATATGTTCTAAAGCCTTTTTTGGGGTGTATTAGTGGCAAAAGAAAAATATATTTGCCATTCAGCTGTGCAGTATGTCTGACAGAGAAATGTGTCAGGCCCTGCACAGGGAAGTGGCAGAGGCCTAAATGTCTCTGGCGCAAGCAGAGGTCGCAACAGAATAAGGGGCTGTGGCAGCAGGGGTCACTTCGAGAGGCCTGAACTCCTAGTGTCAGCTGGCGGTCGTGTCGTGACCAGCAACCCAGCGGTTCATGAATGGTTGATTCGATCTTTGACTTTGTGACAAATGACATCAGACACCCCAGACAAGAGTCAGTGGGTTTGTCATACACAACCCTTAGTCGGCATGGCCTGGGAGAAGGCCCTGTGCCCTCAACTCTCCTCAACTTGTCTCGTCCTTTTCTGTTCCCTCAGCCAGAGAAGTATTGTATGCTGTGGGCTCAGCTCCACTATACAGTGAGGACGAGCTACTAGAAGACAGTCAGCAGCTACTGGCAAGTTGCTGGTGCTGTAGTCCCTCCCTTTCCATGTGGTGGACTCTGCACCTTTCAGAGAACTGATGGCTTGTGCCAAGCCGAGGTGGAGAGTCCCAAGCTGTCATTTCTTTGCCAAAAAGGCAGTACCAGCCCTGCGAACACATGTAGAACAGAAGATGGGCCAGTCCTTGAGCCTGTTGGTGTCTGCCGCAGCACCTATGTGTGGAGCTGTAACTACAGTTAGGGACAATACATTTCCTTTACGGCCCACTGTGTGAATGTGGCTCCTGCACAGCCACACCAGCAACTTGGTCAGGTGATGCCGCTTCCGCCTCAATATTCTCACATCGTTGGTCCTGCTACAATGTCCGCCTCTGCCTCCTTATCCTCCACTGTGTCCTCAGCCTCCACTGCAGGGAAAATTCACAGTGCTCCTCCAGCATACCACATGTGCAAGGAACGGCGGTGTCATGCTGTTCTGCACCTCGTTTGCCTGGGCGAACGGAGTCACACAGGGGAGGAACTGCTCTGTGTCCTTCATCAAGAAATCGAACTGAAAATCCGAACCAAAAAGGATGTCGGTGCTCCGTCAAGGAGGGCTGAGCCATGCTCCCTGCATGGTCAACGTGTTCAATCTGGTTGTCAAGCGGTTCCTGAAGTCTTCCACCCATCTGCAAGAGATCCTAGAGATGGCCAGGAAAGTTTAGATGCACTTCATACTTACATATTTATTCCCAGAGAATTCTTGTACAGTCACTCAGAATTGAGAAATCTCGTTGGAAGAACGAGTAAAAACTTTTCAAGAAATCTACAGTACGTCCAGTTGCCTTGATTTATTCTTTACAGATACATGCACTTCAGCCACTCGTACACCATAAAGCACACCCTCCTTTAACTGCAGCAGCAGAACGGCATCCCCCAGCATAGGCTGAATTGCGACGTTTCCACCTATTGCAATTCCACCCTCCATATGTTGGACCGACTATACGAACATATAAAGGCCATAAACGATTTCTTGATGATCCAAGCGGACAGGAGTACTTCCCTGTGTAACTTCGATGTAAGCCAGTGGCAGCTCATACGTGACACCTGCCGTTTGCTCAGACCCTTTGAGGAGGCCACGTTATTTGTCAGTCGCCAGGACTACGGGATGAACAACGTCATTCCACTGCTTCATATCCTGGAACATATGCTGGTAAATCTGCCTGGTCAGGGAAATGTAGACTAGTAATTGATGAACATTGGCCAGGACAGTTTGCGAACCGTGTGTTTGCAGCGGGCCCCATAGACTGGAATGGCAGGCGAACCTGAAAAAACAGTGACATACTAGATGTATTATTCTAATTTGCAATCTCCATTCATAATTTTTTTCAATGCGAAAAATCAGAAATGTAATTTTTGCGTATGCGCATGCGCAAAATGGGCTCGGCCTACTAAAGCAACTGGTTTGCACCAGACCGAAGTTGGATGCGATCAGTAAAGATGGTTGGCAACAATTTTTGCAACGTTGAGGAAGAACTTTTCACTGTAAGTAATTTGACATTAAAGAATTGTATTTGATTACATTTCACATACATGTTAGAACAATTGCTGTAAATGCAGATTAAGTGTTTAAAAAAAAGTTACAAAAATTCCTAATGATGCGATTTTTTTTTTTTTTCACGGTACACACAACTTCACATTTTATAAGGTCTCATGCGATATTAGTGATTGTTGCACTAAGTATTGTTGTGAGAACTTGCCAGTACAGGCCCCAAAAATTAGCCAATAGGCATTCACCTGACAGCACACAACTTTGTAGGATTTTGTGGCTGGAGGGACATAAGGCTGTCACAGGATAAAAATGTAACTGTCGCCAGTTCAGGCCACAAAAATTAGGCATTTCAATGGACATAAAAGGCCTTATATACCACTGTATTTACCTAAGACAGGGACCATGATTTGTTCTGGGTGGTGGCGGATATTTGTGGGCTGTCATGAGGAAATTCAATCAAACGTGGTCAACTTGTCTCATGTGTTGAATTCCTCCGAGATTCTATGTTAGAAAGTATAAGTATATTACACCCCTCAGTATATCACACCTATCGATAGCACACCTATACCATTCCTTAAAATAACTTTTATGGCCCTATTAGCTAGCGTTTGGCATCCCGAACAGTCTGTCCTTGCTCCACACAGCAACCTCTCCCTACACTGGCAAAAGACTGAATGTAAAATAGTGGCCAGATCAGGTTTATTTATAAGGTAGGGGGTATATCCATGTGCTGAAGCGTCTCAATTGGCTGTCCTGTACCACCTGATGGATGTGTCATGGGTCAAAGTTCTTTACAATGTAAAAGAATATGGTGGGAGCGAATATCGCCATATGTTCGGCGAATCGCGAACACGCAAGACCATCTCTACTGGAGACGTGGCGCCTATATCTCACGGCTACATGAGCCCTGCGGGGGCTGAACTGGAGGAGGTAGAAGAGAAGGACATTGGAGAACAAGCAATGTGTAGAGAATTGGGTGGTTTTTTCTACACAGGTGACAGGAGGGGAGGAGCAGGAGCACCTAGAGGCGCTACAGGGCAATGAAGAAGAGGAGGCAGAGGACCCAGACACACCGTGGCATTATGCAGTGGAGATGGAGGCAGGGAGTCCACTTGCACAAAAGGCCCGATGCATGCTCACTTGGTTGCGTAGTGACAGCTAAATTGTCACCATTCGGCAGAGGGATGACTTCTCGCTCTCCACCTTGTTTGACCCTCGCTACCGGTCCAAAATGGGGGCCTTTTTTTACACCCGCTGAGAGAGAGGACAAACTGAACTACTATAGAGACATCCTATGTAGTCAGTTGGCCGCTGCCTATCTGCGCCATCGTCCATCCTCTCGCAGGTCTGACCTGGGGTGCCCTCAAGTTCCACTGCCATGGCAGCTGAAGGGGTGGCTGGGTGGGGCAGAAGCAGTACGAGCTCCATCAGCAGCAACTTGAGTCTAGAGTCGCTGGTGAGCAGCTTTCTTCACCCGCATAGTGAAGAAACTACTCATCAGCAGCTAGACATAGAGCAGGACCTGAACAGGCAGGTGGTGGCATACTTGGACAGCAACCTGCCACCCTACATTGAAGATCCGCTGGACTACTGGGCAGCCAAATTGGATTTTTGGCCACAACTGGCAGAGTTTGCCCTGGAAAAGCTGTCCTGCCCGGCCAGTAGCGTGGCATTAGAGTGGGTGTTTAGTGCGGCAGCGGCCATAGCTACCCCAAGAAGAACTCACCTGTCCACCCAAAATGTGGAGAGACTGACCTTTGTCAAGATGAATCGGGCGTAAATCAACTAGGATTTGCACCCACCAATGCCTGATGCATCAGACTAGATCATCCATGGTGCCACACCAACACTTTAACAAAATAGACTGGTTTCTTCTGGCTACCTGCCTCAGCTACTATTCTGATGCTGCCACCCGCCTGATGCTACACATCTGATGCCAGGTGCTCCTTCTTTCACCCAGCACCTTCATCTGGTACTGGTATTGCCACCCACCTCCTCACTCACCGGGTCACTATGTGGTCTCCTGATGCTGCTGCCACCTCCACACTATGTCACTTTACCACTCTGTGATCTGCTGACACCGCCACACCATGTCACCTTGTTACTCTGTGGTGTCCTCATGCTGCTGCCATCTCCACACTGTCACCTTGCCACTCTGTGGTCTTCTGATGCTGCTGTCACCTCCACACTATGTCACCTTGTTATTCCGTGGTGTCCTCATGCTGCTGCCATCTCCACACTATGTCACCTTGCCACTCTGTGGTCTCTTCATGCTGCTGCCACCTCCACGCTATGTCACCTTGCCACTCTGTGGTCTCCTCATGCTGCTGCCACCTCCACACTATGTCACCCTTCCACTCTGTAGCCACCTGATGCTGGCACCACCTCCACACTGTCATTGTGCCACTCTGTGGCCTCCTGATGCTGCAGCTGCCACCTCCAAACTGTCATTGTATAACTCTATGGCCTCTTGATGCTGCTGCCACCTCCACACTATGTCACCTTGCCACTCTCTGGTCTCCTTAAGCTGCTGCCACCTCCACACTTTGTCACCTTGCTACTCTGTGGCCTCCTGATATGCTGCCACCACCTCCACACTGTCATTGTTACATTCTGTGGCCTCCTCCTGATGCTGCTGCTGCCACCACCTCCAAACTCTGTCATTGTGCCACTCTGTGGCCTCCTGATGCTGCTGCTGCCACTTCCACACTGTGTTTGTGCCACTCTGTGGCCTCCTCATGCTGCTTCCACCTCACCACTCTGTCATAGGGCCACTCTGTGAACTTCTCATGCTGTTTCCACCCTCCCCACTTCATGACTGGGCCACTATTTTGCCTTTCGGCCTGGCTGACATCATCATTTATTTGACCCTTCTTCTGATCTTTCAGAAGGAAGGAAAAATGAGACGCACAATGGATACTGTCCATGTAGCAGCTGTAAGGCCTGTATGGTCCCATCAGAATTGGCTTGTGATTTGGTAGCCAAATGCAGGAATGGGTACAAAACACAGAAGACATGCAAATATTCCATTCACGTGTCACCTCTGCTTTGGATCCATTCCTGATTTTTTGGGCATTAGCAATACTGATCGATTACTGACTAAATTCTGACCGAGTAAAGGCGGATGCTCAACAGTTAGGATCCCTTTTTTGGGGGTTATTATTCTGACGGATCAGAGGAAGGATAAAATAATCAGTGACGTCAACACAAACTTACTGCTGACACCCTCTCCACTCTGTCGGGGGCTCTACTTGTATAAGCGTTTAATAGAACTGGTTCTGTAGACATCTATGTGGAATCAGCTGACGACAATGTAAAAGGAGTGCGCTACTTCTTGGCGCTAACATCGACCTGTTAACTTATACTTAAGTTATTTGGTCAGTTTTGGCCCCGTGACTGCCCAAATAAGTTAAATGTGCAGTGATTCTAAAAGCGACGCCTGTCATCTGAATGTCATACTGACTCACAGTATTATTTCACTATCAGAGCAGACTCCCTATGCATGTTAGTGCAAGGCACAGTGTTGTACACCACTATAAAGGCTCTCTGCAGCCAGGAAATAGCATTTTTTTAACGAAATTCGCTACGAATAAATTCGGATCAAACCAAATTTTTAAAAAAAATTCAGTTAATCGGCCAAATCGAAATTTTTTAAAATTTGCTCATCTCGTCCTATTACACCTGCAGATGTAGCAGACGATTGTCAGTGGAGGAGACCGCTGCTATTACATGCAGCGATCTCCTCCTCAGTATGGGGACGGACGATGGCTAATGCCATTGCTCATCCCCATACTGATTCATTGCTGGCAGCAGAGTGCTGATCACATTTGCAGTACTTTACACCAGTGTAGATCTTCTTCAGTGTCTATTACCTCCTGCCCAAGGTACATGATCTTCCCAGAGTGGCGATATGCCATCGCACTTTTTACTACTATTATCCAGCTATGCCCTGGTTCAACCCCTTTAACCCTTTCCTGACCTCTGCCATACATCTTCAGTCATAATTTAAAGATGGAGCCTGCTCAGAAGCTGAGGGGTCCCCATAGTCGCCATGTGCCTACAATGGCAGACACCCAGAAGCAAGGTCCATGATCAGCGATAACGCAGATGCCGTAGTCAACTGCAACCTTGGCATCTGAGCGGTAAAGCACTGGAGATGCTGCCTTCCCAAGGCCTGAATAGTTCCCCCACGCCAAGATGGAGGGAGCCTTTTCAGTTAGTTGCTATGGCAGCCTCAGACCTCCTAAGGGACCTGAGGCCTATAATAGCAAAGTTCATATGGAACCCTGCCACAGGAACACAATAACTCTCCAAAATGTTGCAATGTTAAATCATCGCAGCCTATGTTGGAAGCATTCAGATGATTGCATGTTAAAGTCCTCTAGGGGGACTTAACCCCTTAAGGACCGGGCTCATTTTCACCTTAAGGACCAGGCAATTTTTTGCAAATCTGACCAGTGTCACTTTATGTGTGAATAACTTTAAAACGCTTTTACTTACCCAGGCCATTCAGAATTTATTTTTTCATCACATATTGTACTTCATGACACTGGTAAAATGGAGTAAAAAAATACAAAATTTACCAAAAATGTGGAAAAAAATTTAAATTTCCCCAAGTTTCAACTTCTCTACTTAAAATACATAGTAATACCTCCAAAAATAGTTATTACTTTACATTCCCCATATGTCTACTCCATGTTAGGATCTTTTTTGGGAATGACATTTTATTTTTTGGGGACTATACAAGGCTTAGAAGTAAATCTTGACATTTTCAAAAACCCACTTTTTAAGGACCAGTTCAGGTTTGAAGTCACTTTGTGAGACTTACATAATAGAAACCACCAAAAAATGACCCCATTCTAGAAACTGCACCCCTCAAGTCATTTAAAACTGATTTTACAAACGTTGTTAACCCTTTTGGTGTTCCACAAGAGTTATTGGCAAATGGAGATAACATTTCAGAATTTTGATTTTTGGGCAAATTTTCCATTTTAATCAATTTTTTTCCAGTTACAAAGCAAGGGTTTACAGCCAAACAAAACTTAATATTTATTGCCCTGATTCTGTAGTTTGCAGAAATGTGTACACAGTAAAGCGTAGAGGGAAAGGAGCGCTGTGTTGTTTTTGGAAGGCAGATTTTGCTGGACTGGTTTATTTACATCCTGTCCCATTTGAAGCCCCCCTGAAGCACCCCTAGAGTAGAAACTTCATAAAAGTGACCCCATCTAAGAAACCCTTATCTAGCAGTGGGTGCATAAGGTCCCACACAAGTTTCCCGCTAACACCCAGAATGGGGGGACAATACGGGACTCTCGCCCCTTGTACACACAAAACATGGAAGTGTACCTTGAGGTACTCTCACAAAGTTTGTACAGCTTCACGCCATACCTCGCCCGCTTAGAGGGAACATACTGGCGGAAAATGAGTCTCCCCTTGAAAGCAATGAGAGACTCATGAACCGCGATCTCCCTTCCAGGTACATAGGCCTCCAAAAATTTGGCCCCAAAGTGATCGATGACGGCCTGATTTTGTACAGGCAGTCATAGGCAGGATCACCTTGCACCTTGGGGGGGACATGCTGCATTATCATTATAATGCAGACATTTCCGGATGGCTTTAAACCGGGTACGTGTCATGGCCGTACTGTAAAGTGGGGTCTGGTAGAAGACGTCCCCACTTTACAGTAATGCCTGACACTAGTCTGACTAGGCCCATGTGCAGCACGAGGCCCACAAAACGTCCTCATCTCGGCTGCAGTGACTGGAGTCCAGCCACCAGCCCTAGCCAAAAAGGAGCCCGGGTGTTGAGCAATGAACTGTTGGGCGAACACGTTCGTTTGCTCCACCATCAGATTCACACTGAAGTGGTCACTGAAAAAAAGACTGAAAGAGTCATATTCAGTGAAGCCTACTGTGGGAATCTGGATTCCTGCTTGGCCAACAAAATCAGGAATGACAGGCTCAAAATGCTCTGGGGTACACCATGCAAGTTCACCGGTAGGGGTGGACTTAACTGGTGGGCCAGAAAACTAGTACGAGCCCCAAAGCTGCTCGTACTAGTGTGGGCCACAGGGTCCCTGGCATGGCGGTCTCCTTGCTCCGCCTGGCGGCGTCTCCGCCGCCTTGGGGGCTCATCATCATCACTAGATGATGAGGATGACGCGGATGACAAAAGGAAAGTGGGGTCATCCGCGTGGACCCCAGACACCCAATTAGGGTGATGCAACAATATAACTTAAAACATTTTTTCCCACTAAACTCTCCCTGAATATCCCTGCCTAACCTAACTTTTCCCTAAGTACCTTTTAGTGCCAGATAGCACTGTGGAGGGTCAGAAGGGGGGTACTGGGTACAGATGGGGGTGCTGGGTCTAGAGATCCGATTCAGGCTCCTCTCTCCTCACGCCCGGACACAGAAAGGAGGAGGACAGGAGAGCGGCAGCAAGTTAAAGCTCCCGCCTGCCTTGCAGCCAATCAGAAGCGATCTTGAGAGGTGATGTAACCATCACCTCTCAGGATTGTAGGATGGTGATCGGTGGTGTATTATCACACCACCGATCACCATCCTGTCCCGGGTTATTTGGGTCATGAGAGACCCAAATAACCCGGAAACACAGCAAACCGCAGGTCTGAATTGACCTGCAGTTTGCCGCGATCGCCGATATGGGGGGGGGGGGGTCACAGAACATTGTCCCAGGGTGCCTGCTGATTGATTTCAGCAGGCACCCAGATCCGATCACTGCACGGCGGTGATCGGAAATACACATGACGTATCGGTTCGTCATGTGTCCTTAAGTACCGGGACATCATGTGTCCCCAACAGGTTAAAATAAGTGTTACGTTTTTTTTTTATATATATATATATATATATTTTTTTTTTATTAAAATCACTCCCTTTCCCCATATGAAATATAAACTTTTTTAGCATGTCCACATCTCAAAATGCCCATGCTATTAAAATATAAAATTATTTATCTCATATGGTGAATGGCGTAATGGAAACATTTTTGTTTATGATTGCATTCTACTCATGTTTGCCCAAAAATTATTTTTTCAATTGGCTTTTATTAAAAATATTGAGTAGTGTTGATCGAGCACCAAAGTGCTCGGGTGCTCAAATAGAATACTTTGGGATGCTCGGCACCCAAGATCAATGGAAGTCAATGGGAGAACCCGAGCATTAAACCAGGCACTTCCTGATCTAAAGAGGAGAGGGTGTCTGGTTCAAAGGGAAAGGTCAGAAATTGATGGAAACACCACTGAAATGGTTCGGGAACAGCATGGGGAGGATGTCTGGATGCATCTTGGATTCCCAGGTCGCTGCTGGGAATGATGTTGTCCGAGTAGTACGCACAAACCCGAAGATAAAATCGATTTTAGAGGAAAAATTGTTAGGAAACATTCCTTCCTGTATTTTTACTTGAATATAAAGCTGACAAAAATTACAAGGAAGAAGCATTCTGATACAACCTGTATAGCACATAAAAGAGGGTATCATACACACCCTTGAAAAATGATGATGGACACCCTTGAAAACTTGCTGGTGACCCTCAAAAATATTAGGGGTGAGGGCCTGCTGCTGATCTGACCATCTAAAACATTATGGGCGAGGGCCTGCTGGTGACCCTCTAAAACATTAGGGGTGAGGGTCTGCTGCTGAGTAGGATGATGTACAGGAGATGTAGCGCAGGTAATGTCACTGTCACCAGCAGCAAAAAAAATTACACTGAATGTCACATATTTAGGATGCGCAAACCTTATACAGGAGATGTAGCACAGGTAATATCACTGTCACCAGCGGCTTTGAAATAATTTTACAATGAATGCCACAGATATTTAGGTTGCGCAAACATTATACAGCAGATGTAGCACAGGTAATGTCGCTGTCACCATCGGCTACGAAAAAATTACACTGAATGTCACAGATATTTAGGATGCGCAAATGTAACACAACAGATGTAGCAGAGGTTGTGTCACTGTCAGCAGCAGCCAAACAATTGCACGCAATTTAGCGCAGGTTGCACTAATAATATTTATATTGCAGCCAGAATAAACAATAGTCCTTGAAAGGACTTTTGGGTCTCTAACACCTTTCACCACTAAACACTGCCTAAAAAAAAAAAAAAACACAATTCCTGTCCCTACACTATCTATCCCTTCTGCTGCAGCTCTCTCTGATTAAGACTGAGCCGAACCACGTGTTATAGTGTGCTATATAGCACCCGATGACACGTTCCAGCCAGCCAATCACTGTAATGCCAGTAACCAACATGGCTACGGCATTACAGTGAGTGGAAGTACTCCCCCACATGTTTAATGGCTGCGTCGCGATGCTCGAGTGAAAATGGTGTTCGGCCGAGCATGCTCGCCCAACACTAATATTGAGCCATTCTGTCACAAAGGTTTAACTGTTTTTTTAACTGTGTAAATGGTACTTTTACTTTGTGCCGGTCATCAAATAAACTTTATCTCTAAACTACTGAGATGTCATAAAAACTTATTTAGGCCACATTGTTATCAGTAAAATAAGAACCTAGCTATAATGACTGTTTATAAGGTCAGAGAGCAGAGCTAAGGAATCCATCTGCTCCTGGTCTGACGGAACAGAAAGAAAATTACGGATCCGTTTTCTTTTGTGTCAGAAAAAACTTATTCTGTCCGCGATGGGGACGCAACCAAATGAAACATAATGCATTCTGGTGCATTCCGTTTAGTTCCATTTTGTCCTCATTGACAATGAATAGGGACAAAACGGAAGTGTTTTCCTCCACTATTGAGATCCTATGATGGATCTCAATAATGGAAAGGGAAAGCGCAGATGTAAAAGTAGCTTAATTTGTGCTAATGCAGCGACAGGGCCGCAGGGACAATATGTGTGAATTATGGTGGACCAATGGGTGTAGTAGCAGTCCTTCCTGGGCTGTCGTGCAGTGAATGGAAGGACAGCACCAGTTCCTTCAGTGCACACTCTGTTGTCCAGGGACCCCTGCCAGATGGTGGTTGAGGTGCCCTTGGTGGTGTGAGTTTAAGGTGCTGTGGGGGGAAGAGTCCCTGGTGTTCATGACGCCAGCACCGTATGGTGCAAATAGGTGAAAAGTTTGCACAATAAGGAGACCAGTTCTCTTAACAAATTCCCAGTACTTTACTGAAGCTGATCCAAATATCATTGTTGTGCACAAAAGTCATTTACAGCAAGTCGGCTTCTACAATGGCTCAGGTTAGTTCCCAAAAATTGCATAAGGAGTAGTTTTCCTCTATAACAACCAATCCCTTGCTTCTCTAGGCTGGAGGGATGTACTATCTCTGCTGTACTGTATAGTCATATACTTCTCTATCCTCTCTCTAAGAATACTATCTCCTGACAGGTCTTTCTGTCTTTGGTTATGGTGGGCAGCTGGTAGCTTAGAATCTCTACACCTAATGCAAAGCCTGATAAACGACAATTACCTTTCTTTGCCAGTATTATTACTCACTTTCTGGGTTGCCTGGATCTTCTGTAATCTTTCCCTTCTATGCACTGGTACATGGAACTAACTCTGGAGTTTTAATAACTCTGCAAAATGGCTACTGAGGTGCAGCTTTTCCTCAGACATCACACTCTCTTCGTTCTTCTTCTCTTCTCAGAGACACCCTAATCCTAGCCCTGACTCCTATCCGTATGAACAGACCTTGAGGGTAGGAATGTTCATACACTGTAACCTATGATCCCGGAGACCCTGAATTACCCTGGAATAGTGTTAGGGCTTGAGGCAACCTGTACCTTCCCATATAAAAGAACAAGTGTCTTCCTGAGGCCTAGTAACAAAAGACAGAGGGGAAACATCAAAATATAAAAGGGAAGTAACACAACTTCTGAAGTAAATGTGCAAAAGTTTTAGCATTAGGTAGACCTGGCAATGCTATAAAGTGCGACATTTTAGTAAAGCGATCAAAAACCTCCAGATGAACAGTTTTTCCTGAAGAATTCAGTAAATCTGTGATAAAATCAATGGATAAATGAGTCCAAGGTCTGGACGGGATGGGCAACGGATATAAAGATCCGGAAGGCCGAGTATGTGTCACACCTTAGCATGTGCAGAAGTACTACAAGCTGACACATAGTCCTCAACACACTTATGCAACCCTGGCCACCAGAATATACGTGAGATGAGATCGACAGTGGATCTGCTCCCAGGATGTCCTGTGGGAACTGTACAGTGATGTTCCTCGAACACCTTGTGACGTAATTCAGAAGGAACAAACAACTTCCCAAGAGGGCAAGAATCGGTGCATCTCCCTGGGCCTCCAACACCTCTGCCTCAAGGTTGAGATATAGGGCGGATATTTCTACCCCTTCAGACAATATCGGACCAGGATGTTTCGAATCACAACCCCCCCTCCCCAGGAAAGGTAAGTGACAAAGCATCAGCCTTGACCTTCTTAACCCCAGGGCGATAGGTGACAATGAAATTAAATCTGGTAAAAAAACAACGATCAGCTGGCCTGCCTTGGGTTCAGTCGCTTAGCCAACTCCAGGTAAGCCAGATCAGTAAGCACAGTAATAGGATGAATTGCTCCTTCCAACCAATGAAGCCATTCCTCAAAAGCCAACTTAATGGCCATCAATTCTCTACTACCCACGTCATAATTCCTTTCTGCAGCCGAGAGTTTCTTAGAGAAGAATGCACATGGGCACCATTTACTAGGTGAAGAACCCTGCGACAAGACTGCTCCTACCCTTACCTCGGATGCGTCAATTTCAACAAAAAATGGCTGTGACACATCCGGTTTCACCAGTATAGGAGCAGAAGTAAAACATTTGTTCACCACTGAAAAGGCTTGCAATGCCTCATCAGACCAGGTTAGTACAAAATCCCTAGCGGACCCTATCTGGGTATGGATATACTATAGGCACTTATGACGCCCAGAGTATGAGAATATATCAAATTCTCAATAAACACTGGCACATCCTCCAGGTGGATCATGATATACGGGATGTGATAACTACACATCCTAGTATCATGTATCGTAGAGGAAAAAACCTCAAGGACAGTCTTGTGCACCTTTTTTTTGCTACTGAACATCTCTCCACTACATGGCTCAAGTAAAAAACAGTGGGTACACATCCATGTGGTAGGTGCTCATTCTATTATTTCATCAAGAATTCAAAGACCTTTATCAATCCAGTCGACAACAAGGAATATCACATTAAAGAATTCATCAATTGTCAATCAAAAGGCATCATCTATATTGCTCAGTGTCCATGTCCCAAAATTTATGTGGGCAAAATAATATAACAGTATAGGCGGCGTATCTGCCAACATGTCAGCAGTATAAATACCAAAGCAGACACTGCCATATCCAGGCATGTGAGACAATTCCATGACAGTAACCCCGGTTGTCTGAGAATTTGGGGTATATGCAAAAAGTCTCTTGGGGTGAAAAAGGGAAACTTGGATAGAATCCTATTACAGGAAGAAACAAAGTGGATCTATAGACTGGATAGTCTAAGTCCGAAAGGCCTAAATGAGGGCTTAAAGGGAGTCTGTCACCAGCATTTCACTTTTTTAACCCTTCCCACAGCTCCCTTGCATGCTTACAGTTAATAAAAAAACGTTACCTCTGGCATCAATCCTGGACTTATAGAACCATCAAAAACGATCTTTATAAGATATGCAAATGAGGGCTCGCAAGTGCCTAGGGGCTGCGTTACTCTCTTAGGTGCCCTGCTTGCTCAGCCTTTTCATTCCTTTGGCCTGCGCATGCGCACTGCGATGCCCATTCCTTGTACGGCATCACAGTAACTATTGCGCATGCGCTGGCTAACGACGAGAAAACACAACAAAGGAGGCGTTCCATCGGCGCATGCGCATTAATTACTGTGATGCCGTACAAGTAATGGGCATCGCAGTGTGCATGCGCCGGCCAAAGGAATGAGTGCGCAGGCGCGGGATATCGGCAGAATAACAAGTTAGTAGAAAGGCGGTCAGAGGGAAAGGATGGGCGGGCGGAGGGTAGGAAGGGGCGGGGGGACGCAATGAAAAGGCTGAGCAAGCAGGGCACCTAAGAGAGTAACGCCGCCCCTGGGCACTTGCGAGCCCTCATTTGCATATCTTATAAAGATCGTTTTTGCTGGTTCTATAAGTCCAGGATTGATGCCAGAGGTAACGTTTTTATTAACTGTAAGCATGCTAGGGAGCTGTGGGAAGGGTTAAAAAAGTGAAATGCTTTAACTTATACATTGTTTTTATAATTGCTGAAGACCATTTTTCAAAATGCAGTCGCATATTATTAGAAGTGAGCGATGAGTGTGTTGCCCATAAATGGCCTGCATATACTTTTATCTGATGTATACAAATAATTATGATAGAGGTGGTGTTGTCATATACTCACCTGGGGTCCTCCTTGATATTTCGCTCTACAGTGCAATCTCTGGCATTGATCATAAATATTAACATCACAATAATATTGCGCTGGCATTATCAACCTCCACTGTTTCCTGAGTTTCACTATACATACCATTACTATTCATGCATGTTGCACTATTGTAGTGCTGCACATTCCTGTTATGACTGAAGTCAATGTCTGATAGCATTAACACTCACCAATTTACTAAAAAGTGTCCAGCACTGGTGGAATCCCTGCGCACGAAACAGATGTGCAGGACCAGTATCATGTATAGCAATGGCTGTCAGCATTCAGATCTCTAAGTCCCCGGGCATCGATTCTCTGCGCATTTCTAAGTCCCGGCGCAGCCTATATCTTCGATCTTCTGTGCAGGACATGCACAGTACTCGGGCGGATCTCTAAGTCCCGGCGCAGGCTCATAGGTAGTAATGAGGTAGGTTTGATTATAAGTCCATGCGCTTTCTTTTCATGCACATTACATCATATGGCACGCCTCCCCAGCATATTGCTATAAGTGGAGTGTTGGGGAGGAGATAGATCTTTGAGCGATGTCATAGGTGCATCCCATGGTGAAGTATTTTCAGACACAGCACGTCCTTTTAACTTATTGGACTATAACCTTGTCAATAGAACTAGCAGTGCATTTATACCTGGTTTGCAGCACTCTCCCTCATTGCTGCCCAATACCACTGATGAAGCCAGTTTAGCTGCTGAAACATGTCGAGTGGCAGTTAGTAGGTTTAAGGTGTCTGTTTCCAGTCCAGTGTCTGTCCTTTAGCAAGCAGTTATGTAAGCAGTGTATGGTGTTACATTATCAATAGTGAGATATCAATTGCCAGTGACCAAAACTGGTAAACACGTCATGTTTAGTACCAGCCTAAGACTGATTACATCGATATGGTAGGCGCATAATGGAAACAGTTCACATCCTTGCTAGCTACTAAGGAAGTACCACACAAACACAATTGGTACACGGACTGGTCACAGCTGAATTTTAACCCTTTGATTTCGCTCACATGGCAGTTTTAATAGGTTTCAGTAAAGGTTACGTTTTACAGGGGGAGATTATCTGGGTTAAGTTTGGTTACCTAGCCCCTTGGCTTTATCTAATTGTTTCAGACCAGGCTGAGACATCCGAACCTTTCCTAGTCATGTCCGTTAAAGGTTTAACCACAGTGGAGTAGTTCAAAATGAATTTACGGTAGTAGTTGGTGAACCCCAAAAACCGCATAAGCAATTTCAGATTTTCTGGTCAATCCCGGTTAGAGAATAAATTAGTATGTCATCCAGACACACAACAACAAACCTCCCCACCAGATTATGAAAGATATCAGGAGCATTAGTTAACCCAAACGGCATGACCAGATTCTCAAAATGACCCTCTGGGGTATTAAACGCCGTCTTCCAGTCATCCCCTTCCTTGATCCTGACCAGATTATATGCCCCCCTTAAGTCCAACTTGGAAAACACCTTGGCGCCAACAATTTGATTAAACAAGTCAGGAATCAAAGGAAGGGGGTACGGATCACAGACCGTAATCCGATTGAGCTCACGGAAGTCCAGCCATGGCCTAAGAGTTCCATCTTTCTTCTTTTCAAAGAAAAACCCTGCTTCCAGTGGGGATTTGGAAGGTCCAATATGTCCCTTTGCCAACCTTTTGACAATATACTCTCGCATGGCCGCTCTTTCGGGTTCGGAAAGGTTATATAACCTAGATTTGGGCAACTTCGCTCCAGGAATAAGATTGATAGGACAGTCATATTCCCGATATGGGGGTAAATCCTGCCAACCACTCAGAAAATACATCAGAAAAATTAGAAATGAAAGTGAATAGAATAGAATAGAATGTGTTGGCAGATAAGAACCATTTGGCCCATCTAGTCTGCCAAATATACTGAATACTATGAATAGTCCCTGGCCCTATCTTATATGAAGGATGGCCTTATGCCTATCCCATGCATGCTTAAACTCCTCCACTGTATTTGCAGCTACCACTTCTGTAGGAAGGCTATTCCATGCATCCACTACTCTCTTAGTAAAGTAATACTTCCTGATATTACTTTTAAACCTTTGCCCCTCTAATTTAAAATTATGTCCTCTTGTAGCAGTTTTTCTCCTTTTAAATATTCTCTCCTCTTTTACCTTGTTTATTCCCTTTATGTATTTAATATTATATATCCCCCAGTTTAGTAGCTCTTCTCTGAACTCTCTCCAAAGTATCAATATCCTTCTGGAGATATGGTCTCCAGTACTGAGCACAATACTCCAAATGAGGGAGAGTAGAGCGGCATGAGCACCTCCCTCTTTCTACTGCTAATGCCTCTCCCTATACACCCAAACATTCTGCTAGCATTTCCTGCTGCTCTATGACATTGTCTGATGACCCCTAAATCCCTTTCTTCAGATACTGAGGTTAGGACTGTATCACTGATTTTATATTCTGCTCTTGGGTTTTTACACCCCAGGTGCATCATCTTGCAACATTAAATTTTAGTTGCCAGATATTTGACCATTCCTCTAGTTTTCCTAAATCATTTTCCATTTGGTGTATCCCTCCAGAAACATCAACCCTGTTACAAATCTTTGTGTCATCAGCAAAAAGACACACCTTACCATCAAGGCCTTCTGCAATTTCACTGATAAAGATATTAAACAATATGGGTCCCAGAACAGATCCCTGAGGTACCCCATTGGTAACAAGACCATGGTCTGAATATACTCCATTGACTATAACCCTCTGCTGTCTGTCCCTCAGCCAATGCCTAATCCATTCAACAATATGGGAGTCCAAGCACAAAGACTGCAATTTATTGATAAGCCTTTTATGTGGGACAGTATAAAAAGCCTTACTAAAGTCTAGAAAAGCGGTCTACTGATCTCCCTGAAGTAAACCCATGCTGTTTTTCATCTTTCAATTCATGGGATTTTAGATGTTCCACAATCTCGCCTCTCCTTAAGTATGGATTCCATTAATTTCCCCACTATTGATGTCAGCCTTACTGGCCTATAGTTGCCCGATTCCTCCCTACTACCTTTCTTGTGAATGGGCACAACATTTGCTCATTTCCAATCTTTTGAGACGACTTCTGTTACCAGTGATTGGTTAAATAAATCTGTTAATGGTTTTGCTAGTCCACCGCTAAGCTCTTTTAATTGCTTTGGGTGTATCCCATCAGGTGCCTGTGACTTATTAGTATTAATTTTAGACAGCTGACTTAGAACCTTTTCCTCTGTAAAGACACATGCATCAAAAGATTCATTAGTCTTCCTTCCTAACTGAGGTTCTTTTCCTTCATTTTCCTTTATAATGATAACGTCCCCTTTCAATGACATTTTAGCTATTTTCTCAACTAGTAGATCATCTAATTCTTTGACTTGGCTAGGTGGTCTATATATCACACCTACACAAGTTACCTTATGATTATCAAGCTGCAACGTAACCCAAACTGACTCTAAATCCATCTTGCTAACTTGTATTAAATTATATTTTACACTATCTTTCACATACAGGGCCACCCCTCCCCCTTCTTGCCTTCTCTGTCTTTCCTGTATAGAGAGAACCCTGGTATTGTTATATCCCAGTCATTACTCCGATTGAACCATGTCTCAGTAACAGACACTAAATCTATATTCTCAGATGCCACTATAGACTCAAGTTCATTGATCTTATTCCCTAAACTGTGAGCATTTGTAGACAAGACTCTGAGCTTGTCATTTCTTAACCTATGTGCTACTAACATCTTCTGGCATTATTCTGGGGGGCAGTCGGACTGCTGGATTATCACTATTTTGCCTTCCTTTCCTATTTTAAATGCTCTTTAGCAAATACTTTGAACTGTTCACCGAGGACATTCGTTCCCTTGAGAGAAAGATGCAAACCATCTTTCTTATACAGTTCTTTTCTATTCCAACGAGAGCTAACATGAGACACAAAGCCAAACCCTTGGTTCTGACACCATTTACCAAACCAAGTGGGTACAGCTTTAGTGGTTAAGACAGAAAGAGAGGTATTAAGACAGTTGTCCATGCAATAATCACTCCAATCGAGAATCTGTCTCGCTTGCCAGTCAATGGTAGGATTACGTTTGCTTAACAAAGGTAAACCCAGAACCAACGGAGCAGGCAGACCCTCCAGCACAAAACACGAGATGGATTCCTGATGAAAATCATCTACTCTTAAACGTATGTCCAGCACCATCTGTGACAAACATTTCTGAGTAAGTGGTGCGGAGTCTATTGCAAACACTGAAATATTTTTTTCTAATTCACTTGCTGTTAACCCATGCATACGGACAAACTGACCATCAACTAGGTTAACCCCTGCCCCACTGTCAATAAACACCTCAATTCCCACAGTTTTGTACTCTGGCGCAATCTCGGCAGACAGGAGAAATCGGGTACAACCAGTAAATGACAAAAGCAATTTCTCTGAGTCTCCACCCATACCACCAAGAGTAAGATGGGGATTACACATATTTTTTTCTTGATTTCACCTTGAAGCGCAACGTAAGGACAAATATTAACAAAATGTCCCCTTTTTCCACAGGAAAAACATACTCCCTTCTTATGACTAAAACTTTGTAAGCAGTGCCAGGGTTAGCTCCGCCTAACTGCATAGGTTTGTGACCAGACATAAACTCAGGAGTTTCTCCACCCAAAGTGTCAGAGGAAGCCGCCACGTTATATGATGATTCGTCCTGAGAGGGAGGGACCTTAGATCTTTCTCTCAGGCGTCTATCAATATGTACGGCAAGAGACATAGCTGCTTCCAATGACTCAGGATTTTTGTGAAACGTCAACTTTAGCCTCTTGGATAATCCCTGACAGAATTGGCTACGGAGAGCTGGATCATTCCTCTCCGTATCCATAGCCCATCTCTTAAATTCAGAGTAATAGATCTCTGCAAAACGCTCTCCCTGCCATAAACCACATAACTTAGTCTCAGCCAGGGAGGTCCAATCTGGATCATCGTAGATAAGACCTAGAGCTCTGAAAAATTTATCTACCGACCGGAGGGACTGTGATCCGGTTGGTAGAGAAAAAGCCCACGACTGAGCGTCCCCTTTAAGCAACAAATTGAGAATACCAATTCTTTGACTCTCATCCCCAGATGAGAGCGGATGTAACCTAAAGTACAATTTACACAACTCCTTGAACCAAATGAAATTATCGCTTCCTGCTGAAAATCTGTCCGGAAGTGCAACGTTAGGTTCAAGACAGGCCTGTTAACTACTACTGGCACCAGCAGCCTGTGATCCCTGGATCTGCGTGTGGAGGTCGACTACCTCCAAAGACAGACCCTGCAATTGTCTAGCTAGTGCAGCAATAGAATCCATAGCCTCACTGACACAAACAAAAATGATGATTTTTGGCGGTTAATAATGTCACGTAAGTGATGTGGGAGGGAACTCCACACCGACAACAGGAGAGAAGGGAAAAGAAACTAGGCCCCAAAGTTATGGAAAGAGGAATGGACACCACCTATGGAAACCCTAATCCTAGCCCTGATGCCTATCAGTATAAATGGACCTTGAGGGTAGGAATGTTCATACACTGGAACCTATGACCCTGGAGACTCTGACTTGCCCTGGAATAGTGTCAGGGCTTGAGACGACCTGTACCTTCCCATATGAAAGAACAAGCGTCTCCCTGAGGCCTAGTAACAAAAGACAGAGGGGAAACATCAAAATATAAAAGGGAAGTAACACTTAACTTCTGAAGTAAATGGACAAGCAGGAACTCAGAAGAGGACCATACACTAGCACTTCCAATACCAAACTAAAGCTATCAACCGCATAGCACGATGGGTGAAGCCAGACTAAATAGAGGAGCAGGAATGACCACTAAGCTACACCTGAGGCAAGAGGTGTGGTCATTACCAGAAACAACACTGAAAACAAGTGAAACCAAAGAGGCTGTCAGATCACATCACGTGCAGCCAGTCTCTTAGATCTTCTGATACCTGTCACTTTAGAGACCGTGACAGCAACTTTATGGGAACTCAGGCACAAGCACATTTTCATGAAACACAATCACAGTATTAAGCAGTCTGTTTCAGGACACTGCACTAATAAAAGGAATATAACAGGGGAAGATATATATATAGATATATAGAAATCATGTGCAACATTCATCTGCAGAATTTATTCAGCACTAAACTTATGAGGCAGCTTTTTAGAAAATGAAATGTTTAGGCAGAAGTCTGTTACAGAGGGTGGAAAAAGTAGGGTGAACATACTGAGAGAGGGGGTAGAGGAGGTTGGGGAAAGATAATAATGTAGATTTGCACTGTTTTTGAGTGGGAGCTGACTGGAAACAGATTTTTCCATACAGTTGATAGTATAATTGCCTCTGTCTTGTTCACCTTCTGCTGAGTGATGTTAATAACTGCAAAATATGTTCATAATATGCCATTTTCTTGAAAGGACCACTAAAAATGTACCCTTTCACTCTCATTAAGGACATAATGCACCTCTGATAGCCAGCACTGTTTTCACACGTTGCACATGTTTTAAAACATACTAAATTATGTACATATATTTGCTGAAAGTAGACACCTGGCACATTGTCAAAATTTTACACCACATTTTATAAAAACATGCACTCTCACATAATTTTGTATCAAAAATATTTTTTTTTCATTATAAGTGCAGGACAAACGTCTCACCCTCCTATAAATAAAATGATGTGTCTAAGGCCTCATGCACACGGCCGTTGTGTGGCCGTTCTGTGCATTGGGGACCGCAATTTGCGGTCCCCAATTGAAGGGAAACATCAGTCCAGCGGCCGGGACCGCGTCTGCACCGTAGAAAAATAGAACATGTTCTATTATTTTGTGGTGCGGAGGCACGGACAGAAACACTACGGAAGCACTTCGTAGTGCTTCCGTGGGCTTTCGATCCATGCTTCCATTTCGCACCGTACCGCATCTCCTGGATTTAAGTAAATGGGTCCGCATCCGTGATGCAGGGAGCACGCGGCCAGTGCCCGTGTATTGCGGACCCACCATCAGATCATGAGAGCTGAAGATAATGTACCCCCAACCCCTATATGTTTTTATGATTCAATTTTGCAGGTATCAAAAATAAATCCAAGCAGGAGATTACACACAGAAACAATGTAAAAATAAGAGATCATGGTATGCAAAGTTTATGTATATCACAAGGGTCTATCAGAATCTTTCTGGTACAGCATAAAGACACCATAATAATTCATATGCACACCCTGCTACTGTCTCTAATTGTTAACAAAGTATCTAATCTGTGTATTTATTTCCAAGTCCTGTGCTATTGTGCATTTATAGTATTGCTATAAACTGTTATGTTCATGTAATGTGCCTGGTTCAGTGACAGTGTATCTGGCAGAGAGAGTACCTTTAGATAGAATGGAACTTTCCACTCCATTCTTCCCCCTTTTGGGCAGTAGTGGGCTGGTCCTGTTTCCTACCAAGGGAGGGGTTGCAAGAAGTAATAGTTGAGTTTAGTTGTAATCTAGTGGAGTCTAGTGTTGGAAGCAGACAAGTCAAGATGGTGCAGGGAGTGGAAGAAGCTCATAGAGCCAGTGCCGTACCTTCAATAGAGGCAGACCACGGGTGCTATGGGGCCCCTGGGGGAAGGGGGCCTGCATTGGAAGATAGGCCACGTCCACTAATTACACTTGTATGTCTCCCTGTGAGAGGAGAATATAGGACATGGAGAAGGACCTCTGGAAGCCAAGGAATAGCAGAGCAGTGAAGTCTGAAGGACCTTTGGTGATGTCATCATCATGTGACTAGTGCAGAGGACTGGTGAAAGACCTGTGGGATGTGGCAGTGAGGGGGCGGAGGTTAGTGGTGTCCTGGGATAACCCATATAACATCCTAGAAAAGCTGTGAGTTGTAGTTCTGTCCTGTTATATCCCTCTCCATGTAATTTCAACTTATGCCCTAGTACAGTCTGGTAATGCTGGGAGTTGTAGTTCTATCCTATTATGTCCCTCTCCATGGAATTTCAACTTATGCACTAGTACAGTCTGGTAATGCTGGGATTTGTAGTTCTCTCCTTTTATACCCCATCTCTGTAATATATACTGATGCCCCATAATAATCTGGCCATACTTGGGGTTTTAGTTATTTTGTTTTGAAGCTCTGACCTAGTAAAACTGGTGCTCCATAATAATCTGGACATGCTGGAAGTTGTGGTTCTCTCTTCTTAGGCTGGGTTCACATCACTGTTTAGTTTTCCGTTTTATGTGCAGGAATAAAATAACGGATCTCCGACAGAAATGGCATAAACGGATGCCAAATGTGCATAACGGATGCTTGAAATACAGGATCTTTTTTTTTTCTCTTTGTTCTTCTGACTGATCGGAAGTACGGAAAACTAAACAGTGATATGAACCCAGCCTTATACTCTCTCTCTGTAATATTCACTTGTATCCAATAATAACAGCCTGGACATACTGGGAGTTGTAGTTCTCTCCACTTGTACCTCTCCCCGTATTGCCCTCTAATTTTCAATAATAACAATCTGATGATGAGACTTATAGTTCATACTCATTATTATAATGTTCTGCAGCTTCTGAGGTATGTATTAAGCTTCAGTTCACATCTGTGCTGGTGACATTCGCTGTTCAACCCTGTCCTAGGAGCACAACAATCAACATCACCATAGTTCCAGATCTGGCCCTTCATGGACAACAACACCTGACGGATCCCGCTGGCTATGATGAGATCTGATAGGTTACAATCTGCCAGGCTATAAAATGGTGTCCAGCATTTATGACCTGAACTGCGAATGAGGCCCCTAACACAAATGCGATCAAAGCCTTGTATGTTCTCTAGCATCAGATTATGATGTTCTGCAGCAGCTGAGGTGTGTATTAGGAGGTTCTGCAGTAGCTGAGGTGTGTATTAGGAGGTTCTGCAGGAGTCAGAGAAACATCAGTTGTGACTGGATTAAGGCTACTTTCACACTTGCGGCAGCAGGATCTGGCAGGCTGTTCTGGCAGTTCTGTAGCGGCTTACATGTGTGTAAGTAGGTTTTGCAGAAGCTGAGGTGTGCATTAGGAGGTTCTTCAGCAGCTGAGGTGTGTATTAGGAGGTTCTTCAGCAGCTGAGGTGTGTACTAGGTGGTTCTGCAGCAGCTGAGGTGTGTACTAGGAGGTTCTTCAGCAGCTGAGGTGTGTACTAGGAGGTTCTGCAGCAGCTGAGATGTGTATTATGAGGTTCTGCAGCATTTGAGGGGTATGTTATGAGGTTCTGCAGTTGCTGAGGGTGTGTATTAGGAGGTTCTGCAGCAGCTGAGGTGTGTATTAGGAGGTTCTGCAGCAGCTGAGGTGTGTATTAGAAGGTTCTGCAGCAGCTGAGGTGTGTATTAGGAGGTTCTGCAAAAAACATCAGTTGTGACTGGATTAAGGCTACTTTCACACTTGCGGCCGCAGGATCCGGCAGGCTGGAAAAGTATTCTGGATTACCTGCTGGACATTTAGCAGAGCAAAAAGACAAAATTATTCCCATTGCGCATTTTTTTTTTGTTGCACCATTTTTCCCTTTTTACCTCCTTCTCAGGTTATCTGAGACGTTAAATACAAAAGTTAAGCAACATTTCAAGCTATGTATCCTGAAAGACTGACTTCTGTGCCTATTTTATGCAATACTCATGTTTACAATGCCAGAAAAATTTGTACTTTGACCCTTTGGATTACAAATGTTTTTACCTCAATATTGAGCTGGACTTTGCCCCAATGGACTTTGCTATGGACTGTATTACTTATTCCAAGATAATCGCCCAGTTTTGTCATCGTCAAGCAAAGAAGAGAACAACGCCCATTATTCCCTTTGCGCCAATGTATTAACATGTGATAACTTGTGATATTTTGATAATATATATAATATAATGTGGAATTTTGAGATATATATGTGTGCGGCACATGTTTTGGTGTAACGGTTTTTGCGGTTTTGGTGTTACGGCGAGGAGATCCACAGCACCTAGCAAGTCTAAAGTCGAGGCCGAGTTTAATTAAAGCAGTGGGGAATGTAGTGTCCCACTTATGTGTGTATGGTCTACTCCAAATTGCTATATGCCCCTTCATGTCATCTTGCACTAATCACTCTATTTTCCTTTGTCAGTGCTTCAAAATTCCTATTACACTAGAGGTCACTATAACACCATTCATATACAATTATAGAACACTTTCTGTAAATCCAATAAATTTCATTTCACTTCTCAAATATCATTGTGTGTGTCTCCTATATGATATATTTAACTGACATTTTTTATCGTAACAAGCAACGATTTATTCAGGAAAATCATTACGATTAACAAGGTTGCCCAAACTTTCGCATCCCACTGTAGGTCAACCACAGGAAGTTAGTTTAGATTAGGAGTGAGGAGATTGGGAGTGAGGAAGGAGGAAGAGAGGAGACAGACTTTGCTCTTTTCTCCTGGGACTACCAGGAGGTAAGCTACTTGAAATTTTGGATTCCAGAAGCAGGATTTGGTAATCCTACATTGTAGAGTCAAGGCCAGGCACTACTTGGACTATAGTTCAGACAACCTTTTCAAAGAATGGGGCAGAGAGTTTGCCTGCCATGAGGGAGACCGCCCTTGGGTTGTATAATATTAGTACCAGAGGATCTATATTATTGTAAGACTGAATAGCCAGAGCAAGATCAGGAACCAAGTAAAGTATCATCATCACTCCTGCATAAGGTAACCTGGAACCTACATACATCACCTCACAGAGCCTACTAATTGGGATTTGCAGCTTTATCATCTTTACCATCATCATGTAAGACAAAGTACTGCTATTGAATAATACTTATTGCAAGACTACAACTTACAAATAAAGTTCCAGTTTGGTTCAACTACTGCCTCTCATTATTCTACTTCATTTCCTAATTGCACCTAACAGTGCTGGCATCACGGACATAGGGGCCCAGCCACCAAAGCACCTTAAGCATACCCATTACCATCAAGGGCACCTCAACTTCCACCTGGCTGGTGTTCTCTACAATAGAGAGTCCCCCAGAGGATTTAGTGCTCTCTTCCCTTCCACTTCACGCCGGCCCAGGGAGCTTCAGAAAAGTGAGTACAACTACTGCACTCATTCGGCACACCACAGTAACACTCACTGTGCCCTGTGGCCTAGAGGTCACAAGTGTTTAGAGCAATCTTCCTTACAATGTACTTCCCTAGCTTACTTGTTCTTAAAAACTCAGGCATGAGGTGCACTTTTCTTTAGGAAAGGCAATCACAGCATGGACCCTAAATGTCAGACTATACTCTGCACCTTTTTTGAACAGATTGCAATATGCTTCCACAGTGTCCCCTTCAGGATACGAATCAAGCTGCTGCATAAATATATCCAGGGCCGAAAGTCTTTACATAACTGGACAATATGACTGTAGACATGACCTCTACAGAACCTCTACTCCTCATTAGGGATGAGCGAACTCGAACTGTATAGTTCGGGTTCGTACCGAATTTTGGGGTGTCCGTGACACGGACCCGAACCCGGACATTTTCGTAAAAGTCCGGGTTCGGGTTCGGTGTTCGTCGCTTTCTTGGCGCTTTTGTGACGCTTTCTTGGCGCTTTTTGAAAGGCTGCAAAGCAGCCAATCAACAAGCGTCATACTACTTGCCCCAAGAGGCCGTCACAGCCATGCCTACTATTGGCATGGCTGTGATTGGCCAGAGCACCATGTGACCCAGCCTCTATTTAAGCTGGAGTCACATAGCGCCGCCCGTCACTCTGCTCTGATTAGCGTAGGGAGAGGTTGCGGCTGCGACAGTAGGGCGAGATTAGGCAGATTAACTCCTCCAAAGGACTTGATTAATCGATCGATCTGCAGCTGTGCATCATTGAGCTGCTGAAATTCAATTGCTCACTGTTTTTAGGCTGCCCAGACCGTTTGTCAGTCACTTTTTTCTGGGCTGATCGGCGGCCATTTTGTGTCTTGTGCGGTGCTGCGACCAAGTGCATCCAAGCTGCGACCAACTGCATTTAACCCTCAATGGTGTGGTTGTTTTTTGGCTAAAGCCTACATCAGGGTGAAGCTGTCACACCAAGTGCATTTAACCAGCAATAGTCTGTTTATTTTTTGGCCATATACTACATCAGGGGCAAGCTGCGCCTGTCACCAAGTGCATTTAACCCTCAATGGTGTGGTTGTTTTTTGGCTAAAGCCTACATCAGGGTGAAGCTGTCACACCAAGTGCATTTAACCAGCAATAGTCTGTTTATTTTTTGGCCATATACTAAATCAGGGGCAAACTGCGCCCGTCACCAAGTGCATTTAACCAGCAATAGTCTGTTCATTTTTTGGCCATATACTACATCAGGGGCAAGCTGCGCCCGTCACCAAGTGCATATAACCCTCAGTAGTGTGGTTGGTCAAGCTGTCACACCAAGTGCATTTAACCAGCAATAGTCTGTTCATTTTTTGGCCATATACTACATCAGGGGCAAGCTGCACCCGTCACCAAGTGCATTTAACCCTCAGTAGTGTGGTTGGTCAAGCTGTCACACCAAGTGCATTTAACCAGCAATAGTCTGTTCATTTTTTGGCCATATACTACATCAGAGGCAAGCTGCGCCTGTCACCAAGTGCATTTAACCCTCAATGGTGTGGTTGTTTTTTTGGCTAAAGCCTACATCAGGGTGAAGCTGTCACACCAAATGCATTTAACCAGCAATAGTCTGTTTATTTTTTGGCCATATACTAAATCAGGGGCAAACTGCGCCCGTCACCAAGTGCATTTAACCAGCAATAGTCTGTTCATTTTTTGGCCATATACTACATCAGGGGCAAGCTGCGCCCGTCACCAAGTGCATATAACCCTCAGTAGTGTGGTTGGTCAAGCTGTCACACCAAGTGCATTTAACCAGCAATAGTCTGTTCATTTTTTGGCCATATACTACATCAGGGGCAAGCTGCACCCGTCACCAAGTGCATTTAACCCTCAGTAGTGTGGTTGGTCAAGCTGTCACACCAAGTGCATTTAACCAGCAATAGTCTGTTCATTTTTTGGCCATATACTACATCAGGGGCAAGCTGCGTCTGTCACCAAGTGCATTTAACCCTCAATGGTGTGGTTGTTTTTTGGCTAAAGCCTACATCAGGGTGAAGCTGTCACACCAAATGCATTTAACCAGCAATAGTCTGTTAATTTTTTGGCCATATACTAAATCAGGGGCAAGCTGCGCCCGTCACCAAGTGCATTTAACCAGCAATAGTCTGTTCATTTTTTGGCCATATACTACATCAGGGGCAAGCTGCGCCCATCACCAAGTGCATTTAACCCTCAGTAGTGTGGTTGGTCAAGCTGTCACACCAAGTGCATTTAACCAGCAATAGTCTGTTCATTTTTTGGCCATATACTACATCAGGGGCAAGCTGCGCCTGTCACCAAGTGCATTTAACCCTCAGTGGTGTGGTTGTTTTTTGGCTAAAGCCTACATCAGGGTGAAGCTGTCACACCAAGTGCATTTAACCAGCAATAGTCTGTTCATTTTTTGGCCATATACTACATCAGGGGCAAGCTGCGCCCGTCACCAAGTGCATTTAACCCTCAGTAGTGTGATTGGTCAAGCTGTCACACCAAGTGCATTTAACCAGCAATAGTGTGGTTATTTTTTGGCCATATCCCAGTCTAATTCTGTCACTAAATCCATACCGGTCACCCAGCGCCTAAATACTAGGCCTCAAATTTATATCCCGCTAAATCTGTCGTTACCGCTGTACTGTTGTGGCTGGGCAAGTTATTTAGTGTCCGTCAAAGCACATTTTTTGTTCAGGGTTAAAATACAATTCCCAATTTAGCAATTTCATAATTTAGTGGTTTCTGCTATATCAGAGCTATTTGAAATCTATCCCTAAAAGGGTATATAATATTCAAGGTGCACATAGGGTCATTCAGAATAACTTCACACACACGCTACTGTGCATTTCCAAGTCTAATTCTGTTAGTAAATCCATACTGGTCACCCAGCGCCTAAATACTAGGCCTCAAATTTATATCCCGCTAAATCTGTCGTTACCGCTGTCCTGTTGTGGATGGGCAAGTTATTTAGTGTCCGTCAAAGCACATTTGTTGTTCTGGGTTGAAATACAATTCCCAATTTAGCAATTTCATAATTTAGTGGTTTCTGCTATATCAGAGCTATTTGAAATCTATCCCTAAAAGGGTATATAATATTCAAGGTGCACATAGGGTCATTCAGAATAACTTCACACACACGCTACTGTGCATTTCCAAGTCTAATTCTGTTACTAAATCCATACCGGTCACCCAGCGCCTAAATACTAGGCCTCAAATTTATATCCCGCTAAATCTGTCGTTACCGCTGTACTGTTGTGGATGGGCAAGTTATTTAGTGTCCGTGAAAGCACATTTTTTGTTCTGGGTTGAAATACAATTCCCAATTTAGCAATTTCATAATTTAGTGGTTTCTGCTATATCAGAGCTATTTGAAATCTATCCCTAAAAGGGTATATAATATTCAAGGTGCACATAGGGTCATTCAGAATAACTTCACACACACGCTACTGTGCATTTCCAAGTCTAATTCTGTTAGTAAATCCATACCGGTCACCCAGCGCCTAAATACTAGGCCTCAAATTTATATCCCGCTAAATCTGTCGTTACCGCTGTCCTGTTGTGGATGGGCAAGTTATTTAGTGTCCGTCAAAGCACATTTTTTGTTCTGGGTTGAAATACAATTCCCAATTTAGCAATTTCATAATTTAGTGGTTTCTGCTATATCAGAGCTATTTGAAATCTATCCCTAAAAGGGTATATAATATTCAAGGTGCACATAGGGTCATTCAGAATAACTTCACACACACGCTACTGTGCATTTCCAAGTCTAATTCTGTCACTAAATCCATACCGGTCACCCAGCGCCTAAATACTAGGCCTCAAATTTATATCCCGCTGAATTTGAATACAATACATTGGGCCAAATAATATTATATATAATAGTGGACCCTCTGGTGCTGGGAGAGGACGTGGCCGTTCTGCCACATCCACACGTCCTAGTGTACCAACTACCTCAGGTCCCAGTAGCCGCCAGAATTTACAGCGATATATGGTGGGGCCCAATGCCGTTCTAAGGATGGTAAGGCCTGAGCAGGTACAGGCATTAGTCAATTGGGTGGCCGACAGTGGATCCAGCACGTTCACATTATCTCCCACCCAGTCTTCTGCAGAAAGCGCACAGATGGCGCCTGAAAACCAACCCCATCAGTCTGTCACATCACCCCCATGCATACCAGGGAAACTGTCTCAGCCTCAAGTTATGCAGCAGTCTCTTATGCTGTTTGAAGACTCCGCTGGCAGGGTTTCCCAAGGGCATCCACTTAGCCCTTCCCCAGCGGTGAAAGACATAGAATGCACTGACTCACAACCACTTATGTTTCCTGATGATGAGGACATGGGAATACCACCTCAGCATGTCTCTGATGATGACGAAACAACAAACAGGTGCCAACTGCTGCGTCTTTCTGCAGTGTGCAGACTGAACAGGAGGTCAGGGATCAAGACTGGGTGGAAGACGATGCAGGGGACGATGAGGTCCTAGACCCCACATGGAATGAAGGTCGTGCCACTGACTTTCACAGTTCGGAGGAAGAGGCAGTGGTGAGACCGAGCCAACAGCGTAGCAAAAGAGGGAGCAGTGGGCAAAAGCAGAACACCCGCCGCCAAGAGACTCCGCCTGCTACTGACCGCCGCCATCTGGGACCGAGCACCCCAAAGGCAGCTTCAAGGAGTTCCCTGGCATGGCACTTCTTCAAACAATGTGCTGACGACAAGACCCGAGTGGTTTGCACGCTGTGCCATCAGAGCCTGAAGCAAGGCATTAACGTTCTGAACCTGAGCACAACCTGCATGACCAGGCACCTGCATGCAAAGCATGAACTGCAGTGGAGTAAACACCTTAAAACCAAGGAAGTCACTCAGGCTCCCCCTGCTACCTCTTCTGCTGCTGCCGCCTCGGCCTCTTCCTCTGCCTCTGGAGGAACGTTGGCACCTGCCGCCCAGCAAACAGGGGATGTACCACCAACACCACCACCACCTCCGTCACCAAGTGTCTCAACCATGTCACACGGCAGCGTTCAGCTCTCCATCTCACAAACATTTGAGAGAAAGCGTAAATTCCCACCTAGCCACCCTCGATCCCTGGCCCTGAATGCCAGCATTTCTAAACTACTGGCCTATGAAATGCTGTCATTTAGGCTGGTGGACATAGACAGCTTCAAACAGCTCATGTCGCTTGCTGTCCCACAGTATGTTGTTCCCAGCCGCCACTACTTCTCCAAGAGAGCCGTGCCTTCCCTGCACAACCAAGTATCCGATAAAATCAAGTGTGCACTGCGCAACGCCATCTGTAGCAAGGTCCACCTAACCACAGATACGTGGACCAGTAAGCACGGCCAGGGACGCTATATCTCCCTAACTGCACACTGGGTAAATGTAGTGGCAGCTGGGCCCCAGGCGGAGAGCTGTTTGGCGCACGTCCTTCCGCCGCCAAGGATCGCAGGGCAACATTCTTTGCCTCCTGTTGCCACCTCCTCCTTCTCGGCTTCCTCCTCCTCTTCTTCCACCTGCTCATCCAGTCAGCCACACACCTTCACCACCAACTTCAGCACAGCCCGGGGTAAACGTCAGCAGGCCATTCTGAAACTCATATGTTTGGGGGACAGGCCCCACACCGCACAGGAGTTGTGGCGGGGTATAGAACAACAGACCGACGAGTGGTTGCTGCCGGTGAGCCTCAAGCCCGGCCTGGTGGTGTGTGATAATGGGCGAAATCTCGTTGCAGCTCTGGGACTAGCCAATTTGACGCACATCCCTTGCTTGGCGCATGTGCTGAATTTGGTGGTGCAGAAGTTCATTCACAACTACCCCGACATGTCAGAGCTGCTGCATAAAGTGCGGGCCGTCTGTTCGTGCTCCCGGCGTTCACATCCTGCCGCTGCTCGCCTGTCTGCGCTACAGCGTAACTTCGGCCTTCCCGCTCACCGCCTCATATGCGACGTGCCCACCAGGTGGAACTCCACCTTGCACATGCTGGACAGACTGTGCGAGCAGCAGCAGGCCATAGTGGAGTTTCAGCTGCAGCACGCACGGGTCAGTCGCACTACAGAACAGCACCACTTCACCACCAATGACTGGGCCTCCATGCGAGACCTGTGTGCCCTGTTGCGCTGTTTCGAGTACTCCACCAACATGGCCAGTGGCGATGACGCTGTTATCAGCGTTACAATACCACTTCTATGTCTCCTTGAGAAAACACTTAGGGCGATGATGGAAGAGGAGGTGGCCCAGGAGGAGGAGGAGGAGGAGGAGGAGGAGGAGGAAGAGGGGTCATTTTTAGCACTTTCAGGCCAGTCTCTTCGAAGTGACTCAGAGGGAGGTTTTTGGCAACAGCAGAGGCCAGGTACAAATGTGGCCAGACAGGGCCCACTACTGGAGGACGAGGAGGACAAGGATGAGGAGGAGGTGGAGGAGGATGAGGATGAAGCATGGTCATAGCGGGGTGGCACCCAACGCAGCTCGGGTCCATCACTGGTGCGTGGCTGGGGGGAAAGGCAGGACAATGACGATACGCCTCCCACAGAGGACAGCTTGTCCTTACCCCTGGGCAGCCTGGCACACATGAGCGACTACATGCTGCAGTGCCTGCACAACGACAGCAGAGTTGCCCATATTTTAACCTGTGCGGACTACTGGGTTGCCACCCTGCTGGATCCACGCTACAAAGACAATGTGCCCACCTTACTTCCTGCACTGGAGCGTGATAGGAAGATGCGCGAGTACAAGCGCACGTTGGTAGACGCGCTACTGAGAGCATTCCCAAATGTCACAGGGGAACAAGTGGAAGGCCAAGGCAGAGGAGGAGCAAGAGGTCGCCAAGGCAGCTGTGTCACGGCCAGCTCCTCTGAGGGCAGGGTTAGCATGGCAGAGATGTGGAAAACTTTTGTCAACACGCCACAGCTAACTGCACCACCACCTGATACGCAACGTGTTAGCAGGAGGCAACATTTCACTAACATGGTGGAACAGTACGTGTGCACACCCCTCCACGTACTGACTGATGGTTCGGCCCCATTCAACTTCTGGGTCTCTAAATTGTCCACGTGGCCAGAGCTAGCCTTTTATGCCTTGGAGGTGCTGGCCTGCCCGGCGGCCAGCGTTTTGTCTGAACGTGTATTCAGCACGGCAGGGGGCGTCATTACAGACAAACGCAGCCGCCTGTCTACAGCCAATGTGGACAAGCTGACGTTCATAAAAATGAACCAGGCATGGATCCCACAGGACCTGTCCGTCCCTTGTCCAGATTAGACATTAACTACCTCCCCTTAACCATATATTATTGGACTCCAGGGCACTTCCTCATTCAATCCTATTTTTATTTTCATTTTACCATTATATTGCGAGGCTACCCAAAGTTGAATGAACCTCTCCTCTGTCTGGGTGACGGGGCTTAAATATATGCCAATGGACTGTTCCAATGTTGGGTGACGTGAAGCCTGATTCTCTGCTATTACATGCAGACTAATTCTCTGCTGACATGAAGACAGATTCTCTGTTACGGGACCTCTCTCCTCTGCCTGGGTGCTGGGCCTAAATATCTGACAATGGACTGTTGCAGTGGTGGCTAACGTGAAGCCTGATTTTCTGCTATGACATGCAGACTGATTCTCTGCTGACATGAAGCCAGATCCTCTGTTACGGGACCTCTCTCCTCTGCCTGTGTGCTGGGCCTAAATATATGCCAATGGACTGTTGCAGTGGTGGCTGACGTGAAGCCTCATTCTCTGCTATGACATGCAGACTAATTCTCTGCTGACATGAAGCCAGATTGTCTGTTACGGGACCTCTCTCCTCTGCCTGGGTGCTGGGCCTAAATTTATGAAAATGGACTCTTACAGTGGTGGGTGACGTGAAGCCTGATTCTCTGCTATGACATGAAGACTGATTCTCTGCTGACATGAAGCCAGATCCTCTGTTATGGGACCTCTCTCCTCTGCCTGGGTGCTGGGCCTAAATATCTGACAATGGACTGTTGCATTCGTGGCTGACGTGAAGCCTGATTCTCTGCTATGACATGCAGACTAATTCTCTGCTGACATGAAGCCAGATTGTCTGTTACGGGACCTCTCTCCTCTGCCTGGGTGCTGGGCCTAAATTTATGAAAATGGACTGTTGCAGTGGTGGGTGACGTGAAGCCTGATTCTCTGCTATGACATGAAGACTGATTCTCTGCTGACATGAAGCCAGATTGTCTGTTACGGGACCTCTCTCCTCTGCCTGGGTGCTGGGCCTAAATTTATGAAAATGGACTCTTACAGTGGTGGGTGACGTGAAGCCTGATTCTCTGCTATGACATGAAGACTTATTCTCTGCTATGACATGAAGACTGATTCTCTGCTGACATGAAGCCAGATTGTCTGTTACGGGACCTCTCTCCTCTGCCTGGGTGCTGGGCCTAAATATCTGACAATGGACTGTTGCATTGGTGGCTGACGTGAAGCCTGATTCTCTGCTATGACATGCAGACTAATTCTCTGCTGACATGAAGCCAGATTGTCTGTTACGGGACCTCTCTCCTCTGCCAGGGTGCTGGGCCTAAATTTATGAAAATGGACTGTTGCAGTGGTGGGTGACATGAAGCCTGATTCTCTGCTATGACATGAAGACTGATTCTCTGCTGACATGAAGCCAGATTGTCTGTTACGGGACCTCTCTCCTCTGCCTGGGTGCTGGGCCTAAATTTATGACAATGGACTGTTGCAGTGGTGGCTGACGTGAAGCCTGATTCTCTGCTATGACATGCAGACTGATTCTCTGCTGACATGAAGCCAGATCCTCTGTTACGGGACCTCTCTCCTCTGCCTGGGTGCTGGGCCTAAATATCTGACAATGGACTGTTGCATTGGTGGCTGACGTGAAGCCTGATTCTCTGCTATGACATGCAGACTAATTCTCTGCTGACATGAAGCCAGATTGTCTGTTACGGGACCTCTCTCCTCTGCCTGGGTGCTGGGCCTAAATTTATGAAAATGGACTCTTACAGTGGTGGGTGACGTGAAGCCTGATTCTCTGCTATGACATGAAGACTGATTCTCTGCTGACATGAAGCCAGATCCTCTGTTACGGAACCTCTCTCCTCTGCCTGGGTGCTGGGCCTAAATATCTGACAATGGACTGTTGCATTGGTGGCTGACGTGAAGCCTGATTCTCTGCTATGACATGCAGACTAATTCTCTGCTGACATGAAGCCAGATTGTCTGTTACGGGACCTCTCTCCTCTGCCTGGGTGCTGGGCCTAAATTTATGAAAATGGACTCTTACAGTGGTGGGTGACGTGAAGCCTGATTCTCTGCTATGACATGAAGACTGATTCTCTGCTGACATGAAGCCAGATTGTCTGTTACGGGACCTCTCTCCTCTGCCTGGGTGCTGGGCCTAAATTTATGAAAATGGACTCTTACAGTGGTGGGTGACGTGAAGCCTGATTCTCTGCTATGACATGAAGACTGATTCTCTGCTGACATGAAGCCAGATTGTCTGTTACGGGACCTCTCTCCTCTGCCTTGGTGCTGGGCCTAAATTTATGAAAATGGACTCTTACAGTGGTGGGTGACGTGAAGCCTGATTCTCTGCTATGACATGAAGACTGATTCTCTGCTGACATGAAGCCAGATTGTCTGTTACGGGACCTCTCTCCTCTGCCTGGGTGCTGGGCCTAAATTTATGAAAATGGACTCTTACAGTGGTGGGTGACGTGAAGCCTGATTCTCTGCTATGACATGAAGACTGATTCTCTGCTATGACATGAAGACTGATTCTCTGCTGACATGAAGCCAGATTGTCTGTTACGGGACCTCTCTCCTCTGCCTGGGTGCTGGGCCTAAATTTATGAAAATGGACTCTTACAGTGGTGGGTGACGTGAAGCCTGATTCTCTGCTATGACATGAAGACTGATTCTCTGCTGACATGAAGCCAGATCCTCTGTTACGGGACCTCTCTCCTCTGCCTGGGTGCTGGGCCTAAATATCTGACAATGGACTGTTGCATTGGTGGCTGACGTGAAGCCTGATTCTCTGCTATGACATGCAGACTAATTCTCTGCTGACATGAAGCCAGATTGTCTGTTACGGGACCTCTCTCCTCTGCCTGGGTGCTGGGCCTAAATTTATGAAAATGGACTGTTGCAGTGGTGGGTGACGTGAAGCCTGATTCTCTGCTATGACATGAAGACTGATTCTCTGCTGACATGAAGCCAGATTGTCTGTTACGGGACCTCTCTCCTCTGCCTGGGTGCCGGGGCCTAAATATCTGAGAATGGACTGTTCCAGTAGTGGGTGACGGGAAGCCAGATTCTCTGCTATGGGACCTCTCTCCAATTGATTTTGGTTAATTTTTATTTATTTAATTTTTATTTTAATTTATTTCCCTATCCACATTTGTTTGCAGGGGATTTACCTACATGTTGCTGCCTTTTGCAGCCCTCTAGCCCTTTCCTGGGCTGTTTTACAGCCGTTTTAGTGCCGAAAAGTTCGGGTCCCCATTGACTTCAATGGGGTTCGGGTTCGGGACGAAGTTCGGATCGGGTTCGGATCCCGAATCCCGGAAGTTCGGCCGAACTTCTCGAACCCGAACATCCAGGTGTTCGCTCAACTCTACTCTTAATCTCTCTCTTTCTCTCATGACCTGCTTTACAAGTTCTTTACTGGCCTCCCCGTGACTGGCACCTAATCAATGGCTGGCCTCTCTGTCAGCTATCCAATTTTGCTTCTGCTCTATCTGCTGGCATGTGTTATGCCAGCAGTCCATGTAAGATCTTTATGATAGATAATTGCATGCCCTCATACTTAGACTGTGTGACAACTCCCTATCTCCCACATCGTAATTTCTCTCTGCGAAGGAGTTTCTTTGAGAAAAAGGCACACGGTCGCCATTTGGCAGGAGAGGGACCCTGAGACATACCCACCTCAGAAACGTCCACCTCAACAATGAAAGGTAGAGAGACATCAGGTTGTACCAAGATGGGAGTGGAAGTAAAACTCTTTGAAACTAGAAAAGGCCTTACGCGCATCTACCGACCAGGAGGAAAAATCTACCCCCTTTTTAGTCATATCAGTGAGTGGCTTAACAACAGAGGAATAATTCAAAATGAACTTCCTGCAATAATTGGCAAAACCCAAAAAATGCATCAGCGCCTTCTGATTCTCAGGAAGCTCCCAATCAAGCACAGCGCGGACCTTCTCAGGGTCCATGCGAATACCAGAAGCGGAGAGAAATAAACCCAGAAATTGAATTTCTGGAACCGCAAACACACATTTTTCCAGTTTAGCGTGCAATTTATTCTCCTGCAGAATGAGCAAGACCTGACGTAGGTGGTCCCTATGAGTTTTGAAATCAGGAGGAAAAAATCTAAATGTCATCTAGATACACTAGTACAAATTTCCCCATTACATGATAAAAAATGCTGTTCACAAAATGTTGGAAGACGGCTGGAGCATTCATAAAACCAAAGGGCATAACCAAATTCTCAAAATGGCCCTCAGGCCGTCTTCCATTCATTCCCTTCCCTGACCCTGACCAGGTTGTATGCCCCTCTCAAATCTAACTTAGAAAAAACTTTAGCCCCAACAATCTGGTTAAACAGGTCCGGGATCAGAGGAAGCGGATAAGGGTCCCGAATTGTGATAGTGTTCAGCTCCCTGAAATCCAGACATGGTCTTAAAGAACCATCTTTTTTCTTAACAAAAAAAAAAAACTACGGCAACAGGTGACTTCGAGGGTCGGATGTGTCCCTTTCTCAGGCTCTCAGAGATATGCGTACGCATAGCGACCCTTTCAGGTTGGGAGAGATTGTATAAATGAGATTTAGGCAGCTTGGCGCCTGGGATGAGATTAATAGGGTAATTGTACTCTCGGTGAGGGGGCAGCTCCTGGACACCACTCTCTGAAAACACATCCAAAAATTCTGAGAGAAAAGATGGTAGAGTCTTGGTAGAAACCTCTGAAAGAGACGCCGAGAGGCAATTCTCTCTGCAAAAGTCACTCCAATCATTTATTTGCCTTGCTTGCCAATCAATGATGGGGTTATGTTTAGTGAGCCAGGGTAGCCCCAACACTAGAGGCGTAGGTAATCCGCTTAGGACAAAACATGAGACATCCTCAACATGAGCATCACCCACAGTCAAACAGATATTGTGAACTATGCCCTTTAACGATTTTTGAGAAAGTGGAGCGGAATCGATAGCAAAAACAGGTATATCTTTTCCCAAAGTGCATACTTGGAAACCATGTGTTATAGCAAATTGAATATCAAGGAGATTGACAGCTGCTCCACTATCTACAAAAATCTCACAAAAAATGTTCTTGCTCTCTAGCGCCACCCTGGCAGGTAGGACAAAACTGAAACTTTCTCATGAAAGGCAAATGCATATTTCAATCCCTCCGAAAGACCATAGCAAAATTGACTTCAGAGTGCAGCATCATTCCAACCAGTATCAGCTGCCCATCTCTGAAATTCTGAACAGTATATCTCAGCAGACTGTTTACCCTGGCATAAAAGACGCAGTTTAGATTCAGCCAGAGCAATACGATCCGGGTCATCATATATCTGACCCAGGGCTGCAAAAAATTCATCCACCGAGCGGAGGGGCCGTGCCCCGACCGGCAGCGAAAAGGCCCAAAACTGAGCGTTATCCCTGAGCAGCGAGATGATGATCCGCACCCTCTGCTCCTCACCACTAGAGGAATGCGGAAGTAGGTGAAAATGGAGTTTGCAAGCCTCACTAAAACGAACAAAATTCTCACTACCCCGGAGAACGTATCCGGGAGAGAGATCTTAGGCTCAGAACAAACTCCATGAACGCAAGCTGAACCGGTCACATGAAACTGAGATACAGTTTTACGGAGATCTGCTACCTCCAGTGAAAGACCCTGCATGCGTTCAGTCAAGATTGAAACTGGATCCATGCTTAAGACGGTTTTGGCGGTTTATAATGTCACGGATGGTGTTGCAGAAAACTAGAAGACACAAATAAAGATCCGACTGACTTGATCCCAAACTAAGGAACATAAGGGTGAGCCCTATAAAAGCCCTAGAGCTCTTCCTGACTGCTCAGCCCATGCAAAGATCTTTATGATAGATAATTGCATGCCCTCGTACCTAGACTGTATGACACCTGAAAACCCTATAATAGTGAGGGGACACGACCACCGGTTCCCTACACTTAATACGGAGGGAGTCAGGGTCACCTAGGATCAAGCCAACAGGAAAACACAAATAAAGGAACAGACTTATCTGGAGAACCAGCAGTTGCAGCATCTAGCAGTGAGCACAATCCAGGAAGTTGCATAAACTGCAAAGTGATGCAGTATGGGAGGGGATATAAAGGGATGCAATCAGTGCAACTAGATTACAGCTGAGAGAGGGAAACGAGATGACAAAACGAAACCAAAACAAAAGAACCTCAAGCAAGAGGTACTGAAGAACATCTGTCAGAGCTTCTCAGAGATCTGGCGGTGACAGTAAGGTGCTTTTGCGACTGGGCCCCTGGTTCCTGACGCCAGCACCATTAGGTGCAAAAGGTTGGTGGAAGTAGTTAAAATGCTGCTATAGAATAAGGGATACTAGAGCTTTTAACAACCTCCCAATACTTTACTGAAGCTGTTCCACAGATCATCAAGGTATGCAACAGTCATTTACATAAAGGCAGCTTTCACAGTGATTCACATTAGTTCCCAGAAGTTGCATAAGGAATCGTCTTCTATAACAATCAGTCTTTCCCTCTCTTATTTCTCCAGGTTGGAAGGATGAACTATCTCTGTTGTACTGTATAATGCTGTACTTCTTTATCCTCTTCTAGGAATACTATACTAAGACAAATGGCCCTTTTGTCTTCAATTATGGTGGGTAGCTTGTAGCTTTGAATCCCTCCACCTGATGCAAAGGAGTCTGGAGTCTGATAACTGACAGTTACCTTCCTTTGTCAATATCCTCATTCCCTCTCTCGGTTGCCTGGAGATACTGTGATCTTTTCACTTTTATGGGCTGGTGCATGGAACTAACTATGGAGATTTTATATCTCAGCAAAATGGCTGCTGAGGTTCAGCTTGTCCTCAGACATCATCACACACTGACCTTCTTCTTCCTGCACTGTGCACTGAGTTAGGGGCAGAGTTAGCCCTGGTAGGCTTGTTAGAACCTTTATGCACGGGGAACGTCTGTGTGCGGCTGGTGTGGCGTGCTCTCCTGCCGTCGGGATGGGGACGGCGGCGGTTGTAGTCGCAGGGAGTGGGGGTGGTCAAGGTGCTTGGGAGGAGGTCAGGCTGGTGGACGCTGCTAAGGGGGAGGTCTATGTGTGCTTTGAGGGGCCGTTGGGAGCTCATTTAAAGGTTGAGGTCAGGGAAAAGATTTGGAAGGACGAATATGTCGAGATATTCTCGTTGCTTCCGTTGGACAAATTTCAATTGGATAGGGTGAAGCCGTTTGAGAGTAAGAAGGAGGAGGAGAAGCGGAGATACAGGCTGATTCCGCATACTTTTTTGAATTGGTTGCAGACTTTTGCTATTCTTGCTAGTGTGGTGGGTGAAAAGGCGCTGAACATTGTTCGGCTCTTTTTTGCTACATGGATGCCATAGGGGAGGTGTATCGGACGTATGGTGGCTCAGGTATGACGAGCAGTTTCGCCACAGGAAGGCGGTTAGGCCTAGTATTCGGTGGGATCATAAGGATATAGGTCTGTGGATGCGATTGATGACGGCCCCGAAGTGCGTGAGCCAGCCCTTTCGGGGGTTGGCCGGGGGTTCCTCGGCGTCAGAAGCAGCAGGGGGGGTCAAGAAGGGTTGTTGCTGGCAGTTCAACAAGGGTTACTGCAAGTACGTTTCCGACTGTCGTTTCAAACGCGAGTGCTCCGGTTGTGGCAGTGCCCATAGCTTGGTGCGGTGTTTCAAGCGTCGTAGAGGGATGGAGTTCGAGGTTGCTCAGAAGAGGGGTGACCCCGGTGAGGGTGGACGTGATGGAGCCATTTCTAGAGATGTACCCAAATAGTGAGGCGGCGGCTTTATTGTTGGCTGGGTTTCGGGATGGTTTTAGGATTCCGTGTTCGGCAGTGGGAACGGGAGTTGCAGTGCGTAATTTGTCCTCGGCATTGCTGCGGCCTGAGGTGGTTTCTAAAAAAAATTGCGAAGGAGGTGTCAGCTGGGAGGGTTGTGGGCCCCTTTGTCGAGTGTCCTTTGCCGGATTTGTGGGTTTCACCTTTGGGGTTGGTCCCGAAGAAGGAGCCCAACAAATTTTGGCTCATTCATAATTTGTCTTACCCGGCGGGGTATAGATGATGGGTTATGTTCAGTGTCATATACGTCGTTTGATGAGGCGATTCGGTGGGTGCGTCGTTTTGGGCAGGGTGCATTGTTGGCAAAGACGGATATTGAGGCTGCGTTCCGCTTGCTACCGATTCACCCGGATAGTTTTCGTTTGCTTGGTTTTAAATGGGAGGGGCAGTTTTTTGTGGATTGTTGTTTACCTATGGGATGTGCTATCTCGTGTTCGCTGTTTGAAACGTTTAGTTCTTTTATGGAATGGGTAGTGCGGCAGGAGGTGGGATGGAGTTGTGTTGCATTACCTCGATGATTTTTTAGGGCCGGCAGGATCGAGGGTGTGTTCGGTTTTGTTGATGAAGCGGGTGTCTGGGAGTTTTCGGGTACCGTTGGTGCGTGAGAAAACGGAGGGCCCGTCTACGAAGGTGAAGTTTTTGGGGATTGAGATTGATAGCATAGCTATGGAGTGTCGGTTGCCTTTGGATAAGGTGGATGACTTGCGTTGTGAAGTGGGTTTGCTGCGGAATGCAAAAAAAGTGCAGCTTAGACAGGTTCAGTCCGTTTTGGGTAAATTGAACTTTGCCTGTAGGATTTTGTCTATGGGTCAGGTTTTTTGTAGGCGCTTGTCTATGGCCACCGCGAGGGTGAAGGCCCCGTTTCATTTTGTGCGGCTGTCGGCTGAGGTGCGTGCGGATATGGAGGTGTGGGAGCGTTTTTTGAGTGACTTCAATGGCAGTTCAGGGTGGATGGAGACGCCCATTTATAATGTGGATTTGGAGTTGTTTACGGACGCGTCAGGTTCGTGTGGTTACGGGGCCTTTTGTCAGGGGCAGTGGAGCGCGGGGGCTTGGCCGGAGGAATGGAGGGTTGCTGGTTTGCTTGGGAACTTGGCTTTGTTGCAGTTGTTCCCTATTGTTTTAGCTACCGATTTGTAGGGGAATTTGTTGAGGAATAAGCGGGTGCGTTTTTGTTGCGACAATTTAGGGGTGGTGCAGGCGGTGAATAGTCAGTCGGCATATTCGCCCCCGGTGGTGTGGTTACTTCGTCATTTGGTTTTGAACGGTTTGAAGTTGAATGCTTGTTTTGTGCCAGTACATGTACCTGGGGTTGCTAGATCTATTGCTGATGCTCTTTCTCGTTTCCAGTGGGATCGTTTTCGCAGCTTGGTTCCGGGCGCGGATGTGACGGGTCTGCTGTGTCCTCAGTGGCTCTGGAGCGTGGCTTTGGGGTCTCGTTAGATCTGATTGAACGGTCCGTGAGTAGCAGTACATGGTCGGCTTATTCTTCTGTGTGGTCGCAGTGGGAACGTTTGATGGAGCAGGTGGGGGGATGCAAGGGGGTTGAGGATTTTCACTCGTTGCTGGTTTACTTTGTGGGTATGTCATTTAGCGATGGTTTGTCTTTCTCTGTTGCTGCTAAAAAGGTGGCGGCTTTGTCTTTTTGGTTGCGGATGCGAGGTTTGGCCGATGTGTCCCGGAGTTTTTTTGGTGAGACAAGCTTTGAAGGGGTATCGTCGCAGTGTGGTGAGGAAGGATTCCCAACGCCCGGTTTCTTTTCAGGTTCTGCAGTTATTGTGGGATCGGGCGGGGAGTGTGTGCTTTCTTTGGGGCCTTTCGGGTTTCTGAGCTGGTGGCTGCTAGTCGTGTGCGTGGGGGTGGTTTATTGCAGGAGGATGTGAGTATTTACGAAGATGGATTGCGGTGTGTTTTGCGTAGGTCCAAAACGGACGAGGTGGGCAGGGGGGTGTGCATTTTGTTGTGGCCTCTGCCGGGATCGGTGGTGTGCCCAGTTCGATGTTTGGAGGACTTTCTGGCGCTTTGGCCGTGTGGGGGGGGGGGCTGTATTGTTGGTACATTTGGATGGCTCGGCTTTGTCTCGCTATAAGTTTGTAGCAGTTTTTCGGAAGTGTTTGACAGCAGTGGGTTATGTGGCGAATGAGTTTGCGTCTCATTCCTTTCGTATTGGCGCGGCTACGGAGGCCGCTAGATGGGGTTTGGGTGAGGATGTCATTATGCGGATTGGCCGGTGGGAGTCTGCGTGTTTTCATTCGTATATTCGTCCTCACATGTTGTAAGGTTGGTTTGTGGATGGGGAGTGCTGTCTGTTAGTGAATCGTTAATTGCATGTTTGGGTCACTGTTTCTTTTGTTTGTTTGCAGGTTCGCGTTCTTGTTTGGCGTGGATTTTCGGCCATTCTTATGTATACTGGGGAGCGTTAAGAGCGGACGTGCGGAGAAGTGGTGGGCAGTTAGGTTTCCAGCCGGATGAGTTGCAGGTCCGGTGGATCGGTTTGCGGGGTATGTTGTGGGGGCGTGTGTTGCCTGAATTCCATGCTTTTGCCTCCTTGGACAGGTGTCCTGATATTGTGGTTTTGAATGTGGGTGGGAATGAATTAGGTGTTCGCCGCTCGAGGGATGTCATCCGGGATATCAAATTGGATCTGTTGCGTTTAATGGAGGAGTTCCCGGATTTGTTGGTTGTGTGGTCGGAAGTGGTAGCGAGGAGTTCATGGCGTTTTGCGAGGTCAGTGGACCGAATCAACAAGGCTCGGGCGAAGTTGAACAAGGAGGTAGGGCGTTTCGTACGGCGGCAGGGCGGTTTTGTGGTTCGCCACAGGGAGTTGGAGGTGGCTTTGCCTCAATTTCTCAGGTCTGACGGGGTGCACCTTAATGAGATTGGTATTGATTTGTGGGCACTGGGGCTTCAGGAGGGTTTGGAGACAGCGTTCAGGGTGTGGCGGAACGTCCATAGGTGAGGTGTCTCCTATGTGCGTCAATGGCAGGTTAACGGGGGGGTCCTGGAAGGCAATACTATGTTAGGGTTGCCTTCTAGGATCCTTCCGCAAAGTGAATGTTATTACATTGTATTTATATGTTTGTATTTATTTGTTGATATTTATTAATGTATGCTTTAAAATGTTGTTGGAGTATTATTGCTGTTTAATAAACGGCTGCTATGACCTTTCCACCAAGAATTATGGACTACGTGTGTTAATGGGGTTGAGAGGAGTTGTGGGTGGTGTTAAGGGTCTGGGAAGATCTTACCTCCCTAAGTCAACATATAGCCAATGTAATTCGGAGCTAACTTCAGCATAAAGATGAGCAAGGAGTTCTGGAAGTGATGATATGGCCCCCACAGAGACCTGATTGCAACATAGAGTCTGTCTGGGCTTACATGAAGAGAGAGAAGGATCTTTGTAAGCCTACATCCACAGAAGATCGGTGGTTAGTACTTAACAATGTTTGGAACAACCCTGCTGAGTTCCTTCGAAAACTGTGTGCAAGTGTACCTAGAAGAAATGATGCTGCTTTGAAGGTAAAGAGTGGTCACACAAAATATTGATTTGATTTAAATTTCTGTCACAGGGCGCCGGCTTCACGCTCCTTCCCTTCGCTGCCGCTGGCGCCCTGCTATAACTTTGGAGCAAGGACATGCACTGTGTCCTCGTCTCCAGGGCAACGGGGGGCAGGGAGGACCCGGTAGTGCACGCCTTCTTAGCGTGGTTGGCGTCCTCCGCTCACGTAGTTTCGGTTAAAAGTCTGAGTGCTGAACTGAGCACTCGGCAGGATGCAGGGGGATGAGTCATGTGACACTGGTTACGTCACATGAATCCCTCTCTCTCCTATTTAACAGGCAGCCTGCTGGCCACAGGTTGCCTGTGATTAAGGTCCTATACCTTGTGTATACTCCGTTGGCAATTTACTTGGTATTTGTATTTCGGCTTGTTACTCGATTTTGTCTCTTGCTTGCTCCTTTTGTACTGATTGCATCTCCTGGTATTTGACTTCTGCTTGACTTTGACTTATCCTCTCTTGCTTCCTGTCTCTTGCTTGCTTCTCCTGGCATTGACTCTCGGATTGTACTTTGACGCTGGTACCGCCTTGACTTCCTGGTTTTGACCTTGCTAGTTCGACCTCTGTTTGTTTATTCCTCCGCACTTACGCAGGTTAGGGATCGCCACCCAGTTGCGCTCCGTTGCGTAGGACGGGTAAGTGCAAGTAGGCAGGGACAGGAGTGGGTGGAGTCAGTTTGCACCTTCCCTATTCCCCTACTTGTGACAATTTCTCTTTTGTTCATTCACTTTGTATTTTGTTAATTGGTAAAAATATTCTATTGACCTTTCTATTTTTGAAAACTTTATTACCGTACTTTGCAGCATTTTCCCAGATCTGGGAAATCACGATTAGGTACGCAATTGCAGTCAGTTTAGACTGCGATTGCGTTCCAATGTTCAGTTTTGCATGCGCGTGATAAAAAAACGACTGTGGTACCCAGCCCCGAACTTCTTCACAGAAGTTCAGGTTTGGGTTCGGTGTTGTGTAGATGTTATTATTTTCCCTTATAACATGGTTATAAGTGAAAATAATAGCATTCTGAATATAGAATGCTTAGTAGGTGATCAATTGAGGGTTAAAAAAAATATAAAAAAATTAACTCACCTTCTCCTCTTGATCGCGTAGTTCCCGGTCTCTTCTATAATGATGAACTACTGGCTAAAGGACCTGTGGTGACGTCAGATCACATGCTCCAATCACATGGTCCATCACCGGTGATGGAGCATGTGATTGGAGCATGTGATCTGACGTCACCACAGGTCCTTTAGCCGGTAGTTCATCATTAAAGAAGTAAAGAAGAGAACGGGAACTACGCGATCAAGAGGAGAAGGTGAGTTAATTTTTATATTTTTTTTAACCCTCAATTGATCACCTACTAATCATTTTGTATTCAGAATGCTATTATTTTCCCTTATAACCATGTTATAAGGGAAAATAATACAGTGAATAGACTGTCACCTAGCAACCGCGCGTGAAAAACGCACCGCATCCGCACTTGCTTGCGGATGCTTGCGATTTTCACTCAGCCCTATTCACTTCTATGGGGCCTGCGTTGCGTGATAAGCGCACAATATAGAGCATGCTGCGATTTTCACGCAACGCATAAGTGATGCGTGAAAATCACAGTTCATGTGCACAGCCCCATAGAAATGAATAATCTGTCTCCTCCAGAGGTCTTCTAATGACCTCATGGGGGACACAATATCTGCCAAAAATAAATTAAAATATAAATAATTAAAAAATACAAATACATTTTTTTTTAAATGCTGTCGCTAACGGAAACCATTGCCATAGTCATAATGATTTAATAATAAGAATTTGCGGTTTTCCCCAAATTAAACCTGAAAAAAGGGAAGAACCATATGCTGTCAAGTAAAAACATCACAAAACTTATTTTGGTAGTACAAACAAATAAAAAAGTTAGGGCTTATTTACATGACTGTGGTTTGGTCACGCATCAGAGCCATATTTTTTTGCGGCTCGGGTGCGGACCCATTCACTTCAATGCGGCTGCAAAAGATGCGGACAGCACTTTGAAAAGACAACATTGCTTACCGGTAATTGTTTTTCTCGATACCCATGACGGCACCCCATGCGACCAGGGACCTCCCATCCGGGACAGGAAACCTGAGAAGATAAAAGGTTCACACCCCCACCAAGCACCAGTGATAGTAATAAACAGTACTCCGGAGGTGAATACACGTAAGAAAGAGAGAGAGAGAGATCCAATACGGTACATTATATCTCTTCAATACTCAAGAGAGAAACTCTCAGAAACCTATAAGGAAGTAGCGGGCTACTCCGCATATAACCTAATAAAGGGTAACTAAAAAGCCTATTAGTTTTTTTTTGTTATTTTTTGTTAGGGAAGGTAAAATTTTGGGGGTGCCGTCATGGGTATCGAGAAAAACAATTACCGGTAAGCAATGTTGTCTTCCCCTCACCCATGACGGCACCCCATGCCAGATAGACTATTAATGAGAAACTAGGGGGGGACAACCGCCTGAAGCACCTTCCTACCAAAGGCGGAATCCGTGTGAAGTTGGAGCCTGTAATGCTTTAAAAAAGTATGTTGCGAGCTCCAAGTTGCTGCTCTACAAATTTGGGCCAGGACGTAGCTACCGCTCGGGTGGAGTGGGCTCTAAACCCTGAAGGGGGGCGAGAGACCCTGCGCTAAATAGGCTTCGGAAATAGCCCTTTTAACCCATCTAGCAATAACTGCCGTGGACACTTTCCGCCCCTTATTCCTACCCCAAAACTGAATAAGGAGGTTTTCTTCCAACCTCCAGGCCGAGGTAGACTCCAAATAAGCAAGCAGACATCTTTTGACGTCCAGGCAATGATACTCCCTTTCTAAACTATTAGAGGGATTAGGGCAAAAGGATGGAAGGACAACATCCTGACTTCTATGGAAGTCCGAAACCACCTTTAGCTGGAAGGACGGGAGAGGCCTAATAATAACTTTGTCGTCCAAGACCTGGGTATAAGGAGGAAAAGCCGAGAAAGCTTGAATCTCTGAGATCCTCCTAGCTGAAGTAATGGCCAGTAAAAAGGACATCTTAAAGGAGAGCATATCTATGGGTATGTCTGACAAGGGCTCAAAAGGTTTCTGTGACAGGGCCGTCAAGACTGTGTTTAGGTCCCAAGGAGGGGACAAGGGTCTTATCGAAGGGCGGATCCAAGGATGCAGGGCCAGCTGGGAATCGAAGAAGTAACTTAAGGCTGCCACATGTACTCTTAGGGTGGAAGCCCTAAGCTCCTTATCCAAGCCAGCTTGTCAAAAGTCTAGGACCCTAGAGACATTTGGAGGAGAGAAGGGGTCAGGATTGATCCCTAAAAAGGAGGAAAAGACTTCCCAGATTTTATCATATTTTCTGGCTGTGGTGGCTTTCCTACTTCCCAAAATGGTGGATACTATAGATTGGGACAGACCCCGACCTAACCAAATCTCCCTCTCAGCCTCCATGCTGCCAGATGCAAAATTTCTGGATTGGGATGCAGGATCGGGCCTTGATATAATAGATCCTCCCGAGGGGGCAGAATCCAAGGGGGGGCTATTGCTAGGTCCAGGAGGCAGGAGTGCCAGGACCTTTTCGGCCACACTGGGGCCACTAGGGTAATTGTCGCTTTCTCCCTCTGGACTTTTTTCAGGACCTGTGGAATTAGGGAAAAAGGAGGGAAGGCGTAACCCACCTCCTGAGTCCAGTTCTGTGCTAATCCGTCTAAAGCTGTTGGATTGTCCAGACGATTTATGGAGAAGAACCTTTCCACTTTCCTGTTCTTTCTGGAGGCAAATAGGTCGACCGTGGGGAGGCCGAATTTCTGCGTTAACTGGGAGAAGACCTCTGGGTTTAGGCAGCAGTCTCCCTGTTTTAGCTGGGTGCGACTCGGCTACTATGTTCTCTTTCCCCTTTATGTGGACTGCCGACAGGGATAGATGTTTCTGTTCCGCTAACTGAAAGATCTGGTGACAGAGTGTTGCCAGAGAAGGTACCCTTGTTCCGCCTTGATGGTTGATGTATGCCACTGTTGTCAAGTTGTCCGAGTATAGAATTATGTTCCTGAAGGATATGTCCGGAGTTATCGCTTTTAAGGCAATTTCTACTGCTTTTAGTTCTTTGAAGTTCGAGGTGGCTTTCCTGGTATTCAAATCCCACCTCCCTTGCCAACCTTTGTTCTCCGAGTGGGCCCCCCAACCCCACGGGCTGGCGTCCGTTGTTATTACTATCGGATCCTGAAAGGACCATGGTACTCCTGCTGAGAGATTCTCTGTCATAGTCCACCAAAGAAGAGACACTCTCGCCTCTGCGGATAAGTGGAAAATCCGGTCCAACGACTGCTTGCAGCCGTCCCATTGGCGCAGGATGCATGATTGTAGCTTCCTTGTGTGGGCCTGCGCATATAGGACCGCTGGAAAGGTTGCTGTCAGGTGGCCCAGCACTGCCATTGCCCTCCTGAACGAGCAGAGCTAGGATCTGAAAAGATCCCAAACATGCTCCCTGATGGAGAATATCTTGGCGGACGGAAGGAAGGACTTTTCTACTCGGGAGTCTAAAAGGATGCCTAAAAATACACAATTCTGAGATGGTGTTAGGCAAGACTTTTCCCAATTTATTTTCCAGCCCAAGCTCTTTAACAGGGCGCAGGAAACTCCGATGTTTTGAATCAAGCCTTCCTTGGTCTGGGAAATAAACAGGAAGTCGTCTAAATATGGCAGCAACGGAACCCCTGACAACCTTAGGAAGGAGGCTACTTCCGCAATCACTTTTGTGAAGATTCTGGGGGCTTGAGAAACCCCAAAAGGCAGGGCTCTGTATTGCAGGTGCAGACATTCCCCCTGAACCCAGACTGCTGTCCTCAAATATTTTTGGGAGGACACATGAATTGGCACGTGGTAGTACGCGTCCTCTAAGTCCAGAGTCGCCATCCAGCAATCCTTTGATAGATCTATGGCCGACCTTATGTCTCCATGCGAAATTTCTTGTAGCTGAGGAATCTGTTTAATTTCTTCAGGTTTAGGATTACCCAGAAGGAGCCATTGGGTTTTTTCACTAAAAAAAGAGGGGAGTAAAAACCCCTGCCCCTCTCTGCCTGCGGAACCGGGACAACCACCCCTTTTCGCAGAAGCAGCAGGACCTCTGACTCTAAGGCCTGTCTCTTGACTAGATCCTTGGGGTAATCTGTCAGTATGAACGAATCCTGGGGACGAGTCAGAAGCTCCAGCCGGAACCCCTCTCCAATCCCTCCCAGGATCCAGCCGTTCTTGGTTATGTTTTTCCAGGCTGGGAGAAAGAGAGATAATCTTCCCCCTACCTGGGGTTCGGCGTCATTGCTTATCTTTGGGTCTTTGATCTTGGGGCTTAAAAAGGAAACCTCCGGATTTCTTAGGAAATTTATCCTTTTCCCTTCTATCATACTGCCTACCCTTTTGCCTTTTACCTTGGTATCTACGAAAAAAGGGGGGGCGTTGAGGAGCTGGAAAACCCTTCTTCTTGTCTGAGGCTTTTTCAAGTATATCGTCGAGGGAAGATCCAAAGAGCCTGTCACCCTCACAGGGGATAGAGCATAACCTAGCCTTAGAACCCTGATCAGCTTTTCAGGACTTCAGCCAAATAGCTCTTCTAGCCGCATTGGACATGGCGGATGATCTGGCTGAGAACCTAACTATATCTGTGGGGGCATCGGCTAAAAAATCGACAGCCTTAAAAATGGTGGGAAGGGAGGCCAAAACTTCTTCTCTTGGCTTCTTCTCACTGAGATGCTGTTCTAACTGTTCCAGCCAGATATGCAGTGACCTAGAGACCCATGACGCTACAACCGCCGGTCTCAAGCAGGTAGAGGATGATTCCCAGGCCTTCTTTAAATAAAAATCAGCTTTTTTATCCAGAGGATCAGACAGGCTACCCAGGTCATTAAACGGTAGAGCAGACTTCTTGGCAATCTTCGCCACCGGAGCGTCAACAGTAGGGGCCTTGTCCCAACAGGCTGCTACTTTCTCATCAAAGGGATATTTCCTTTTAACGGAGCTTGGAATAAAAAACTTCCTATCAGGATTCTTCCATTCCTTTTTAATTAATGCCTGAACATTCTCGTGAATGGTGAAAACCCTCTGCTTTCTGGGACCTAACCCCTGAAAGGCAATATCTGCTGTCGACTTCTAACTGCATAGTTGCTCTGACCGCTTTAAGGAGGTTTTGGGTATCTTCGGGTGAGAAGTAGGAACCCCCTGTTTCTTCCTCTGCTGACGAAGTAGCATCATTAGAGAGTAACTGGCCTGCTTCTCTTTCCTCCACGTCAGAATGGTCTATATCCAAATCCCTAATATCCGGAGATTTTTCCGGAGACCGCGGGCGATTCTTACTCAAGGATTTTAAGGAGGCTTTCACCTCAGATCTTATTAAAGACCGCATATTCTTGGAAAGGCTCTGGGACTCCTCCGCCACCAACTTATCGATACATGGGGTGCTTAACGGCTTAGAATAGGAGGAAGCTAGGGGGGCCTTACATCCTGCACACTCCTTATGCTTCGTTTTAGAGGCCGCTTTTTTGGGGGTCTTTGCCACCTACACAAATCAAGCAGATAACACCCCATTAATAAGAAAAGGATACATCTCACCAAAGATCCTTTTTTAGCCCCCACTCCTCAGGACTGGTACCGGACTCGCGGGCCTTGAGGGTTCCAGGGGTTCGGCACGTCCGTCTGCAGGCTCTGACATCTTTGCTGGAAACCAAGAGCCTCTTCAGCACCACACTGTGTGCCACATCAGCCGGCTGGGTTCCCCCCCTCTGACCCATTTATATTTTAAAGGACGCGCCAGGGCACACATCGGCGCTTTACCCGACTTCCGGGTCAAGCCCCGCCCCCCGCGTCGGGGCGCGCGCAGACGCCCCCTCCGACAGGAAGACGGGCAACCCGGGAGCAAGGAGGGATGTGGGGGAAGAAGGCCAGACTATAGGCAGCAGCCCCGGAGAGCATAACGCCACCTGGGGGAGGCCACCCACCGGATAAGAACCTGGGCCTCCCCCCGGCTGCAGGTGAGAACCGACGTGAAGCTTCCCAGGGACTTCCTATCCGGAGGACAGGAAACCTGAACTGGTGCTTGGTGGGGGTGTGAACCTTTTATCTTCTCAGGTTTCCTGTCCCAGATGGGAGGTCCCTGGTCGCATGGGGTGCCGTCATGGGTGAGGGGAAATTATGTCATGTTCTATTCTTGTCTGTTTTGCAGACATGAATAGGCATTTCTATAAAGGGCGGCATCTGTGTTTTGTGGACCGTTTTGTGAACAAGCCCTTATAGTCACTAAACCACCATGTGCACAAAATCACAAAAATTGCCTAGAAATTCAGACCTCTTTTTAGGCCCGGTCATGAAGGGCTTAAAGAGGTATTCCCATCTCAGACAATGGGAGCATATCGCTACGATATGCCCCCATTGTCTGATAGGAGCGGGTCCTCTGGGACACGCACCTACAACGAGAATGAAGTGTGGAGTGCTGTGGCTGGAGGACCCCGGATTTTTCAGGGGTCCGTCCACAACCAAGGGCTCCTCGCAGAGAAGTAAATGGGAGCGCATCGTGCATGCGTGGCCCTTGCTCCCTTTCATTACTATGGGGCAGATGGCAATAGCCGAGCCAGTGCTCGGCTATTTTCAGCGGCCCCATAGAGATTAATGGAGGGCGGCTGCGCATGCGCAGTGCGCCCTCTGTTTATTTCCCGGCTCCGTTCTCATTGTAGGTGCGGGTTCCAGCAGTGGGACCCGCAACTATCAGACAATGGGGGCATATCCTAGTGATATGCCCCCATTGTCTGAGATGGGAAAACCCCTTTAAGTTAATATAAGCATATGGCAAAGAAAATATGACACACAGTTCATTTATATCATTCTTCCCCTTTAAGTTAATATAAGCATATAGCAAAGAAAATATGACACACAGTTCATTTATATCATTCCTCCCCTTTAAGTTAATATAAGCATATGGCAAAGAAAATATGACACACAGTTCATTTATATCATTCCTGTGAGTGCTCCTATGGAGTACTGGCTGTTCTGTGTGAGTCATGGGATACACATGCTGAAGTGAAATTAATACTGTCCGCATCTTCAACTTTAAATCAGTCAGGTTAGAATATAGTATGCAAGCCAAAGAGCATACCTTGTCTAAAAAAAAAAAGAAGGTAAGCGTTGGCTGATGGCATCCCTTTCTAGCCCCTGAACATGCCCACATCGCTAGGCCATTCTGGGATATTGAGTATGATGGACAATGTATCCTGCTTAAATGGCTTATCCCATGATTGATGTAAAAAATGAAAATCAGACATCATATAGTACATGGCAATCTCTAACAAAGCCAGAAACAGCCCTGTACCTCACACGGATCTATAAATCTCCCCATTCATTGCTCCAATTGCTCTGTTAGATTATCTTCAGCCCAGTAGCTCAATGGGTGTGCCCTTTCTGCTGCAGCTTTATCCCTGTAACTGCCACAGCATCTAACAGAAGGTATGGCTGGTAGCAGTTGAAGATTTAAACTAAGCACATTTGACCAGCTCAGTGAGATGGATAAAAAAAAAATAAGGAAAAGAACAGGTGGCACTATACAGATATATTTTATTGAATAGCTCACTGGCTATACTAAATGTATAATTACATGCAATTACAAAAGTATTCAGATCCAGGTGCTGGTTTGAAAAATGTAGAATATGTTTCACGACACAACCCTTTTAAGTTTTTTTTTTTAACCGATCACCAAAATGACTCGTTAAAAGTGGTTGCCAAAATAGAAGTATATTGCTGTGGAGGGTGCAATGACTTGGTGCAGACTGATACATTGCTGTTTGTCTGAAATAATTTTAATCTCTATCGGTTGCCCTCTTGTGGTGAGAGGAAGAACTGTTTATAGATCTAATGATACAACACTGCAGAAACACTATGGGGCACATTTTGGGGCAATTTAGATGCCACTCTTAATAAGGCCCTATAGCTGGTGCTATATCGCCGAAGTTATGTAGAGGCACAAGCCGATTCTAAATGCAGAGGCACAAACGTTGATTCTAAATGCAAGACAGCTTCCTTGCCGGCTTACATTTACTGTATACAATTTTCTACGCCTAAACCAGGCTCAGAAAATGACGAATGAGACGGGCCTGCTGGCCTGTCCCCTTCCCTGCCTACACCACACCCACTTTTTTAGACCTGGCGTGAGCGGGTAAGAGGTCATAGATTCTGCCGCACCATGACGTGCGACAGAATCTACACTAGATATACACCACAAAGGTGGCATATATCTGGTCATAAAGGATCACCTATAAAACTATCCTGATTTATGTAAACCATCCTGTAGGGCATATTCAGTTTTGTTGTAGTCCCTATTTCAAGAGAGAAGGCATTTGCATGTTGATACACTCATTATATATCACGACCGGATTGCCGATCACATATGTGACGCAAAGGGAGGAAAAAGGAAGGCCCTGTCCAAGGGAGAGGGAAAGATGGTGACCCCTAACTCACCTTGAGGCTGGCACCTGACTGCCCTGACATCCCTAGACGGGTTTCTCACCCGTACATCGATCACGTGCCTAAACCCTGGCTTTCCCTAAGATGAGCCCTACGTAGTGAATAGGGCGGTGGGAACACTAGTCCGCACCACTAACACTAAGGGGAAACACTAGGGAGAAGACAGACAATACTGACAAACACATATAGTCCCAGGTGGGCTACAACAAACAAACAACAGGGATCCGGAGGGTAACGCTCTGGTACGACAACCAGGGATAACAGCTACACAGCTCCAGTGGGTCAGTATAGAAGTCCAGGCAGGAAACTCTATATCTGGCAACCAGAGAAGTGGGAGAGGGGAATACAAGGAGGTTGGGAGTGCTGGAGAAGAAACAGCTGAGGAGAAGAAGCTACGGATCCTTGAGTGAGACAAAAAGGATTGCAAGGCAAACCCAGAAAGCTACCATTAAGTAACAGCACTATCTTTAGACATAGAGAGCACAGCCACCCGCTGCGACTTCCTGACCCTCGGTATAACGGAGTCAGACGTGGCTCTTGACACCCTCGTGACATTATACAGATATGAATAAAGTTATTTGTGATGCTTTTTTTTCCAGGGATTTGGGATTCTAGAACTATGATGCTTTATCTAAGGCTAGAAAATAACACCGCCACCTTCCTTTGTGTTAAAACGCTATTCACCTAGTAGTTCCTTCTGCTCAGTTTAGGAAAACTCTCTTAACTGAAAGTTATGAAAATCAGTTATGTAAGTGAATATTCATCCAAAGGAAAGGAAATCCAGCACCAGGACTGATGCTATGATTAAGATCATGCCTGTGATTAAAAAGCGTTAGTGTTAGGCCCCTTTCACACGGGCGAGATTTCCGCGCGGATGCGATGCGTGAGTTGAACACATTGCACCCGCACTGAATACCGACCCATTCATTTCTATGGTGCTGTTCACATGAGCAGTGATTTTCACGCATCAAGTATGCATTGCGTGAAAATCGCAGCATGCTCTATATTGTGCGATTTTCACGTAACGCATGCCCCATAGAAATTAATGGGGTTGCGTGAAGATCGCAAGCATCCACAAGCAAGTGCAGATGCGGTGCGATTTTCACGCACGGTTGCTAGGAGACGATCGGGATGGAGACCCGATCATTATTATTTTCCCTTATAACATGGTTATAAGGGAAAATAATAGCATTCTGAATACAGAATGCCTAGTCAAATAGCGCTGGAGGGGTTAAAAAAAATTAAAAATTATTTAAAGGGAACCTGTCACCCAAAAATCGCCTATTAAGCTGTTTACAGTACCTTATAGTGCTGTATAGTCGTTTCTTGATGCACTTTTTGTTCGTTTTGCCGCATGTATGCTCACTCAGAAATCGTTGTTATATTCAGCTGCTGCCCCGTGCTTCAAGTCAGGCTTGAAGTCACGGGGGCAGCGGCCTCGGCGTCTTACATGGCCCTCTCCCCGCCCCCTGCCTCTGTGACTGACACCCGAACTCCGAATCCGAGACCGCGCTCAACGGCCGCATGCGCAGTAAAGGGCGGCAGGAGCGCGGTCCCGGCTGCCGCGCGTACTACTCGCCGTCTTACTTTCGCCGCACTGCGCATGCGCCCGACATCCTGTATCAAACGCGCCCGCGCCCAGATGCCGGGCGCGGGCGCGTTTGATACAGGATGTCGGGCGCATGCGCAGTGCGGCGAAAGTAAGACGGCGCGTAGTACGCGCGGCAGCCGGGACCGCGCTCCTGCCGCCCTTTACTGCGCATGCGGCCGTTGAGCGCGGTCTCGGATTCGGAGTTCGGGTGTCAGTCACAGAGGCAGGGGGCGGGGAGAGGGCCATGTAAGACGCCGAGGCCGCTGCCCCCGTGACTTCAAGCCTGACTTGAAGCACGGGGCAGCAGCTGAATATAACAACGATTTCTGAGTGAGCATACATGCGGCAAAACGAACAAAAAGTGCATCAAGAAACGACTATACAGCACTATAAGGTACTGTAAACAGCTTAATAGGCGATTTTTGGGTGACAGGTTCCCTTTAACTCAGCTTAGTCCACTTGATTGCGTAGCCCGGCATCTCGTCTGTCTCCTTTGCTGAACAGGACCTGGGGTGAGCATTAATTACATGAAAAGGACCTGTGATGACGTCACTCCGGTCATCACATGTTCCATCACATGATCCATCACCATGGTAAAAGATCATGTGATAGAACATGTGATGACCGGAGTGACGTCATCACAGGTCCTGTTCATGTAATTAATGCTCACCACAGGTCCTGTTCAGCAAAGGAGACAGAAGGAGATGCCGGGCTACGCGAACAAGTGGATTAAGGTGAGTTAAATAATTTTTATTTATTTTTTTAACCCCTCCAGCGCTATTGTACTATGCAGTCTGTATTCAAAATGCTATTATTTTCCCTTATAACCATGTTATAAGGGAAAATAATACAATCTACAGAACACCGATCCCAAGCCCGAACTTCTGTGAAGAAGTTGTGCGATTTTTTTCACACAACTGCAAAACGCATTACAATGTTTTGCACTCGCGCAGAAAAATCACGGGTGTTCCCGTAACGCACCCGCACATTTTCCCGCAACGCCCGTGTGAAAGAGGCCTTAGTGTACCCATTTCTTCTGTGGATGATTTTATTCACAATGGAAAGACGACGGCAAGTTTTAGTATAGACACTGACGAGTGAGTTCAGTGTGAGAAACTCGCAGCATGTGGCAGTGGGAGTTTCTGTTCTGAACTCTGCTCCTCATTACAATGAATTATAATGCGGTGAGTCTCTGCGAGACCTGAAATCTATTGAATTAAACTGACATATTGCTGTCAGTCTAATTCAGCAGATACAAGTCCAACAGGGACACACAGCATTATAAATCATTATAATGCTATGCGATCCTGTCAGAGGAGCAGAGTTCATAATGGGAACCAACACTGCCACATGCATCGAGTTTGGGTATTTTCACACTAGCGTTATTCTTTTCCGGTATTGAAATCCGGCAAAGGGTCTTAATACCGGGAAAAAAATGCATCAGTTTTGTCCTAATGCATTCTGAATTGTTCAGTATGCATCAGGATGTCTTCCGTTCCGTCCCTTGTACGGTATTTGACCGGACAAAATACCTCAGTTTGCTGCAGTATTTTTGCCGGACAAAATCCCGGAACAATACCGCACTTGTGGGACCCGGCATTAATTTCCATAAAGATGTATTAATGCCGGATACCATGTGTTCCGGAAATTGACTCATCGCCGGATCCGGTTTTTCAGTCTGCGCATGCACAGGTTTCTCTTTTGATCTTTGAAAAAAAATGTAATACCAGATCCGTTATTCCAGATGATACCGGATGTGCTGGATCCGGAAAAAAAAGCTTTTCATTTGTATATGCCTGCTGGATTCTAACAACGCTAGTGTGAAAGTACCCTTTCTCACACTGAACTCACTCGTCTGTGTCTGGCTCCTGGTGCTGAATGACATTTCCTTTGGATGTATGTGCAACGTAATCTTAGTGAGATCCATGATACTGGCAAGCTGGTTTCTTTCTTTCATCTCACAAGGGCTTATTCACACCTTTCTGTCTTGTTGCATGCTGCCTGGCTTCAAAAAGAATTTGCTGAGTTTCATACTATGCTCCTGCCTAAGAGCTGGTGAATTGGGTTTCTGTATTGAAGGATTATTTTCTTCTTGTAAAGTTAAAGCATGCAATGGCATTAGGATATCTCATCACCAGGGGTGGATTGGCCATACACCTTACCGGGAAATTTCCTGGTGGGCCGATGTCCAGGGGCTGCCTTAGCCCTCCTCACCACCGGCCAGTGGAAGTTTTTGGGGATGTATTTTGTGCTGTTGGCAGTATTTTGTGATGGACTGTGGTATTTGACTCTGTTGGGGTGGTATAATGTGCCACAATATGGTATTGCCCCATCTACTTGTATTAGGCCCTGCATTCCACAAATTGGACCCGACTAAAAAATGGGTCCACTTTTAGTATTTTTTCCAGGGCCGCTTTAATTTCCAAGTACACCCCTGCCCATCACGTTATGATAAGTGAGGATCCAGTCTTGAGAATGAAGGTGCTGCAGTGCTGGTTTAGTGCTGTGTCACCTGCAATGTTTTTTCTGCACAGTGGCACTCTTGACCACCAGATGTACATGGGATTGGCAATTCACTTGAACAGGACTGTGCGAACTGTTACCTACACAGTGGGTGGCCAGTATTGCTGCTGTGCGTGGAAATCAGTGCAGTGGTGAACCAGCTGAAGTCCCTTCATTCTCAAGATCAGTGGAGGATCGAGAGCTGAAACCTCCAAACATCGCAAAGTGATGGAGTCACTTAATAAGATAGGAATAACTCTTTCCCTAAACCAACACCACTACCTCATAACACTGTGAACAATGTCTCATGATTCAGGAGTACACATGCTGTTATTAGTCCCCGGTTGCCTAGTCTTGAGTTATGGTCACCACCATACTGTCTACAATTATCTTAGAATTACTTTACAATGTCTAGAGTCATACGAGTACATACTTCATTATTTATCAAAGGAAGTCTGTCACCTTCTAAATAGGCATGCTGCAAGTAGGCATGCAGCCATCTGTGGTAGGGGCTCTAAAACATAGCCATGCCTTTCTTGGCAAAATGTGGTCCCCTTAAAGGATAACTGTCATATTTTTTATTTATTTGCTAGTTTATTAGAGCTAGGCATGTATACCTGAGTTATTCTGTTAATGATTGCTAAAAGATCTGTAATTACCTTATAATAACAGATTTTATTAATGTCTCCTGTCCCTTTCTACTGTTCCCTTAAAGGGATTCTGTCACCTCCCCTAAGCCAAAAAACGATTTTAAAGCAGCCATGAAGCACAGCTTAGGCTACTTTCACACTAGCGTTCGTCGGTCCGCTCGTGAGCTCCGTTTGAAGGGGCTCACGAGCGGACCCGAACGCTTCCGTCCAGCCCTGATGCAGTCTGAATGGATGCGGATCCGCTCAGACTGCATCAGTCTGGCGGCGTTCAGCCTCCGCTCCGCTCGCCTCCGCACGGACAGGCGGACAGCTGAACGCTGCTTGCAGCGTTCGGGTGTCCGCCTGGCCGTGCGGAGGCGTGCGGATCCGTCCAGACTTACAAAGTAAGTCAATGGGGACGGATCCGTTTGAAGATGCCACAATATGGCTCAATCTTCAGGCGGATCCGTCCCCCATTGACTTTACATTGAAAGTCTGGACGGATCCGTACGAGGCTATTTTCACACTTAGCTTCTATATGCTAAAATAATGCAGACGGATCCGTTCTGAACGGAGCCTCCGTCTGCATTATTATGATCGGACCCGAACGCTTCCGTCCAGCCCTGATGCAGTCTGAATGGATGCGGATCCGCTCAGACTGCATCAGTCTGGCGGCGTTCAGCCTCCGCTCCGCTCGCCTCCGCACGGACAGGCGGACAGCTGTGGCAGGCAGACTGGAGAAAGCGCAGGGTGCAGCAGCCGATCGGCAATCCTCTGCGCTTCCTACCAGGCTGACTGAGGGAAAGAGCGAACATCGGACGTCACTGGGCTCGGCGCATGCCCAGTGACGAAGATGAAGCTGCCTGCCCTCAGTCTCCTGCTGATCGCACAGGCGCAGCCCTCAGTGGGTACTGCGCCTGTGCGAAAGTTCGTTCGGCGTGAGGGAAGGGGAGGAGAAGGAGGAGAGGCTGTGGCAGGCTGGGGGCGGTTAGACAGTGCAAGGAAGGCGGGCTGGGCACTGAAAGAGGGGCGGTACTGGGCTCTCTAAGAAGAAAAAAACGCCCCTCTGGGCACCTTCAGGACACATTTACATATCAATCAAAGTCGTTTTTTGCAGTAACTGCTGGACGGATTTCAAGATAAAAGAGCACAGCCTAATCCAGGTAAGCTGTGCTTCATGGCTGCTTTAAAATCGTTTTTTGGCTTAGGGGAGGTGACAGAATCCCTTTAAAAGACCGTTTCTAGGGCTCATCTGTCTCCCAACTTAATGTTAACAGAAGACAGAGGGGCGGTCCTTCACATTGCATGCCTGCATTAGGCTTCAGAGTGAGGAGGCGTGTCTCTCAGTAATCCAATCTGATTGGCTGGCAGGAAGCTGCTGGCTACAGCAAGTGTGTATGGGAAGTAAGGGAAGGCAGTTTTGGCCTCAAAGAACTGGCAGAGGAGCCATCTTGAGAAGATCCTCATATTGTAGGATTCAAGACAGCCGTAACTAAGGGGAAAACTCAAGGAAAACGGTGGTATGTGAAGAAACTAAAGATTGCTTTATGCATAATGCTGCTGCTGCAGCAGTAACATATGCTACGATTGATTTTTTATTGAAAATATGAGAGTTATCCTTTAAGGCTGCATTCACACCTGTGTGTGTTTTGTGGTCCGCAAATTGCGGATACACGAAAAAATAAACGGATGGCGTTCCGTATGACATGCAGGTTTTTTTTTTGCGGATCCATTGTAACAATGCCTTGTTAGCAAAATGGACAAGAATAGGACATGTTCTATCTTTTTTGCAGTGTGTTGTCCGCATTTATTGCGGACCCATTGAAATGAATGGGCCTGCATCCTATCCGCTAAAAAAATGAAACGGACACGTAAACAAAATACGGTCATGTGAATGTAGCCTAAAAATGCTTTGTTTTTATGCAAATAAGGTTTTTGGACACCTATGGGTGGGCTGCTTAGCTGGTGCACTACCGGTCTGCCTTAGTGTAGCCCAACTCATTCCCTTCTTGTCATATGGTAACACCTTCTAAAACAAATGAGTTGCCCAGTATTGCCTTTTTGTTTTAAATACCACTCCCTCCCTGCGGAGACCATTGAAGAGATGCATACTTACCTGCTCTCTGCTGTTTTCTGGCTCTGTTGGTGCCCCTTTGTCTTTACTGCACTTCAGTCTTAACATGTCAAGTTCCAGCAGGAACAAGGGTTACGTTCTGCTACAGCCAATGACTTTCCTCCTCAGTGATGTGTCACTTGGGCACATCACTGCTAATACCAGCCAGAACTGAGTAGTGGAAACAGGGTTGTTATGCTTCACTTCACAGGTCTAGTTGGGAGGGGTGTCCCATTTTTAGGTTATGTTCATACGTTTTCTCATAGATGTACATAGTTTTAGCTTTCCAGAACACACAGATGCTGAAAGCTGTTGCTCAAAATCAGACTGTTACAGTAACATCTGCTTATGTTTCTATTCTACCTACAGTTGTGGTCAAAAAGTTTTGAGACAAACAAAAATTTTGGTTTGCAGCTTCAGAGTTTTTGAATCTTTTTGTCAGATGCTTCTGAGGTACAATTTTACTCATTTCATACTTTTATTTACTTTTATGAACAAATACATCAAGTTTATTGAAAGACTCAATATTTCCAGTGTTTAATTTTCTTTTTCAAGACTTCTGCAATTCGCCCTGCCATTCTGGATATCAGCTTCTGGGCAAAAACCTGACTTTTAACACCCATTCTTGCTTAATCCGTGCTTGGCGTTTTGAGGATTGACCGCAGGATCTCAGTGGGAAAGAGATCTTGGGAGTTTCCTGGCCATAGACGCAAAATATCAATGTTTTGTTAACTGAGCCACTAAGGTTATCACTTTTACCTTGTGACATGGTACTCCGTCATTGCGGGAAAAAGCATTGTTCATCACCAAATTCTTCCTAGATTGTTGAGAGAAGTTGCTGTTGGAGGATGTTTGGATACCATTCTTTATTCATGGCAGAGTTTTAGGCAAATTTTAAATGAGCCTACTCTTTTGGATGAGAAGCAACCCATCACATGAATGTCCTCATGATGCTTTACTGTTGGCATGATACAGGACTCATGGTATCACTCACCTTTTCTTTTCCAATAATTTTTCCAGATGTCTCAAACAGTCTGAGAAAATCACTTTACCCCTGTCCTCTGCAGTCCAATCACCATACTTTCTGCAGAATGTCAGTCTGTCCTTCATGTTTTTTTTTGGAGCCCTTGCAACCCTTCTTGATACCAGTCCATCCTCAAAAAACCTTTAGGCCTCATGCACACGACTTATTTTTTTGCAGTCTGCAAAAAGGGGTTCCGCTGTTCCGTGATCCGTGTCCGTTTTTGTTTCCGTGTGTCTTCCCTTATTTTTGGAGGATCTCCAGACATGAAGGAAAGTAAAAAAAAATCTCAGTCAAGTTTGCCATGCTAATGATAGGAATAAAACTGACACGGACGCGGATAACAATCTTGTGTGCCTCCGCATTTTTTCACTGACCCATTGACTTGAATGGGTCCGCAAACCGTTTTACGTGAAAAAAATAGGACAGGTTATATTTTTTGGACGGACTGAAACCACGGATCCCGGACGAGGACCCATTGAAAGTCAATGGGTCCGCAGAAAATAGCAAAAAAAGGAACAACGGACACGGAATGAAACAACGGTCGTGTGCATGAGGCCTTATTTTGTATATTTTCCTGAGAAAGATCTACACTGATGGCGACCTGATTTTGTACCTGATCGTCCTGGCACTTGCTGGACTTTCTTGGGCACTCTGAAGCCTTCATCACAGAATTTGAACCTCTCTATTTAAAGATTTTGATGATCCTATAAGGCCCCTTTCACACGGGCGAGTATTCCGCGCAGATGCGATGCGTGAGTTGAACGCATTGCACCCGCACTGAATACCGACCCATTCATTTCTATGGGGTTGTTCACATGAGCTGTGATTTTCACGCATCACTTATGCGTGAAAATTCATAGAAATGAATGGGGTTGTGTGAAAATCGCAAGCATCCGCAAGCAAGTGCGGATGCGGTGCGATTTTCACGCACGGTTGCTAGGAGACGATCGGGATGGAGACCCGATCATTATTATTTTCCCTTATAACCTGGTTATAAGGGAAAATAATAGCATTCTGAATACAGAATCACCATGGTAAAAGATCATGTGACGTACCATGTGATGACCGGAGTGACGTCATCAAAGGTCTTTACCTGTATTTAATGCTCACCACAGGTCCTATTCAACAAAGGAGACAGAAGGAGATGCCGGGCTTCACGATCAAGTGGACTAAGGTGAGTTAAATTATTTTTTATTTTTTTTTAACCGCTCCAGCGCTATTTTACTATACATTCTGTATTCAGAATGCTATTATTTTCCCTTATAACCATGTTATAAGGGAAAATAATGCAATCTACAGAACACTGATCCCAAATCCTGAACTTCTGTGAAGAAGTTCGGGTTTGGGTACCAAACATGCGCGATTTTTTTCACGCGAGTGCAAAACGCAATACAATGTTTTGCACTCACGCAGAAAAATCGTGGGTGTTCCCGTGACGCACCCGCACATTTTCCCGCAATGCCCGTGTGAAAGGGGCCTAAATGGTTGATTTTGGTCGAATTTTACAAGCAGCAATAGCCTTGCTTGTGAAGTCCTTTAATACAAAGCAATTATGACTGTACATATTTCCTTCGAGGTAACCATGTTTAATTGAAAAAGACAATTTCAAGCGCCACTTCCCTTTTAAAGCAACTAGTCTGCTAATTCAATCAGCATGATAGAAAGATATTAGCTGCCTTGTCTGAACAAAAAGATTGCTGAAATTATGTTAGCAGGCCATTTTGTGGCAGGGCTGAAATGCAGTGGAAATATTTTTTGTTTATTTTCATGGCAAGGAATGACTTCAATTAATTGCAATGCATCTGATCACTCTTCATAACAATCTAGAGTAAAAAGCTATGTACAGCTTTGGGGACATTATTTTATTTTTGTATTTTTACTAATTTTGGGTTGATTATTATTTTTTCTTCAATTGGTGTTTATTACAAATATTCAGCCATTTCTGATATATAAGAGTTAAAAAAACATTCTGTTTGCAAGCTGTGACTTTTTTTTTTATCCCATCAGCTGGTGGGCATGTGTACTTCTTATCTTTGGCCTCCTGACAACTCATAAACACTTAGTCAAGCTATATTCTTATCAGTTTGATAAGAATTGAGCTATAGTTAGTGTTTATGAGGTCAGGGGATCAGACATTAGAGCTCTACAGGAGCTGGCAGCTGATGGGATTCAAAGAAAACAGAACATGACAGCTTGTGAATAGCCCAAAACAATTAAAATACCCGAGTTAAATCATAAAGATGTCCCGAAGGTGTACATAGCCTGTATTGCATATTGACCCCATAAAAACTGAAGCAGCAAAATTTGTGAAAACCAAAATTTGTGTCAGTCTCAAAACTTTTGGCCATGGTTGTATGGCCATGGCTCATCTCCACAAAACTGTAAAGGGTCCAGATTAGAGCGAACTTTCAATGCAATTATTACCAATAATAATATCTGCTTTTAATATCTGCTTGTATGACTAGCTAGTATAGTCAGTGGCATATCCGATTGGTGCATTTTTTTCTGTGATTTATATAATTATATTTTCATCCGCACAATGCTCCATTTTCTGTAGGATGCCTTTGTGGTGCATGTGGACCGCGCCGGCATCCTCCATTGTACGCCTTTTTTTGCTGGGGATGGTCGTTTGCTGCGGTTGCCACTATATTTCTGTGATTTTGTTTTATATGTATTGAATGTGCCTTTACCTGGCATTTAAACATTCTTTTGCACCTGGTAGCCTCCATCACACGGACTGATATGGGTGTGGCTTACAGTCTTGCTTTATTCACATTGCATTAGTTATCCTGCAATGCGGTTGTGTGGAAGCTTGGCTGTGAGATGGATTTCATCACCTTCAGGCTGGAGTGAAAGAATAGATTGTTCAAAAGAACTCAATTAATTCAAGCGTGGTACTGTAACAGGATGTTATCACTGTGAGTTCATGAAATTTCTTCCCTCTAAGGGGGCAGATGGCTTACCCTTGTTGGGACCTCCGCAAGGATAGTTGAGAGTCTCCTGAGGTGGAGACAGAGTCTGGGACTTGTGAAGGAGATTCAGCAATCAGACTTGGTTCTGCAGAAGCAGTTATCTGGCATTAGGACTCGGACTTGAGGCTAAAGAAACCCCTGAAGTGGGTCAAGCTTGGAAGGCAACTCTGTTGGGGTCTCGCTTTCTAGAGACAATGGCAGCTCGGTGACTTATCCACCTCCCTTGGCTGCTCCTGAACAGGTTCCTGCAGGCATCTCTTGAGCCGGTTGCAGTATACTTGCTGAATACCTTTACCTTCTCTCTGGATTTTGTAGACCTCCGATGAGGGGGCTTTCACCACTGTATATGTCTCGCACTCCCAGCGACTATCCAGTTTGCAGAGTGATTGTTTTTTAGCCAGACCTGATAGCAATGGCTCAGCATGTACATGGAGATAAAAGTCCTGTTTTTGCTGGGCCTTTTCTATTTTGTCCACTATTTCGTTGGTGTCCTCCAGGTGCCGCTGATGTTCTTTCCTGTTCCAGTCAGATTGGGGGAGGAGTGGTTCAGAGTCCCGAACAGGGACATCCAGGGCGAGGTCTGCAGGCAAACGACCATGTATTCCAAACATGAGATAGTATAGAGTGTACGCGGTGGAGCAAAGAGTTCTGTTATTGTACAGATACACTAATTCAGGGAGAAGCAATGGCCACTCGGCCCTCTTGTGAGGTGGCACAGCCTTGAGCACATTGATCAGGGTCTGGTTCACCTTCTTGCATGGACCATTCCCCTAAGGGTGATATGCTGTGGTCCTCAGTTTTTTGCAGTTGTACAGGACACAAAGTTCATAGAATAACTGAGACTCAAATGCAGATCCTTGGTCAGTTAGTACCTTGTCAGGACACCCATATGGCAAAATAAAGCTCTTCCACATGGCAGCAACCATAGTTTCAGCAGTTAAATCTTTTACAGGTACAGTCACAATGAACTTGGTGTAGTGGTCTATGATTGTCATAGCATAGATGTACCCGGATCTGCTGGGTTCCAGTTTCACACGGTCAATGGCCACTCCTACTCACTATTGGATGAAGGGGGACTTGATGTTCATCTCTTCCCCCTCTATCCACAGAACAGGTGGGACACCTGCCAATCCAGTAGAAGCACTGCCTGAAGGTGGCTTCTGTCTTTTTGGTTCCAAAATGACCGGACCTGTTATGTCTTTCAACTTCTTAGCATCTCTTCAGGCATCGCTATCTGATGAAGGTGCTCACAGGTGACTGGATCAAGCGTCCTCCTGAGGAGCAGATATTTTTGTAGGAAGAATAGTTTCCATTGTCACCAGAGACAAACTAGCTCCGAGCCAGCTTTCCGCTGCCGGATTCTCTCTGGTACATGCCCACTGGAAAAATAATCCAACAGTTCTCTGATTACTCTACTCTCTGCTTGTAGTTTTAGCCACAGTTACTTATCAACTGGACATGAGGGGGTCACAGATCTGTGGAAAACTAGTGGTTTTAGTGGCCTGTCGCCTAGTATGTTGGGCTTCCTGTCGAGCAAACTGGGAATACAACATTGGCCTTTCCACGTCTTCCCACTGATCATCTGTAGAAATTAGTTTCTTCTGGGCGGGTAGCATATACAAGGTGTCATTGTTCATGCGGCGGTCGAGCTGGTCATCGACTTCAGGAAGAGAAGGGTAGATCCCCCCCGACCTACATTCGCGGATCTGAAGTCGCAAGGGTACCGAGCGCCCGCCTCCTAGGCATGACAATCTCTGAGGACCTATCCTGGCGTCCCAACATCTCGTCCATCATAAAGAAGGCTCACCAGCGGCTCTACTTCCTATGACAACTGAGTAAGTTCGGCATGACACAGGACCTACTGAAGTCCTTCTACTCCTGTACCGTCGAGTCGGTACTGTGCTCGTCTCTTCTGGTTTGGTATGCTGGCTCATCAGCCAGTGACAAGCGCAAACTACAAAGGGTAATCAGCTCGGCGGAGAGAACTACTCGACTGCCACTACCACCCCTTGACTCTATCTTCTCCAACAGACCGCTCTCCAGGGCTGAAAATATCCAATGACCACTCCCATCCAGGCCATCATCTCTTCAGACGTCTAAAGTCCGGCCGCAGGTATCAGGCCATCCCTGCAAGGACATCGAGAAGGCTGAACACTTTCTTCCTAACGGCTGTAAGACTGCTGAACTCACTACGCCCCATCTCCTGCCCATAATCCCTCGCCCCTGATGTGCCCATTGCATAACCCTCCCCCCTTCTCCCCCTAGTACTATGCCTGTACCTGTGCCTAACCCAATTCCGAGCACGATCGACTGTGTCGTGTTTGGCGAATAAAGCTGATTCTGATTCTGACACTTCACTTATTTGGGCAGTTATGGGGCCAAAACTAACCAAATAACTCAAGTGTGAACTCAGCCTTACAGGTCGATGTTAGCACCAGGTATAAAGAACCGTGCAGAGGCCCAAGAGCCTAATGTAGCATAAAAGAGCACACTGCTTTTACACTATCGTCAACTGATTCCACATAGATATCTACAGAATCTTTATCGCTTATACAAGTAAAGCCCCCCTGACAGAGTGGAGAGGGTGTCAGCAGTAAGTTTGTTTGGACATCACTGATTATTTTGCCCTTCCTCTGATCTGTCAGAACATTAACCACCATAAAAACATATCCTGTTTGTTGAGCATCCGCCTTCACTCGGTCAGCATTTGGTCAGTAATCCATCAGTATTGCTAAAGGCAAAAAAAAACAAGAGTGGATCCAAAACAGAGATGACACTTGAATGGAATATTAGCATGTTTTCTGTATTTTGTATCCACTCCTGCTTTTGACTACCAAATCATAAGCCATTTCTGATGGGACCATACAGACCTGACAGCTGCTACACAGAGAGGATTCGTTGTGCGTCTCTTTTTTTTCTGATGATGTCAATCAGGCCAAAATTTACATAGTGTTAAGGTGGCAGCAGCATGAGGAAGCCACAGAATGGCCCAGTGACCTAGTGTGGAGTTGGCAGCAGCATGAGGAGACCACAGAGTGGCCCAGTGAGATAGTGTTGAGTTAGCATCAGCATGAGGAGGCCACAGAGTGGCCCAGAGACATAGTGTTGAGTTAGCAGCAGCATGAGGAGACCAAAGAGTGGTAAGGTGACAGTGTGGAGGTAGCAGCAGCAGCATAATCATAAGGAGGCCACAGCACCCAGCCAAATCCAGTTTGGCTGCCCAGTAGTCCAGCGGATCTTCCATGTGGGGTGGCAGGGTGCTATCCAAGTATGCCACCACTTACAACAGTGACATAGTGTTGAGTCAGCAGCAGCATGAGGAGGCCACTGAGTGGCCCAGTGACATAGTGTTGAGTTAGCAGGAGCATGAGGAGGCCACAGAGTGGCAAGGTGACATAGTGTGGAGGTGGCAGAAGCAGCATGAGGAGGCCACAGAGTGGCACAATGACAGAGTGTGGGGGTGACAGCAGCAGCATGAGAAGACGTGAGTGGTGAGGTGGCAGCAGCATCAGGAGACCACAGAGTGACCCGTGATAAAGTGGTATGGTGGGTGGCAATAACAGTACCCGCTGACGATGGTGGATGTAAGAAGGAGCACTTGGCATCAGATGTGTGGCATCAGGCCATTGGCAGCATCAGAATAGTAGCTGAGGAAGGTAGCCAGAAAAAACTGTCTCTTTTGTCAAGGTTTGGGTGAGGCAGCATGTATATGATCTAATCTGATGCATCAGGCATTGGTGGGTGGAAATCCTGGTTGATCCACGCCTGATTCATCTTGACAAAGAACAGTCTCTCCACATTTTGGGTGGACAGGTAAGTTCTCCTTGGGGTAACTATGGCCCCTGCCGCACTAAACACTCGTTCTGATGCCACACTACTGTCTGGGCAGGACAGCTTTTCCAGGGCAAACCCAGTTGCAGCCACAAATCCAGTTTGGCTGCCCAGTAGTCCAGCGGATCTTCCATGTGGGGTGGCAGGGTGCTATCCAAGTATGCCACCAGTTGCTGGTTCAGGTTCTGTTCCAGGTCTAGCTGCAGCTGCTGGTGAGTAGTTTCTCCACTAGGCGGGTTAAAAAAGCTGCTCATCATCGATGCTAGACTCAAGCTTCTGCTGATGGAGCTGGTATTGCTCCTACCCCCACCCCCCCAGCCCGCCACAGCAGCTATGGAAGTGGCATGAGAGTGCAGAGGGGGGGGACGGGGTCAGACCTGTGAGAGGATGGACGATGGCGCAGATAGGCAGCGGCCAACTGACTACATAGGATGTCTCTATAGTAGTTCAGTTTGTCCTCCCTCTCAGCGGGTGTAAAAAAGGCCCCCATTTTGGACTGGTAGCGAGGATCCAACAAGATGGAAAGTCAGAAGTCATTTTTCTGCCGAATGGTGACAATTCGGCTGTCACTACCCAAGCAAGTGAACATGCAGCGGGCCATTTGTGCAAGTGACTCGGAGAGACTCCCTGCCTCCATCTACACTGCATACTGCCACGGTGTGCCTGGGTCATCTACCTCGTCTTCCTCATCTACCTCTTGCTCCTCTGGCTGCTCCTGCTCCACCTCTCCTGTAACCTGTGTAGAAAAACCACCCATTTTGCTACATATTGCTTGTGCTTAAATGTCCTCCTCCTCCTCCAGTTCTGCCTCCACAGTGCTCATGTGGCCGTGAGATGTAGGCGCCACGGTCTCCAGTCCCATGACCAGCCAGATTTACCAGCATCCATTCCAGGATATGAAGTAGTGAAATGACATTGTTCATCCCATAGTCCTGACGACTGACAAATAACGTGGCATCCTCAAAGGGCCTGAGCAAACGGCAAGTGTCATGCATGAGCTGCCACTGTCTGACATCGAACTTACACAGGGGAGTACTCCTGTCCACTTGGATCATCGTTTAAGGCTTTTCTCCGTTCGTATAGTCGGTCCAACATATGGAGGGTGGAATTCCAACGGGTCGAAACGTCGCATATCAGCCTATGTTGGGGGACACCATTCTACCACTGCAGCTCAAGGAGGGTGTGCTTGGCAGTGTACGAGTGGCTGAAGTGCATGCAAAGTTTCCTGGCCATTTTTAGAATGTCTTGCAGATAGGTGTAAGACTTCAGGAATCGCTTGACAACCAGATTGAACACGTACGCCATGCAAGGCGCATGGCTTAGCCCTCTTTGACGCAGCACCGACACCATGTTCTTCCTGTTGTCGGTCACCATGATTCCGATTTTGAGTTGTTGTGGAGAAAGCCAGGATTCTATTTCATGATGGAGGATACGGAGCAGTTCCTTCCCTGTGTGACTCTGTTCAGCCAGGCAAACAAGGTATAGAACAGCGTGACACCGCCGTGCAGGACCAATGGCGTGGGAATGTGGAGGCGGAAGCAGCATCACCTTGCTAAGTTGCTGTTTTGGCAGGAACCACATTTACCCAGGGGGCTGTAAAGGACATACAGTATATTGTCCTTGACCGTAGTTACAGCTCCACACGTCGGGGCTGCCGACACCGACAAGCTCAAGGACTGGCCCACCTTCTGTTCTACATATTTGTGCAGGGCTGGTACTGCCTTTTTGGCAAAGAAATGATAGCTTGAGACTCTCGACCTCGGCACAAGCCATCAGTTCTCTGAAAGGTGCAGAGTCCACCACTTGGAAAGGGAGGGACTACAGCACCAGCAACTTGGCCAGGAGCACGTTCAGTTTCTGCACCTTTGGATTAGTGCACGCATACTGTTGTCTCTTGGCAATCGCTTCGGTGATCGATTGCTGACTGAATGACTGACAAGGAGTAGGAGGGCGAGGAGCAGAAGCATCAGGACCTGTAGATGACGGGAAGGACAGACAGCTCCCTTTGGCTGATATGGTGGAGCCTTGACTGCCTTAAATCGGGTGCATGCCACAGGGTGATACAGCAGTTGTTGTGGCATGCTGGACCACCACATTGGAGCCACGGTTCTCCAAAGCCACTTTATGGTGACGCTGTATAAGTTAACGCAGGGCCGTGGTGCCAACATTGGCACCCTGGCCATGCTTCACCTTCTGCCCACAGATTTAGCAAATGGCCCTGTTCGCCTCCTCCGGCGGCTTAACAAAAAACTGCCACACCGCTGAGTAGGTGTTTTACCCCGAACACTCCGCACTGATGGACTGCCACTGTTTCTGTGATTCCCTGCACCACTACTTTGCGGGCAGGTAGGCTCCTGCAAAGCGGGTGGTCTACCCTGGGCACGTTTGGCTCCCGACCTCCCACTGCCTCCACTCTGCTGACTCCCGGCCACGCTACCGACTTGCTGGCTCAAACCCTGCCTCACGTGCAAGCTGCCACCCTCTTCTCCCAATGACGATGAAGCCCTTTCGTCACAGGGCTACCATTTGCAATCAGCTACATAATCATCGAGTACTGTCTACACGTCACTGATGTCCTCCTCAACGGTCTCTGAGCCAGGAGCCTGACCGCTCACAACACCAGCTCCCACGCCACTCTCCTCATCACTACTTGCCCGCCAACGGAGGAAGCGGCAGATGTCTCCTCCACTTGGCTGGCCAGTAGCTGCTGACTGTCCTCTAATAGCTCATCCTTGTTGTATAGTGAAGCTGAGCCCACAGCACATAATACTTCTCTGGCTGAGGGAACAGAAAAGGACAGAGGCAGGTTGAGGACAGATGAGGGCACAGGGCCTGCTCCTGGGCCATGTCAACAAAGGGTTGTGTCTGACAAACCAACCGGCTTTTGGCTGGGGGTGTCTGATGTCACTTGGGACGAAGTGGATTACTGAGTTAAACATTCAAGAACCGCTGGGTTGCTGGTAAAGACATGACCGTTAGATGACACCGGGAGCTCAGGCCTCTCGAAGTAACCCCTACTGCCATGTCCCCTAACTCTGCTGCAACCTGTGTCTGCGCCAGAATCATTTAGTCCTCTGCCATTCCCCTGTGCAGGGCCTGTCACTTCTCTGTCTGACATACTGTTAGATCAAATAAATAAATAAAAAGGAAATAAATACACCTCAAAAAAGGCTGTAATTTTCTCCCTTCACCACACAACAGCTAATAAGCCCCTTCCCCCCACTAATACATGCCAGAAAAAGGCTTTAGAACATTTAACTTCACCACTGAACAACAAATAAGCCCTTATTTTTTTCCACTAATACACCCCAAAAAAGGCTTTAGAACATATAACTGCACCTCTGAACGGCAAATAATACTTTTTGTTTTCCACTAATACATGCCAAAAAAGGCTGCAATTTTCTCACTTCACCACACAATGGCTAAAAAGCCCCTTTTTTCCAGTAATACACCCCGAAAAAGGCTTTAGAACATATAACGGCACAGCTGAACAGCAAATAAGCCCTTATTTGTTTCCACTTAAACACACCAAAAAAGACTTTAGAACATATAACTGCACCGCTGAACGGCAAATAATAATTTTTGTTTTCTGCTAATACACGCCAAAATAGGCTGTCATTTTCTCACTTCACCACACAACGGCTAATAAGCCCTTTTTTTCCACTAATACACCCCAAAAAAGGCTTTAGAACATATAACTGCACAGCTGAACAACAAATAAGCCCTTATTTTTTCCACTTATACACGCCAAAACAGGCTTTATAGCATATAACTGCACCGCTGAACGGCAAATAATACATTTTGTTTTCACTAATACACGCCAAAAAAGGTTGTAATTTTCTCACTTCACCGCACAACGGCAAAGCCCTTATTTTTTTCCACTTATACACACCAAAAAAGGCTTTATAACATATAACAGCACTGCTGTACAGCAAATAAGCCCTTATTTTTTTCCACTAATACACACCAAAAAAGGCTGCAATTTACACCACTCAACGGCTAATAAGCCCCTTTTTTCCGCTAATATACCCCAAAAATGCTTTAGAACATATAACTGCACCGCTGAACAGCAAATAATACGTTTTGCTTTCCACTAACACATGCCAAAAAAGGCTGTAATTTTGTCACTTCACCACACAACAGCTAATAAGCCCTTTTTCTTTTTTTCACTAATACACCTCGAAAAAGGCTTTAGAAGATATAACTGCACCGCTGAACGGCAAATAAGCCCTTATTTTTTTACCACTTATGCATGTAACAAAAAGGCTTTAGAACATATAACTGCACCGCTAAACTGCAAATAATACTTTTTGTTTTCCACTAATACACGCCAAAAAACGCTTTAGAACATATAACTGCACCGCTGAATGGCAAATAAGCCCTTATTTTTTTTCCACTAATGCACGCCAAGAAAAAAGGCCGTAATTTTCTCACTTCACCACACAACGGTTAATAAGCCACCTTATTTCTACTAATACACCCCAAAAATGCTTTAGAATATATAACTGCACCACTGAACGGCAAATAATACATTTTGTTTTCCACTAATACACGCTAAAAAAGGATGTAATTTTCTCACTTCACCGCACAACGGCAAAGCCCTTTTTTTTGCACTAATACATCCCAAAAAAGGCTTTAGAACATGTGACTGCACTGCTGAATGCTAATAAGCCCTTTTTTTTCCAACTTAAACACACCAAAAAAGGCTTTATAACATATAACTGCACCGCTGAACGGGAAATAAGCCTTTATATTTTTCCACTTATACATGCCAAAAAGGGCTTTAGAACATATCACTGCACCGCTGAACGGAAAATAATACCTTTTGCTTTCCACTAATACTTGCCAAAAAAGGCTGTAATTTTCTCACATCACCGCACAACAGCTAATAAGCCCTTTTTTTTTTTGCACTAGTACACAGCAAAAAAGGCTTTATAACATATAACTGCACCACTGAACGGGAAATAAGCCTTTATTTCTTTCCACTAATACACGCCAAAAAAGTCTTTAGAACATATAACTGCACCACTGAACAGCAAATAAGCCCTTATTTTTTTCCACTAATACACGCCAAAAAAGACTGTATTGTTCTCACTGCACCACACAACGGCTAATGAGACCCCCTTTTTTCCACTAATACACCCCAAAAATGCTTTAGAACATATAACTGCACCGCTGAACGGCAAGTAATACGTTTTGTTTTCCACTAATACATGCCAAAAAAAGGCTGTAGTTTTCTAACTTCACTGCACAACGGCTAATAAGCCCTTTTTTTTTTTGCACTAATACACCCCAAAAAAGGCTTTAGAACATATAACCGCTGAACGGCAAATAACCCCTTATTTTTTTTTTTTCACTAATTCCCCCCCAAAAAAGACTTTAGAACATATAACTGCACCGGACAAGGGCTAATAAGACGTATAAATATTTCCTAGTAATACACCCTGTTAATGGCTGTATCATACAGCACTTGCAATGGTTTGCTGGAATTACAGAGGTATCATCTATTTCAAACCTGAAAGCAGCAGTATAATGGCAATTTGGATACCCAGTCAGTGCAGAAAGGATTTTTCCTATTACCCAGGCTGTACACTATCCTGTTGGACCCTGTTCTCCTTTTATAGTGTGGTATAATTTTTCCCTATCCTTTCCCTACACTTCTAATGATCTTTCCCTGAACTTCTATTCAGCAAAATAAAAGTTTTCAAGTCTTTCCTAGTACTTTCCCTAGCGCTTGCTAATGACTCTCCCTGCACTAAGTACACTGGAAAATGGCTGAATCCAAGATGGCTGAGGCTATTTATAAGGCTGTGACATCACAGGGCTGGCTGGCTGCTGATTGGCTGCATGCATGGCATTATGAGTGATCCCTCATTCCCAGAGTTCTTTGCTCCATGTCCTAACACGTGCAGCAGCCATTTTAGGAAAAAATGGGATTCGTTACCACAAAGCATCAGGAAATTCGGATTTGGTGCAAATTGAATTTTTCCTGAAATTCAGATCGAATTCCACTTGGTCAACTTTGATTCGCTCATCTCTAGCAATGACTTTTTCAATTCTGGCTCATGCCTGAGATAGTACAGCTCCTAAACCTTCCTTCTGGCATCTGTATACAGGCAGAATGGCAGGCCATAGTCAGGGTAACCCAGAACTGGTGGCTCTGTAAGCTTCTCTTTTAACAGTAGAAAAGCGGACTCTTTCTTCATTCCACTCTAACGGTATCTTAGCTCCTGGATAGGCTCTGCAATTTGAGTGAAGTGCGGTATAAATCTCTGGTAGTAACTTGCAAATTCGAGGAAGCTATTGACTTCTTTGTGTTAGGAGCTGGCCAACTTCTTACCACAGCTATCTTATGGGGGTCCGGTTTTACGCCCTCCGCACTTACAACATGTCCCAGATATTTCACTTGGGGCTTCAGTAGGTTGCACTTTGAAGGCTTTACTTTCAATCCATATTGGGCCAGAGTCTGGAACACCTTAGTCAGGTGCAGCAAATGCTCTTTGTAGGTCTTGGAGTAGATAATCACATCATCCAAGTACAGTAATACGGTCTCAAAGTTTCTGTGCCCAAGACATCTCTACATGAGTCTCTTAAATGTCCAACAGACATTGCACAGCCTGAATGGCATGTAGTTGAACTCAAACAGATCTGGGAAGTGAAAGCCATTTTCTCTTTATCTTCAGATGCTATGGGGACTTGCCAATAGCCACTGGTTAGATCCAAAGTCAAGAAAGAAGCAGCGGATCCCAGGGCTGCCAGAGATTCCTCAATTTGTGGCAGGGGGTACATATCTGTGTGGGTAATGTTGTTGATCTTGTGGTAATCCACACAGAAATGGAAACTTTTTCACAAGGACCAGAGGGACATCCCAAGGGCCGTGACTATCCTGGATGACGTTAGCTGTCTCCATAACCTGAACCATCTTCTTTACCTGCAGGTACATGGCAGGAGGCACCGGCCTGTATCTCTCTTTGATGGGAGAATAAGTGTCGGTTGAATAGTGTTCTGTATTAAGCGAGTTTGATCATAGTCCAGTAGGCGTTTGCTGAAGACTTGACGGTGCTAAGTCCAATACACCTTTGATCTGTTCGGCAGAGGTCGTGACATCTCCAACATGTAGTTTGGCCCACCAGGGCTGCTCAGGAGCATCTTTGGCTGCATATGCTGTTTGTAACGATTGTTGTGTAGCAGCAGTAGGGGGATGCAGGATATGCTGCTGACTGATGTGATATATACAGGCCACTGGGTATTACTATTTAAATTCCTTGGCTTGATCACATAGATTGACCAAGCGTATGAGTACCTCTCTTTGTGACACAATGACCAAGCTGCTAGCGGCCAGGACAAAAGGATGATCTTGTAGATGCAGGGGTTCCACGAGGGCTTGGTAATCCTGACCTCAGATACTGATTCAGGCCTTGCATCATATCAGGGTCTATGCTCCAGGGTGTAGTTTGATAGGTTGAGCATCTTTGATGTGGACAGGGCAGATTTCTCCCTGTTAGTTGCTGAATTTTTGGGGCGCGGCTAGCACCTAGATGGTCTGGTGTATGACGAGTTACCAGGGGTGCGGTTGATAGGGTTTTCTTTAAGGCTTCCAGCACTTCAGTGTAACAGTTGGTGACTACATTCATCCCCAAAACCACAGGACAATTTTCATTTCCCAGGACCTTGTAGTGGGAGTTCTGTATCTCCAATCTGTAAGGTAGGCTCTTAATAGCCTTGTATAGGTATCGATTGGCTGTTTGTAGCTATGATGTGGATTCAGGATTTTGTGGGTTGTGTCAACTGGGCTCCAGAATTTTTCGAATGCAAATTGACGGATGGTAGTGACTTGAGATCCAGTATCAATTAAAGCTGGAAACATCACTCCTTTGATGTCACATATCTAGGCAAAAAGGCGGGGTCTTTGGGGCCTAGTACTTTTTCTCCTGAGGGGCGGTCCTTGGCCTCAGGGGATACCCATTTAACAGCTAGCAGTCCGTTTTCTGTGTGTCCATGCTTATGAAAATACTGGCCTATGAGCTTCCTTTTGTCTGGATAGCCGGGGTCTGAAAACCTACTGGTCAGCCAACATTGATCTTCTCGTGGACCAGGTGTAGGGCGGTCTCTTGATATGGAAGTCCCTCTACCGGCTTTGGGCTGCTGTTCAAGTTGCTCTAGCTGCTTCCTCTTCCTCTCCACATTCTCGGCTAGAAGGGAGACTTGAGCAGTCAGGGCGGCAATGGCATCTGGGACAGGCACGTGAGTCCCATGCTTGGCTATTTGGGAGTCTCCTTTGACTGCTGTTGTTTTCCAAAGAAGTGTATTTTATACTCAGAGGCTGTCCTAGTCTCAAAGGTAGTACTGAGTCGATCTAGGATCTGCTCAGGTGTCCTTTGCTCTTGATGAGGCTAGGGCTTGACCTCCTGTAACTAGCCAATTAGGATTTCCACTTTCTGGTCCTCAGATACTGGATATGGCTTAAAAGTAGCCAATATTTTATCACAGAATACCCTGATTGTATGGGGTTCTCCTTAATAACATGAGAGCCAAGGGGCCCCAAAATAGTATGGCATAGTGAAAAGCATGATGCAGGCGGCTGCAGCTGATGGTGGCCTTATGGTACATGATGGTAGGCAGGCAGCAGCAGTAGTGGCATGATGGATGCAGTGGCATGACGCACACTTCAATAGACACGAACAGTGGCAACATTGGGTACTGTCAACAAGGTCTCAGCTGGAGTGTAAAAATATTTCCAAATCTAGGCTTGGTTCATTCTATCAAAAGTTATGTTTTGACACTGGCAGAGAACAATTTTGTCAGTTTTGGTGTAATACCCCGGAGTGGTATTACTATTCTTTCACTCCGCTACTGTCTTTTATTCTAGCACCAATGTTATGCTTGTATTTATTTCCAGGTCCTTCACCATGGTGCATTGATAATACTATTATGCAACAGTTTTTTACCAGCAGGTGGCAGCATATATGTCACAGACGTTCCCGCGACAGGTGCCAGGAGATCAGTGAGACTGGCAACACGTAGTTTGATCTGACAGGTTCCTTGTGGATCAATTTGTGTCTGTGTTGTTTCTGGTAATGGCCACACCCCTTGCCTCAGTGGAGTTCCTGTGCTTCCATAGCCATTTGAAGTTAAGTGTCTCCTTCCCCTGTTGTTTATTGTTCGGGTTTTCGTGTGTTGTTCTTTTCCCTGCCATTTGTGTTTAGGCCTGAGTGAGACTCCGTTTGGAGGAACAGGTTGTCTCCTGTCCTGCCATTAGTACCAGGGTCCTACAGGGGGAGTTAGGTCTTAAGGTTCCTGTGTATGAACTCACCTACCTCAGGGGTCAGTTCATACTTGCAGTTAGTCAGTACTTTGATTAGGGTTTCTCTAGGAAGTGACCTGCTCATTTCCCTAGTTATGAGGCCTTTTTCCCTTACCCCTTTCCCTCCTATGTTCGATGTAGGTTTGCCTCCCACAACGAAGCGTGACAGTATATGGCAGAGAGAGAGAGAGAGAGAGAGACAAATACTTAGATAGACTGGAACTCTCCATTCCATTCTCCTCACTTTGGGCAGAAGTGGGCCAGCCCGGCTTCCTACCAGAAGGGAGTGATTGCAGTTCTAGATTGTTCCAGTTTGGCCTCCATATTGGAGCTGAGAAGGCATGAATGATATAGCAGCCAGAGGAAGGTGTTCTTCGGCTAGAGCAGGAGCCACCAAAGGGAAGTAGCTTGTAGAGCACCAGGCCCCCATGCTAATTTAATTTACTAAGTGTCAGGGGGAGGATAACAGCACAAGGCACCCCAATCCAAGGATACAAGAACCGACCAAAAGTCCAGTAACTAGACCCAAGCAGTGTTTAGCACAGCAGAGAGAAAGAAAGTAGAGTTATTAAGCAAGCATGTCAGCCCAGCATAGAAAGAGAGAAAGGACAGTTACCAAGTTTGCCTGCCAGTTTATGCCAAAGTCTTCTGGAACCAAGAGAAAGCCTGAATGTAAGAAAAGCCTGAATATGGAATTAAGTTTACCCAAGTAAATCTGCTGTTAAAGTTTACCAAGGCCTGGACTCAAGTTATTCTTCATCCCCTAACTCAACTATCACCCCTTTATTTGCTTCGGAGCCTAAGCCTGGGGTCCCACTGTATCCAGGTAGGAGCACCTTGACACATATAGGCCGCACCACAGCTCTCGGCATTCCACTAAACCTAGGCAGCAAGAGGGCCCTGGGGGGTGGCATGTTGCATTAGTGTGACCACGCCCCCTGCATGCTGAAAAATTTCCCCAAAATGACACTGGAGAATGGAAGAAGAAGGACAGCATACTGTGCCAGTTTGGACCACTGTTTAAATCTGCCTGCCCAGAAATCTATGGAGTCAGGGAACAGGGTATGCACAGGAGACAGTCCACAGGGTAGGTATGCCTGAACCTGGGCACTGAGGGGGGAGGTCTCAGCTTGCTGATTGGCCTCAACTTGCCACGGCATGTGAAAAACCTATGTTAAGGAGACCGAACTGGATGCTTCTGCTGCTGCTGTTTCTGCTGCTTGTGGCGGCAGGAGGGGGGTGACTCTGAGGGAGGGGGTGGAGAGCGGCCTCCCTTTTATACATGCTGGCGGTAGGCATCTGCTTGACGAAAGCTACAGAAAGCTACGTACACAGTGTTTCCTGGTTATAATGTTATTTGACCTCCCTTTCGGAAAGCATTTCCCCTTTGCTTTGATAGCAAGGGTCTACAAGCATGGCTACCCAGTAATAATTAGACTGCTCGATGTCAATGATACGCCTGTCATGGTAGTAAGCAAGCTAGTCTACAGGTCGCTATTCTGGCCATGAACGTCAGCATCTGTTCTAACATACATATGAGGGGGATGTGGGAAAAATGTAGCATGAATGGCAGGAACTTCCCGACCTGGAAACAACACATGCTTCCTGTTGAGGTGGTCTGGTGCATGACAAAAACATGGCTTTCCACTTCTTGTACGGATGCACTAGCATGTGCAATGTTCAATTCCAGTGAGTTGCAACATCGCAGAATAAGTGGTGTAGCTGCAAGGCGTCATTCCTCACAACATGTGAATGGCTGAAAAGAGGGATAGTCTCCTGGGCATTGGCAGCACCCTGCGCAAGATCAGTTTACTTTTTATAAAAGCCATAGAGGGAGCATATATTTACCCTAGTTTCAGGGCGGCCAGGATGTTGCACCATTGTTGCTGATCACCTTGCCCAGTTGGAGTTGGCTACTTTACAACTGCTCGCCTGTGTGGCTAATTTCGACCCATGCCAATCAGCTCTAACACCACATGGCAATGCTTGACTTGACACATATGTTATAGAAGTCTCCCAATGTAGCAGAGGACAAGAAAGAGAAGTAGGTGATGATGATGATGACAATAACACTGTATTGCTTGGGAATGCAGTTTGGCACCACAAAGACGACCAGGAGAAGGAGGACAGACTTGTCCTCATTGGGAATACTGGCCAGTTTTAATTGCCCAGGATCCTGTAATGTCACCTCATGTGCTACAATAGAGGTCTGGTATCTATGATCGTGTTTGAACGGCCATGGCTTATTTGAATCCTGCACATCTTGCACATGGCTGTGGTTTTGTGTACCCGCCTTGTGGAGAAAAACATGCCGTATGGGACTTGCTCGCCCAGAGCTACAGGCAGCTGAGCCTTGTCTAGGCCCTGGCATGTTTTGGGCCTAACTGACGCACATTGTCATCGGCATCATGTTGTCTCCTCCTCAGCACCCCTATCCAGCTTCTAGGTCCAATCCAGCATAAAATCTTATTCAGAATTCTCACCCTTCCTGACACTTTTATCAGACCAAGATTAGTCCCCTCCCCTGTTGCTGCATTTGCCCCGGCTGCCATCGTAGCTGTCTTCAATGCCAATGCCATGGCCACTTTTAGTACCACCAACACATCTATGCATGGGATCCCCAGACTCCTCCTGAACCTCCTCCTCAGGCCAGCCCAAATGGTGACTGCTCTTACACAAGTCGTCAACAGGGGGAATTTCTTGACTGTCTGCCATAGGGCATAGTGAAGTTTTCTTGCCACTTCTTAGAAAAAAGGAAGGCGCCCCACAAGGAAGGGGCAGTGTAGACAGAAAGGACTCCACTTAAAGTCTTTTTTGAGGCTGCAAGGAGGAGCACGAGGAACGCTATGACCCCTGGCTTCGGTACAGTGTCAGATTCAGAAGTCATCTCCACATCATCCTGCTGTGACTGAGAGGAGGAGTGAAACATTCAGTCCACAATCTCATCCTTTTTCTCCTCAATGATAATGTTGCACCTTTCTAAGTCAGGGACAACTGCAACCTACTACTACTATGTCTGTATGGATAGCTATGGCAGATACTGCCCACATTCTGGCCCTTGGTCTTTTGTTTTGGAACCCTTCCATTGTCCTGACATTTTTGTCCGACCCTCGCTGATGTTGGAGCACCAGGCCAATGAGGAAGTGCGCCGGGGCTCCCGTACCTCAAGGTGCACGGGTGGCAGCATTACCTGGCCTGCAGACATGCCAGCGGGAGATCCTTTATGTCTCAATATAAAGAATTTACTGTGATCTGGTTCCTCTTACTGTACCTAGCGATATTTGAAGACTCCCTTGGCTTTGATTTTCTGGATTGGACTTTGTGACTAGGTTTTAAGCTTCTTGTGTTTGGTATCACATTTGATCTCCTGGTTCTTACTCAGTGTGTTTTGGTTTTCTCGTTTGCCTCTGGCGTACTTGTACTGTGTTTACTGTCTGGCTTTTGACCCTTTTTCCGTATGACTACTCTCATCGTGTTTGATTGTCTTTTTATCCCTGTTTGTGTGTTGCCCTTCACATATTGCAGTATAGGGACTGTCGTCCAGTTGTGGGTAACTGCCTAGGGTAATTGTGCAAGTAGGTAGGGATAGTGAGTCCAGGCAGTTTAGGGCTGCACTATCCCTGTTTGTGTGTGATGGTAGTTGTTTTCCTGACAGAGGTGCAATACAATATCCTTCCTTTTCCACAAACACACTAAAGACACTGCTACTGACAATTGACTTTGGAAATAATGCAATATTGGCGCCACTAACGGATTTGGGCCTAATGTATTTTGTGCGTAAAAATATGCAGATTCAGAAAAAAGCTTTCTGTAGTGTAAAACTATGTTACTATGTTACTATGTAGTGTAAAACACAAGTTTTCAACCTATTAAGCAATTATATCCCAACCACCACACCAACACTTGAACTGTCTGGAGATGTACCAGCACAGATTTCTGCCTAGTATATCACTTTATCACTCAGAGATGTAAACCATTAGGTGCCCTTTGTATTGTAAGACACACTAATATGCTATTTTCCCAAACTGAAAACTGAGATAAATACATTTTAAATGTCTGGAGATGCAACAACACTGATTTCTGCCTAGTATTTCACATTATCACTCAGAGATGTAAAACGTGTGCTACCCTTTCTATTGTAAGTCACACTAATATGCTATTTCCCCAAACTTAAACCAAAAAAAGATAAAATTGGAAGTGTCTGCAGATGCACCGACACAGATTTCGGACTAGTATTTCAGGATATAAACCGCTAGTCCGCTACCCTTTGTATTGTAAGGCACACAAATATGCTATTTTCCCAAACTCAAAACTAATTATTTTGAAATGTCTGGGTATGCACGGACATGGATTTTATACCAGTATTTCATGTTATCACTCAGAGATATAATCGTCTGCTATACTGTGTTTTGTAAGACACACTACACTAATATGCTTTTTTCTAAACTTAAACAAAAAAGCTAATGAACTGTCTGGAGATGCCCTGACTTGGATTTCGGACTAGGAGTTGACGGTTTCACTGAAATTTCTAATGCTATCGTTGTTTCCAACCCGCCCCCCCCAACCACTATAAAACAAAAAGTATTTGTGTTAAAATGGCAAAAAAAAAGTCATCTGTAGCTGTGTAATAAGGCAGTAATTGCAGATGGAACATACTACCAGGCACACCCAGCCTCAGCCCCTCACTTCTCGCTCCCTGGCTGACAGCTTTCCCTGCCTTTCCCTATTCTACATAATTCTTCATTCTAGCCTCTCTGACAGTAGAATAGAAGCTTAATTGTGACTAGGCTTGAGCAAATCAACCTTTGGATCTGAAGTCAATTCATTCAAATACTTTGATTTTAATGCTGTATCTGTAAAACATTAAAATGTATTGGCTATGTGGAACCAAAGTTATTCTCGCCAAAGCTGTGCAAGACTTTTGTTAATTCCTACTGTATGCATAGCTGCATATTGAAAAACAATGTAAAATAGTAATCTAAACTGGGCTTTGGTAAAGAGGTACTAGTCAGTACCAAAGCCCAGTTCGGATTGCTATTTTAAATAGTTTTTCAATGCGCAAATATGCATACAGTAGGAATTAACTGAAGTCTCGCGCTACTTCAGTCGAAACTAACTTTGGCTCCACGGAGCCAATACATTTAAATACTGTATGGATACAGCATTAAAATTAAAGTATTTGAACGAATCAACTTTGGATCTTTGATCCAAAGGTCGAATCGCTCAAGCCTAATTGTGACCCTAAGATCGTTGTCTGTCAGACACTGCATAGACCCATCCACCCTCATTCACAGCCCAACACAGAACGACTTTCTGTAAGGACACCTGCAAGGGCATGTTGTGCTTCAGAACTGATTGGCTTATCCAGACTGTCTTGGAGCAAATCAGGACAGGTTCCCCTACCCCCTTACTTCCTCTTAGGGTCACTTGAGCATTCTTCTTCCTCCCTAGTGCTTTTGCCCACCAACATGTGCAATAAAATAGCGCTGCACTATGTTTCTCTGGATTCATGCAAAACGAACCTGAAAAGATTCAGGTTGGGTGCTGGACGAAATTTTGGTAAGTTTGCAACGAACTGGTTCGCTTATCTTTTATATAAACCTATATTTCATATTTGCGATATCTGTGTCATGTTCTAACAAGGGTCCACCGACCCCTAGAACATATCTCAGGCATAACACACCAAGGTAAGCAGACAGACAAAGCAAGGACCAACAACGAATACTTTATTAACAGAGAACTAGACATGGCAAGATACTTGACCAGCAGATAATGAACCAGTAGAAGGTAATACCACTGGACCAAGAGCACTAGTTTGACTTGGGGCCAAACCCAGAGGGCAGAGACTCAGTGAGCCCCATTCTTCACAGAGCCCCTGATGGTGGGGATGAACTTAGCCAAGCACTCACTTGTAGAACCTCCAGTATGGTCCCGGTGCAATTGGCCACTTACCTGAAGAGACTGACGGTGCAGGCACAAGCCGTCAACACAAACATAAGGACTGGAACCCAGGCACACAAACTAGAACCCAAACATCACTGCACAGGACACAGTTCAGACAAGACAAATGGGAACCATAACACAAGCAAATGCCTGGATCCCATGCGGAACAGATGCTTGGTGGTCACAGGCCGAGCTGCCTAGACAGACAGACAAGCAGATGCCTGGACCCCATGCAGAACGACACATGGCGGTCACAGGCAGAGCTACCCAGACAAGCAGATGCCTGAACCTCATGCAGAACAGCATATGGTGGTAACAGGGAGAGCTGCCCCAACAGGCAGACAAGCAGATGCCTGGACACCATGAGGAACAACACATGTCAGTCACCGGCAGAGATGCACACAGACTAGATGTCCTCCCTCTGGAGAACCCAGAAGCCCTCTCACTGAATTCAGAGACTTGGACTAGCAGATGCCTGTTCCCCATGCAGAGTTAGTCCATGGGCAATAAGACAGCTGCACCACAAGACACAGAACCAGACAAAGAGACCTTGATTTTTCAGTAGGTGACCACACAGACAGGGCAGATGGAATATTCCAAGGTCAAGAGCATAGCTCCTGCACCCAGCGAAGCTGGAGACAGACCCACACAAACCCACAGCTCACACGTATATAAAGAGCACGATAACAAGATCATCTGACACCTAGCAGACGCACCCAGACCATTAACCCCACCAGAACCGAGACAACAGAGAGGGGGGCATGCATACACAAGTTCACACACAGGCTGACACAACTACACGTAGGTCATGGCAACCAACCTGCACAGAATACACCGAAGCCAGTACCCCAAAGAGCAACTATAGAGAGTACATACTGCAATCCATGACACAGTGAACTACACTGTGACAATCTGTTTTCATCCATTAAAATTTTACCTGTACCCTTCACTTATACTGCAGACCGCGTTGAAGGACTCTAAAATGTCCACCCCACCTGTAGTGTGGAAAAGTAATGTGTACTTGAAATACTCCTAGTGTGCATTGAACCCCTTTCAGATGCTATGATTTGGTTTTCTATTGTAATGTGTACTCACTGTTATATCAAGCAGGTAATTTGTTTTGTGATAATACAACATAATCATTTCTTCAATGAATTATGTGCACAGTTTATAAAGAGACAGGTCATGATCCACTCATTTTCTAACTCCTTCAGACAGTTATGCCTGAAGCTGGTTTGATGACCCCAACAAGGTTACAATGGAGACTCAGCCGCACAGTTCTTCTTTTGCCGAACACAACTCCTGCATCCCATCTGCAAACTTTACATCTGGTTAAGCTGTCTACTTTCTGCACGGCTTCATGCATGAGTCAATGGGGCAGTCTTGCAGATAAAGCAGTCAGTCATGTGCAAAAAGTCAGAGATTGGATGGGAGGGGGATGCTCTCTAGCAGCCTAAAGAAATATCATTTTTTTCTGCCAAAAATAAGTATAATTCATTTACCAGTGCAAGATAAATCAAGCAGCTATCTTGTGTAGCAGCACATATCCGTACCTTAGTTTATGAGTCTAATGCAACCAGTTACCTTCTGCTAGAACAACGGATATACATTCAGCAATCATGAATAAAGGAAAGAAAAATCCATGCTCTCAATTGAACACATACAAACATAATTTACAGCTAGTCTAGAACAATTATCTGTATATGGTAGCAGTTTATCAGTTACAGATTCCTAGATTGGTTGAACTGGTACCTTCAACAGAAGACTTGATTGGTATTTCAATATCTACAAAATCTGTTGGTTCATGCAAAATAACACTGGCGAAATAACACTGGCTTTTCACTACAAGTCACATCTTGCATCAGTTTATCCATTAAAGCGGTTTCCCAATTTGGAAAACCCATGGACATGTACTCTGTTAAGACATATAAAGAGAGGTCCACAGGCTTAAGACCCCAATCTAAGAGCCACAGTGGAGCACAGTGGACTTCAACCACCTAAGTATTATATTGTGTATGTTGTACAAATTTAGCAATATCATGCTGTCCATGAAATAATAGTCATTATTAGTCATGTAAAGAACTGCTTCTAATTTTGTAAGCTGAGCAGGTTGGCTGGAGAGTATGAGTCATAATTAGAGTTGAGCGAACACCTGGATGTTCGGGTTCGAGAAGTTCGGCCGAACATCCCGGAAATGTTCGGGTTCGGGATCCGAACCCGATCCGAACTTCGTCCCGAACCCGAACCCCATTGAAGTCAATGGGGACCCGAACTTTTCGGCACTAAAAAGGCTGTAAAACAGCCCAGGAAAGAGCTAGAGGGCTGCAAAAGGCAGCAACATGTAGGTAAATCCCCTGCAAACAAATGTGGATAGGGAAATGAATTAAAATAAAAATTAAATAAATAAAAATTAACCAAAATCAATTGGAGAGAGGTTCCATAGCAGAGAATCTGGCTTCCCGTCACCCACCACTGGAACAATTCTAGTAAGAAGCAGGGCGGCAATACCAGAGGGTTAGACGGATCGTTAGTGATAGGGATATGTGTCAAACAAGATTAGACGATATGACCAATAAATTTAGAGAGCGAGGCTACCCCCCTGATCTATTGAAAATACAGCGTAATAAAGCTGAGATTACACCACCAGATAGAACTAAGAAAGAAACAAGGATCCCCTTAGTGATTAAATACCATCCCTGGTCCCAGCGCCTTAGGACTATTGTTAATCAACATTGGCACATATTATCTAAGTCCTATCCACGGATAGGAGAGTTCCAGAGGCCACCCATGATATGCTATAAACGGGCAGAAAATATTAGGGATAAAATAGTCCGGGCGGATGTGGGAAGTAATAAAATAGAAAGAGGACAGAGTACTTTATCTACACCTAGACGGGGCACTTTTCCTTGTTTAAACTGTGTCAATTGTTCCAGCGTTATAAAGGGTTCATGTTTCTCCCACCCTCACTCAGGTGAAAATATTCCAATAAGGGGCACGTTCACTTGTGATAGTAGATTTGTGGTTTACATTCTTAAATGTCCATGTGGATTACTATATGTGGGGGAAACCTCAATGAGAATGAAGGACAGACTAAGTAAACACAAATCTACTATCCGTAAACAGAATTTATTACTCCCAATACCCCTTCATTTTTATGATAAAAAACACAACATCTCGCAGTTGAGGTATCAGATTATTGAAGGTGTATCATTACCCCGTCGAGGGGGTGACAGAAATAAATTGTTATTGAAAAGGGAGGCTTACTGGATCCATCGTCTTCAGACAATGGAGCCCAGGGGCCTCAATCGTGAGTACAATGTGTCCTGCTTCCTATAAGGCATTCGGCCTTATGCAATCTGATAAATATATTTCTTTTTTTCTTCAGCGTGATTAATCACTGCAAGAATGGACTATGTGACTGAAAATCTTCGCCAGTATAGAGTGGATATGTTTTTTGCGAATTTTCAATTGCGAATTTTCAGTTGCGAATTTTCAGTTGCGAATTTTCAATTGCGAATTTTCAATTTTCAATTGCGAATTTTCAGTTGCGAATTTTCAATTGCGAATTTTTCAATGCGAATTTTTCATTGCGATTATTTGATATGCGAATTTTATTTAATGAGGGAGGCGGAGCTTCTTTGATGATGTCAGTTCCTTTGTGTTTCATTTATGTATAAATAGCTGGAGTGTAAGATGTTTTATGCAGTCTGATGAAAGCACATCTGTGCTGAAACGCGTCACTATGCCATTTTGAATATGTGACTGAATAAATCTACATTGTGATCTACATCAGCGAAGTGCCGGTCCTTTCCTTTGAAACCACCACTGGAACAGTCCATTCTCAGATATTTAGGCCCCGGCACCCAGGCAGAGGAGAGAGGTCCCGTAACAGAGAATCTGTCTTCATGTCAGCAGAGAATTAGTCTGCATGTCATAGCAGAGAATGAGGCTTCACGTCAGCCACCACTGCAACAGTCCATTGGCATATATTTAGGCCTAGCACACAGGCAGAGGAGAGGTTCATTCAACTTTGGGTAGCCTCGCAATATAATGGTAAAATGAAAATAAAAATAGGATTGAATGAGGAAGTGCCCTGGAGTCCAATAATATATGGTTATGGGGAGGTAGTTAATGTCTAATCTGGACAAGGGACGGACAGGTCCTGTGGGATCCATGCCTGGTTCATTTTTATGAACGTCAGCTTGTCCACATTGGCTGTAGACAGGCGGCTGCGTTTGTCTGTAATGACGCCCCCTGCCGTGCTGAATACACGTTCAGACAAAACGCTGGCTGCCGGGCAGGCCAGCACCTCCAAGGCATAAAAGGCTAGCTCTGGCCACGTGGACAATTTAGAGACCCAGAAGTTGAATGGGGCCGAACCATCAGTCAGTACGTGGAGGGGTGTGCACACGTACTGTTCCACCATGTTAGTGAAATGTTGCCTCCTGCTAACACGTTGCGTATCAGGTGGTGGTGCAGTTAGCTGTGGCGTGTTGACAAAAGTTTTCCACATCTCTGCCATGCTAACCCTGCCCTCAGAGGAGCTGGCCGTGACACAGCTGCCTTGGCGACCTCTTGCTCCTCCTCTGCCTTGGCCTTGGGCTTCCACTTGTTCCCCTGTGACATTTGGGAATGCTCTCAGTAGCGCGTCTACCAACGTGCGCTTGTACTCGCGCATCTTCCTATCACGCTCCAGTGCAGGAAGTAAGGTGGGCACATTGTCTTTGTAGCGTGGATCCAGCAGGGTGGCAACCCAGTAGTCCGCACAGGTTAAAATGTGGGCAACTCTGCTGTCGTTGCGCAGGCACTGCAGCATGTAGTCGCTCATGTGTGCCAGGCTGCCCAGGGGTAAGGACAAGCTGTCCTCTGTGGGAGGCGTATCGTCATCGTCCTGCCTTTCCCCCCAGCCACGCACCAGTGATGGACCCGAGCTGCGTTGGGTGCCACCCCGCTGTGACCATGCTTCATCCTCATCCTCCTCCACCTCCTCCTCATCCTCGTCCTCCTCGTCCTCCAGTAGTGGGCCCTGGCTGGCCACATTTGTACCTGGCCTCTGCTGTTGCCAAAAACCTCCCTCTGAGTCACTTCGAAGAGACTGGCCTGAAAGTGCTAAAAATGACCCCTCTTCCTCCTCCTCCTCCTCCTCCTCCTGGGCCACCTCCTCTTCCATCATCGCCCTAAGTGTTTTCTCAAGGAGACATAGAAGTGGTATTGTAACGCTGATAACGGTGTCATCGCCACTGGCCATGTTGGTGGAGTACTCGAAACAGCGCAACAGGGCACACAGGTCTCGCATGGAGGCCCAGTCATTGGTGGTGAAGTGGTGCTGTTCTGTAGTGCGACTGACCCGTGCGTGCTGCAGCTGAAACTCCACTATGGCCTGCTGCTGCTCGCACAGTCTGTCCAGCATGTGCAAGGTGGAGTTCCACCTGGTGGGCACGTCGCATATGAGGCGGTGAGCGGGAAGGCCGAAGTTACGCTGTAGCGCAGACAGGCGAGCAGCAGCAGGATGTGAACGCCGGAAGCGCGAACAGACGGCCCGCACTTTATGCAGCAGCTCTGACATGTCGGGGTAGTTGTGAATGAACTTCTGCACCACCAAATTCAGCACATGCGCCAAGCAAGGGATGTGCGTCAAATTGGCTAGTCCCAGAGCTGCAACGAGATTTCGCCCATTATCACACACCACCAGGCCGGGCTTGAGGCTCACCGGCAGCAACCACTCGTCGGTCTGTTGTTCAATACCCCGCCACAACTCCTGTGCGGTGTGGGGCCTGTCCCCCAAACATATGAGTTTCAGAATGGCCTGCTGACGTTTACCCCGGGCTGTGCTGAAGTTGGTGGTGAAGGTGTGTGGCTGACTGGATGAGCAGGTGGAAGAAGAGGAGGAGGAAGCCGAGAAGGAGGAGGTGGCAACAGGAGGCAAAGAATGTTGCCCTGCGATCCTTGGCGGCGGAAGGACGTGCGCCAAACAGCTCTCCGCCTGGGGCCCAGCTGCCACTACATTTACCCAGTGTGCAGTTAGGGAGATATAGCGTCCCTGGCCGTGCTTACTGGTCCACGTATCTGTGGTTAGGTGGACCTTGCTACAGATGGCGTTGCGCAGTGCACACTTGATTTTATGGGATACTTGGTTGTGCAGGGAAGGCACGGCTCTCTTGGAGAAGTAGTGCCGGCTGGGAACAACATACTGTGGGACAGCAAGCGACATGAGCTGTTTGAAGCTGTCTGTGTCCACCAGCCTAAATGACAGCATTTCATAGGCCAGTAGTTTAGAAATGCTGGCATTCAGGGCCAGGGATCGAGGGTGGCTAGGTGGGAATTTACGCTTTCTATCAAATGTTTGTGAGATGGAGAGCTGAACGCTGGCGTGTGACATGGTTGAGACGCTTGGTGACGGAGGTGGTGGTGGTGGTGTTGGTGGTACATCCCCTGTTTGCTGGGCGGCAGGTGCCAACGTTCCTCCAGAGGCGGAGGAAGAGGCCGAGGCGGCAGCAGCAGAATAGGCCGAGGCGGCAGCAGCAGAAGAGGTAGCAGGGGGAGCCTGAGTGACTTCCTTGGTTTTAAGGTGTTTACTCCACTGCAGTTCATGCTTTGCATGCAGGTGCCTGGTCATGCAGGTTGTGCTCAGGTTCAGAACGTTAATGCCTCGCTTCAGGCTCTGATGGCACAGCGTGCAAACCACTCGGGTCTTGTCGTCAGCACATTGTTTGAAGAAGTGCCATGCCAGGGAACTCCTTGAAGCTGCCTTTGGGGTGCTCGGTCCCAGATGGCGGCGGTCAGTAGCAGGCGGAGTCTCTTGGCGGCGGGTGTTCTGCTTTTGCCCACTGCTCCCTCTTTTGCTACGCTGTTGGCTCGGTCTCACCACTGCCTCTTCCTCCGAACTGTGAAAGTCAGTGGCACGACCTTCATTCCATGTGGGGTCTAGGACCTCATCGTCCCCTGCATCGTCTTCCACCCAGTCTTGATCCCTGACCTCCTGTTCAGTCTGCACACTGCAGAAAGACGCAGCAGTTGGCACCTGTGTTTCGTCATCATCAGAGACATGCTGAGGTGGTATTCCCATGTCCTCATCATCAGGAAACATAAGTAGTTGTGCGTCAGTGCATTCTATGTCTTTCACCGCTGGGGAAGGGCTAGGTGGATGCCCTTGGGAAACCCTGCCAGCGGAGTCTTCAAACAGCATAAGAGACTGCTGCATAACTTGAGGCTGAGACAGTTTCCCTGGTATGCATGGGGGTGATGTGACAGACTGATGGGGTTGGTTTTCAGGCGCCATCTGTGCGCTTTCTGCAGAAGACTGGGTGGGAGATAATGTGAACGTGCTGGATCCACTGTCGGCCACCCAATTGACTAATGCCTGTACCTGCTCAGGCCTTACCATCCTTAGAACGGCATTGGGCCCCACCATATATCGCTGTAAATTCTGGCGGCTACTGGGACCTGAGGTAGTTGGTACACTAGGACGTGTGGATGTGGCAGAACGGCCACGTCCTCTCCCAGCACCAGAGGGTCCACTAACACCACCACGACCATGTCCACGTCCGCGTCCCTTACTAGATGTTTTTCTCATTGTTATGGTTCACCACAACAACAAATATATTATTTGGCCCAATGTATTGTATTCAAATTCAGCGGGATATAAATTTGAGGCCTAGTATTTAGGCGCTGGGTGACCGGTATGGATTTAGTGACAGAATTAGACTTGGAAATGCACAGAAGCGTGTGTGTGTGAAGTTATTCTGAATGACCCAATGTGCACCTTGAATATTATATACCCTTTTAGGGATAGATTTCAAATAGCTCTGATATAGCAGAAACCACTAAATTATGAAATTGCTAAATTGGGAATTGTATTTCAACCCAGAACAAGAAATGTGCTTGAACGGACACTAAATAACTCGCCCAGCTACAGCACTAACGAGAGATTTAGCAGGATATAAATTTGAGGCCTAGTATTTAGGCGCTGGGTGACAGGTATGGGTTTAGTGACAGAATTAGACTTGGAAATACACAGTAGCGGGTGTGTGTGAAGTTATTCTGAATGACCCAATGTGCACCTTGAATATTATATACCCTTTTAGGGATAGATTTCAAATAGCTCTGATATAGCAGAAACCACTAAATTATGAAATTGCTAAATTGGGAATTGTATTTCAACCCAGAACAAGAAATGTGCTTGAACGGACACTAAATAACTCGCCCAGCTACAGCACTAACGAGAGATTTAGCAGGATATAAATTTGAGGCCTAGTATTTAGGCGCTGGGTGACAGGTATGGGTTTAGTGACAGAATTAGACTTGGAAATGCACAGTAGCGGGTGTGTGAAGTTATTCTGAATGTCCCTATGTGCACCTTCAATATGATCTACCCTTTTAGGGATAGATTTCAAATAGCTCTGATATAGCAGAAACCACTAAATTATGAAATTGCTAAATTGGGAATTGTATTTCAACCCAGAACAAGAAATGTGCTTGAACGGACACTAAATAACTCGCCCAGCTACAGCACTAAGGACAGATTTAGCAGGATATAAATTTGAGGCCTAGTATTTAGGCGCTGGGTGACAGGTATGGGTTTAGTGACAGAATTAGACTTGGAAATACACAGTAGCGGGTGTGTGTGAAGTTATTCTGAATGACCCAATGTGCACCTTGAATATTATATACCCTTTTAGGGATAGATTTCAAATAGCTCTGATATAGCAGAAACCACTAAATTATGAAATTGCTAAATTGGGAATTGTATTTCAACCCAGAACAAGAAATGTGCTTGAACGGACACTAAATAACTCGCCCAGCTACAGCACTAACGAGAGATTTAGCAGGATATAAATTTGAGGCCTAGTATTTAGGCGCTGGGTGACAGGTATGGGTTTAGTGACAGAATTAGACTTGGAAATACACAGTAGCGGGTGTGTGTGAAGTTATTCTGAATGACCCAATGTGCACCTTGAATATTATATACCCTTTTAGGGATAGATTTCAAATAGCTCTGATATAGCAGAAACCACTAAATTATGAAATTGCTAAATTGGGAATTGTATTTCAACCCAGAACAAGAAATGTGCTTGAACGGACACTAAATAACTCGCCCAGCTACAGCACTAACGAGAGATTTAGCAGGATATAAATTTGAGGCCTAGTATTTAGGCGCTGGGTGACAGGTATGGGTTTAGTGACAGAATTAGACTTGGAAATACACAGTAGCGGGTGTGTGTGAAGTTATTCTGAATGACCCAATGTGCACCTTGAATATTATATACCCTTTTAGGGATAGATTTCAAATAGCTCTGATATAGCAGAAACCACTAATTTATGAAATTGCTAAATTGGGAATTGTATTTCAACCCAGAACAAGAAATGTGCTTGAACGGACACTAAATAACTCGCCCAGCTACAGCACTAACGAGAGATTTAGCAGGATATAAATTTGAGGCCTAGTATTTAGGCGCTGGGTGACAGGTATGGGTTTAGTGACAGAATTAGACTTGGAAATACACAGTAGCGGGTGTGTGTGAAGTTATTCTGAATGACCCAATGTGCACCTTGAATATTATATACCCTTTTAGGGATAGATTTCAAATAGCTCTGATATAGCAGAAACCACTAAATTATGAAATTGCTAAATTGGGAATTGTATTTCAACCCAGAACAAGAAATGTGCTTGAACGGACACTAAATAACTCGCCCAGCTACAGCACTAACGAGAGATTTAGCAGGATATAAATTTGAGGCCTAGTATTTAGGCGCTGGGTGACAGGTATGGGTTTAGTGACAGAATTAGACTTGGAAATACACAGTAGCGGGTGTGTGTGAAGTTATTCTGAATGACCCAATGTGCACCTTGAATATTATATACCCTTTTAGGGATAGATTTCAAATAGCTCTGATATAGCAGAAACCACTAAATTATGAAATTGCTAAATTGGGAATTGTATTTCAACCCAGAACAAGAAATGTGCTTGAACGGACACTAAATAACTCGCCCAGCTACAGCACTAACGAGAGATTTAGCAGGATATAAATTTGAGGCCTAGTATTTAGGCGCTGGGTGACAGGTATGGGTTTAGTGACAGAATTAGACTTGGAAATACACAGTAGCGGGTGTGTGTGAAGTTATTCTGAATGACCCAATGTGCACCTTGAATATTATATACCCTTTTAGGGATAGATTTCAAATAGCTCTGATATAGCAGAAACCACTAAATTATGAAATTGCTAAATTGGGAATTGTATTTCAACCCAGAACAAGAAATGTGCTTGAACGGACACTAAATAACTCGCCCAGCTACAGCACTAACGAGAGATTTAGCAGGATATAAATTTGAGGCCTAGTATTTAGGCGCTGGGTGACAGGTATGGGTTTAGTGACAGAATTAGACTTGGAAATACACAGTAGCGGGTGTGTGTGAAGTTATTCTGAATGACCCAATGTGCACCTTGAATATTATATACCCTTTTAGGGATAGATTTCAAATAGCTCTGATATAGCAGAAACCACTAAATTATGAAATTGCTAAATTGGGAATTGTATTTCAACCCAGAACAAGAAATGTGCTTGAACGGACACTAAATAACTCGCCCAGCTACAGCACTAACGAGAGATTTAGCAGGATATAAATTTGAGGCCTAGTATTTAGGCGCTGGGTGACAGGTATGGGTTTAGTGACAGAATTAGACTTGGAAATGCACAGTAGCGGGTGTGTGAAGTTATTCTGAATGTCCCTATGTGCACCTTCAATATGATCTACCCTTTTAGGGATAGATTTCAAATAGCTCTGATATAGCAGAAACCACTAAATTATGAAATTGCTAAATTGGGAATTGTATTTCAACCCAGAACAAGAAATGTGCTTGAACGGACACTAAATAACTCGCCCAGCTACAGCACTAAGGACAGATTTAGCTGGATATAAATTTGAGGCCTAGTATTTAGGCGCTGGGTGACAGGTATGGGTTTAGTGACAGAATTAGACTTGGAAATGCACAGTAGCGGGTGTGTGAAGTTATTCTGAATGACCCTATGTGCACCTTGAATATTATATACCCTTTTAGGGATAGATTTCAAATAGCTCTGATACAGCAGAAACCACTAAATTTTTAAATTGCTAAATTGGGAATTGTATTTCAACCCAGAACAAAAAATGTGCTTTGACGGACACTAAATAACTTTCCCAGCCACAACAGGACAGCGGTAACGAGAGATTTAGCGGGATATAAATTTGAGGCCTAGTATTTAGGCGCTGGGTGACCGGTATGGATTTAGTGACAGAATTAGACTGGGATATGGCCAAAAAATAACCACACTATTGCTGGTTAAATGCACTTGGTGATGGGCACAGCTTGCCCCTGATGTAGTATATGGCCAAAAAATGAACAGACTATTGCTGGTTAAATGCACTTGGTGTCACAGCTTGACCAACCACACTACTGAGGGTTAAATGCACTTGGTGACGGGCGCAGCTTGCCCCTGATTTAGTATATGGCCAAAAAATGAACAGACTATTGCTGGTTAAATGCACTTGGTGTGATAGCTTGACCAACCACACTACTGAGGGTTAAATGCACTTGGTGTGACAGCTTCACCCTGATGTAGGCTTTAGCCAAAAAACAACCACACCATTGAGGGTTAAATGCACTTGGTCGCAGCTTGTGCTGGCGCACCACAAGACACAAAATGGCCGCCGATCACCCCAGAAAAATGTGACTGACAAACGGTCTGGGCAGCCTAAAAACAGTGAGCAATTGAGGATCAGCAGCTCAATGATCCACAGCTGCAGATCGATCAGTTAATCAAGTCCTTTGGAGGAGTTAATCTGCCTAATCTCGCCCTACTGTCGCAGCCGCAACCTCTCCCTACGCTAATCAGAGCAGAGTGACGGGCGGCGCTATGTGACTCCAGCTTAAATAGAGGCTGGGTCACATGGTGCTCTGGCCAATCACAGCCATGCCAATAGTAGGCATGGCTGTGATGGCCTCTTGGGGCAAGTAGTATGACGCTTGTTGATTGGCTGCTTAGCAGCCTTTCAAAAAGCGCCAAGAAAGCGTCACAAAAGCGCGAAGAAAGCGACGAACACCGAACCCGAACCCGGACTTTTACGAAAATGTCCGGGTTCGGGTCCGTGTCACGGACACCCCAAAATTCGGTACGAACCCGAACTATACAGTTCGAGTTCGCTCATCCCTAGTCATAATAAATCACTACTCAGATGTGATGCAATGCTAGTATAAGGGTACAGTGTCAAATAGGGGTGCACCTAGTCTTATTAACTGAGAGGTACAACTCTTGAATGTTAATTGCAACAGTTACAACCAAGGTTCTTATAGTAGCTCTCCTTTGTATGTTTAACCCCTTAAGGACCAGGCTCATTTTCACCTTAAGGACCAGGCCATTTTTTGCAAATCTGACCAGTGTCACTTTAAGTGCTGATAACTTTAAAACGCTTTTACTTATACAGGCCATTCTGAGATTGTTTTTTCGTCACATATTGTACTTCATGACACTGGTAAAATAAAGTCAAAAAAATTAATTTTTTTGCATAATAAAATACCTAATTTACCAAAAATTTGGAAAAATTAGCAAATTTCTAAGTTTCAGTTTCTCTACTTCTGTAATACATAGTAATACCCCCAAAAATTGTGATGACTTTACATTCACCATATGTCTACTTCATGTTTGAATTATTTTGGGAATGATATTTTATTTTTTGGGGATGTTACAAGGCTTAGAAGTTTAGAAGCAAATCTTGAAATTTTTCAGAAATTTACAAAAACCCAATTTTTAGGGACCACTACAGCTCTGAAGTCACTTTGCAAGGCTTACATAATAGAAACCGCCCAAAAATGACCCCATTCTATAAACTACACCCCTCAAGGTATTCAAAACTGATTTTACAAACTCTGTTAACCCTTTAGGTGTTGCACAAGAGTTATTGGCAAATGGGGATGAAATTTGAGAATTTCATTTTTTTGCCTAATTTTCAATTTTAACCCATTTTTTCCACTAACAAAGCAAGGGTTAACAGCCAAAAAAGACTGTATCTTTATTGCCCTGACTCTGCCGTTTACAGAAACACCCCATATGTGGCCGTAAACTACTGTACGGCCACACAGCGGGGCGTAGAGTGAAAGCTGCGCCGGATGGTTTTTGGAAGCCAGATTTTGCTGGACAGTTTTTTTGACACCATGTCCCATTTGAAGCCCCCTGATGCACCCCTAGAGTAGAAATTCCATAAAAGTGACCCCATCTAAGAAACTACACCCCTCAAGGTATTCAAAACTGATTTTACAAACTTCGTTAACCCTTTAGGTGTTGCACAAGAGTTATTGGCAAATGGGGATGAAATTTGAGAATTTCATTTTTTTGCCTAATTTTCAATTTTAACCCATTTTTTCCACTAACAAAGCAAGGGTTAACAGCCAAACAAGACTGTATCTTTATTGCCCTGACTCTGCCGTTTACAGAAACACCCCATATGTGGCCGTAAACTACTGTACGGCCACACAGCGGGGCATAGAGTGAAAGGTACGCTGTATGGTTTTTGGAAGCCAGATTTTGCTGGACAGTTTTTTTGACACCATGTCCCATTTGAAGCCCCCTGATGCACCCCTAGAGTAGAAACTCCATAAAAGTGACCCCATCTAAGAAACTACACCCCTCAAGGTATTCAAAACAGATTTTACAAACTTTGTTAACCCTTTAGGTGTTGCACAAGATTTAATGGAAAATAGAGATACAATTTCAAAATTTCACTTTTTTGGCAGATTTTCCATTTTAATATTTTTTTTCCAGTTACAAAGCAAGGGTTAACAGCCAAACAAAACTCATTATTTATGGCCCTGATTCTGTAGTTTACAGAAACACCTCATATGTGGCTGTAGACCGCTGTACGGGCACACGGCAGGGCGCAGAAGGAAAGGAATGCCATACGGTTTTTGGAAGGCAGATTTTGCTGGACTGGTTTTTTGACACCATGTCCCATTTGAAGCCCCCTGATGCACCCCTAGAGTAGAAACTCCATAAAAGTTACCCCATCTAAGAAACTACACCCCTCAAGGTATTCAAACTGATTTTACAAACTTTGTTAACCCTTTAGGTGTTGCACAAGATTTAATGGAAAATAGAGATACAATTTCAAAATTTCACTTTTTTGGCAGATTTTCCATTTTAATATTTTTTTTCCAGTTACAAAGCAAGGGTTAACAGCCAAACAAAACTCATTATTTATGGCCCTGATTCTGTAGTTTACAGAAACACCTCATATGTGGCTGTAGACCGCTGTACGGGCACACGGCAGGGCGCAGAAGGAAAGGAATGCCATACGGTTTTTGGAAGGCAGATTTTGCTGGACTGGTTTTTTGACACCATGTCCCATTTGAAGCCCCCTGATGCACCCCTAGAGTAGAAACTCCATAAAAGTTACCCCATCTAAGAAACTACACCCCTCAAGGTATTCAAACTGATTTTACAAACTTTGTTAACCCTTTAGGTGTTGCACAAGATTTAATGGAAAATAGAGATACAATTTAAAAATTTAACTTTTTTGGCAGATTTTCCATTTTAATATTTTTTTTCCAGTTACAAAGCAAGGGTTAACAGCCAAACAAAACTCATTATTTATGGCCCTGATTCTGTAGTTTACAGAAACGCCTCATATGTGGTTGTAGACCGCTGTACGGGCACACGGCAGGGAGCAGAAGGAAAGGAATGCCATACGGTTTTTGGAAGGCAGATTTTGCTGGACTGGTTTTTTTGACACCATGTCCTATTTGAAGCCCCCCTGATGCACCCCTAGAGTAGAAACTCCAAAAAAGTGACCCCATTTTAGAAAGTACGGAATAGGGTGGCAGTATTGTTGGTACTAGTTCAGGGTAGATATGATTTTTGGTTGCTCTATATTACACTTTTTGTGCGGCAAGGTAACAAGAAATAGCTTTTTTGGCACGTTTTTTTTTTTTGTTATTTACAACATTCATCTGACAGGTTAGATCACGTGGTAATTTTATAGAGCAGGTTGTCACGGACGCAGCGATACCTAATATGTATACAATTTTTTTTATTTATGTAAGTTTTATACAATAACTTCATTTTTAAAACCAAAAAATTGTTTAGTGTCTCCATAGTCTGAGAGCCATAGTTTTTTCAGTTTTTGGGCGATTATCTTGAGTAGGGTCTAATTTTTTGCGGGAAGAGATGACAGTTTGATTGGCACTATTTTGGGGTGCATATGACTTTTTGATCGCTTGCTATTACACTTTTTGTGACGTAAGATGGCAAAAAATTGCTTTTTTTGCACAATTTATTATTTTTATTTTTTATGGTGGTCACCTGAGGGGTTAGGTCATATGATATTTATATAGAGCCGGTCGATACGGACGCGGCAATACCTAATATGTATACTTTATTTTTATTTATGTAGGTTTTACACAATGATTTTATTTTTGAAACAAAAAAAATGATGTTTTAGTGTTTCCATAGTCTAAGAGCCATAGTTTTTTCAGTTTTTGGGCGATTATCTTGAGTAGGGTCAAATTTTTTGCGGGATGAGATGACGGTTTGATTGGTACTATTTTGGCGTACATGCGACTTTTTTGATCACTTTTATTACCTTTTTTGGGAAGTAAGGTGGGCAAAATTTCAATTTTCTCATAGTTTTTATTTTTTTATTTTTATGGCGTTCACTGTGCGGGGAAAGTAACATGACCGTTTTATAGATCAGGTCGTTACGGACGCGGCGATACCTAATATGTGTAGTTTATTTTATTTTTTTTAATTTTTATTCAGTGATAAATGTTTTTTTTTTTAATCTTAACTTTTTTCACTTATTTTTTTTTTTTTTTGACCCAGACCCACTTGGTTCTTGAAGATCCAGTGGGTCTGATGTCTGTAAAATACAGTACAGAACCTATATAGGTATCTGTAACTGTATTTTACTTACACTGAACAGATCTATGCTTTCAGCATAGATCTGTTCAGCACCATGGACAGCAGGACGCCTGAGCAGGCGTCCTGTTGTCATGGGAACCTTCCCCGTCTGCTCAGTTATGGTCAGAACTGCGCAGACGGGGAAGGGTAAGGACGGGGCTCTGGGGGGGCTGTCTGGGGGCTCTCTCCCTCTCCCATCGGGGGGCTGCAAAGGCACAGCAGCCCCCCGATCGGAGAGGGAGGGAGCTCCCTTTTACTGTTAACCTTTTCCATACAGCGGTCCGTACGGACCGCTGTATGGAAAGGGTTAAACGGCTGACATCGCATCAACGATGTCAGCCGTTTATACCAGGGTGCCAGCAATGTGCTGGCACCCTGGTATACCCACTGTACACCAACGATTATTCAATGGGAGGCGGGCGGGGGATCGCGATCCCGCCTGCCGCACCGCCCGCCTCCCGCAACGCCCCCACCGCCTGCGACACCCCCCCTGCACCACCCGCTGCCATCAAATCATGCAGGGGTGCGGGGGGGGGTGTACTATATTGATTTTAGACACTCTAAAGTTTCTGATCCCCGCGGTCAGGGACCGCGGGGATCAGAAACTGCAAAAAGCGCAGCAAACCGCAGGTCTGAATTGACCTGCGGTTTGCTGCGATCGCCGACACGGGGGGGTCACATGACCCCCCCTGGCGTTTTAACAGGATGCCGGCTGAATGATTTCAGCCGGCATCCTGTTCAAATTAACCCCTGCGGCGCCGGAATGCCGATTTTAAAGTCAGGACGTACCGGTACGTCCTTGGTCCTTAAGGACTCGGGAAATAGGGCGTACCGGTACGTCCTATGTCCTTAAGGGGTTAACTGCATATATACCGTATGTTCCATAATATGGGGGTGACATCGTTGGTAATGCCTGCACTACCACTTTTCAGACTCTCGTCCAGAAGCGGATCTAGACTTTGTGAGGCCTTAGGCGAAACTCGAACACGAAGCCCCCACAAACACAATATATGCAAGCCATAATAAAGATTAACCCTGGCTGTACTGTATGTGTCATCACTGTGCATATTAACCCTGTATTGTGACTTACAGTACAGGGTTAATATGCACAGTGAGTGACATCACATTACAGGGTATACACAGTGATGTCACAGTCAGGGTTAAGCAGCTGCATGCTTGCAGCACATAGTACAGGGCAGGGATGTGCACAGACATTTTGAAGGGCACGGGCTTAAGTAAAAAAAAAAAAAGGGGGGGGCACTTCAAAAAATTACTGCCCACATACATGCTACAACACTGTCTGCCCACATACAGTACAGACCAAAAGTTTGGACACACCTTCTCATTCAAAGAGTTTTCTTTATTTTCATGACTATGAAAATTGTAGATTCACACTGAAGGCATCAAAACTATGAATTAACACATGTGGAATTATATACATAACAAAAAAGTGTGAAACAACTGAAAATATGTCATATTCTAGGTTCTTCAAAGTAGCCACCTTTTGCTTTGATTACTGCTTTGCACACTCTTGGCATTCTCTTGATGAGCTTCAAGAGGTAGTCACCTGAAATGGTTTTCACTTCACAGGTGTGCCCTGTCATGTTTAATAAGTGGGATTTCTTGCCTTATAAATGGGGTTGGGACCATCAGTTGCATTGTGGAGTAGTCAGATGGATACACAGCTGATAGTCCTACTGAATAGACTGTTAGAATTTGTATTATGGCAAGAAAAAAGCAGCTAAGTAAAGAAAAACGAGTGGCCATCATTACTTTAAGAAATGAAGGTCAGTCAGTCCGAAAAATTGCGAAAACTTTGAAAGTGTCCCCAAGTGCAGTCACAAAAACCATCAAGCGCTACAAAGAAACTGGCTCACATGCGGACCGCCCCAGGAAAGGGAGACCAAGAGTCATCTCTGCTGCGGAGGATATGTTCATCCGAGTCACCAGCCTTAGAAATCGCAGGTTAACAGCAGCTCAGATTAGAGACCAGGTCAATGCCACACAGAGTTCTAGCAGCAGACAAATCTCTAGAACAACTGTTAAGAGGAGACTGTGTGAATCATGTGTGAATCATGGCTACCACAGCATCTTGCAGTGGAATGCTATTCCATCCAGTTTTCATTTAGTTGGACCATCATTTATTTTTCAACAGGACAATGACCCCAAACACACCTCCAGGCTGTGTAAGGGCTATTTGACCATGAAGGAGAGTGATGGGGTGCTGCGCCAGATGACCTGGCCTCCACAGTCACCGGACCTGAACCCAATCGAGATGGTTTGGGGTGAGCTGGACCGCAGAGTGAAGGCAAAAGGGCCAACAAATGCTAAGCATCTCTGGGAACTCCTTCAACACTGTTGGAAGACCATATCAGGTGACTACCTCTTGAAGCTCATCAAGAGAATGCCAAGAGTGTGCAAAGCAGTAATCAAAGCAAAAGGTGGCTACTTTGAAGAACCTAGAATATGACATATTTTCAGTTGTTTCAAACTTTTCTATGTATATAATTCCACGTGTGTTAATTCATAGTTTTGATGCCTTCAGTGTCAATCTACAATTTTCATAGTCATGAAAATAAAGAAAACTCTTTGAATGAGAAGGTGTGTTCAAACTTTTGGTCTGTACTGTACATGATGCCACATGGAGGGACACTTCTAGATTGTTTTGTGGTGGCGGACAGAAAATAATGTGACGCTTATAGAACAGACTACTCAGTGTAGATGTATACTAGATGTACACTGTATATTGTGTAGCACAGTGTATGCTATATGTGTATAACAAACATATTTCACATGAAAACTTACAATTACTTGGCTTGACCCTTGGGGATCTCATACACCACTTCAACACTTTGCGGGGGGGGCTAGGTGGAGGTGATGTTGTGTTTTATCCTAATGAGAAAGATTTCATAATAAGCATTTGGAGAAGGGGCAGAGGGATAGCAGAGCAGAGAGAGGCTGGTGCTGCTTCTAGGGGGTCATAACATGGGGGAGTAATAAAGCCCACCATAATGCCCCCCCCCCCCCAGTAGTAATAATTCTCTTATAATGGAGAGTGTAAAAAATACCCCCTTGTAATGCCCCCAGCTGAGATAATGTTCCCATAGTGTCCCCCATAATGTGGCAGTATAAAATACCCCTATATAGCGCCCCCAGTAAATGCCCCATAGTGCTCCTCTCTGCCTTCCTCCTAGTGCCCCCATAATGCACCAGTATAAAATGCCCCTATATAGTTCCCCAGTAGATGCCCTCAGTGTCCCCTATAATTTGCAAGCATAAAATACACCTTCTTAGTGCCCCCCGGAGATGACCCCATAGTACTCCTCTCCCCCCTTCCCCATAGTACCCACCATAACGTGTCCCAGTATAAAATGCCACTGTACAGAGCCCTCCATATAACATACCCCTTCTTTGTGGCCTCAGTAGATGCCCCTATAGTGCCCACCAATAATGTGCTGGCAAGAAGTGCCCCCAATGATGCCTCCTGGCCTTAATGTCACATTACTCCCCCTCCATCCATGTGACATTTCTCCCCCTCAGGAGCTGAAGAGACAGTCACTCTACTGAGAGCTGAATTTTTATGGGAACAAGAGGCCAAAATAGGCATTTAAAACAGTTATATAATGTTCCTATAGTTAGTATTGTGTTTAGAACTGTATACTGAACTAGATATATCTGTGTTTACTTACAGTTCCACCAAACTACAATTGCAACCATATAATTGCACATACTACTGCAAACTACAAATTGCAAGCTACAGCTGCAAACTGTGAACTACTTAACAAACCATACAAATTGCAACCATACCAGATCATACTCAACCAATCTGCAAATAGTTACTGCTAACTGCATACTGCAAGTGAACTATTAGTTAGACCTCAGATATACCTCTCAGAGAGATCATAAAGTGCCCTAATAACTTAAAGTGACAGTACAGATACTCAAGAGAGAAATGTATCCACCATTTTATGTTGAATGACAAGATTGAACAGTTGAACCACTATCTTATGCATACCGCCATTTTGTGATATCTTTTCAACACGTTATGTACACGGACTATCTGCTGTGGATGTGGCAGTGTTATATGAAGAAAAGTTGACGTTAATAAAGAAGTTATTTCAAGCATTTGGTGTGCTCTTTAAACCTACTGTTTCTATAGAACGGCGCTAGAGAAATTACAGAGTAATAGAAAGTCTGGTTAGACTAAAAGTCAGAGATATCAAAATTCTTCTAATGCCACAGTGCAAAAGGCACTTCTTAGTGCTGCGCCTGCCACACCCTCCATGTTACATCACTCCCTCCTTTTTACATGTCACATTTGTCCCTTTTACATGTCACATTTGTCCCTCCCCCTCCATGGCATCACTCCTCCCCCGAATGGCACATTTATCCCCCTCCAAGGGCCTGGCAGCAGCACATCTTACCCCCCCGTGGCACATTTCTCCCCCTCCATGGGCCTGGCAGTGCAGCAGCACATATTACCCCCCCTCCATGGACCTGGCAGCAGCACATCTACACTCCCCCTTTTCCCCCACGGTACATTTCTCCCCCGACTCCCTCCATGATGGCACAGAGACTGGCACCAGTTATTATAATCATGACTCTGAGTCATGACTCACTGCTAACAGCCTGTCGCCGGCAGCTGCAGGCCCTAAGGTTCACAGTAGCCAGCCAGCAGGCAACGGGCAGGGGGGCACAGCAGCCAGCAGGCAACAGCGCTGTTTTTGACTGCTGGCTGCTGCTGTGGCCCAACCAGGAGTGGGCACTGGGCAGGGCAGCAGCAGTGAGACACACACACACACCTTGGGCTTTGGGCACCACTGTCTGTCTGTGGGCGGCAGCCAGACACGGACTGAGGTGAGGGCCCTGCCTCCTTCTTCTTTTCCCCTGTGTGGTTGCACAGCACTCTGAGGGTGAGGCTGGCAACGTTCAGAAGACGTACCTGTGTGGCGGCACACTCTGAGCCCCAGCAGCCACTGCTCTCTTAAAGAGGCAGAGAGGTGCCCCGCTGCAGCTCTTATTAGTCCACTTAGGCCGCCCGCCGGCCGCGGAAGCCAATAATTGTACTTGCGTGGTGTCGTGGGAGCCAGAGCAAAGGCCCCCACCATCGCAAGGCCTTAGGCAGCGGCCTAAGTGGCCTAATGGAAGAGTCGCCTCTGCTCTCATCCATGACCATGATCATGCAAGGAGCCTATGCCATACCCACTCATTGTTTTCTCTCTTACAACCCAGCTTCATAAAGTGGCATGTACTCATTCACAGGTATATGTTCTCTACCTGTTGGTGGGATGGATAACCCATTTAAAAAAGTGTGAGCAACATGGCATCCTCATGCCTATGCCTCATGATTTACTGAGCCCAAGTACCATATCACTCATAACTAATTATGGCGCTTGGGGTAGTTACGGAAGCACTTCGCCTCACTTACTCCTTCTAATAATGTCCACTGACATTGGCAAGGTTTGGTGGCACTGTAGCACACAAGGGGGCAAAAAAAAAATACAGTACCGCTATATCACTTACTGCACCAGAATGTATACCAATTGGTGAGAAGCTACTCCATGTTTTCTGACACAACCACCTGCTACCTCTGGACTTGCTCCCCTGCCTCAGCATCCTCTCAGGGTTCCCTGGGCTGTAGAGAGCCTGCTAAAGACCAGACTTTTCCCTGTCGGCATTTGTCAGCAAATTTGTACCTTTTAAAATGGCTGACCTGTTGCATGCGTGCTTGGCAGCTGAATGCATCTATGTTGATGCCATGTTCATATGTGCCTGCTTTGCTGAGAAAAATGAAGTACATGAAAACGAGCCTCTAGGATCAATGGATGCATTGTCATTACACCTACAGGTTCTGCTCTCTATACAACTGGCGCACCTTCTGCACTTTGATTGACAGGGCTAGGCATGATGACGTTTTCAGTGCCTGGCCCTGTCAATCAAAGTGGAGAGGACACGCAGCTGAAGAGAGAGCAGAGCCACTAAGTGTAACGGCAATGCCCCTGTTGCACCTAGAGGCTCAATTGTAAACATTAAAGGAAATCTGTCACATGGTTTAACAATATGAAAGTATAACTATTGCCATGTCCAATAAAATACCTTCTTTCTTGATGTAGCCTTCATTCTTCATTTCTTGGTTTCAATTTCTCTTAAGTCAAGTTTTTTTTAAAATGCAAATTAGTCTCTAAGGTGCCCAGAGGGGCGTTATTATCTTTTTCGGGTGCCCAGGAATGCCCCCCTCCAGTGCCCAGCCTGCCTTCTATCAGAGCCCAAGCACACCTCTGCAGGGCCGAACTACCTGCCCACACCAGCACTGTTGGCAGCCTCCCCCCTTTGCTACATCACTGAAACGTTGTAACTATGCCCACATATGCCTCCTTCAACTCCAAGAAATCTCGCGCAGGCACAGTACCACAGACTGCCTGCGTGATGCGGATGCTCCTAAGGACAACAGCTTCAAATGTGTGACGTAATCAGTGAGCTGTTCGCATCTGGGAGGGAGGAGAGGAAGTACGATAAAATATCTTTTTTCACAGCAATCAGGGCACATATGAACATGGGACCAACACAGGTGCCTTCAGGTGCCAAGTGCACATGTAACAGGTCAGCCAGTTTCATATGTACAAATCTGATGAAGCTGTGGGCACTTAGAAGCCATCACAGCCATGCCTAGTAATGGCATGGCTGTGATTGTCCGGTGCATCATGTGACCCAGCCTCCATACAAGCTGGAGTCACATGTAGCACCGACCAGGGCCGGCCTTTGGGGTGTGCGGGCTGTGCGGCCGCACAGGGCGCCATAGCAACAGGGGCGCCGGGCGGCCGACAGCCCGCAATGTAATATGGGCAGGCGAGGCGGCACTTATGTTTTCCCACGGGGCGGGCCCCCCGCCCCCTCCACCCCCCCCCTTGTATTCAGCAGGGGGCGCCCGGCGCCCGTTGCGGTTTAAAAAAAAAAAAGTTGCTTATATAAGTTCGGGGCGGCTGGCGGCGCCCCTCATTCTGCGCCGCCTGAGTGGCTGAGGCTGAGCGCTTGCCGCTCTAAAGAATCCTGCCTGCGCCTGTTAATGTAGCGTGGCCGAGCTCTGTTAGGTCCGCGGTACAGGAGCTTTTGTTTCCTGTACCCGGCCGGACTGACAGGAAGTGCTCACTTAGTGTGCACTTCCTGTCAGTCCGGCCGGGTACAGGAAACAAATGCTCCTATACCGCGGATCGAACAGAGCTTGGCCACGCTACACTAGAGGTGGAGGTGGGAGTAGAAAGAGAGTGACAAGGGGGGAGGGGGGAGGAAATAATGAGAGTGATGGGGGGGGGGAATAATGAGAGTGATGGGGGGGGGAATAATGAGAGTGATGGGGGGGAATAATGAGAGTGATGGGGGGGGAATAATGAGAGTGATGGGGGGGGAATAATGAGAGTGATGGGGGGGGAATAATGAGAGTGATGGGGGGGAATAATGAGAGTGATGGGGGGGGAATAATGAGAGTGATGGGGGGGGAATAATGAGAGTGATGGGGGGGAATAATGAGCGTGACAAGGGAGGGCGGGTGGAATAATGAGAGTGACAAGGGAGAGGGGGGGGAATAATGAGAGTGACAAGGGAGAGGGGGGATAATGAGAGTGACAAGGGAAGGGGGGGGGGGGAGAGTGACAATGGAGTCCCCAGAGCCAGACTGCAGCCAGAGTCCAGATCATCTTATTGTCCTGGTGGTAAGTAGACAATGCAATATGTTTATTATTTAATTGTTTAGTTATTAATACTACATTGGAAACGAATTTTCTCAGCTGGACACCGGCTGACACTGCGCATGCGCTGGGAGCCTCACCAGCGGTTAGGGTAGGGAAAAAGCACTGGCCCGTACGTAATTTTTCCCTTCCCTAACCGCTGGTGAGGCTCCCGGTGCATGCGCAGTGTCGGCCGGTGTTCAGCTGAGAACATCCATCCGATCACTGCGCCTGCGCATTGGCCCATAGTTTTTCCCTACCCTAACCGCCGGCGAGGCTCCTGGCGCATGCGCACTCTGCTGTGAAATATCCCTAACCTGTCGTTGTGCGCCTGCGCGGCGCTGCACACCTCCTCACGTCATGTCCGGTGCGACCGGAAGTGACGAGGGTAGGGAAATCTCACGAAATAGGGAAGTATAACATTACACCGGCCTTTGGGGTGTGAGGGCTGGTAACTACTTGGTTGGATAGTCAGCCAGCCTATGCCATGATGCCAGCAACAAGCAGTGTTTTTTTTCTTTTTTTTGGGGGGGGGGGGCGCCACAAGGTTAGCTCGCACAGGGCGCCTGAACACCTAAGGCCGGCCCTGGCACCGACCATCAGCTCTGAATACTGCAGGGACAGGAAGCAGGCAGCTGAAGTGAGGGAGAGTGTTAGGAATCTCATCTGCCTATTTGTTCTGTTGGTGACCTGTAGTGAATTTTTTGTGGGTGCTATACACCAGCTTTGCACCCCTGACCCAGAAATATAATAATTAATCTGGCTGTTAATTCTGTGGGTGACCTATGATTTTTTATTGGTGCAATCCACCATCTTTGTACCCCTGGCACAAAAATATAATAGTTAATCTGTCTGTTAGTTCGGTGGGTGACATATTTCCATTTTTTGTGTGAGGTACACCTGCATTGCATACCTGACAGGGAAATGAATATAGTTAATCCGTCTGTTAGATTGGTGTGACATATTCCCATGGAGGCAAATGACCCATTTCAGACTTGATAACTAAACCAAAATAAATACTAAAATAATGACATGACACCTTGTGTTGGAATAAAAAATGGCCGCAATGCTTTATTAAGGGTAAATAAATTAATAAATAATTAAAACTTCAAATTCATAAATAAATAACCATTAAAAATTCCAATGATTACCGAAATCCAGTCAGCAATAGCTGAGTGATACAGCCCCTCTAATAAAGCAAAGCGACATAAGCATAAGAATAGGGAGGGAGAGCGGGGCGACGATCCGGTCTTGATAAAACTGGCCCAGAAGCGCCGCCGAAACCCTCTTTTTAGGACTAAACTTTCCCGCCGCTGGCATCCACACCAATCTGCTGTCCAGAAATCTCCCCCAGCAACCAGCTGCACCAATCAGAGAGGATCCCTGTTGACATCCAAGGCTCAGGTGAGACCGGCTCAAACCAGCTGATTCTGACAGGACTTAACCCTTTCATAAAACCTGAAATAAAAGAGCGGGAAAGCAAGAAAGGGGGGGGGGAGAGAAAAAAACAAGCAAAACCATACAAAAAACATATTAATGGTGTCATTGCCCCCATGTGTCCCCCAAGTGAAACGCTCTGGGGGGCCTGAACATTCTTGTTGTGAGGTACACCTGCATTTTAACATAGTCAATCCGTCTGTTAGATTGGTGGGTGACATATACCCAATTTTTGTGTGAGGTACACCTGCACTGCATACCTGACAGGGAAATAAATATATTTAATCCGTCCGTTAGTTTGGTAAGTGGCATATACCCATTTTTTGTGAGAGATACACCTACACTGCATACCTGACAGGGAAATAAATATAGTTAATGCGTCTGTTAGTTCAGTGGGTGAAATATAACCAATTTTTGTGTGAGGTACACCTGCATTGCATATGTGACAGGGAAATTATTATAATTAATCTGTCTGTTAGTTCGGTGGGTGACCTCAAAGAATGAGGAGAGCATCAAATAAGGGACATGGCCCTGGTCGTGGTGCTGCTGGTGTTGGTGGAGCTCCTGTTGCAGAGAGAGGACGTGGTCGATCTGTGCCAGCTACACGCCCAAATGAAACACCTTCTTCAGGTGCACATAGGCGACAGAACGCTCAGGGTTATTTTGTAGGCCCGAATACTGGTGTACGAATGGTGAGGCCAGAACAAGCAGAGGCGGTAGTAGATTGGGTGGCTGACAGTGCCTCCAGTTCCTTCACATTGTCTCCCACGTGGTCCCCTGCTGAAAGCACAGAGTTGGCACCTGCAGCCCATCAGCAAATCAGCCAAGCAGTCTGAGCCCCAAGTCATGCAGCAGTCTCTTATGCTTTTTGATCACTCTGCTGGCAGGTTTTCCGTGGGCCATCCTCATAGCCCTGCCCCAGTAGTGGAAGAGATTGTGCACCGATGGCCCACCACTTATGTTTCAGGATGATGATGAAACACAGGTGCCAACTGCTGCGGCTTTCTGCAGTGTGCAGATCGGCAAGGAGGGCAGGGGCGAAGAGTAGGTGGAAGATGATGTGGAGGATGATGAGGTCGTAGATCCCACATGGAATCAAGGTCATACGAGTGATGTGTGCAGTTCGGAGGAAGGGGTGGTGGTCGCACAGCACCTACTGCACAGCAAAGGAGGGAGCAAGGTGCAAAAGCAGAATGCCCGTCCCCTAACCAGTATGCCTGCTACTGCCCACCGCACCCAGGGACTGAGCACACCAAAGCCAGAAAATGTGCTGACGACAAGACGCGAGTGGTTTGCATGCTGTGCAATCAGAGCCTGAAGCGAAGCATAAATGTTCTAAACATGAGCACATCAAAGTGCAGATCAGACAGCTTGCGATCCTCTAATTACGTTGCACAGGAAGGGGCAAACCCCATCAAATAATTCAAAAAGTAATCCTAGCAGACGTGTTGATTTTTCAATCCATAATATTCTTTAATTCCATATAATAAAGTAGATATACAAGACGCGTTTTGGCCTGTCCAGCCTTCCTCAACTGCATGAGCACCACCTGCATGACCAGGCATCTAAATGTAAAGCACGAGCTGCAGTGGAGTAAACACCTCAAAAACAACCAATCTCATGCTCCTCCTATTCCCTTTTTTGCTGCAGTTTCAGCCTCTTCCTCCCCCTCTGGAGTGACAGTTGCACCTGCCACCCCACAAACAGAGGATGTGGCAGCAACGCCACCACCTCAGTCGCTGTCACCAAGCATCTCCACACTGTCCCATGGAAGCGTTTAGCTGTCCATCTCTCAAACACTGGAGAAAAAAAGAAGGTACCCCCCTACTCACCCACGATCCCTGGCCCTGAATACCAGCATTTCAAAATTCCTAGCCTTTGAAATGCTGTCATTCTGTCTGGTGGAGACAGAGACTTTTAAAAACATTATGGTGGTGGCTGTCCCACAGTACGTGGTTCCCAGCCGCCACTACTTTTCCAGGCGAGCTATCCCTGCCCTGCACAACCAAATGGCAGACAAAATTAGGTGTGCACTGCGCAACGCAATCTGTGGCAAGGTCCACATAATCAATGATACGTGGACCAGTAAGCACAGGCAGGGACGTTATATCTCCCTAACCACACACTGGGTAAATGCTTGTCACGGCTGGAGATGGGGAAAACCCCAGCCGTGCGGTGCCAGGAGATGGAAGGGTTGTCACTTGGCCAGAACCACAGAATTAGGGAGCAGGTCACCTCCTAGCGCTTCCCAAATCTGACCCTGACTCCTAGCTGTATGAGCCGACCTTGATGGTAGGAGGGCACATACTCAGGAACCTCGGATCCCTACTGACCCTCCGTCGTTCCCTGGGCTAGGAGCTGGGTAGACAGCCTGTTCCTCCTGGAGACGGAGAAACAGGAGTCTAAAGTGGCCAAGCTACAAAGGGAAACAGAAACAGCTATGGCAGTGACAGGCAAAAATAATCCACACAACACTCACCTGCCACAGACAACACAACCAGGAACCCATGTGCAGGTGCTGTTAGTACAAGACACCAAGGAATACAGCACACACCAGACATCACACAGGAACCCTGGACCATAAGCTGCAATAATACAAAACCCCACACACACCTAGATAACACCGTGTAACAAAGATTTATGACCAGAAGGGAGGCCCCCACTGGTAGATGGTAACACACAGGAGGCTGCTCCAGCTATGCCTGGCTGAAGCAACCTACTGAGCCCAGCCAAAGACAGAGGCTTTATAGGCCTAAAAGGCCACACCCAACGGTCAGACACACCCAGTGACTCACACACACACTGGGAAGGGAGTTAACCCTTCCAGCACCAGAGAAGGGAAAAACACCACTTAAAAGGGAAGTGCACACAATACATAAAACACAGTGTACACCATACACACACAGCTAACATAAAGGAAGTCAGGTGAGACCGCATGCCAAAGCAGCAAGCTGCCTAGCACCGCTCAGGCTGCTCTGCTGACAATAACAGAACACAACTAGTTGTCCGCGGCAACCACAAGTGAGGCCACACACAGCGACCCTCACCTGTGGTTGAACACACAAACTAAACCGCAGGCAACCGCATGCGGTAAGGAGTCACGGACATGGCCATGGCCGTGACAATGCTGTGGCGGCTGGGCCTAAGGCGAATAGCAGTTTGGCGCATGTTTTTCCGCCACCGAGGATTGCAGGACGTTTCTCTTTGCCTCCTGTTGCCTACTCCGCTTCCTCCTCCACCACCACCTCCTCATCCAGTCAGCCTAAAAGCTTCACCACCAACTTCAGCACAGCCAGGGGGAAACGACAGCAGGCTGTTTTGAAACCGCGCAGGAGCTGTGGACGGGCATGGAACAACAGACTGATGAGTGGTTGGTGCCACTGCGCCTCAAGCCTGGCCTGGTGATGTGCAATAACGGGCGAAATCTTGTAGCATCTCTGGGCCTAGCTGGTTTTACGCACATCCCTTGCCTGGCAGATGTGCCGAATTTGGTGGTGCAGAAGTTCCTGAAAAATGACCCCGATATGTCAGAGCTGCTGCAGAAAGTGCGGGCCATCTGTGTGCGCTTTCAGTGTTCTCACCCTGCTGCTGCTCACCTGGCTGCACTGCAGCGTAACTTCGGCCTTCCCGCTCACCGCCTCATATTTGACGTACCCACAAGGTGCACATGCTGGAGAGATTGTGCGAGCAACAGCAGGCGATAGTGGAGTTTCAGCTGCACGCACAGGTGAGTCGCTCTGTGGAACAGCACCACTTCACCACCGAGTGGGCCTCCATGAGGGACGTGTGTGCCGTGTTGATGTCACAGGTAATAGGGAGGGGAAAACACCCGATAACACAAAGAAGGAAATAGACTGGAGCCTAGGTCTAAAAGCTAAGGGAGAGGGATGGTGACCTCCTAGGAATCCCTAGACCTTTCCCTGACTCCTTCCAATATGAGTAGACCCTGAAGATGGAAATACACATACACCGGAACATTTGCCCTGGAAATCCCTAGGAGTGGTGTCAGGGAATGAGACTACTGGTTCCTTCCCAGATGAGGGAACCAGCATCTCCCTGAGACCTAGAAAACAACAAACACAAGCAAACAACAAAATGCACTTAGCTTAACCACTTTTTACAATTCTGCACTACACTACTTTCACGGTTTATTGCTCGGTCATACAACTTACCACCCAAATGAATTTTGCCTCCTTTTCTTCTCACAAATAAAGCTTTCATTTGGTGGTATTTCATTGCTGCTGAATTTTTTTTAATATTAATCGAAATTGACCGGAATTTTTGCAAAAAAACGTGATTTTTCACTTTCTATTTTTCTTCTGTTTTTTATTTTTCATTTAAAACTACATTTCTATATAAATTTTTCTCTAAATTTATCGTTCCACATGTCTTTGATAAAGAAATGCAATAAGTGTATATTTATTGGTTTGGGTAAAAGTTATAGCGTTTACAAACTATGGTGCAAAAATTTGAATTTACGCACTTTGACTTTCTGAGCACCTGTCATGTTTCCTTAGGTTCTACAATGCCCAGACAGTAGAAACACCCCACAAAAACACCCCAGTAGAAATGACCCCATTTCGGAAAGTAGACACTCTAAGGTATTCTCTGGGTATTCTCTGATGGGCATAATTCATGGATGTTTTTATTTTTAGTCACAAGTTAGCGGAAATTTTTTATTTTATTTTTTCTTACAAAGTCTCATATTCCACTAACTTGTGACAAAAAATAAAATTTTACATGAACTCACCATACCCCTCACAGAATACCTTGGGTGTCTTCTTTCCAAAATGGGGTCACTTGTGGGGTATTTATACTGCCCGGGCATTTTAGGGGCCCTAAAGCGTGAGAAGTAGTTTGGAATCCAAATGCGTAAAAAATGCCCTGTGAAATCCTAAAGGTGCTCTTTAGAATTTGGCCCCCTTTGAGCATAAATATCTCTGTAAAAGACAACTTTTCCCATTTTTTTTATACAAAGTTGTCATTTTTTCTCAGAAGCAGTAGGGCAATGTGTTTTGGGGTGTATTTTTACATATACCCATGCTGGGTGAGAGAAATATCTCCGCAATTGCAGACAAGAAAAGGCATTTTCTATATAGTTCTGGCAATGTGCGGATCCGCAAATGCGGAAAGCACATTGCCGGTGTTCGTGTTTTGCAGATCCGCGGTGTCCGTGTTTTGCGCAAAACGCATACGGACGTCTGAATGGAGCCTTACAGGGGGGTGATCAGGGGGTTAATAAGGGGTTAATAAGTGACAGGGGGAGTTGCAGTGTAGTGTAGTTTGGTGCTTGGTGCTACTTATTACAGAGCTGCCTGTGTCCTCTGGTGGTCTATCCAAGCAAAAGGGACCACTAGAGGACCAGGTAGCAGGTATATCAGGCGCTGTTAACAAAAGGGTTAAAAAAATTGCATCTACAGCCTGCCAGCTAATGATCGCTGCTGGCAGGCTGTAGATCCACTGGTTTACCTTGCGATCCTGTGAACACGCGCACCTGTGTTCGCGCGTTCACAGGAAATCTCGCCTCTCACGACATGACGCGCCGGTGCGTCTAGGAGGAACAACAGGGCCGCCGCCAGGACGCAATCCTGCGTGCGGCGGTCCTGAGAAGGTTAAAGAAGAATGGAGGAGCAGGAGATCCAAAGGAACAACACACCAGCTCGACCAACTCCAGCAGGAAATATCAACCGCATGGTAAGCAGTGTGAGTCAGAACTAAATAGAGCCTCAGTAATGACCACAAGCTGCACCTGACAAGAGGTGTGGTCATTACCAAACAACAACACTGCAAGGAGAAAACAGAGGGACTGGCAGATACCCTCACGTGCCGCTAGACTATAAGATCTTCTCACCTCTGTCATGGGAGGGACCGTGACAGTTGTGCTGTTTCAAGTACTCCACCAACATGGCCAGTGCCGAATCATGACTCCTTCCTCAGCGTTACTATCCCACTTCTATGTCTCCTCTAAAAAACACTTCGGGTGATGATGGAAGAGGATGTGGCACAGGAGGAAGAGGAAGAGGGATAATTTTCACGGTTATCAGGCCAGTAATTCACAAGTGGCTCAGAGGGTGGGTTCCTGCACCAACAGAGGCCAGGTACACAACTGTCCAGCCTGGGCACAGTTCTGGAGGATGAGGAGGAGGATGATGAGGAGGAGGAAACGTGTTCACAGCAGGGTGGCACCCAAAGCAGGTCATAAGCATGGCTAGGGAGATACAGAGGACACAGACGATACACCTCCCACAGAGGACAGCTTGTTGTTGCCTCTGGGCAGCCTGGCACACATGAGAGACTACATGCTGCAGTGCCTGCGCAATGATCGCCGAGTTGCCCACATTCTAACCAGTGCTGATTACTGGGTGGCCACCCTGCTGGATCCCCGCTACAAGGACAACGTGCCATCCCTAATTCCGTCACTGGAGCGTGATCGGAAGATGAGTACAAGTGCACGCTGGTAGACATGCTGCTGATGCCATTCCCACCTGACAGCGGGGGCTTAGTGGAAGCACAAGGCAAAGGCAGAGGAGGAGGAAGAGGTAGCCAACGCAGCTAGGGCACCACCAGCACCTCAGAAGGGAGGTTTAGCATGGCCGAAATGTGGAAAAGCTTTGTCAACACGCCACAACAACCAGCACCACCAGCTGATACGGAACGTCTTAGCAGGAGGCAGCATTTCAGCAACATGGTGGAACAGTACATGTGCACACGCCTACACATACTGACTGATGGGTCTGTCCCATTCAACTTCTAAATAAAATAAATAAATAAAGGAAAAATAAATAAAAAAAACAACAAAAACAGTGTTGGCTACCTCCTCCTCCACCGCCGCTGCTACCTACACCGCCTACCTCCTACTCCACTTTGACCTCCGCCTCCTAGTTCAAGATTATTATTTTTAATTTTTTTTCCATTCTATGTTATTTTATGCAATTTCCCTATCCACAATTGCCCTGCTCTTACTCCCATTTTGCTTTCTTTTTCAGCCCTTTAGCCCTTAATATGACTATTTTGCAGGCATTTTGGTGCCGCAAAGTTTAGGTCCTCATTGACTTCAATGGGGTTTGGGTTCAGGGTCAAGTTCAGGTCAAGTTCAGGTCCCGAACCCAAACTTTGAGCTAGGTGTTCGCTCATCCCTACTGATGACAGATGCCCTTTAAAATGGGTTTTGCCATGAAAATGATCATATTATGAAGTGGATGTGGATCCACTGTGTCACTTGAACATACATATCTGGCTTGGGACTAGTTAGAAGGGCATCTAAGTAGTACCCTAATTTTCACCCCTTAATTCCCGTGGAGGGATGTGGGCTTTCCTAGAAGGGATCTATTAGGCTGCTATCTCTTGGTGTAGTCTCTGCTTAAATAAGTGGCTCGTGGGAGTCAAGAGACACTGGTGCAGAGCACCAAGGAATCAGGAAAAACATAGTCAGGGACAGCCCATGGTCAGGGCAGGCAAGGTTTGTGAAATCCAGTAAGCAGCCCGAGGTCAAGGACAGTCAGCACAGGGGTAATACGGAGATCAGGCAGAGGTCAAGTCAGGCAGCAAAGGGTCAAATCTAGTATTCTGGCAGAAGTTGGTACATGGAGCAGGCAAATTAGCTAAAGGCACACCTTAGCAGGACACTAGAGTACCATAGGGGAAGAATCCTTAAATATCCCAGATTGGCCAGCCATAGCCTGAGGAAGAAAAAGGTCCACACACTGGCCCTTCATGAGCCGGCAGCTGGGACCATTGGCAAAGGAAGGGGGACTAACGGGGCCTCGGAGTGGATGAGCAAAATGGCCCATGCCAAATGGTAAGAGTGGAGCAGCAGTGGGCACAGACCACTCTATCATATAGCATATGAAAAATTTCTTTCTAAGGCCTCATGCACAACACTGTATGAATCCACGTCAATTTTTTTGCGGATCACACAAGGACCCATTCATTTCTATGGATGCTGTCCTCCTGCCTTGCACCCCACTGCTTGTTCTTCCTCAACATCAAGAGCACCCCAGCCATCACCAGGCAGGAGACCACAAAAGTCCAGGGTTGTGCACCTCCATTCACTCCCCATGCAGTCCACTGTGAGGACTGCAACCACCCTCATTCCCCCAGCTATTCACTGCCCATGCAGCCCACCGTGAGGACTACAAACACCCTCATTCCCCCATCAAACACTCCTATCCTCTCCACCCTCATGTGTCCCCCTGCGGGTCAGCTCACGACAAATGAAAAATTGTATGAAGACAGCCATGATTGGAAAGTGCTGAAATGTGCCAGGTGTCTACTTTCAAAAAAAGATATGGGTATGAAAATATAATATGATTCTTTCAGGTTTTATTTGTGTTTTTCAAAATCTGAAAATTGTCCCTGGCATCAAAAGGGTAAGTGTACAATGTTACTGGTCAACTGGTCGGTCCACCAGATTTTCCTAAAGCGGTAACCTTAAGAATTTCCACGAAGCTCTTTTCAGCTAAGCAGTCAGCTTGTAACACCTGCAATAACCCCTTCCTCTGACAATACCCGGCTGCTAATAACACAGGGGTTGCCATGGTTACAGTGGCACATAATGTTTTCAATGTTCTGTAGCACTGATTGTATTTAATCAAACCTCTGAATTATCCTTGCCGATATATAACGCCTATAGAAGCCATTGATGACAAATACATTCACGCTCCCTTGCCATGTTCACTCATTTCAGGACATGAATGTGGATAAAACTTTTCACTGAATTCAAAATGGAGAGTTAAAGAGGATGTAGTCACATTTGGACATTAATATGTATCAAATCCTGTGAGTTATTCAATTGCATTTAAAATAAGATTCAGATCATGTGTTAATAAAAATTAGATTGAAGCGCCACTGAAGCGGACAAATTGACTATAGTCTGTAATGCATTGTGTTTAATCAAATGATGTCGGGAGAGAGAAGGATAGGGCAAAGTGAATATTTTTGTCCAGTTCTTTTGTTCTCAAGGGAGATAAGCTGCTACCGGGGGTTCCTGGCAAAGGCTTTCTCCCAACTCCATATTGAATACACATACATGTTTGGCTAAGCTGAACATGTATATGTAAGGGGGGGTTCAGGAAGGGGGCCAGGAAAGACAGTGCAGTGACCCAGTAGATCAATGTAAATGTTTAATTTAATGCTAAAGAGTGAAAAAATGCAAAAGAGTTAAATGTGGCGATTTATTGTTAATGTACTCTTTTCTGTGCACTATGTATATCCCTGTTGGTTATGTATGGGCAACAAATAGTTAACACTGGCAGTCCTAGTTAGGTTGCATGGGAGGCAGGTTGGACTTGTTCCCCCTGTTCCCTCTGTTCCACCTGGCTAGTAGAGTAGAGGGAGTATCTAGTCAGCAGAACTGGAGGCAACACATGCCTGTGTGATCTCCTGAGACATAGGCCTGGAGAGAAGCCTCATCCATGAAAACACCATTCCAGAGACTGGAAGAGCTGCCAGAGAAAAGCAACTAAGCCGAAAGACTGCCTCAGGAGGAAGAAAGCCTGAAAATCATATAGAAAGTTTTGAACCACTTCAGAGACTGTATCTGGAGAGAGAGTAAGGTATTGTTCGCTTATAGCAAACGACTTTACTGCTTATGGAAAGGGTATATTGCTTAGGCGCGCACCACACTTTGGAGATAGACTGGCCATCCAATCTAAACTCTGTGCCCACAGCCTGGGAATTGTAGAAAGAGTTAATTAGAACAGAATTGCATGCCTATGGTGGAGCTGGCCAGCTAAGACCTGTCCTAGATTGCTTATATAGCTTATAGGTTTATACAGCTAGACCTGCCAATAACCTTACTATAGTTCCTATGTTTGTGTGTTAACCACTTCAACCCCGCTAGCTAAAACCCCCTTCATGACCAGGCCACTTTTTACACTTCTGCACTACACTACTTTCACCGTTTCTCGCTCGGTCATGCAACTTACCACCCAAATGAATTTTACCTCCTTTTCTTCTCACTAATAGAGCTTTCATTTGGTGGTATTTCATTGCTGCTGATTTTTTTTTATTATATTAATCGAAATTGACCGGAATTTTTGCAAAAAATGATGATTTTTATTTTAATATTTTTTTTCTTACAAAGTCTCATATTCCACTAACTTGCGACAAAAAATAAAAAATTCTAGGAACTCGACATGCCCCTCACGGAATACCTTGGGGTGTCTTCTTTCCAAAATTGGGTCACTTGTGGGGTAGTTATACTGCCCTGGCAATTTAGGGGCCCAAATGTGTGAGAAGTACTTTGCAATCAAAATGTGTAAAGAAAATTTTTATACAAAGTTGGCATTTGACCAAGATATTTTTCTCACCCAGCATGGGTATATGTAAAATGACACCCCAAAACACATTGCCCAACTTCTCCTGAGTACGGCGATACCAGATGTGTCACACTTTTTTGCTGCCAAGGTGGGCAAAGGGGCACATATTCCAAAGTGCACCTTTCGTATTTCGCAGGCCATTTTTTACACATTTTGATTGCAAAGTTCTTCTCACAAATTTGGGCCCCTAAATTGCCAGGGCAGTATAACTGCCCCACAAGTGACCCCATTTTGGAAAGAAGACACCCCAAGGTATTCTGTGAGGGGCATGGCGAGTTCCTAGAATTTTTTATTTTTTGTCGCAAGTTAGTGGAATATGAGACTTTGTAAGGAAAAAAGAAAAAAAAAGAAAAATCATCATTTTCCGCTAACTTGTGACAAAAAATAAAAAATTCTAGGAACTCGCCGTGCCCCTCACGGAATACCTTGGGGTGTCTTCTTTCCAAAATGGGTTCACTTGTGGCGTAGTTATACTGCCCTGGCAATTTAGGGGCCCAAATGTGTAAGAAGTATCTTGCAATCAAAATGTGTAAAAAATGGCCTGCGAAATCTGAACTGTGCACCTTGGAATGTGTGCCCCTTTGCCCACCTTGGCTGCAAAAAAGTGTCACACATGTGGTATCGCCGTACTCAGGAGAAGTTGGGGAATGTGTTTTGGGGTGTCATTTTACATATACCCATGCTGGGTGAGAGAAATATCTTGGCAAAAGACAACTTTTCCCATTTTTTTTATACAAAGTTGGCATTTGACCAAGATATTTTTCTCACTCAGCATGGATATATGTAAAATGACACCCCAAAACACATTCCCCAACTTCTTCTGAGTACGGCGATACCAGATGTGTGACACTTTTTTGCAGCCTAGATGCGCAAAGGTGCCCAAATTCCTTTTAGGAGGGCATTTTTAGACATTTGGATCCCAGACTTCTTCTCACACTTTCGGGCCCCTAAAAAGCCAGGGCAGTATAAATACCCCACATGTGACCCCACTTTGGAAAGAAGACACCCCAAGGTATTCAATGAGGGGCCTGGCGAGTTCATAGAATTTTTAATTTTTTTGCATAAGTTAGCGGAATTTTTTTTGTTTTTGTTTTTTTCTCACAAAGTCTCACTTTCCGCTAACTTAGGACAAAAATTTCAATCTTTCATGGACTCAATATGCCCCTCACGGAATACCTTGGGGTGTCTTCTTTCCGAAATGGGGTCACATGTGGGGTATTTATACTGCCCTGGCTTTTTAGGGGCCCTAAAGCGTGAGAAGAAGTCTGGAATATAAATGTCTAAAAATGTTTACGCATTTGGATTCCGTGAGGGGTATGGTGAGTTCATGTGAGATTTTATTTTTGGACACAAGTTAGTGGAATATGAGACTTAGTAAGAAAAAACAAACAAAAAAAATATATATTTCCGCTAACTTGGGCCAAAAAAATGTCTGAATGGAGCCTTACAGGGGGGGTGATCAATGACAGGGGGGTGATCAATGACAGGGGGGTGATCACCCATATAGACTCCCTGATCACCCCCCTGTCATTGATCACCCCCCTGGTAAGGCTCCATTCAGACGTCCGTATGATTTTTACGGATACATGGATCGGATCCGCAAAACACATGCGGACGTCTGAATGGAGCCTTACAGGGGGGTGATCAATGACAGGGGGTGATCAGGGAGTGTATATGGGTGATCACCCCTCTGTCATTGATCACCCCCCTGCAAGGCTCCATTCAGACGTCCGCATGTGTTTTGCCGATCCGATCCATGTATCCATGGATCCGTAAAAATCATACGGACGTCTGAATGGAGCCTTACAGGGGGGTGATCAATGACAGGTGGGTGATCAATGACAGGGGGTGATCAGGGAATCTATATGGGTGATCACCCGCTTGTCATTGATCACCCCCCTGTAAGGCTCCATTCAGACGTCCGTATGTGTTTTGCGGATCCGATCCATGTATCCGTGGATCCGTAAAAATCATACGGACGTCTGAACGGAGCCTGACAGGGGGGTGATCAATGACAGGGGGGTGATCATGGGTGATCAGGGGTTCATAAGGGGTTAATAAGTGACGGGGGGGGTGTAGTGTAGTGTGGTGTTTGGTGCGACTTTACTGAGCTACCTGTGTCCTCTGGTGGTCGATCCAAACAAAAGGGACCACCAGAGGACCAGGTAGCAGGTATATTAGACGCTGTTATCAAAACAGCGTCTAATATACCTGTTAGGGGTTAAAAAAAATCATATCTCCAGCCTGCCAGCGAGCGATCGCCCCTGGCAGGCTGGAGATCCACTCGCTTACCTTCTGGTCCTGTGAGCGCGCGCGCCTGCGTGCGCGCGTTCACAGGAAATCTCGGGAATCGCGAGATGACGCGCCGATGCGTCCAGGAGGAGTAAATCAACCACCTCCCGGACGCATCGGTGCGTTAGGCGGTCGGAAGGTGGTTAAAGACAAAAGCAGAGTTATTTACAGTGACTTCATGTGTGGATGTCATATAACTGTGTTCACAAAAGCAGAAAAGATAATATGCCTTTAAGATTCATTATAGGGATGTGAGGTAAGCTCAATGACACAGCAGAAACAACAAAAAGCATAGAGTTGCTGGGCAGGAGTTTTGACCAATCACAGCCAGCCTCACACACAGCCTGTGTGGGAAATTCCCTAGCAGGAGCTGCTAGAATTATTACACCAAAGGAGAAGGCCTGAACAGACATTCACTCCATTCAAAGCTGTGTTTTATGGAAGCAAGAGGCCAAAATAGATATTTAGAACAGTTATATAATGACAATTTGGTGTGCTCTGTGGCAGGAGCAGTGCTATGAAATGCCCTTTGCGCTGTGGCATTAGAAGAATTTTGATATCTCTGACTTTTAATCTAACCAGACTGTCTATTACTCTGTAATTCCTCTAGTGTCCATTCTATGAAACAGTAGGTTTAAAGAGCACACCAAATGCACAAAATAACTTCTTTATTTACTTCAACTTTTCTTCATATAACACTGCCGTCTCCGAAGCAGATAGTTCATGTACAAAACATGTGTTGTTTTACTGCCTGAATATACGCTTAAAGGAAATTTTATTATTCATAGATTAAAATCGTGGCGAGCTTGCCACATGTAGAATTCGTCAGGCTAAGCCTGGATGGGTGGCTCACTCCACAATTGTATGGGTATAGCCACTCAGACCAGGCTTGTAAGACGTGCAGAGCTGGAATATCAGTATGGTCCGTTCTGGATGCCTCTTCTGATGATTCACAGATGCACTCCCATACGTTCACTAGAGGTGCTTGGATTCCTAATAATGTATCAGGGGTACCAGCAAAAACATAGGTGGCAGCTTCAATAGCCAGCTGCAACAGTGTATCCACGTAGTGAGTATGGGTAGATAGAAGAAAGGATAGGTGAACTGTGGGTGAGAGCCGTTATGTACGAGCTCTACTTACAACCCAGCTGATTTGCATCCCTATTGTCCGATCACTATCTAGTAGAGGACCGTCTCTGCAAGTATAAGCGTCTGCTCGACGCGTTTCTATGTCACTCTATATGTGGTGACATTTCCTCAGGAGCAGAGTAGCAGTGGCATAAGTTCAAATTCTTATAGTCTTAGACAATTTGAACTATGCACACTGATGAAGAACGCTGCACGCTGCTATTTGCGCGCGTGCAGCTTCAAGAGATACAGCCTCCGGCGATATGTTAGCAGCCGGCTGCTAACATATCGCCGGAGGCTGTATCTCTTGAAGCTGCACGCGCGCAAATAGCAGCGTGCAGCGTTCTTCATCAGTGTGCATAGTTCAAATTGTCTAAGACTATAAGAATTTGAACTTATGCCACTGCTACTCTGCTCCTGAGGAAATGTCACCACATATAGAGTGACATAGAAACGCGTCGAGCAGACGCTTATACTTGCAGAGACGGTCCTCTACTAGATAGTGATCGGACAATAGGGATGCAAATCAGCTGGGTTGTAAGTAGAGCTCGTACATAACGGCTCTCACCCACAGTTCACCTATCCTTTCTTCTATCTACCCATACTCACTACGTGGATACACTGTTGCAGCTGGCTATTGAAGCTGCCACCTATGTTTTTGCTGGTACCCCTGATACATTATTAGGAATCCAAGCACCTCTAGTGAACGTATGGGAGTGCATCTGTGAATCATCAGAAGAGGCATCCAGAACGGACCATACTGATATTCCAGCTCTGCACGTCTTACAAGCCTGGTCTGAGTGGCTATACCCATACAATTGTGGAGTGAGCCACCCATCCAGGCTTAGCCTGACGAATTCTACATGTGGCAAGCTCGCCACGATTTTAATCTATGAATAATAAAATTTCCTTTAAGCGTATATTCAGGCAGTAAAACATATTTTCACATACATACGCAAAATCCAGTCTTTAGTTACACCCTATACAAAACATGTGTTGAACAAAATATCACAAAATGGCGGTATGCATAAGATGGTGGTTCAACTGTTCAATCTTGTCATTCAACATAAAATGGTGGATATATTTCTGTCTTGTGTATCTGTACTGTCACTTTAAGTTATTTAAGCACTTTATGATCTCTTTGAGAGGTATATCTGAAGTCTAACTAATAGTTCACTTGCTGAATTTTGTCGCAATTTGCAGTATGCTGTTAGCAGTAACTATTTGCAGATTGGTTAAGTATGATCTGGTATGGTTGTATGCAATTTGCATTGCAATATAGAATTTGAATTTGGATTGTGAACTTTGTAGTTTGCAATTGGTGGAACTGAAAGTAAACACATATAATAAGTAGTTCAGTATACAGTTCTACTCACTATATTAACAGTAGGAACATTATATAACTGTTTTAAATACCTTTTTTGGCCTCTCTGCTTCCATAAAACAGAGCTCTTAGTGTCTGTTCAGCTTCTCTCCTCTTGTGAATAATGATTCCAGCAGCTCCTGCTAGGGGGATTTCCCACACAAGTTGTGTGTAAGGCTGGCTGTGATTGGTCAAAACTCCTGGGCTGCGTGAGGCTAGTTAGGATTGATCAAGACTCCTGCCCAGCAACAACAGTTTAACTCTATGCTTTCTGTTGTTTATGCTGTGTCATTGAGCTTACCTTACATTATATAATGAATCTTAAAAGAACATTATCCTTTTCTGCTTCTGTGGACACAAAACATAACTATTACATTACATCCAAACATGAAGTCACTGTAAATAACTCTGCTTTTGTCTTTAACACACAAACATAGGAACTGTATTAAGGTTATTGGCAGGTTTAGCTGTATATAAACATATAAGCTATAATAACAATCTAAGACAGGTCTTAGATGGCCAGCTCCCACCAAAATTACCTATAATTCCATGTTCTTAGTGGTAGGACTTGAACATGAATTTGAGGAATTTTCCATCAGGTTCTCAACTTCCAAGTGTCTTTTATCACTCTCAAGTAGAACAACTTACTTCTGTATAGGACATTCCAACTTGAGTGGAGTAGTGAGACGTTTTCCCTTTTTGTCAAGTTTTGAGCCTCCTATTTGTAACAACACTCTTCTTACTTGTCTGTGTTCATCCTTTTGAACATCTAGAACTTTTGCCAATTTCCATTGACTTCTAGGTAAATCTTCCTTCACTAACACTTTGTCACCAACTTGGACATTTCTTCTGGGTGTTTGCCATTTACTTCTTAGCATCAGATTGGCTAAGTACTCTTTTCTCCATCTATTCCAAAACTGTTCTGACAAATATTGAACTCTTCGTCATCTCCTCTTAGCATATAAATCCTCTTTGGTGAACTTGCCAGGTGGTGGCTGTATGTAATAAGACTTAAGATGAAGTAGATGGTTGGGAGATAAAAGGTCCAAACTTGTTGTATCGTTGATGTTATCAATTGTAAGTGGACTGATAGCCATTACTTCATAGAACAGGGTCCTAAGTAAAAGCATCATCCATTCTTCTGGTGTTCTTTTTTAACACTGAACTTAACACATTTCTTATAGTTCTGATTTGTCTTTCCCAAATTTCTGCAGTATGGCTTGCATGTGGAGCATTCATGTGAAAATCACACTGTTTCTCTAACAAATACTCAGTTACTTTATCTTTATCAATCTCTTTTTGAGCTTTCTTCAATTCATTCTTTGCTCCGACAAAATTAGATCCTTGGTCAGATTTAAGCTCTCTGACAGTACTTCTAATGGCTATGAAACATCTCAAGGTGTTGATGAATGTGTCAGTTGACATATCTTCTAACATTTCCAGGTGAATTGCTCTGGAGCATAGACAAAAAATATAGTAAATATTAGTCCATATCTTTTGTACTCCTTGCGGTTCTGTTTGGTGATGAATGGGCCAAAACAATTGATTGCACTATAAAGAAATGGTGGTGATGGGTTTACACGATCTGCCGGTAAATCTGCCATTCTTTGCTCTTCGGTAGGTCTACTTGCCTTTCTGCAGACTACACATTTACTTATATAATTTGCTATAACTTTGCTTCCTTTCACTATCCAGTAACCACCTTCTCTCAAACAGCTTTAGGTAAAGCTTCTTCATAGATGCAAGGATTTGTTGTGGTAGTGATCACTAAGTATGTACTGAGCCATACAATCATACAATCCAACCAAATTGCATACAAATGCGAACTGCTCATACCAGATCATAAGCAATTGTATAGAGCAAACTGCAAACCAAGTAGAGCAAGTGAACTATTAGTTAGACCTCAGATATAACTCTCAGAGAGATCATAAAGTGCTTAAGTAACTTAAATTGAACGTACAGATACTCAAGAGAGAAATATATCCACCATTTTATGTTGAATGACAAGATTAAACAGTTGAACCACCATCTTATGCATACCGCCATTTTATAAATCTTTATGCAACACGTGTTTTCTACATGGACTATCTGCTGCGGAGGCGGCAGTGTTATATATGAAGAAAAGTTAAAGTTAATAAAGAAGTTATTTCAAGCATTTGGTGAGCTCTTTAAACCTACTGTTTCCATAGAACGGCGCTAGAGGAATTACAGAGTAATAGACAGTCTGGTTAGACTAAAAGTCAGAGATATCAGAATTCTTCTAATGCCACAGAGCGAAAGTCACTTCATAGTGCTGCGACTGCCACATGTGGTATTTAGGAAGATTGGAAAGTGTACCTAGAATGAGACTCAGAGAGGACTACTACCATCTTTGCTGCTTCCTATACACAGCTATTGAGAAAAGCCTACTCTGTGCTATATGTATTACTACTATCATCATCTATTCAGTAAAGAGAAACTTTGTTTATCGTAACCAAATGGGCCTGGCCATTGACTCCACATCCATTCTTTGGCCCTTACATTTGCCTTCCAGCCTTGCACCCATGTGCCTAAGATCAAGGGCACCCAACCTAACACCAGGCAGGAGCCCCAAAGTGTCTTGTGTGTGTCTCATGTGAAGAAAGAGTACGTCCTCCATTCACTTCATGGCCTCAGGGAGCGTTGGAGTAAGAACAGGAACCACCATCAGTGCCTCAACTACACAAAAGATCTGTAATTACCTTATAATAACAGCTTTCATTTTAGTCCTCTGTCCCTTTCCACTGCTCTCTTAAAAGACCATTGCTAGGGCTTGTCTGTCTTCCTTTTAGTAACAGAAGACAGAGGGGCAGTTCTTCAAACTGCATGCCTGCATTAAAGGGGTTCTGCACTTTCATTTAACTGATGATCTATCCTCTGGATAGATCATCAACTTCTGATCGGCGGGGGTCCGACACCCGGGATCTCCGCCGATCAGCTGTTTGAGAAGGCAGCGGCGCTCCAGCAGCACCGCGGCCTTCTCACTGTTTACCGCCGTATCAACTAGCGTATCAACTAGCGTGGGCGGGGCTAAGCACTGTTCACTTGAATGGAGCTTAGCCGCGCCACCGCTAGTTGATACTAGTCGTGACATCAGTGGGCCGGCAGTAAACAGTGAGAAGGCCACGGCACTACTGGAGCGCCGCTGCCTTCTCAAACAGCTGATCAGCGGGGGTCCCGGGTGTTGGACCCTCGCCGATCAGAAGCTGATGATCTATCCAGAGGATAGATCATCAGTTAAATGAAAGTGCAGAACCCCTTTAAGCTTTAGAGTGAGGAGACGTGTCTTTCAGTAATCCAATCTGATTGGCTGTCAGGGAGCTACTGGCTACAGCAAGTGTGTATGGGAGGTGAGGAAAAGCAGTTTTGGCCTCAGAGAACTGGCAGAGGAGCCATTTTGAGAAGGTCCTCATATTGTAAATGTTTAAATGCAACCTGTCACCTCCTAACTGCATGTAAACCTTCTAGCAGTACCGCAGGGTAACACGCAATGTGATACTAATCATACTTTTCATCCTGCAGTCCGATGCTGCATAAGGTCAGAAAACAATCTTTTATCATCCATCCATGCTAATCTGCATGTCAGCTTTAGGTCCCATGCCCTGACATGGGCTCTCGCAGAAAAACAGAGGGCACCGCACATGCGTGAGACTTGGGAAAGTGAAGCCGAGTTGCGGGCTGTCACTCAAAGGTAAGAGGGGGCGTGGTTACCTTGACTTGAAGCAAGGAGGCCGCTGCCCCCTTGACTTCAAGCTGACATGCAAATTAGCGCGGAGGGAGGATAAAAGATCGTTTTCTGACCTTATGCAGCATTGGACTGCAGGATGAAAAGTATGATTAGTATCACACTGCATGCTACCCTGAGGTACTGCTGGCGGGTTTACATGCATTTAGGGGGTGACAGGTTCCCTTTAAACAGCTGTAACTAAGGGAAAAACTCAAGTAAAACAGTGGTATGTGAAGAAACTAAAGATTACTTTATGCATAATGCTGCAGCAGCAGTAACATATGCTAAAATAGATTTTTTTTTTTTTTTTTTCAAAGATTTATTGAATAAATCATAATCATTCACAGAAACTGAAGTGGCAGAGAGATAACATGTCTCCACCCTTCCAGTACATTCAAGAACAGTATCCAGGTCTATACATTACATACATATTTCAGGTCACAATCCTTCAAATATACAATTTAACAGGAAGATTTGTAATATCGAGCATAGGTGTAGGTCCAAATACTTGGTCATATACATTTGACTGGAGTCCTTCAATATAAGAAGAGTCTGCAATAAAAGATAGTCAGGGAGATGAATCTGTTAATCCCCATATTGGGACACCTTCGACGAAGTAAGACTTGGAGGTACAGATTGGTTTCAGATCAAAGGTATTCCTCCGAGAAGTTCATCCGAGACAGGCCGCGAGATGGGTTCCCCGTCCTGAGGTGGACTCTCCCATTGTCCACAAGCCTCTAGGTTACCAGAGGATCCGCCAAACGAAATGGATCGTCTAATAACCTCTATAGGATATCCACCTATTCCAGGTTTTCAGAAACTTTGAATGTGTTCTCCTTTCCCAGGAGGATAATTCTTCCAAACGATATATTTGGTCTATTTTTGAGTGCCATTGTTCCATAGTTGGAACCTCCACTGACAGCCACAAAATGGGGATCAGTAGTTTGGCAGCGCACAGTAGATATTTAAAAAGTGCTAAATTGGGTGAGGATGATTCTTGAGGAAATAGGTTTAAAAGAGCAACCTCTGGTGATGGGTCAATATTTGATTTACAGATTGTATTACAGATATTGAAAATTTTGATCCACCAGGCGGCTAAAATCGGACAAGACCACCAGATGTGCACAAATGTACCTCTATCCTTCGAGCATCTCCAGCATATGTCGGAAGCCGAGTTTGAGTATAAACATACCTTGTCTGGGGTTTTGTACCAGCGTGTGATAATCTTATAGTTATTTTCTTGGATTTTGACACATCTTGAGGCTTTGTGTGAGGAGTTATAGATAATGTTAATGTCATCAGGAGAGAAGCATTTGTTAAGATCTTTTTCCCATAGTCTAATGAAGGCCGGTGTTAGCGCAACTGGGGGAGTCCTCAATCTATTGTACCATTGGGAAATCAGTTTGTGTGGAGGAGAGGTCAGAGAGATTAGGTGTTCAAACCACGTTATGGGGCGCATTAAGTCTTGCAGTTGGATAAGTTGCAACATACAGACGTGGACAAAATTGTTGGTACCCTTTGGTCAATGAAAGAAAAAGTCACAATGGTCACAGAAATAACTTTAATCTGACAAAAGTAATAATAAATTAAAATTCTATAAATGTTAACCAATGAAAGTCAGACATTGTTTTTCAACCATGCTTCAACAGAATTATGTAAAAAAATAAACTCATGAAACAGGCATGGACAAAAATGATGGTACCCCTAGAAAACACAGAACATAATGTGACCAAAGGGACATGTTAATTCAAGGTGTGTCCACTAATTAGCATCACAGGTGTCTACAACCTTGTAATCAGCCATTGGGCCTATATATATGGCTCCAGGTAATCACTGTGTTGTTTGGTGATATGGTGTGTACCACACTCGACATGGACCAGAGGAAGCAAAGGAAAGAGCTGTCTCAAGAGATCAGAAAGAAAATTATAGACAAGCATGTTAAAGGTAAAGGCTATAAGACCATCTCCAAGCAACTAGATGTTCCTGTGAGTACAGTTGCACATATTATTCATAAGTTTAAGATCCATGGGACTGTAGCCAACCTCCCTGGACGTGGCCGCAGGAGGAAAATTGATGACAAATCTAAGAGACGGATAATCCGAATGGTAACAAAAGAGCCTAGAAAGACTTCTAAAGAGATTCAAGGTGAACTTCATGCTCAAGGAACATCAGTGTCAGATCGCACCATCCGTCGTTGTTTGAGCCAAAGTGGACTACATGGGAGACGACCAAGGAGGACACCATTGTTGAAAACGAATCATAAAAAAGCAAGACTGGAATATGCCAAACTACATGTTGACAAGCCACAAAGCTTCTGGGAGAATGTCCTGTGGACAGATGAGACAAAAATCGAAGTTTTTGCCAAGGCACATCAGCTGTATGTTCACAGACGAAAAAATGAAGCATATCAAGAAAAGAACACTGTCCCTACTGTGAAACATGGAGGAGGCTCTGTTATGTTCTGGGGCTGCTTTGCTGCGTCTGGCACAGGGTGTCTTGAATCTGTGCAGGGTACAATGAAATCTCAAGACTATCAAGGAATTCTAGAGAGAAATGTACTAGCCAGTGTCAGAAAGCTTGGTCTCAGTCGCAGGTCATGGGTCTTGCAACAGGACAATGACCCAAAACACACCGCTAAAAACACCCAAGAATGGCTAAGAGGAAAAAATTGGACTATTCTAAAGTGGCCTTCTATGAGCCCTGACCTCAATCCTATTGAGCATCTTTGGAAGGAGCTGAAACATGCAGTCTGGAAAAGGCACCCTTCAAACCGGACACAACTGGAGCAGTTTGCTCATGAGGAGTGGGCCAAAATACCTGCTGAGAGGTGCAGATGTCTCATTGACAGTTACAGGAAGCGTTTGATTGCAGTGATTGCCTCAAAAGGTTGCGCAACAAAATATTAAGTTAGGGGTACCATCATTTTTGTCCATGCCTGTTTCATGAGTTTATTTTTTTACATAATTCTGTTGAAGCATGGTTGAAAAACAATGTCTGACTTTCATTGGTTAACATTTATAGAATTTTAATTTATTATTACTTTTGTCAGATTAAAGTTATTTCTGTGACCATTGTGACTTTTTCTTTCATTGACCAAAGGGTACCAACAATTTTGTCCACGTCTGTATATGCCCTTAGAAAGTGGAAGCCATTAAAGCTGGACCAAGGGATGTTAAAGAGGTCACTCATTGCCTTAACAGAAATCAGTTTTCCATCTGTGTATAAATCCATTAGCTTCGTCTTAGTCTGAATAATTCCAGTGGGCAAACTATTTCGAAGGGCCTGAGGAGCTAGATGTAATATGTCACTTGTATCAAGAGTAGGGGATGGGAAAGGTGACTGAAGGGGGGAAGACTGAAGAGCGTTCCACGCTTGTAGTGTAGCCTTTATTACTGGAGACATATTTGGATGGGTGGCTGACGGAGACGCTCGTCCAAGAAGCGCCGTTCTAAAGGGACACCCAAGCAGGGCTTCTTCCATTGGGACCCACGATTTCTGCTTGGGAGCGAGTATCCAGTCTGTCACCCTAGTAAGTAAAACCGCTCTGCCATACAATTCAGGGTCAGGTAAGGAAATGCCCCCCCTCTCCCTCGGGTATGACAGAAGATTGTATGATAACCTAGCTTTTTTCCTGTTCCAGATAAAAGCCCGAAACATGGTCCTAAGTTTAGAATAGTATGATGAGGGGACTGGAATTGGTAAAGTCTGTTGGAGGTATGTGAGTTTAGGAATAATAAGAGAAAGTAAAATATTCTTCCTCCCGAACCATGAGAGTATGGGGACATCCAGGGAATTTAAATTTTCGACCAGTTTGTTTTGAAGAGGGGCATAATTCAAGTTGAAAAATTGGTTTGGATCCATGGACATTTTAACCCCCAGAAACGTTAAGAAGGGTGCAGACCAATTAAAAGGAGAGTTCGCTGCCAGGCGATCTTTTACCGCTTTTTTAAGTCCCGTGGAGATGATAAGAGATTTGTTATGATTGACCTTAAAATTGGAGAACAATCCATAAGTTTCCAAATGCCCATATATCTTAGGAAGAGCTGTTTCAGGATTGTTGACTATTAATAACAAATCATCCGCAAAGGCGGCAAGTTTGTGTTCTTGATCCCCTAAAGATATTCCCTGGATGTCACCATCTAGCCTAATGGTCTGCAAGAGAGGTTCTAAGGCGAGGACGAATAAGAGTGGGGAGAGGGGGCAACCTTGACGGGTGCCGTTGCTAATTTTGAAGGGTTCAGAGAGGGTGTCGTTCACTCTAATTGATGCTGAGGCATGGAGATACATAGCTTCTATAGCCAGAATAAACGGGGGGGGGGGGGGGGAGTTACGGGATCGCAACGCTGAATACATAAAGGTCCAATTGACCCTATCAAAAGCCTTCTCAGCATCTGTGCTGAGAAGGACTAGAGGGAGTTTTTTTTTTTTAACATAATGGATGATATTGAGGATCCGGGCTGTATTGTCTTTCCCCTCTCTTTGCTTTACAAACCCCACTTGATCTCTGTGAATCAAAGATGGGAGGAATCCCGACAGTCTATTTGCGAGCATTTTGGCTAGGAGTTTTAAATCTAAGTTGAGAAGGGAGATAGGTCTAAAATTGGGGCACAAAGTGTGGTCTTTACCCTCTTTAGGGATCAGAGTGATGTGGGCCTTAGTCATATCGGATGATAGGGGAGTGCCCAGTAGTGTGGCATTGTACACTGGTAAGAGGTGTGGGATTAGGATTTCCTGGAACGTCGCATAGTAAGGGATAGGTAGCCCATCAGGGCCTGGGCTTTTCCCTTTGGGCGAATTTTTAATAGCTACTAACAGTTCCTCAGAGGAGAATGGCGATGCTAGTTGGGCTCTGTCTTGTTCCGAGAGTGAGGGGAGGGCCAATTTATCTAGGTATGTGGATATGGTTGCTAATAACTTAGTGTTATCTGGGACGGGATGTTGTGGGTTTAGATTATACAGAGAATCATAATAGTCCCTGAATAGGGAGGCTATCTTATTAGTTTCAAAGGTTAAAGCTCCATCAGGAGTTTTTAGTTTATGTATGAAATTTTGCATTTTTCTACTTTTAAGTCTGGACATCATAAAGCGTGATGCTTTGTTTCCTTTGTTTCCATGTGCAAATATTTTAAATTGGGAATGTAGATAATACTTGGCGGAATTAGTGTTTAAGAGATTTTTGAGAGAGGTTCTGCATGCTGATAGCTCCTGCAATTGGGTCTCCAGCAAGGAGATTTTGTGAGCTCTTTCTAGAAGGCTAATTTTCTCATGGAGAGAATCCATCAATTTTTGTCTTTCTTTTTTGAGGTGAGAACCGAGACTAATACAATATCCCCGTATGTAAGCTTTATGAGCATCCCAGACTGTTTGTGGGGATACATCAGAGGTGCAGTTTATGTCAAAGTATTCTCTTAACACATGTTTCAGTTTATCTATATTATCAGATGAATTGATGAGTACTTCATTAAACCTCCACTGGTTATTATGTTTATGGTTAGAAGGTGATTTCATATGGAGGAATATTGGGGCGTGATCAGATAGGATTATGGACCCTATTTCGGCTTCGGAACACAGCTGGAGATGCTCTTTAGAAACAAATAGATAGTCTAATCGCTGGTAAGACCCGTGCACATGGGAATAAAAGGTGTAATCTTTGGAGTCCGGATTCATAGTCCGCCAAACGTCAATCAGATGGGCTTTGGACAAGATATGTAGTAAAGATCGGACCCCTTTTTGTGATTGGGCCGACTTTTGAGAAGAAGAGTCAATAAGGGGATTTAAGACTAAGTTCCAATCACCTCCTACTACCGTAATGCCACCCCTGAAAGCTTCCAGTTTCAGGAGGGTAGACTTTAACCAGGAGATTTGGTGATCATTAGGAGCGTACAAATTTGCAAAGGTGTATAGGTGTTGACCAATTTTACCCTTAATCATCAAGAACCTTCCCTCTGGGTCACATAATTGGTCATCAAGGGTAAAGGGGATTTTATTTTGGAACCCTATACTAACCCCCCTAGAATTTGATGAAGGGGAGCCACAGTGAAACCAAGTAGGGTAAAAGGAATAAGAGAGATTGGGGAAATGCCGTGCTTTAAAGTGTGTTTCCTGTAGGAAGATAATGTTTGCCTTGCCTCTCCTCAACACTCCAAAAATCTGACTACGTTTAGAAGGTGAATTACACCCCTTGACATTATAGGAGGCAATATTTATAGCCATCTTGGAAATGCAGAGGAGAAACAAAGCAATGCCTTAAAATGTCGTGGGAGTGTGTTGCGTTAAAGAATATATCATAGGACTTATCTTCTGGACAGAACGTAGTATGAATCCACCCCATTCTTGGCGTAAAAGCGACCTGTCTCGGACGATCCCCCTCTTGAACATGTAAGGACCTGGAGAAGAAATCAAAATACAAAAAAATTTTGAACAACGAAAAAACAAATATAACCATAACAAAAAGGGCTCGTGGGGCCCGATCAAGTGGGGGAAAAGGCATTTGCCCATTATGGATCCGGCTCTTAGTTATAGGCGTCATAAACGCTTTAGGGTAAATAAACGTAGGTTATAGGGCATGTATAATCGGAACCCGTGATATAGGACATAAGGAAGTTGGGCAAGAATCTTAATAGGGTTTCCTACTTAGATGAGGGAGCTGGGGCTCAAGGTTTACAAGGGAGAGTAAGCGCTCCTAGACGCTGTATATCTGCTATGTCCTTTATATCATTTAGCTTAAACACAGGGAAGTTACTCACATGTCAACATATATGCAAGTTTTATAGTCTAGTGTGGATCTGAATTGCCTTATAGAACGTACAGAATCTATAAGCTTGTAACTTCTGTTAAGAATTGCAGAGATAAGATTATTCGTATCTATATGAGTATCTTATAATGAACAACTTTGAGAGGCCCTATCATGAGAAGTATAAATCCGGGCTAGGAGAGCTAAACGTGATTCTGAATGGATGTCTCCAAGGACTATAAGAATCGTACGTCTGCAAAGATATAGTGTTGGAGGTTTAATAAATTAATCGCTATTCAGTTTCACAAGTAATGCGATTCTTATTTAGCCTTGCGAATTTTATACACTAGCTCATGCGAATATTTATAGTGGAATGTGGAAGATAATTGTCGCAACATTACGCGAATTATATCAACTAAACCTAGCCAAGCGCAAAACACTCTAATGTAGGAATGTGTAAATCATTGACCGGACTTCGTTATGTCTGAGAGTGTGCCTCTACGGTATATGCAAGATTCGCTAACCATAACCTCCGGATGGTTTCTACACTACTTCTGATCATATTATTTCCAGGCTAACGAATATTTTGGCATTAAACAGGTATCCAAACCTCGCGAGTAGTATCGATATATTCGCCCGTCGGCGCGGACACAACAAAGGAACGTTAGAATATGGGATCAGGGGTATGAACAAAAGAAAGGATTATACACGCAGACATAGGAGAAGCAAGAGGATGTTATAATGCCCTGAAGGGAGAGCTATACTCATCACTTATCCCAGTAGGTAAAGAAAGATGTCGCTTCTTCTTTCTAAGATAAGTCCATAGGAATACGCCTTGGTGTTAGAGCTTGAGTCTTCTTCTTGTCTCTTTGTCTCTGTGCCTTAGGAGTGTTCTTTATCTCAAATGGCACCATCCTGGGTAGATCCGGCAGCGAGGAAATGTCCTGCACAGTGTCCCAATCCGCTATCGGCAAAGGTGGAATATCCAGAAGTTCAAAAACAGGGCCTAGATCCAGGTAAGTCTTGATGTTGATCCGCTTGCCTTGGTAAGAGAACATTACAACATTACGCGAATTATATCAACTAAACCTAGCCAAGCGCAAAACACTCTAATGTAGGAATGTGTAAATCATTGACCGGACTTCGTTATGTCTGAGAGTGTGCCTCTACGGTATATGCAAGATTCGCTAACCATAACCTCCGGATGGTTTCTACACTACTTCTGATCATATTATTTCCAGGCTAACGAATATTTTGGCATTAAACAGGTATCCAAACCTCGCGAGTAGTATCGATATATTCGCCCGTCGGCGCGGACACAACAAAGGAACGTTAGAATATGGGATCAGGGGTATGAACAAAAGAAAGGATTATACACGCAGACATAGGAGAAGCAAGAGGATGTTATAATGCCCTGAAGGGAGAGCTATACTCATCACTTATCCCAGTAGGTAAAGAAAGATGTCGCTTCTTCTTTCTAAGATAAGTCCATAGGAATACGCCTTGGTGTTAGAGCTTGAGTCTTCTTCTTGTCTCTTTGTCTCTGTGCCTTAGGAGTGTTCTTTATCTCAAATGGCACCATCCTGGGTAGATCCGGCAGCGAGGAAATGTCCTGCACAGTGTCCCAATCCGCTATCGGCAAAGGTGGAATATCCAGAAGTTCAAAAACAGGGCCTAGATCCAGGTAAGTCTTGATGTTGATCCGCTTGCCTTGGTAAGAGAACATTACAACATTACGCGAATTATATCAACTAAACCTAGCCAAGCGCAAAACACTCTAATGTAGGAATGTGTAAATCATTGACCGGACTTCGTTATGTCTGAGAGTGTGCCTCTACGGTATATGCAAGATTCGCTAACCATAACCTCCGGATGGTTTCTACACTACTTCTGATCATATTATTTCCAGGCTAACGAATATTTTGGCATTAAACAGGTATCCAAACCTCGCGAGTAGTATCGATATATTCGCCCGTCGGCGCGGACACAACAAAGGAACGTTAGAATATGGGATCAGGGGTATGAACAAAAGAAAGGATTATACACGCAGACATAGGAGAAGCAAGAGGATGTTATAATGCCCTGAAGGGAGAGCTATACTCATCACTTATCCCAGTAGGTAAAGAAAGATGTCGCTTCTTCTTTCTAAGATAAGTCCATAGGAATACGCCTTGGTGTTAGAGCTTGAGTCTTCTTCTTGTCTCTTTGTCTCTGTGCCTTAGGAGTGTTCTTTATCTCAAATGGCACCATCCTGGGTAGATCCGGCAGCGAGGAAATGTCCTGCACAGTGTCCCAATCCGCTATCGGCAAAGGTGGAATATCCAGAAGTTCAAAAACAGGGCCTAGATCCAGGTAAGTCTTGATGTTGATCCGCTTGCCTTGGTAAGAGAAGGATAGCCCAAATGGAAACTGCCATCGGTAGAGAATCTTCTGACTTCTGAGCCAGTCCGTAAGCGGTTTAAGGCTCCTTCGTTTTTGGAGGGTTATAGGGGCCAAATCCTGGTAGATATTGATCAAGACGCCCTTATACTTTGCACCCTGCGAAAGTCGTGCTTTCGCCATTACCTCCTCCTTGTCTTGAAAGTAAAGAAAACGACATATAATGTCTCTAGGAGGCTCGTTACCTTTGGGTCTCGGGCGTAGAGCTCGATGTGCTCTTTCTATTATAATCGAGGCCGAACGATCTGGGCCTAGAAGTCCCTCGCAGATCTCTTTTATCACTTCTATGGGCTCTTGAGGGGAATCGATTTCCGGGACCCCCCTGAAACGCAGGTTATTTCTTCTCCCTCGGTTTTCCTGGTCTTCCAGGGCGTTGAATGCTTCATTAAACCGCACTTGGCACCTTTGTAGGCTAACTGCTGTCGCTTCTTGGAAGTCCAGGATCACTGCCTGGTTGTTCTCCAGGGTCTCGACTCTGCCTCCCACGTGCTGTATGTCTTGTCTAAGGGACGACATTTCGCTCACAAGCGGCTCCATTGCCCTCTGTAATGCCGAGTCTAGATACTTCCTCGATATCGGAAGGTGTTTGCGGTGTCTAAGGTCTTCAGCATCGCTGCTGTCTGCCGGGAGACCTGGATCACTGTCTTCAGTCTCTTTGCTCCGTTCCGGCGCCATCTTAGATTCCCGGGCTGCACATATTGCCGCGGCTTTCTTGATGAATTTGTCCATGTCACCGCAGTTCGATGGTTGTTTGTGGGAGAGGGACGAGTCCCCCGTCTTTTGTTGGCCGATTTTGCCCATATTTTTTGCTCAAAAGCTATCGTTTGCTACGAAAAGGCCGGGATCCAGCAGCGGAGCTCAGACGCACACGTCCATTCAGGTCTGGCGCTAGCTCCGCCCCCCAAAATAGATTTTTTGATGAAAACATGACAGTTACCATTTGACTCAGGCACATAATTGCCCAAATGAATGGATGCATAAACAGTACCAGTTGTTCAGTACTAACAATATATTGCAGCTGTTGTTACCATTATTGTCGGAAAACACATCTCACCATAGGAACAAATGATATTTTTTTCTTTACTCTTAAAAGATATGATCAGCCATCAAGACAGTGTTTACTCATTTGTTGGCTGATCATTGAGATCTAAAGATGGACAAAACTATTCTAAAATTGGGGAATTCTAAATTTGGCCAATCATCTTCCCATGTGAATGGCCCTTAGGAGGGTTAAAGGAAAGGCTATATTAAGAGTTCATTCAGGTGAGCAGTGTTCACGTCTGAGTGTGGAATGGACACTGAACACTGACCTCTTAGACCAATTTTACATGAAGGGCCATGCAGAAAATCAGACATGTAAATTGGCTCAATCAGACATGTAAATTGGCTCACATGAGCGTACTCTGTCTGGGAAACACACTACGTGTGAAAGCTGTATTTCCCAGAGTGGACCCTGCTCCTTTGCAGCACCATAATGAATTATGATGCTGTGTGTTCTTTCCTGACCGTGGATCTTATGAACCGTAGTCGCATAATGCTGTGACTACGGTTAAGGTGACCTACGGTCAAGAAGGAACAAGCGACATCATAAATCATTATGATGCTGTGAGTTCACTTCAGAGGAGCAGTGTTCAGTCTTGGAAATATAGCTTCCACATAGAGTGTGTATCCTGGACACGGTACGCTCATGTGAAATAAGCCTTAGTCATTGAGCCAATTCACATGTCTGAGGAACGCACTATTTTCCATCTGCCAAGGAGACCCATCTCCATAGGTGACATGTAGTTAGTGATCACAATGCTTTCCACAGATGCTGCATCAAATACAGAATGCAATTATACAGATCTCTGATGAATCTACAATTTTTTTATTAGGTGAAAGACATTTTTAATAAGATAAATAAAAGAAAAATGTAATTAAAAAAAGCCAACCTCCGTTTTTCTGACTTCTACAATGCAAAAAGTAGAGCAGGCGCTTCATAAATATGGTGCTCATTCTGAACACCATATTTTTCAATGTATTTACACCAGACAACTGGCATAAATACATTGCTACATCTCCTGCTTCTCTCTACTATAAAAGTGGCTGCCTGCAGCAACCACTAGGAGCTCAGTGTATCTAAATTTATACAGTTACCACTGACTTCAATGGAACCTGTAACTATCAGCTTCGCCTAGTGGCAGCTGATGGCAAATGCAGTAAATCTATGTCCAAAAAAGGAGAATCAGTTCAATACCGGGTCTCCCCTGGGCCCCATAGGAGTCATATGGTCTGTCTTTATGTTCTTCACTGTCCCCACCCACTCAGATGCTCCCTGCAGTCACAGATGCTGAATCTAGTACTTGGAATGGAGCTGGAAGCATAATTATGTTCAAAGTGTAGTGCCCATGTCAGGTTACTACAGCTCAGCTCCACTTACCTTGAACGGCAGATAAACTGCAGCAACCTGGAACAGTGACTACAGGGAGTGCAGAATTATTAGGCAAATTAGTATTTTGACCACATCATCCTCTTTATGCATGTTGTCTTACTCCAAGCCGTATAGGCTCGAAAGCCTACTACCAATTAAGCATATTAGGTGATGTGCATCTCTGTAATGAGAAGGGGTGTGGTCTAATGACATCAACACCCTATATCAGGTGTGCATAATTATTAGGCAACTTCCTTTCCTTTGGCAAAATGGGTCAAAAGAAGGACTTGACAGGCTCAGAAAAGGCAAAAATAGTGAGATATCTTGCAGAGGGATGCAGCACTTTAAAATGGCAAAGCTTCTGAAGCGTGATCATCGAACAATCAAGCGTTTAATTCAAAATAGTCAACAGGGTCGCAAGAAGCGTGTGGAAAAACCAAGGCGCAAAATAACTGCCCATGAACTGAGAAAAGTCAAGCTGTGCAGCTGCCAAGATGCCACTTGCCACCAGTTTGGCCATATTTCAGAGCTGCAACATCACTGGCGTGCCCAAAAGCACAAGGTGTGCAATACTCAGAGACATGGCCAAGGTAAGAAAGGCTGAAAGACGACCACCACTGAACAAGACACACAAGCTGAAACGTCAAGACTGGGCCAAGAAAAATCTCAAAAGATTTTTTATGGACTGATGAAATGACAGTGAGTCTTGATGGGCCAGATGGATGGGCCCGTGGCTGGATTGGTAAAGGGCAGAGAGCTCCAGTCCGACTCAGACAAGATGAGCTTGTGGGGCCTTTTCGGGTTGAGGATGGAGTCAAGCTCAACTCCCAGTCCTACTGCCAGTTTCTGGAAGACACCTTCTTCAAGCAGTGGTACAGGAAGAAGTCTGCATCCTTCAAGAAAAACATGATTTTCATGCAGGACAATGCTCCATCACACGCGTCCAAGTACTCCACAGCGTGGCTGGCAAGGAAGGGTATAAAAGAAGAAAATCTAATGACATGGCCTCCTTGTTCACCTGATCTGAACCCCATTGAGAACCTGTGGTCCATCATCAAATGTGAGATTTACAAGGAGGGAAAACAGTACACCTCTCTGAACAGTGTCTGGGAGGCTGTGGTTGCTGCTGCACGCAATGTTGATGGTGAACAGATCAAAACACTGACAGAATCCATGGATGGCAGGCTTTTGAGTGTCCTTGCAAAGAAAGGTGGCTATATTGGTCACTGATTTGTTTTTGTTTTGTTTTTGAATGTCAGAAATGTATATTTGAGAATGTTGAGATGTTATATTGGTTTCACTGGTAAAAATAAATAATTGAAATGGGTATATATTTGTTTTTTGTTAAGTTGCCTAATAATTATGCACAGTAATAGTCACCTGCACACACAGATATCCCCCTAAAATAGCTAAAACTAAAAACAAACTAAAAACTACTTCCAAAAATATTCAGCTTTGATATTAATGAGTTTTTGGGGTTCATTGAGAACATGGTTGTTGTTCAATAATAAAATTAATCCTCAAAAATACAACTTGCCTAATAATTCTGCACTCCCTGTACACTTTGAATAGAGCAGTGCTTCTGGCTCTGTTGTAAGGAGGGGGGGGGGGGGGTTCGGAACCCCTTTAATCGGATATTTATGATCTATCCTGAGCATAGGTCATCAATATCAGGAGCCTGTGAAAACCCATTTTAAGTGGGCACTGGTATAGAAAGCTTGTGCTGCTAGACAGGGTGGGAATGTACTGCAAATTTGTGGAGCCAAAGATGCCTGAGCCACAATAGCTAAAAGAGGCCTGCGGGATGGTCTGACTCAAAGAAGACAAGACAAGGGAAGGTTAACAAGTAAAGCAAGTGAATAACTACAAGCAACCAAGTCATTAGATTGTTCATTGTCATTGTGCTTTGACAGTGCCTGATCAGAGCTGTGTTGATTTTTCCAGTCAGCAGTATGACCCTGCAGCCTGCCTCTGTGGCACTGGTGCTTTGTCACTATATGGTCATGGTATGATGGTAATATTAGTCTTTTTTTTTTTTACTTAGTCACTGTATAACATTTTATTAAGTCACAGTCTGGTAGACTTCCATTTGTGTTCAGTAATGTTAATTAGTCACTGTGTGGTGTTATATATAATCAAGGTGTTGAGGTATTTTTTGGCGACTGTATCATTGGTCAGTGTATATTATATTATTTAGAGATACTGTATATATAGTTATTATAGCATAAGGATCAGCAACCTCCGGCACTCCAGCTGTTCTGAAGCTACAACTCTCACTCTTCTGTGGGAGTTACAAAAACAGCCAAATAAGTGTTCATGCTGGGAGTTGTGGTTTCACAGCAGCTGGAGTGCCGAAGGTTGCTGATCCCTGTTATAGCGTTTGTAATTTTTAGGAGTGTTTCACACGAGCGAGTCCATTGCAGGAATCACGCTCTGTATGTGAGTGTGATCCTCCATTCTGGACTTGCAGAAATGCACTGCGTTATCATGATTTAGAATTCTGTTTGCCTCTGCTTGACTTTACTTCTACAGAATCATAGTGACATAAAGCTTTCACTGATCCTGAAGAAGTAAGGTCAACAGAGACACATAGCATTATAAATCAGTATAATGCTGCAAACTCCTGCAAGTTCAGAATGAAGAATTAGGCCTCTTTTCACACAGCTAGTTATTCCACGCGGGTGCAATGCGTTTTGATGCGTTTTCACTAAACTGAAGGTTTACAAACAGCATCTCTTAGCAACCATTAGTGAAAAACGCATTTTCACTGAAGCCCTATTCACGTCTATGGGGCCAGGGCTGTGTGAAAAACGCTGAATATTCAACATGCTGCTTTTTCACGCAACGCAGAACTGATGCATGAAGAAAAAGCTCATGTACACAGACCTATTGAAATGAATGGGTCAGGAATCAGTGTGGGTGCTATGCGTTCACGTGACGTCTCATGTGAAAGAGGCCTAACATTCACATACGTAGCACGAATCCCGCAATGGACTCACTTGTGTGAAACAGCCCTTAGGCCCCTTTCACACAAGCGAGTTTTCCGCAGGGTGCAATGCGTGACGTGAACGCATTGTACCCGCACTGAATTCTGACCCATTATTTTCAATGGGGCTGTGTACATGAGCGATGTTTTTCACACATCACTTGTGCGTTGTATGAAAATCGCAGCATGTTCTATATTCTGCGTTTTTCACACAACGCAGGCCCCATAGAAGTGAACAGGGTTTTTTGAAAATTGCATTGCATCCGCAAGCAAGTGCAGATGCAATGCGATTTTCACGGATGGTTGCTAGGAGATGACAATAAATAGGGATGAGGTCCATTCACTTTATTGTTTTCCATTATAACATGGTTATACTGGAAAATAATAGCATTCTTTAATACAGAATGCTAAGTGAAATGTCCCTTGAGGGTTAAAAAACAATAAAAAAAAGATCCTTCTATCTTCATTAAGCAGGACCTGCGCTGATGTCACCACGCTTTTACAGGTCCTGCAAGAAGAAGAAAGAAGACGATAACGGATCAAGTGGATGAGGTGGGTGATTTTTTTTATTATTTTTTAACCCTCAAGGGACATTTTGCTTAGCATTCTGTTTTAAAATAATAAAATCTACAGAACACCAAACCCAAACTTCAGTTAAGAAGTCCGGGTTTGATTCTGGGTACCGCATTCAGTTTTTTTTATCACGCATTAAAATGCTTTGCACTTGCGCGGAAAAAACTGAACAACGCAGACAAAACTGACTGAAATTGCGTGTGCGCTCGCACAAGTTTCCCGCAATGCACCCGCAACGCATCCGGACAAAATCCATGACGCCCGTGTGCAAGGGGCCTTAGAGTTCTCCACCTCTGCTAGTGCCAGATGGTTCTCCAGGTATCTTCAGAGTCTGGCTAGATCCTTGTTTCTTTCTCTGGTTTTCTATACATTTGACATTAGCTCTTCTGAATCAGAAATATGTTGCATGAGGGTCAACAGTCTACTTTTGACAAATGTTTATATTTTAATTTATATTGAATATTCTCAAATTATGGATCTATATTAGATAGGAAGGTCAAGCGTGCATGACAAAAACTACCTGTGAAAAATTAGACTTTTAAAACAAAATTTTATTTATATCATTAAAATAAGGGAAGGCTGATTAGGCCTGATCACCTAAGGATATATAACAAGTAAAGTGTAATCCTAATAAACGTAAAGGAATTTCGATAACAAACGAGTAGCTAAATGATCAATATGAAAGGAACACTGGGGATCACCAGAAACTGTGGAGGGAGGATGAACAGAGGTAGTGGTGAAGGGAGGTACTATTATCCCTAACTAATACCTCTGCCCGAGGACGACTCCTGAAGGTGAAATCTCCCCGTCCTCGTGCCTCCCCTGGCGTACCCTAGTAGGCCCTCAGACAGACTGGGCTTCCCTCGAACTCCGAGTTTCTCCCACCTGGGTTCATCAGAGGGTTGCTTAGGGAAATACAAACTATTATACTTGGCCCCTCAAACAAACAAAAAGATACCCAAAAGAATGATATATTACGTTATGTGGCAGAGGCTTGTAGCATGGATGTGCAGAGAAGGTGAATGATAAGGATGATAAGGTGATGATTCATTCACATATTACCATATCCCAAAAGGCATGCTAAAAGCCTCCGGCAGGTGCGCACTGCTGCACCCGGACTGGTGAAGGAGGCTCAGCTTAAGAAGCGGTGCACTACTTGTCTTCTGTGGGACGCACGTGGAATGCACAGGTCACTTTCTGTGGAGCGCCCGCAGTGTCCGCTGGTTCCTGGGACGCCGACGTTACTCCCCAACCCGGTGCGCACGCGCAGATTCTGCTCATTAGAAGAGACCGAGCCTAAGCATCTAGATGGAACATGCTTAGGCAAAACAGTCATCGAGGTGTTAGGGCAGGTGGATGATACTCAGCCTAATACCCCACATGCGATATGACATTCATGCGCACCTACCTATGCCCTTTTCTGATGTTTTTATAATACCAGGTGATTGCCTCCACCTATTTAATAGAACCAACAGCTAACCTAAAGGTCCATTCTAGATACGGGCAGACTCTTGTCAACTAGAAAAAAACGTATATGTCAGTAGGCCAGGATAGAGGCCACTGGCAAAAATTTTGACTTTTCTCGTCCTGGCCAGTCAGGGACAATTAGTTAGATAATACCGAAGCAAGGTAGACTAGTGATAAGAAAGAAAAGACCCTCATGTGGTTGAGGGGTAACAGGATCATATTTCTAAATGAAACAAGTGAAATTGAGTCTTCATTGAGACCAACTGGTGCTTGGGATTTAAATTGAAAAATCCATTCGGACTCCTTTTGCAGAATTTTTCTATCCCTCCTCTTGGCGACTGGGGCACTACTTCCAAAAATTTGAATTTTAGCACCCAGGAGTCACCCCCATGGCATTCCATCACATGATCCGCTATAGGGGTGGACTTCTTGTTCTGTACGTCATTAATGTGTTCACAGATTCTTCATCTAGCCTCCCTGAAAGTTTTTCCGATGTAGTCCTTAGGGCAGGTGCATTGACAGATGTAAATTACGTTCTTGGTCTTACAATTCGCGAAGTCACACATAGTGTATATTCAATTAGTCGCAGAACATTTCGTTGTTTTTGTAACAGATACATAATCGCATGCCTTACATCTCCCACATCGGAAACTACCTACTGGTCTACGGTTGAGCCAGGTGCCTATCTGATATTGAGCTACAGTATGTAGTGTCTGTGCACCAGACGGTCCCGCAGACTCCTTCACTTCTGGTAAGTTATGCTAGGGTATGGTGAGATGGTGCCCGACAGATCCTGGTCCATTAATAGGATCGGCCAGTATTTATCCAACACTGCTCTGACTTCAGTGTTTGCGACGTCAAAGGTTGAGATCAGGCGGATAGGAGCCTGTACTTTATCTGAAGTTTGTTTGGCAGTAAGAAGAGCTGTTCTATCCCGTGTCAGTGATTGATTGAAGGCAGTCCGCAAAATTCTCTGCGGGTATCCCCTTTCGGTCAATCTGTTTTGTAGCTTCCTGGCTTCCACAAAAACTCTTGGTGGCTAGAGCAGTTTCTATGGGTTCTCAGATATTGTCCCCGCGGGATTTCCCTTTTAAGGGCTAGGGGATGTTAGCTCTCCCAGTCCAGAATAGCGTTGGTGGCTATTGATTTTCTAAACATACTGGTAGCCAATTTGTCTCCCTGTTTTGCTACTTTCACGTCCAGCAATGTAATACATTCTTCCTGTACCTCATACGTGAATTTTAAATGGATGTTATTATCATTGAGCACACTAACAAAACTGATAAACTATGCACTGCTTCCCTTCCACAGAATAAAGATGTCATCAATATATCTTGTCCAGAATCGTATCTTCTCATTCCACCAGGCCTCTTGATCAGGGAAGACAGTGTTATCTTACCACCAGCCCATGAATAGATTAGCACAAGTGGGTGCACAAGGGCTACCCAATGCTGTCCCCCTGAGCTGGTGGTAGAAATGCCAGTCGAATAAAAATAAGTTGTGCATCAAAGTAAATTCAATAAGAGTAAGTACAAATTCATTGTGTGCCTTGCAATAAATGTCTCTTGTACGAAGGTAGTGAGCCACTGCTGTTAACCCTTTTTCATGTGGAATAGCACTGTATAGAGATTCCACATCGATACTTTTGACTAAAAATAAAGGGTCAATACTCAGTGTTTAAATTTTGCTTAGGAAGTCCATCGTATCCCTTGTGTAAGAGGGGAGGGAGCGGAAGAATTGCCTGGTCGATGTAAAGACCACAGTTTTGTAATAATGACCCAACCCCAGATACGATAGGACGACCTTTTAAGGGGCTCTTCTTTTTGTGGATCTTTGGAAGTGCGTAGAACGTTGCTACTTGGGGTACAGTGGGGAGGAGGAAGTCATATTCACACTCACTGATAACTTTCAAGTCTCTCCCCGACTGAAGTATCCTTTTCAATTCTTATGAAAGTTTTTGTAGGCTCCCCCGTTAGTACACGGTAGCTCTCTGGGTCTTTTAGAGTGTTAAGACACATGTTACAGTATTTCTCATGGTTAATAATTACCAGATTGCCACCCTTATCGGCTGATTTTATGATAATAGATTTGTCCCTTTCCAGAACTTTTAAAGCTTTAAGATCTAATATGGACAAATTTCTTTGAACTGCGCCTTTAGGATTAATTCTTTCCAAGTCTGACATCACCAGACTTTGGAAAATATCGATATGTTCATAGTTGAATAGAGGGGGCATTCTAGTGCTCTTGGAGCTTAAGTTGGTGAAAGGGACCTCTCCCACATTCCATGAACCTTCCTCCCAAAGCTCCATAAGTAATTCTAAGTCCGAAATCTCACTGGGTCTGATCCCCAACTTGTGGAGAGACTGCCTTTTCGTATTATTAAAAAACTTTTTCCATTTTAGTTTCCGACAGAACAAGTATAGGTCCTTTACCCACGTGAACGTCCTAAATTCTGTGGTAGGAACGAACAAAAGACCCTTTTTTAGGACATTTAACTCAATCGCATTCAGATTCTGTGTTGATAGATTTATAATTTGTAGGCTGACGTGGGTATACAGTTTTCGCCTCCCTTGTTCCTGTCCTGGAATTGGTAGGAATTTTGGTTCGGTGCTAAAAAAGAGCAGTAGCTCGAAATGGTGGGCAAGTAGGAGGAGGAGGAAGAGGCCTGATTTCCCCCTACCTGTGACTGACCCTTTTCCTTCCCCCACTTTCGCCATTTCTTCCCTTGCTTTTTCGAGAGGTGGGTACCTTTATTCTGACCTCCCCTCTAAACAATCTGGTTGGATTCCACGTCCAAAAATTCTGTGTCTGAGGACGAGATATCTGAGAGCAAGGGGGTGACGATTTTATTCACTAATTGGTATGCCTTATTCTCTGATGTATGAAGAAATGCCTTACGTTTTGGAAAATCAGGGTCAGTGGTCAATTTCAAAGCAGTCTCCTTCAGCCGAGGTTTTTTCGAAGAGAGTTCTCTCCTCTTCTAGAAGGATCTGCATCAAGTTTAGAGAACTTTGCGTCAGTTCTTCTTCCCACTTCTTAGTTAGTGTTGGGGAGGAGATCTGAAGGGCCAGAATTATCGTGATCCTAAGACCCTTTGGGACTGTCTGATTCTCTAATTAGCTCTCAAGGTGTAACAGTCCTACAGGCTCACCTGTGTCAGAGGACCGCTGGCTGGAGGTAGGAGTGGAGCCCAGTGGCAAGGACCGCAGGCAGGTAGTAAGCGTGGTCAGACAATCCGGATGGCAACGGTGGTAGCAGTTCAGTAGGTAGGGATAAGGCAGAAGAGTAGTCGGTAGGCAGGCGGTGGGTCAGGGCAGGCGGCAGTAAGCGTGGTCAGACAATCCGGATGGCAACGGTGGTAGCAGTTCAGTAGGTAGGGATAAGGCAGAAGAGTAGTCGGTAGGCAATTCCTGGTCAGCAGTGGACTTCCAGCAGTAGCAAGAGCAACAGATGAGGAGAAGCTTGATCAAGGCTCAGGAGCTCAATAATCAGCAAGCTAGAGTGCAAGGGGCTGGACTTATATAGGGAAGTACCAGGTGTGGGGAATCAAGGGTGATGAGCAAGGCTTGGCAAGACTGAGGTTAACTAATAGGTTTCAGGGAGGAATGTCCAGAGAGGATGGTAGCCTAGTAAGCAGGGCTACTGCCTGGGATGTGGCTGGTCACGGGTTCGAATCCCGACAGTACTCCCCCCCTTCCAAGGTGACCTCTGGGCACCGCAGGGGCAGGCTTACCGGGGTGCCGTTGGTGGAACTCTTTTACCAGTCTGGGGGCGTGGACATTCTCTTCTGGCTCCCAGGAGTTATCCTCGGGAGGGTAACCCTCCCACCCAATTAGGTATTGTAGTCTTCCCCGGTGGATCCTGGAGTCGAGGATCTTTGCGACAACGTATTCTTCTTCACCCTGTACCCTCACGGGTGGTGGTGGGGGCGAGTAGCGGCCTGTGAAGGTGTTCTCCACGTATGGCTTGAGGAGAGAGCAATGGAAGACAGGGTGCACCCTAATGGAGTCCGGAAGGTCGAGCCGGAACGTGACCTCGTTGATTTGTGCGGTGATCCGGAACGGACCCATGTATCTTTGGGCAAATTTTTTGGAGGGGACCTTCAATCTGAGGTTTCTGGTGGACAGCCATACCTTGTCTCCCACATGGAAGCCCGGGGTGGGTTTGCGACGTCTGTCTGCTCCCTGTTTAAAGCGCCTCTGGGCAAGCTGGAGGTTGTCTATAATGTTCTCTTGTGCCTCCTGTAGGGTTGTTAGGCGTTCGGCCACTGCTGGGAGGGTGGAGGCAACGGGTAGGTGGGGAATGAACACCGGGTGTGAGCCTGTGTTAGCAAAGAAGGGGCTGTGCTTGGTTGAGCTGTGCTCAGCATTGTTGTAGGCGAACTCGGCCGTGGGGAGATGATCAAGCCAGTCATCCTGCAGGTGGGAGCTGAAACAGCGTAGGTATTGCTCTAGGGTCTGATTAGTTCTCTCCGTCTGCCCGTTTGACTGAGGGTGGAAAGCAGAGGACAGGTTCACTTTAACCCCGAGCGCCAGGCAGAAGTTCTTCCAGAACTTTGAGGCAAATTGTACACCTCGGTCGGAGACCACGTCGTCCGGGATCCCATGCAGCCTGAAGACCTCTCTGAGAATAAGATCGGCCGTCTGTTTGGCTGTGGGTAGGCCTTTGTAGGGGATGAAATGGGCCATCTTGGTGAGACGGTCGACCACGACCAGGATGGTGTTCATCCCTTTTGAAGGAGGAAGGTCTACCACAAAGTCCATGGAGATCGAGCCCCAGGGGCGGGAGGGAATCGGGAGAGGTTGTAACAGACCCACGGGAGAGGAACGAGGAGTCTTATTGCGGGCACAGACCGTGCACGAGGAGATGTACCTCTTGATGTCCTCCCTGTATGTTGGCCACCAGAAGGAGCGGGAGAGAAGCTCCTGGGTCTTTCTTGTGCCAAAATGGCCGGCCACCTTGGAGTCATGGTTGAGTTTGAGCACTTCGAGCCGTGCGATTTCTGGTACATATAGTTGTAGGTCCTGATGAAACCAATGACCGTTCTTAAACGTAAGGCTGACATTGCCTGTGGGGTGGGAGAGGAAGGGGTCATTTTCATATCCTTCTTTGATTGTGCCCAGGAGCTCTTTAGAGTAGGTGGCCCCTACGACCCTTCTCTCGGGCAAGATGTTATTTTGGCCCTTGTTACTCTGTGAGGGCTCGGAAAACATTCTGGAGAGGGCGTCAGCCTTGCCGTTTTTTGATCCAGGGCGATAGGTGATGAGATAGTTGAAGCGGGAAAAGAATAGGCTCCATCTGGCCTGTCTGGCTGAGAGTCTCTTAGCGCTGCGGATGAACTCGAGGTTCTTGTGGTCAGTTAGTACGATTATGGGGTTGGTGGCTCCCTCCAGCAGGTGTCTCCACTCGGAGAAGGCATCCTTGATCGCCAGTAGTTCTTTGTTCCCGATGTCATAGTTCTTCTCAGAGGGGGACATCTGGCGGGAGAAATATGCGCACGGGTGTAATAGCATCCTCTCCCCTGTCCGTTGTGACAAAACTGCCCCCACCGCAGAGTCTGATGCATCCACTTCGACTGTAAATGGGAGCTCGGGGTTCGGGTGGATTAGGATTGGGGCAGAAGTGAAGAGGAGTTTCAACTTGGTGAAGGCCTCCTGGGCCTCGGGTGTCCAGGAGAAGGGGACTGCCTTCTTGGTGAGTTGGGTGATTGGTGCTATGACCTTGGAGAAGTTCCGGATAAACTTCCGATAGAAGTTGGCGAAGCCAATGAATCTTTGTATCTCCTTCTCGTTTTTCGGAACGGGCCAGTTCATCACAGCTTGGACCTTCCCCGGGTCCATACTTAGGCCCTCTGGGGAGATGATGTATCCGAGGAACTGAGTGGTGGTTCGCTCAAACTCGCATTTCTCTAGCTTGATATAGAGAGAGTTCTGTCTGAGCCTCTGCAGTACCCTGCGGACGTGTTCGCGGTGCTGCTCGAGGTCTTCAGAGAAGATCAAGATGTCGTCCAGGTAAACGACTACAAACAGATCCAGCATGTCCCTGAGGACGTCGTTAATGAAGTGCTGGAAGGTGGCGGGAGCATTGCAGAGTCCGAAAGGCATGACCAGGTACTCGAAATGACCATAACGTGTCCGGAAGGCGGTCTTCCATTCGTCCCCAGGGCGGATTCGGACGAGGTTGTAGGCCCCTCGAAGGTCGAGTTTGGTGAAGATCTTCGCTTCCCGGAGTCTCTCAAGGAGTTCGGAAATCAGTGGGAGCGGGTACCGGTTTTTTACGGTAATGTCATTAAGCTTTCTGTAGTCTATGCAGGGACGCAGGGAGGAGTCTTTTTTCTCTACGAAGAAAAAGGGGGCTCCCGCGGGAGAGGTAGAGGGCCGGATGAACCCCTTCCTCAGGTCCTCGTCCAGGTACTCTTTCAGAGCCTTGAGTTCAGGCTCTGAGAGGGAGTAGATACTGCCAAAGGGTATTTCGGCCCCGGGCAACAGTTCTATAGGGCAGTCGTAGGGTCGGTGTGGTGGCAGCTTGTCTGCGTTTTTCTTGTCGCAGACATCCTGGAACTCGCTGTATTGAGAGGGTAGCAGATCCTTGACAGATAGTTTTGAGATGGTGGTGTCTTCGGGTGGAAGGACGGGTTTGTGGGAGCAATTTAGCGTGCAGAACTCGGACGGGAATCGTATGCAGCGGGTTTCCCAGTCCACCGAGGGGTTGTGGGTGGCCAACCATGGGATGCCCAAGATCACTGGGAACTTCGGGGAGGCGATCAGAGAGAAGTGGATCTTTTCACGGTGATCTGGTTCTATGAGGAGTTGTAGTTCGGTGGTCTCGTGAGTGGCCGGCCCCGAGGAGAGTGGGGATCCGTCGACGGTTTCCAGGTCAATGGGGGCTGCCTTGATTGTCAGTGGAATATTCTTTTCGCGGGCGAAGGTTAGGTCCATGAAGTTGCCTCCCGCCCCGGAGTCTAACATCGCTGAACAGGGGAGTTGTCGCCCCTCAATCTCGATGAGGATGGGGACGATGAAGTGGGATCCATGAGCCGCCGTGTTGTTATTTTCAGGGGCTGCTGGTGGGGTTGGAGTCTGTGGTTGCTCCTTTAGTTCCGTGACGGCAATAGTCTTTCGGATCTTATGAGGACATTTGATGGCAAAATGACCCGGCTCCCCACAGTAGAGGCAGAAGTTTTCGGCCAGCCGTCTCTCCTTCTCAGCTGTGGATAGAGACCTACGTAGAGCGTCGACCTGCATAGGTTCAGTTGCTGACCGGGGGTCGCGCTGGGCGGTGGAAGAGAAGGAATAAGTGGGTCTGTGGTCCAAGGACCAGAGTCTTTCTTTCTTCCTCTCGGAGAGTCTTTGATCTATCCGGATGCATAACTGAATGAAGTCATCCAGATCGTCCGGGGCCTCAACTCTGGCGAGTTCGTCCTTTATTAATTCGGACAGGCCTCGCCGGAATTGGCTCCTCTGTGCCGCTGGGTTCCAGGTGGTGTCCGTGACCCAACGGCGAAACTCAGCGGTGTATTCGGCGACGGAGCGTCTCCCTTGCCGCAGACTATGTAGTCGCGCCTCGGCTGTCGCACAGCGGTTGGGGTCGTCGAAGACTTGGCTCATTGCGGTGATGAAGTTGTTTAGGTTGTTCAGGAGCTGACTGTTAGTCTCCACGTATGGTGATGCCCATGCTAATGCTTCATCCGTCAGGAGATTGACCATGAATAGCACCTTCTTCTTCTCGGTGGTGAAGGGAGCCGGGTACATCTGAAAATAGATGCGGCATTGGTTTAGAAACCCCCGATACTGACGTCTATCACCGCCGAATCTTGGTGGGAGTGGCATGCGGGCGTCTGCAGCCGTGCCGCGGACGTCCAGGAGTTGCCTCTGTAGTTCAATAATCTCGCTCTGTTGGCTTTGGACTACGACTTGGAGCTGGGCAAATTTCTCCTGATATGTAGTACCAAATTCTTGAAGTTCAGAGACCTGCTTACGCAGAGTGGCCATTGCGGACTCCATAGTGTGGCTGATTATTCTGTAACAGTCCTACAGGCTCACCTGTGTCAGAGGACCGCTGGCTGGAGGTAGGAGTGGAGCCCAGTGGCAAGGACCGCAGGCAGGTAGTAAGCGTGGTCAGACAATCCGGATGGCAACGGTGGTAGCAGTTCAGTAGGTAGGGATAAGGCAGAAGAGTAGTCGGTAGGCAGGCGGTGGGTCAGGGCAGGCGGCAGTAAGCATGGTCAGACAATCCGGATGGCAACGGTGGTAGCAGTTCAGTAGGTAGGGATAAGGCAGAAGAGTAGTCGGTAGGCAATTCCTGGTCAGCAGTGGACTTCCAGCAGTAGCAAGAGCAACAGATGAGGAGAAGCTTGATCAAGGCTCAGGAGCTCAATAATCAGCAAGCTAGAGTGCAAGGGGCTGGACTTATATAGGGAAGTACCAGGTGTGGGGAATCAAGGGTGATGAGTAGAGTTGAGCGAACACCTGGATGTTCGGGTTCGAGAAGTTCGGCCGAACATCCCGGAAATGTTCGGGTTCGGGATCCGAACCCGATCCGAACTTCGTCCCGAACCCGAACCCCATTGAAGTCAATGGGGACCCGAACTTTTCGGCACTAAAACGGCTGTAAAACAGCCCAGGAAAGGGCTAGAGGGCTGCAAAAGGCAGCAACATGTAGGTAAATCCCCTGCAAACAAATGTGGATAGGGAAATTAATTAAAATAAAAATTAAATAAATAAAAATTAACCAAAATCAATTGGAGAGAGGTTCCATAGCAGAGAATCTGGCTTCCCGTCACCCACCACTGGAACAGTCCATTCTCAGATATTTAGGCCCCGGCACCCAGGCAGAGGAGAGAGGTCCCGTAACAGAGAATCTGTCTTCATGTCAGCAGAGAATTAGTCTGCATGTCATAGCAGAGAATGAGGCTTCACGTCAGCCACCACTGCAACAGTCCATTGGCATATATTTAGGCCTAGCACACAGGCAGAGGAGAGAGGTCCCGTAACAGAGAATCTGGCTTCATGTCAGCAGAGAATCAGTCTGCATGTCATAGCAGAGAATGAGGCTTCACGTCAGCCACCACTGCAACAGTCCATTGGCATATATTTAGGCCCAGCACACACACAGGCAGAGGAGAGAGGTCCCGTAACAGAGAATCTGGCTTCATGTCAGCAGAGAATCAGTCTGCATGTCATAGCAGAGAATGAGGCTTCACGTCAGCCACCACTGCAACAGTCCATTGGCATATATTTAGGCCCAGCACACACACAGGCAGAGGAGAGAGGTCCCGTAACAGAGAATCTGGCTTCATGTCAGCAGAGAATCAGTCTGCATGTCATAGCAGAGAATGAGGCTTCACGTCAGCCACCACTGCAACAGTCCATTGGCATATATTTAGGCCCAGCACACACACAGGCAGAGGAGAGAGGTCCCGTAACAGAGAATCTGGCTTCATGTCAGCAGAGAATCAGTCTGCATGTCATAGCAGAGAATGAGGCTTCACGTCAGCCACCACTGCAACAGTCCATTGGCATATATTTAGGCCCAGCACACACACAGGCAGAGGAGAGAGGTCCCGTAACAGAGAATCTGTCTTCATGTCAGCAGAGAATTAGTCTGCATGTCATAGCAGAGAATGAGGCTTCACGTCACCCACCACTGCAACAGTCCATTGGCATATATTTAGGCCTAGCACACAGGCAGAGCAGAGAGGTCCCGTAACAGACAATCTGGCTTCATGACAGCAGAGAATCAGTCTGCATGTCATAGCAGAGAATGAGGCTTCACGTCACCCACCACTGCAACAGTCCATTGGCATATATTTAGGCCTAGCACACAGGCAGAGCAGAGAGGTCCCGTAACAGACAATCTGGCTTCATGTCAGCAGAGAATCAGTCTGCATGTCATAGCAGAGAATGAGGCTTCACGTCACCCACCACTGCAACAGTCCATTGGCATATATTTAGGCCTAGCACACAGGCAGAGCAGAGAGGTCCCGTAACAGACAATCTGGCTTCATGACAGCAGAGAATCAGTCTGCATGTCATAGCAGAGAATGAGGCTTCACGTCACCCACCACTGCAACAGTCCATTGGCATATATTTAGGCCTAGCACACAGGCAGAGCAGAGAGGTCCCGTAACAGACAATCTGGCTTCATGTCAGCAGAGAATCAGTCTGCATGTCATAGCAGAGAATGAGGCTTCACGTCACCCACCACTGCAACAGTCCATTGGCATATATTTAGGCCTAGCACACAGGCAGAGCAGAGAGGTCCCGTAACAGACGATCTGGCTTCATGTCAGCAGAGAATCAGTCTGCATGTCATAGCAGAGAATCAGGCTTCACGTCAGCCACCACTGCAACAGTCCATTGTCATAAATTTAGGCCCAGCACCCAGGCAGAGGAGAGAGGTCCCGTAACAGACAATCTGGCTTCATGTCAGCAGAGAATTAGTCTGCATGTCATAGCAGAGAATCAGGCTTCATGTCAGCCACCACTGCAACAGTCCATTGGCATATATTTAGGCCTAGCACACAGGCAGAGGAGAGGTTCATTCAACTTTGGGTAGCATCGCAATATAATGGTAAAATGAAAATAAAAATAGGATTGAATGAGGAAGTGCCCTGGAGTCCAATAATATATGGTTATGGGGAGGTAGTTAATGTCTAATCTGGACAAGGGACGGACAGGTCCTGTGGGATCCATGCCTGGTTCATTTTTATGAACGTCAGCTTGTCCACATTGGCTGTAGACAGGCGGCTGCGTTTGTCTGTAATGACGCCCCCTGCCGTGCTGAATACACGTTCAGACAAAACGCTGGCTGCCGGGCAGGCCAGCACCTCCAAGGCATAAAAGGCTAGCTCTGGCCACGTAGACAATTTAGAGACCCAGAAGTTGAATGGGGCCGAACCATCAGTCAGTACGTGGAGGGGTGTGCACACGTACTGTTCCACCATGTTAGTGAAATGTTGCCTCCTGCTAACACGTTGCGTATCAGGTGGTGGTGCAGTTAGCTGTGGCGTGTTGACAAAAGTTTTCCACATCTCTGCCATGCTAACCCTGCCCTCAGAGGAGCTGGCCGTGACACAGCTGCCTTGGCGACCTCTTGCTCCTCCTCTGCCTTGGCCTTGGGCTTCCACTTGTTCCCCTGTGACATTTGGGAATGCTCTCAGTAGCGCGTCTACCAACGTGCGCTTGTACTCGCGCATCTTCCTATCACGCTCCAGTGCAGGAAGTAAGGTGGGCACATTGTCTTTGTAGCGTGGATCCAGCAGGGTGGCAACCCAGTAGTCCGCACAGGTTAAAATGTGGGCAACTCTGCTGTCGTTGCGCAGGCACTGCAGCATGTAGTCGCTCATGTGTGCCAGGCTGCCCAGGGGTAAGGACAAGCTGTCCTCTGTGGGAGGCGTATCGTCATCGTCCTGCCTTTCCCCCCAGCCACGCACCAGTGATGGACCCGAGCTGCGTTGGGTGCCACCCCGCTGTGACCATGCTTCATCCTCATCCTCCTCCACCTCCTCCTCATCCTCGTCCTCCTCGTCCTCCAGTAGTGGGCCCTGGCTGGCCACATTTGTACCTGGCCTCTGCTGTTGCAAAAAACCTCCCTCTGAGTCACTTCGAAGAGACTGGCCTGAAAGTGCTAAAAATGACCCCTCTTCCTCATCCTCCTCCTCCTCCTCCTGGGCCACCTCCTGTTCCATCATCGCCCTAAGTGTTTTCTCAAGGAGACATAGAAGTGGTATTGTAACGCTGATAACGGTGTCATCGCCACTGGCCATGTTGGTGGAGTACTCGAAACAGCGCAACAGGGCACACAGGTCTCGCATGGAGGCCCAGTCATTGGTGGTGAAGTGGTGCTGTTCTGTAGTGCGACTGACCCGTGCGTGCTGCAGCTGAAACTCCACTATGGCCTGCTGCTGCTCGCACAGTCTGTCCAGCATGTGCAAGGTGGAGTTCCACCTGGTGGGCACGTCGCATATGAGGCGGTGAGCGGGAAGGCCGAAGTTACGCTGTAGCGCAGACAGGCGAGCAGCGGCAGGATGTGAACGCCGGAAGCGCGAACAGACGGCCCGCACTTTATGCAGCAGCTCTGACATGTCGGGGTAGTTGTGAATGAACTTCTGCACCACCAAATTCAGCACATGCGCCAAGCAAGGGATGTGCGTCAAATTGGCTAGTCCCAGAGCTGCAACGAGATTTCGCCCATTATCACACACCACCAGGCCGGGCTTGAGGCTCACCGGCAGCAACCACTCGTCGGTCTGTTGTTCAATACCCCGCCACAACTCCTGTGCGGTGTGGGGCCTGTCCCCCAAACATATGAGTTTCAGAATGGCCTGCTGACGTTTACCCCGGGCTGTGCTGAAGTTGGTGGTGAAGGTGTGTGGCTGACTGGATGAGCAGGTGGAAGAAGAGGAGGAGGAAGCCGAGAAGGAGGAGGTGGCAACAGGAGGCAAAGAATGTTGCCCTGCGATCCTTGGCGGCGGCAGGACGTGCGCCAAACAGCTCTCCGCCTGGGGCCCAGCTGCCACTACATTTACCCAGTGTGCAGTTAGGGAGATATAGCGTCCCTGGCCGTGCTTACTGGTCCACGTATCTGTGGTTAGGTGGACCTTGCTACAGATGGCGTTGCGCAGTGCACACTTGATTTTATCGGATACTTGGTTGTGCAGGGAAGGCACGGCTCTCTTGGAGAAGTAGTGCCGGCTGGGAACAACATACTGTGGGACAGCAAGCGACATGAGCTGTTTGAAGCTGTCTGTGTCCACCAGCCTAAATGACAGCATTTCATAGGCCAGTAGTTTAGAAATGCTGGCATTCAGGGCCAGGGATCGAGGGTGGCTAGGTGGGAATTTACGCTTTCTATCAAATGTTTGTGAGATGGAGAGCTGAACGCTGGCGTGTGACATGGTTGAGACGCTTGGTGACGGAGGTGGTGGTGGTGGTGTTGGTGGTACATCCCCTGTTTGCTGGGCGGCAGGTGCCAACGTTCCTCCAGAGGCGGAGGAAGAGGCCGAGGCGGCAGCAGCAGAATAGGCCGAGGCGGCAGCAGCAGAAGAGGTAGCAGGGGGAGCCTGAGTGACTTCCTTGGTTTTAAGGTGTTTACTCCACTGCAGTTCATGCTTTGCATGCAGGTGCCTGGTCATGCAGGTTGTGCTCAGGTTCAGAACGTTAATGCCTCGCTTCAGGCTCTGATGGCACAGCGTGCAAACCACTCGGGTCTTGTCGTCAGCACATTGTTTGAAGAAGTGCCATGCCAGGGAACTCCTTGAAGCTGCCTTTGGGGTGCTCGGTCCCAGATGGCGGCGGTCAGTAGCAGGCGGAGTCTCTTGGCGGCGGGTGTTCTGCTTTTGCCCACTGCTCCCTCTTTTGCTACGCTGTTGGCTCGGTCTCACCACTGCCTCTTCCTCCGAACTGTGAAAGTCAGTGGCACGACCTTCATTCCATGTGGGGTCTAGGACCTCATCGTCCCCTGCATCGTCTTCCACCCAGTCTTGATCCCTGACCTCCTGTTCAGTCTGCACACTGCAGAAAGACGCAGCAGTTGGCACCTGTGTTTCGTCATCATCAGAGACATGCTGAGGTGGTATTCCCATGTCCTCATCATCAGGAAACATAAGTGGTTGTGCGTCAGTGCATTCTATGTCTTTCACCGCTGGGGAAGGGCTAGGTGGATGCCCTTGGGAAACCCTGCCAGCGGAGTCTTCAAACAGCATAAGAGACTGCTGCATAACTTGAGGCTGAGACAGTTTCCCTGGTATGCATGGGGGTGATGTGACAGACTGATGGGGTTGGTTTTCAGGCGCCATCTGTGCGCTTTCTGCAGAAGACTGGGTGGGAGATAATGTGAACGTGCTGGATCCACTGTCGGCCACCCAATTGACTAATGCCTGTACCTGCTCAGGCCTTACCATCCTTAGAACGGCATTGGGCCCCACCATATATCGCTGTAAATTCTGGCGGCTACTGGGACCTGAGGTAGTTGGTACACTAGGACGTGTGGATGTGGCAGAACGGCCACGTCCTCTCCCAGCACCAGAGGGTCCACTAACACCACCACGACCATGTCCACGTCCGCGTCCCTTACTAGATGTTTTTCTCATTGTTATGGTTCACCACAACAACAAATATATTATTTGGCCCAATGTATTGTATTCAAATTCAGCGGGATATAAATTTGAGGCCTAGTATTTAGGCGCTGGGTGACCGGTATGGATTTAGTGACAGAATTAGACTTGGAAATGCACAGAAGCGTGTGTGTGAAGTTATTCTGAATGACCCTATGTGCACCTTCAATATTATATACCCTTTTAGGGATAGATTTCAAATAGCTCTGATATAGCAGAAACCACTAAATTATGAAATTGCTAAATTGGGAATTGTACTTCAACCCAGAACAAAAAATGTGCTTTGACGGACACTAAATATCTTGCCCAGCAACAACAGTACAGCGGTGGGTAACGAGAGATTTAGAGGGATTTAAATTTGAGGCCTAGTATTTAGGCGCTGGGTGACAGGTATGGGTTTAGTGACAGAATTAGACTTGGAAATACACAGTAGCGGGTGTGTGTGAAGTTATTCTGAATGACCCAATGTGCACCTTCAATATTATATACCCTTTTTGGGATAGATTTCAAATAGCTCTGATATAGCAGGAACCACTAAATTATGAAATTGCTAAATTGGGAATTGTACTTCAACCCAGAACAAAAAATGTGCTTTGACGGACACTAAATATCTTGCCCAGCAACAACAGTACAGCGGTGGGTAACGAGAGATTTAGAGGGATTTAAATTTGAGGCCTAGTATTTAGGCGCTGGGTCACCGGTATGGATTTAGTGACAGAATTAGACTTGGAAATGCACAGAAGCGTGTGTGTGAAGTTATTCTGAATGACCCTATGTGCACCTTCAATATTATATACCCTTTTAGGGATAGATTTCAAATAGCTCTGATATAGCAGAAACCACTAAATTATGAAATTGCTAAATTGGGAATTGTACTTCAACCCAGAACAAAAAATGTGCTTTGACGGACACTAAATATCTTGCCCAGCAACAACAGTACAGCGGTGGGTAACGAGAGATTTAGAGGGATTTAAATTTGAGGCCTAGTATTTAGGCGCTGGGTGACAGGTATGGGTTTAGTGACAGAATTAGACTTGGAAATACACAGTAGCGGGTGTGTGTGAAGTTATTCTGAATGACCCAATGTGCACCTTCAATATTATATACCCTTTTTGGGATAGATTTCAAATAGCTCTGATATAGCAGGAACCACTAAATTATGAAATTGCTAAATTGGGAATTGTACTTCAACCCAGAACAAAAAATGTGCTTTGACGGACACTAAATATCTTGCCCAGCAACAACAGTACAGCGGTGGGTAACGAGAGATTTAGAGGGATTTAAATTTGAGGCCTAGTATTTAGGCGCTGGGTGACAGGTATGGGTTTAGTGACAGAATTAGACTTGGAAATACACAGTAGCGGGTGTGTGTGAAGTTATTCTGAATGACCCAATGTGCACCTTCAATATTATATACCCTTTTTGGGATAGATTTCAAATAGCTCTGATATAGCAGGAACCACTAAATTATGAAATTGCTAAATTGGGAATTGTACTTCAACCCAGAACAAAAAATGTGCTTTGACGGACACTAAATATCTTGCCCAGCAACAACAGTACAGCGGTGGGTAACGAGAGATTTAGAGGGATTTAAATTTGAGGCCTAGTATTTAGGCGCTGGGTCACCGGTATGGATTTAGTGACAGAATTAGACTTGGAAATGCACAGAAGCGTGTGTGTGAAGTTATTCTGAATGACCCTATGTGCACCTTCAATATTATATACCCTTTTAGGGATAGATTTCAAATAGCTCTGATATAGCAGAAACCACTAAATTATGAAATTGCTAAATTGGGAATTGTACTTCAACCCAGAACAAAAAATGTGCTTTGACGGACACTAAATATCTTGCCCAGCAACAACAGTACAGCGGTGGGTAACGAGAGATTTAGAGGGATTTAAATTTGAGGCCTAGTATTTAGGCGCTGGGTCACCGGTATGGATTTAGTGACAGAATTAGACTTGGAAATGCACAGAAGCGTGTGTGTGAAGTTATTCTGAATGACCCTATGTGCACCTTCAATATTATATACCCTTTTAGGGATAGATTTCAAATAGCTCTGATATAGCAGAAACCACTAAATTATGAAATTGCTAAATTGGGAATTGTACTTCAACCCAGAACAAAAAATGTGCTTTGACGGACACTAAATATCTTGCCCAGCAACAACAGTACAGCGGTGGGTAACGAGAGATTTAGAGGGATTTAAATTTGAGGCCTAGTATTTAGGCGCTGGGTGACAGGTATGGGTTTAGTGACAGAATTAGACTTGGAAATACACAGTAGCGGGTGTGTGTGAAGTTATTCTGAATGACCCAATGTGCACCTTCAATATTATATACCCTTTTTGGGATAGATTTCAAATAGCTCTGATATAGCAGGAACCACTAAATTATGAAATTGCTAAATTGGGAATTGTACTTCAACCCAGAACAAAAAATGTGCTTTGACGGACACTAAATATCTTGCCCAGCAACAACAGTACAGCGGTGGGTAACGAGAGATTTAGAGGGATTTAAATTTGAGGCCTAGTATTTAGGCGCTGGGTCACCGGTATGGATTTAGTGACAGAATTAGACTTGGAAATGCACAGAAGCGTGTGTGTGAAGTTATTCTGAATGACCCTATGTGCACCTTCAATATTATATACCCTTTTAGGGATAGATTTCAAATAGCTCTGATATAGCAGAAACCACTAAATTATGAAATTGCTAAATTGGGAATTGTACTTCAACCCAGAACAAAAAATGTGCTTTGACGGACACTAAATATCTTGCCCAGCAACAACAGTACAGCGGTGGGTAACGAGAGATTTAGAGGGATTTAAATTTGAGGCCTAGTATTTAGGCGCTGGGTCACCGGTATGGATTTAGTGACAGAATTAGACTTGGAAATGCACAGAAGCGTGTGTGTGAAGTTATTCTGAATGACCCTATGTGCACCTTCAATATTATATACCCTTTTAGGGATAGATTTCAAATAGCTCTGATATAGCAGAAACCACTAAATTATGAAATTGCTAAATTGGGAATTGTACTTCAACCCAGAACAAAAAATGTGCTTTGACGGACACTAAATATCTTGCCCAGCAACAACAGTACAGTGGTGGGTAACGAGAGATTTAGAGGGATTTAAATTTGAGGCCTAGTATTTAGGCGCTGGGTCACCGGTATGGATTTAGTGACAGAATTAGACTTGGAAATGCACAGAAGCGTGTGTGTGAAGTTATTCTGAATGACCCTATGTGCACCTTCAATATTATATACCCTTTTAGGGATAGATTTCAAATAGCTCTGATATAGCAGAAACCACTAAATTATGAAATTGCTAAATTGGGAATTGTACTTCAACCCAGAACAAAAAATGTGCTTTGACGGACACTAAATATCTTGCCCAGCAACAACAGTACAGCGGTGGGTAACGAGAGATTTAGAGGGATTTAAATTTGAGGCCTAGTATTTAGGCGCTGGGTGACAGGTATGGGTTTAGTGACAGAATTAGACTTGGAAATACACAGTAGCGGGTGTGTGTGAAGTTATTCTGAATGACCCAATGTGCACCTTCAATATTATATACCCTTTTTGGGATAGATTTCAAATAGCTCTGATATAGCAGGAACCACTAAATTATGAAATTGCTAAATTGGGAATTGTATTTCAACCCAGAACAAGAAATGTGCTTGAACGGACACTAAATAACTCGCCCAGCTACAGCACTAGGGACAGATTTAGCTGGATATAAATTTGAGGCCTAGTATTTAGGCGCTGGGTGACCGGTATGGATTTAGTGACAGAATTAGACTGGGATATGGCCAAAAAATGAACAGACTATTGCTGGTTAAATGCACTTGGTGTGACAGCTTCACCCTGATGTAGGCTTTAGCCAAAAAACAACCACACCATTGAGGGTTAAATGCACTTGGTGACAGGCGCAGCTTGCCCCTGATTTTGTATATGGCCAAAAAATGAACAGACTATTGCTGGTTAAATGCACTTGGTGTGACAGCTTCACCCTGATGTAGGCTTTAGCCAAAAAACAACCACACCATTGAGGGTTAAATGCAGTTGGTGACAGGCGCAGCTTGCCCCTGATTTTGTATATGGCCAAAAAATGAACAGACTATTGCTGGTTAAATACACTTGGTGTGACAGCTTCACCCTGATGTAGGCTTTAGCCAAAAAACAACCACACCATTGAGGGTTAAATGCACTTGGTGACAGGCGCAGCTTGCCCCTGATTTTGTATATGGCCAAAAAATGAACAGACTATTGCTGGTTAAATGCACTTGGTGTGACAGCTTCACCCTGATGTAGGCTTTAGCCAAAAAACAACCACACCATTGAGGGTTAAATGCACTTGGTCGCAGCTTGTGCTGGCGCACCACAAGACACAAAATGGCCGCCGATCACCCCAGAAAAATGAGACTGACAAACGGTCTGTGCAGCCTAAAAACAGTGAGCAATTGAGGATCAGCAGCTCAATGATCCACAGCTGCAGATCGATCAGTTAATCAAGTCCTTTGGAGGAGTTAATCTGCCTAATCTCGCCCTACTGTCGCAGCCGCAACCTCTCCCTACGCTAATCAGAGCAGAGTGACGGGCGGCGCTATGTGACTCCAGCTTAAATAGAGGCTGGGTCACATGGTGCTCTGGCCAATCACAGCCATGCCAATAGTAGGCATGGCTGTGATGGCCTCTTGGGGCAAGTAGTATGACGCTTGTTGATTGGCTGCTTTGCAGCCTTTCAAAAAGCGCCAAGAAAGCGTCACAAAAGCGCGAAGAAAGCGACGAACACCGAACCCGAACCCGGACTTTTACGAAAATGTCCGGGTTCGGGTCCGTGTCACGGACACCCCAAAATTCGGTACGAACCCGAACTATACAGTTCGAGTTCGCTCATCCCTAGTGATGAGCAAGGCTTGGCAAGACTGAGGTTAACTAATAGGTTTCAGGGAGGAATGTCCAGAGAGGATGGTAGCCTAGTAAGCAGGGCTACTGCCTGGGATGTGGCTGGTCACGGGTTCGAATCCCGACACAAGGGACCTTAGCTCCCACCAGGATTTGATGTTTTCTTTATACCCCACATAAAGCAAGCAAGTTTGCAAGTCACCGAGGAATTTAGACCCGGGATTTTTTTCTCAGAAAATATTTATTTTGCCTCACATACAAGTGCTTTGTCGAAAAGAGTCCCATTCAGAAAACTGGCCATACTAGCAATGACTGAATACTCTCAAATTGTGGATCTATATTAGATAGGAAGGTCAAACGTGCATAACAAAAACTACCTATGAAAAATTAGACCTTTAAAAAAAAAATTTTTTATATCATTAAAATAAGGGAAGGCTGATTAGGCCTGATCACCTAAGGATATATAACAAGGAAAGTGTAATCCTAATAAACGTAAAGGTGGGAGAAACACGTTGGGACACAAGGGAAACCCAGTCTGTCTGAGGGCCTACTAGGGTAAGCCAGGGGAGGCACGAGGACAGGGAGATTTCACCTTCAGGAGTCATCCCAGGGCAGAGGTATTTGGAAAATGTTAGGAATAATAGTCCCTCCCTTCACCACTACCTCTGTTCATCCTCCCTCCACAGTTTCTGGTGATCCCCAGTGTTCCTTTCATATTGATCATTTAGCTACTCATTTGTTATCGAAATTCCTTTACATTTATTAGGATAACACTTTCCTTGTTATATATCCTTATATAAGCCTAATCAGCCTTCTCTTATTTTAATGATATAAAACCCATTTTGTTTTAAAGGTCTAATTTTTCATAAGTAGTTTTTTTTATTTATATTGACCAATTTTTTCACTGTCCTTTTTATTCAGTTCTACCAATGTTTTCGTCTTATACTATTGTAAAAAAAATAACGAATGAGCATTGTCCAAGATTTTTCTCTGTAAATGGATTTTAATGTCTGTAAGTGTAATTTACTTTTACCAGCGCTCTTTTCCGTCGCCCTATTATAACTGCTCTTATATTAATTAGCTTTTTCATAGATTGGAGGATTTACAACTGCTAAAAAATACTAAATGTATTTTATGTACTACTTGCTGTGTGTGTTTGTGGTATTTAATATGTGGCTTAATAATACTGTGAGTTTTTCGTATGCACTTACTCATAGTCATATACATCAATGCTTATGTGGGTGGCAAGCTTACGAAATAGTCTACATAGGAAAAACATGTTCTCAAGGATGACGTTAGAGAGTGAAAAAAACATTTATTTTTTCATTAGACCGAGATCTCGGTGAACAGACACAAAAACAAGAAGGGAAGTTTAAGTAAGAGAAAAATGCATTTTTGTTCAATGTGAGTTCATCTATGCTTTGAGTCCCAAAATGAAAGGCTCTAGAGTCTGTTTCCTAGGTGATGCCCATGACTCTTTAAAGGGGTTGTCCGGGATCAAACGTATTTTTTTAAAAAAACAGCTTACTCACCGTTACTAGCCGAGTCTATTTTCCCCAGATGTTTTTAGGTAGCTTTTACAGGGAGTGCAGAATTATTAGGCAAGTTGTATTTTTGAGGATTAATTTTATTATTGAACAACAACCATGTTCTCAATGAACCCAAAAAACTCATTAATATCAAAGCTGAATATTTTTGGAAGTAGTTTTTAGTTTGTTTTTAGTTTTAGCTATTTTAGGGGGATATCTGTGTGTGTAGGTGACTATTACTGTGCATAATTATTAGGCAACTTAACAAAAAACAAATATATACCCATTTCAATTATTTATTTTTACCAGTGAAACCAATATAACATCTCAACATTCACAAATATACATTTCTGACATTCAAAAACAAAACAAAAACAAATCAGTGACCTTTTATTGCAAGGACACTCAAAAGCCTGCCATCCATGGATTCTGTCAGTGTTTTGATCTGTTCACCATCAACATTGCGTGCACAGCAACCACAGCCTCCCAGACACTGTTCAGAGAGGTGTACTGTTTTCCCTCCTTGTAAATCTCACATTTGATGATGGACCACAGGTTCTCAATGGGGTTCAGATCAGGTGAACAAGGAGGCCATGTCATTAGATTTTCTTCTTTTATACCCTTTCTTGCCAGCCACGCTGTGGAGTACTTGGACGCGTGTGATGGAGCATTGTCCTGCATGAAAATCATGTTTTTCTTGAAGGATGCAGACTTCTTCCTGTACCACTGCTTGAAGAAGGTGTCTTCCAGAAACTGGCAGTAGGACTGGGAGTTGAGCTTGACTCCATCCTCAACCCGAAAAGGCCCTACAAGCTCATCTTTGATGATACCAGCCCAAACCAGTACTCCACCTCCACCTTGCTGGCGTCTGAGTCGGACTGGAGCTCTCTGCCCTTTACCAATCCAGCCACGGGCCCATCCATCTGGCCCATCAAGACTCACTCTCATTTCATCAGTCCATAAAACCTTTGAAAAATCAGTCTTGAGATATTTCTTGGCCCAGTCTTGACGTTTCAGCTTGTGTGTCTTGTTCAGTGGTGGTCGTCTTTCAGCCTTTCTTACCTTGGCCATGTCTCTGAGTATTGCACACCTTGTGCTTTTGGGCACTCCAGTGATGTTGCAGCTCTGAAATATTGCCAAACTGGTGGCAAGTGGCATCTTGGCAGCTGCACGCTTGACTTTTCTCAGTTCATTGGCAGTTATTTTGCGCCTTGGTTTTTCCACACGCTTCTTGCGACCCTGTTGACTATTTTGAATGAAACGCTTGATTGTTCGATGATCACGCTTCAGAAGCTTTGCAATTTTAAGAGTGCTGCATCCCTCTGCAAGATATCTCACTATTTTTGCCTTTTCTGAGCCTGTCAAGTCCTTCTTTTGACCCATTTTGCCAAAGGAAAGGAAGTTAGGGTGTTGATGTCATTAGACCACACCCCTTCTCATTACAGAGATGCACATCACCTAATATGCTTAATTGGTAGTAGGCTTTCGAGCCCTATACAGCTTGGAGTAAGACAACATGCATAAAGAGGATGATGTGGTCAAAATACTCATTTGCCTAATAATTCTGCACTCCCTGTATACTGCAGCATGGCTCCTACAGTCCCCAACAGATTGTTTACAAATCTGTTTATCTGTGCGATCACTTCCTGCCGCACTGCACTGTGGGTCCTAGCGCAGCGCGGCATCTCCCAGTTTCTACATTCTAACATTGCGTCCCTACCCCCCCCTCCTCATCCATATTCATGCCTCATGCACATTACATGGAAGGAGTTTTCTATGCTAACTCGCACAGTGATGTGCCTCCATTCATTATAAAGTTCCTTGCCCGGTGATGTCACCGGACCGGAGGGGCAGGGCTTAGCGCGATGTCGGCCGGCCTAGTTACCGCCCCTCCATCCACTGCATAACTACTTAGGCTGCCAGTGACGTCACTGGGCTCCCTGAGCAGCGGAAGAGGAGGCTTTGCTCACCTACAAGTGACCCGGTAGGTCACTGAGAACAAGAAAACTGTTACTTCCAGACAATAATTACTGGATGAAGACGGGGCTTGAGAAATATGCGCAAAAGGTAGTACATGCATGTTTGTAATGTGTATGGCAGTCTAGCACTATTAGACAAATGTCCACAAGTCTGCATGTCGCTCATATTTACACAGTTCAGAGACAAGATGACAGCGTTGTTAGCAGCCCCCTAACCCTCGTTTCATTTTGGATTTGGTGGTCATGTATTGAATAGGCTTGACATACTGAGGTGTACAATGGGGATAGCAGTCAGAAGCATATATACAGTAGTTTCTTTGTATTGGTTGAGGCAGCTACATTCACTTCCAGAATAGGAATATTGTTTGACTCTTTTCAGATGCCTTGTAGGCAAGGTGAGAAGAATGACAAAGTAGAGATGATCGAATCAGATGGGAGATCTGTCTGAATTGGACCAATCGAATTTTAAGAAATTCACCCCTCTCTTGTAATGTTAATGTAATGATAAGGCCAAACTGACGGCCAGCAAACGCAGCGTACCAGACACACTTTGTGCAAACCATCACACTCTGAACACCCTTGAGGGCCGGGGTACTCTTCACCCACCTCCAGCAGGAAGGATGACATTGGCATAGCCCTTCCCAGGTGTCAAATAGCAGGGTGGTTAGTGTCTGGGCACACTGGCCGCAGTTGGGCAAAACCCCAAAGTAAATACTGTGACACTATGCAATGGTCAATAGGGAAACACAAGAATGGTCAGTAAACATAAGCCAGGGCACAATAACCAGAAGACAACCAAAACCAAAGCCAGAGTCAATAACTAGAGAAACCACTCACCAGATAGCTTCAGATCCAGAACCAGGGAAGTTACTGAATAATCAGCAGTGGGGGGGGGGGGAGACCAGGTTTAAATATCCCTCCACAGATCACTTGACACTGCTGAGGTCACACCCAATCTCCACCCTCAGACCAGGGAAGTACAGGTGAGTGCTGAGAGTGTGCAGAGGAAGTAATCTTCCACCACATGTCTAAGTCAGGAGATATGATAACAGAGGTTCCCTGGCAACAGCTGACGCTAGGGGTTCCCTGACCAGCGTCAGCACTGGGAATTACTGCGTCCCATCTCCCAGCAGTACCAAGATCCAGAGTGGATCTCACAAAGTGACGTGCGCACGTAAAGCGCAAACCTTTACTAGCTTTGCCCTCCGGGGGCTACACCCTGCCCCTCGCCGGAGACCACCTGGGCGAATGAGAGCTATGTCTTCGCATGGATACTCCTTTTAGGGACCCATGACCTCTCCTCTAGCCCATACCCTTTCCAATGTATTCGGTATTGAATAGAATTTTGAACCTTTCGGGAGTCAATAATCTGTTCAACCTCATACTTCTTCTGACTATCGACCAGAACAGGACCAGGAGGATTAAGAAGGGATTTGTGAAACACATTAGGAATCTTTAAATTCTCAGGGAGTTTAAAAGGCAATCCGATTGATTACCTCCAGAATAGGAAATGGTCCGATAAACTTAGGGGAGAGCTTAAAGCAGTGCACTTTGAGTTTTAGATTTTTGGTGGATACCCACACCAAGTCTCCAACTTCTAAGTCCTCTTCCTAAGACTGGTGTTTGTCAGCAGCAACCTTCTCCTTGAAAACTGCCTTTTGGAATTGCCGACGAATCCTCTCCCAAACCCCCTTCAGTCGATTAGTGGTCTCAGAATCCCCCGGGATATTTTGAGAACCCTTAAGAAAAGCCGGGGACCTGGGTGAATTACAGAAGAAGGGGGACATACCCAGAGACTCATGATGCCTATTATTAAAGGGCAAACTAAGCCAATGGTAGATACATCCCCCATTCAAGTTGGTTGTCTGAACAGAAACACCTAAGACAAGTCTCCAACGACTGGTTGGCTCTTTCCGTGAGACCGTTCGACTGAGGATGGTATGCTGATGAGTTAGTTAACTCCATCCCAATATGCCCACAAAAGGCTTTCCAAAACCTGGAAATGAACTGTGTGCCTCTGTCGGACACAATGTTACAAGGAACCCTATGCAACCTGACAACATTATTGATAAACACATCGACCATATCCCGTGATGAAGGCAACCAAGGAAGATGAATGATGTGAAACTGACAGGAAAACCGATCCACAATAACCCAGATAATGGTCATGCCATCAGAGACGGGGAGATCAGTAATGAAATCCATTGAGTTATGCGACCAGGGCCAGTCCGGGATGGGGAGGGGAAGGAGCTTCCCAGTCTGAGTAGACCAAGGTACCTTTCTCCTGGCGCACACCTCACATGAAAGGACAAACTCCTGCCCTAAGGAAGGCCACCAAAACCCTCGCCTAACCAGATGTGTCGTCCCTTTTACTCCTGGATGACCTGCCAGCACAGGATCATGGCAGCCCTGAATAATACGGAGTCTCAGATTAACCGGCACAAACAACTTATCAAGCGGGTGTCTGTAGGAGCCAAATGTTGCAACTTCATCACCTCCTATTCGACGTTGGTGGAGGCGACCATCATTCCCGGGGAAAGAATAGGGGGTTGACTGGCCTCTTCTTGATGGACAGGGCACAGACTTCTGGATAGATCATCTGCTCAAATGTTTTTAGACCCAGGAATAATTGAAATAGAAAATTTAAATCATGAGAAAAACAAGGCCCACCTAGCCTGCCTGGGGTTAAGGCTTTTAGCATTTTCCAGGTAAATTGAGTTCTTATCTTCAGTAAGTACCACAAACGGATGTCTGGCCCACTCCAGGGGATACAGTAGTGAGCCAAGTAAGGGGACTGGTGGGTAGAGATACCCTTCAGATCTCGCCTATTTGGAATATACCCTTTTGAGCGCCAATAGTGGTTGATTGTTACTGATTGGTATTTGGGCTTTGTGTTGGTATGAGGAGCAAGTTTTTTGGGATGTAGGGGTGTGTATATATTCTCGAGCTGTGAGATAAAAGCACATATATGTTTTATGATATTATACGCGTATAAAAACCTGCAAAAAAGGTCAAAAGATTGTATCTATAAAAGTCTAAAACATTTTCACATGGGTAGGATTACTGCAAACTGTCTCAGGTGCCTAAGAAGACTGTGCCTCTGACAGCAGCGTGCGCTGTATGTGTAATGGTACAAGTACGTAAATCAATGGGTTAAAAATCTTTGCCACGGATACCATTTACATATATTTATAATACAGATATATATATAAAATAAAAAATAATATTTTTTGAAAAAAAATACAAAAATATTTTTTAAAATAATGTAGTACGTGGGTTCAGTTCTCACTACGAGGGAGGCGGTTACCAGAAACATAACACCTGTAAACCAGTACCCCCCAGCCTGACGCTTCTAGAGTATTACGGATAAGCAGCAATCACACGGTGCTTCTTTCAAAGCTTTATTGCATAGTAGTAATCCGCTCACGCCTTCATCCGTTAATACTCTAGAAGCGATCCAGGCTGGGGGGGTACTTGGTTTACAGGTGTTTTATGCTTATCCTGGTAAACCGCCCCCCTCGTGAAGTGAGTAACTGAACCCACGTTACTACATTATTTTTAAAAATATTTTTGGAATTTTTTTTTAAAATATTATTTTTTATTTTTATATTATATATATGTTATTTTAAATATATGTATAATGGTATCCTTGGACACAGATTTTTAACCCATTGATTTACGTACTGTACCATACCATACAGCGCACGATGCTGCAGAGCACAGTCTCTTAGGCACCTGAGACAGTTTGCAGTAATCCTACCCATGTGAAAATGTTTTAGACTTTTATATAGATACAATCTTTTGACCTTTTTTGCAGGTTTTTATACGCGTTTATATATACATAAACATATATGTGCTTTTATCTCACAGCTCGAGACATATATACACACCCCTACATCCCAAAAAACTTGCTCCTCATACCAACACAAAGCCCAAATACCAATCAGTAACAATCAACCACTATTGGCGCTCAAAAGGGTATATTCCAAATAGGCGAGATCTGAAGGGTATCTCTACCCACCAGTCCCCTTACTTGGCTCACTACTGTATTCTCTACAGGCAGACATCTTGTCGACCTGACTATACCCGGAGCAGCCTTTAGTATTCAACACCCAACCTTCTCTCCATTTCCGCTCCTATAAACCCGAGGCGCCTCAAGTCTTTCAGATCTAGTGGAACCCCTTTCCAACAGATCGGTCTGACCCTCACACTTTCTCTCTCTCTCTCTTATACCCACTCCAGGGGGCCATTTAATGGCTAGTAACTCCCTATTACCAATATCGTAGTTTGATTCTGTGCTTGAGAACTTTCTAGAAAAGGAAGCACAAGGTCGGAGGTGCGCGAGGAAAGGGGACCCCTGGGACAACACCGCCCCCACCCCAACCTCCGAAGCATCCACCTCAACTACAAATGGCCTGTCTAGGTCGGGTTGGACCAGAAAAGGGGCAGATGCAAAAGCCTCCTTGAGGCTGGAAAATGCCGAAACAGCATTGGCCCCCCACCTAGACACATCTGCCCCTTTGCAAGTAAGGTCAGTAAGGGGCTTCGTAATTTTTGAGAAACCCCTAATAATTTTCCTATAGAAATTGGCAAAACCCAAAAACCTTTGAAGGGCTTTCAGGTTCCTGGGCTTAACCCAATCCCGTATCGCCTGCACGTTGGCGGGATCCATCTGAATGGCGTGGGTGACAAAATCACCCAAAGGAATCCGATCTCCCCTACATCAAAAGAACACAGGTATATTCACATACAAAAAGGTATCCCTGAGCCTTTTGAGAACCGTACGAACATGGTCCCTGTGGGACTGAACATCTTTAGAAAATACCAAAATGTCATATGTCACAATGACGAATAATCCCAAAACATCCCTAAATATGTCATTAACTAAAGCTTAAAAGACGGCTGGAGCATTGCAAGTCCAAAATGCATCACTGAAAATGTCCTTCGGGTGTATTAAAGGCTGTCTTGCATTTAATTCCTGACTTGAAAAGGACCAGGTTGTAGGCCCACTTAAGATCTAATTTAGTAAAGATCTTGGCCCCAATAAGCTGGTTGTACAAGTCAGGAATGAACAGGATACTGATCTTATTTAGTTCACAATAGTCAATACATGGCCTTAATGGCCCATCTTTTTTAGACACAAAAAAGAAACTACAGGAGTCTTAGAGGGGCGAATAAAACCTTTGGAAACATTCTCCCGGACATAATCCCTCATAACCGCCCTCTCGGGTTCCGAGATTAAAGATCCTTCCCTTAGGCAGATGGGCCACAGGAATCAATTGAATATCACAATCATAGGGTCGATGAGGTGGTAAAATTGAACCCCCCCTCTGAAAACACCTCAGGAAACTCCTTTACGTACCCAGCGTCAATGCTGGGAATGATGGCGTCCTGTCTCCCAGCAGTACCAAGATCCGGAGTGAATCTGACAGTAAAGCGTGCAAATAAAGCGTGAACCTTTACTAGCTCCGCCCTCCGGGGGCTACATGCCGCCCCTCATGGCCAGTGAGGGGTGATGGATGTACCACTAGAGGGCCAGAGACCACCTGGGAGAATGAGAGACACATCTTCGCTTGGTGACATTCTTCCGGTGAGACTGCGTTAGTCTCCCTGGCTGCCTGACATCTCTATGCTTAGGCATGTTCACGCTTTCTTCTTTGTCTATGTTTGTGGTCAACACTACCAATTGAAAGTGGATGTGCCAAACTAATGTTAATTTACCCTATGGCAGGAAGACAGGTGATTTCTAGGCAGTCAATACACTAAATATGTGTTCTGGTGGCTGCCTGGAGAGTAGATAAACCAAGTGTTCTGGTAACAGTGGGATATTAGGAGAGTAAGCCATATTTTCATGTAGTTGTAAAGGGGTGCTGGGGGCTTACTGTCTTTTTACAGAGTTCATAATCTTTTGCATTCCAGTTGTATTTATGTCTATTTCAAGGTGGACCGATTGGGGTTAATGTGATTGAGTTGTTTAGTCAGATTGACTTTCATATGTTGGTTCCTATGCCTGTGCTAAGTAACCCTGATGTGCTTTAAGACACACAATCAGTCAGTGGGCAGTTGTAGAGGAGTAGAGAGAGTAGCTGTGCTACAGAACTGCTATAAGTGGCTGTCCCCCTCCAAATTGTATGTGTGATGTCTGCTATAGCTACTGTGGCTTCTGAGTGATGCCGTTGTTGCACCCTTTACATGGGGTCCACTCCACATCTTGATTTTGCTGTACTTCAGGCATATACGTTTAGGCATACAGTTAAAAAAAAGTACACAAAAGTATGCAATTGTGTGGTTATCTATCCATTCTTTAATGTATGTTCATATGTTTGTGTCTGTTTTTTTTTTTACCAAAAAGTATGTTTTTGTGAAACCTTTCTTTTTTAAAATAAAGATTTGAAGGCATTAGCTAAAAAAAAACTGATATGTTTAACGGATGGAAAAATATTGTCTTACATTTCCATCTGTCTTCAATCCACTGCAACGTAAAAAAAAAAATGTATACGTTTCTATAAAAAAAAAGTTGTTAAGTCCTGCAAAAAACATACAGAAACGTAAATAATGAAAAATTGAGTCAAAAGTATGCACTTTTGAATTATGTTTCTGTACATTTTTTCTGTTGTGAACAGCCCCTAAAATGTATGACAAAAACGAGATATGAACAGCCTCTTCAATTTATGACAAAAATGAGACGTGAACAACATCTTAGGCTCCATTCAGACGTCTGCACTTTGGGTCCGGATCCGTTCCACAATTATGTGGAACGGGTGCGGATCCATTCATTTTCAATGGGGACGGAAAAGATGCGAACAGCATACTATGTGCTGTCCGCATCCGCATTTCCGGTTCGCAGCCCCGAACTTCCTGTCCGCAGCTCTGCAAAAAAATAGAGCATTACCTATTCTTGTCCACAGCTGCGGACAAGAATAGGCATCTCTATTGGGGTGCCGGCCCGGTGTTTTGCGGACGTTTGAATGGGCCCTAAAGTATATGACAAAAACGAGATATGAACAGCCCCTTACTTGACTGGAGAGTAACAGAGTGACAGAATTGGCCTTGGTAAAGAAGTTATAGATAAATGTCACTGTAGGAGAGGCACAGAAGATGCTAGGGAGGGTAGTTCCCGTCACCGCCTGCTATTGGCTGCTCCCCCCGACACCAGATATTTTCATCCGCGCACGGGGAGAAGCAGTAGCGGTGCGGTGACCAGAAGCGGCACAGGGAGTGGGGAGCCAGGTAAGTAGATTCAGTGTATGGGGCCCGGGCATATGGGGGACATTTTTTAGTCTTGGATAAACCCTTTATAGGGGTTGTCCGACTCATTTTATTGATGACCTCACCTTAGGATATACAGTACATTTGTGTAAGAACAAGCCGCTACACTGAGATGAATGGGATGGCTTAGGTATAATTACACCTGCTCACCGCTGCTATTGCGATGGTGAGCAGGTAAAAAATAAAGAGAAGGCAGCGCTTGCACGGCGCGCCCCTTCTCTTCAACCAAGGGTGCCAAGTGTTGGACCCCAGCCGATCTGATATTGATGACTTTAACTGTCCAAGCAATCTGTGAACTCAAGCCTGCTGTGACTGATCCACGCTAGTGTCCATATTTGTTGTATCAAACGTCTATGGGGGGAAATTTATCATTCTCTCTATGACAGTTTTCTAGCACAAAAAAGTTGAAAACCCCATGTTTGGACTTTTAAATTTCATTGTGATTAAATTTTGTCACAAATGGACTTTGCACACATGGTCAGAGGCCAGTGGTCCTGGCATATTCATCTTCTTTTACTCCAGTTTTCCAGCATAAATGAAGGCTGAATTCTACCCAGCTATGAGATGCTGTAGATTTTAATTAAGGCACATGGACAGCCAGAGGATGCGCCTTATTTATGAAGAGGTCTGCGCTTATCATAAATTAAGAGGGTCCTCCAACAGAGTACAGGATATGAAGACCGGCTTACCACACACTGGTCTGGATAAAGCTTTCCCTATGAGTTTATGCAGTTTCAGAGTATGTAAGGAGAGTGTTTAACATCAGAGATCCAACCTAAAGGCTTATACATGTGAACATTGTATATCCATTCGAAATGGAGTCGTAATGGGGCTGCCATAGGGGTCTATAAGCCATCCACGTGCTTCTGATTTATACAGAGCTTATTTCTGTCAGACTTTGTACAAATCTCACAAAAATAAATTAAGCCATGTCCCATCAGGCTCCGTATATACAGAGGTATAAGCAAGCATTGCTTCTAGGAGAGAATACAAAGTCAGATGATGTATAGCTTTGCATCATGAATTAAGGAGCTACCAGACTCTACGCTGATGTGCAAGGAACGTGCACAGGACTGTGTTACTCTGTTGTATGCTGGGCACCTTACAGTGTTTAATGCTATTTTCTGCACAGTATGAACTTCTGTAATAAGACCTGCTACGTGGAGGAGTTAAAGAATATGTACAGTATTTAATGTTCCTGGATCTAAAATAGAATTCTAATATGGTGCAAAATGCGTTGCATAATGCCTCATTGGATCATTCTAAGAGGTTTTGGAAAATCATTCAAATACATTTTCAATATGCAATTATTACGTCTATTTGGATATAAGTGGATACTAGTTTTCCCTTTCAAAATGATTGCATAGTGTAACAGCTGAATATATGTATATTTTCTCACACAGTGGCACAAACTCTTAATACTTACAAACACATGGAATGGCATAATAGACTGGTTGGTTGCAGGCAGGGGAGGACTGGCAGCCTTAGTCCTGGGGGGCAAATCTAGTCAAGTGGCCCATTTTTAGCCCTGCCCATCATTAAAAGCCCCTCCTACATATAATAGGCCACTCCCAACACACACTGTACAGCTGACATTCTATAGTTGCGGCTCTACACATCATACGGAGAGGGGAGGCCGTCCTGGCTGCACTGCCTGCTTATATAACAAGCTACAGCCAGGAAGTTCCTCCGCTCTCCTCCCTACCCTGATCCTGCTCAAGGCCTGTGGTTCCCCCCACCATCTGTCACCCGCCCGTGGCCTGCTGCCCCCTTTCGTCATCCTCACCCAGTTCTGAATCCTCCTTCTGCAAATGGCAGGAGGAGGAGCCGGAGCATCTCCTCTCCTACATAGCGCCACATACCTCTTACATCCCGTGATGTCACCTTTGTTGTAGACGTTTTCTTTCCTCATCTTCTCCATTCAGACCAGACCGCCATGATGATTCTTCTGCCATCTCCCTTCTCTGCAGAGATTGAGAAACAGACATTAGTTTCCTGCCACCCCCAATACTATACTGCAGAAACAGTCCCCCTGGAAATACAAACTACCACACAGATAGTGCCCCCAATACTGTACCCGCTATGCCCCCAATACTATACTGCAGAAACAGTCCGCCTGGAAATACTACTACCACACAGATAGTGCCCCCTTAAACAATTATTGGCACACAGTGCTCTAAAAAATAACTGCGCCCAGACACTAATAGTATAAAGATAATGTCCCCCAAAAATAATTGTGCTAAGCTGATACTATGCCAGGGTGCCCCCAAAGTAACAGTGCTCCCCAAAATCCCACCAATAGAAATAATTCTCTGCCAGAGCACACTTAGTAGTAATAATTCCCCTATAGTGCCCTAGTAATCATGTTCTTCATAGCCCCTAGTAGTAGTAAAGCTCCCCATAATACCCCCTAGTAGTACTAATTTTCCCTATAATATGACAGTACATGAAATACCCCGCTTAGTGCCCGCAGTTGAGCTAATGTCCCCATAATGTATGCCAGTATAAAATACCCCTATATAGTGCCCCAGTAAATGCCCTCATACTGCTCCTCTCCCCCTTCCCCATAGTGTCCCCATAATATGCCAGTAAAAAAATGCCCCTTAGTGCCCCCAGCAGATGCCCCTATAGTGCTCCTCTCCCCCACAATGTACCAGTAAAAAAAATGCCCCTTCTTAGTGCCACCATATGCCCCAATAGTGCTCCACTCCCCCATAGTGCCGCTCTCCCCTATAGTGCCTTCCATAATGTGCCAGTAAAAAATGCCCCCTTAGTGCCACCAAATGCCATAGTGCCCCCCATAATGTTCCAATACAAAAGGCCCCTTTAGAGCCCCCACTTCCCCATAGTGCCCCCAAATAATGCCCCTATAGTAGCACCAGATGCCCCATAGTGCTGCTCTCCCCTATAGTGCCCCCCAGAATGTGCCAATAACAAAAAAAGCCCCTTTAGAGCCCCCAGTTACCCCCATAGTGCTCCTCTCCCCCATGGTGCCCCCCCATAATGTGCCAGTAAGAAATGCCCCCACAGTGCCAGCTCCTCCAATAGTGCCAGCCCTCCCCTCATAGTGCCAGCCCTCCCCCCATAGTGCCAGCCCCTATATAGTGCCAGCTCCCCCCCCCATAGTGCCAGCTCCCCCCCCATAGTGCCAGACCCCTTATAGTGTCAGCTCCCCCTATAGTGCCAGCCCCCCCATAGTGTCAGCTCTCCCAATAGTGCCAGCCCCCCCTATAGTCCCCCCCATAGTGCCAGCTCCCCCTATAGTGCCCCCCCCATAGTGCCAGCTCCCCCTATAGTCCCCCCCATAGTGCCAGCTCCCCCTATAGTCTCCCCCATAGTGACAGCTCCCCCTATAGTCCCCCCCATAGTGCCAGCTCCCCCTATAGTCCCCCCCATAGTGCCAGCTCCCCCTATAGTGCCAGCTCCCCCTATAGTGCCCCCATAGTGCCAGCTCCCCCTATAGTGCCCCCATAGTGCCAGCTCCCCCTATAGTGCCCCCCATAGTGCCATATCTCCCTCCATAGTGCCAGATCCCCCCCATAGGGCCAGATCTCCCCCCATAGGGCCAGATCTCCCCCCCATAGGGCCAGATCTTCCCCCATAGGGCCAGATCTCCCCCCATAGTGCCAGATATCCCCCCATAGTGCCAGATCCCCCCCATAGGGCCAGATCCCCCCCCATAGAGCCAGATCCCCCCCCATAGGGCCAGATCTCCCCCCATAGTGCCAGATCTCCCCCGCATAGTGCCAGATCTCCCCCCATAGTGCCAGATCTCCCCCCTCATAGTGCCAGATCTCCCCCCCATAGTACCAGATCTCCCTCACATAGTGCCAGATCTCCCCCCATAGTGCCAGCCCCCCGCAAAGAAGAATAAAAAAAAAATACTTACCTCCATCAGCAGCGATGCAAGCCTCTTCTGGCCTGTGTCCCTGCTGTGTGTGTGTGCTGCCAGCTCAGGCGTCGCGATGATAATGACGTCATCGCGCTGCCTGAGCCGGCCTCTGATAGGCTGCAGGCATTAGTGCCTGCGGCCTATCAGAAGAACAGGGGAGGGACACGCTTCTCCCTCCCCTGCCCCACAGCACGGCCGCAATTACATCCAGGGCCGCGCCGCCTGTGGTGATCGGCGGTGCGGCCCTGAAGAATAAAAAATTAAAAAAAATTATTTTTTTTGACGGGCGGCCCAGTGGCCGTTTATTTAGGGCGGCCTGGGGGGCAATTGCCTCCCTGCCCCCCGGCCCAGCCCGCCCCTGAAGTTGCAGGTCACAGTTGTTTGTATAAAACACATTGCAAGAATTAAATTCTTACACATTGCAAGAATTAAATTCTTTACTCACTTACCAGGCATGTGTGATACTTAATAAGTCTACCAAGGATCAGGTTGCGACTAAAGAGTCATGCTACTGTGCAGATGTGGTACTCTGGGAGGCTTCCCTGTGCCACAGTTTCACCTTCATAGGCATTTTATGTGGGATCACATCAGCCATCTTGTATAGGTCTGCCCTGCGACAATGAGGGTCTTCATGACTACGAGGCCACTAGGCCAACTTTCTGTGCAAAAGTATGGTTCCAGATGACCAAGTGCTCACACAGCCTCAGTTCAAATCAGTAGCACACGTAAAACGCTACTTCAGGTAGATCATATTTATCTTCACTAAGGTCAATTTTAACTCTACAATAGACCACTTTAAGTTGACACTGGTAAACTGTAATTTTACACTTGAGCTCTTTATACTGGAAGAGGAACATGGCTACATGGCTTATCCACGAGTCTTTTGGTGCAACATTCTACCCTTTAATCATTTTAGTTCACTGCTAACCCAGGACTGGAACACATAGATCACTCAGCAGGGGGCGTAGCTAAAGGCTCATGGGCCCTGGTGCAAGAGTTCAGCTTGCCCGCCCCCCCCCCCCTTCCTTCAGTGCTTTGTGGCCAGGGGCAGGGAAGCACATGGCCTTCATGTTGCTTGAGGCAAAGACTAAAACGGTAACCCCCCAAGGCTAAATTCTTGTCCTAACCCCTTCCTGACAACTTGACCAGCATGTACTTTCTATAATACCAGTATCTTCTTATGTGGCACAAGGGTCTTTGGGTCCCCTCAGGCTCCTAGGCCCGGTAGCGACTGCACCTCTGCACCCACTATAGCTACGCCCCTGCGGCACACAGCTAACCTTTCCCTTTCCTCAGGATAGGTCATCAATATCAGATTGGTGGGGGCCCAACTGCCAGCACCCCTGCCAATCAGCTGGTTGAAGAGAGCACAATGCTTGTACAAGCGCTGCCTTCTCTTCACTGTATACCTGCCCACTGTTGACATTGCAGTAGTGAACAGGTGTAATTACAGCTCTGCTGTCCCATTCACTTCAATAGGAAGGCTCTCTCATATTCACTTAAAGGGGTTCTCCAGGAAATAAAAAAATTAAAATACTTATATATTACTTTAGTTTCAAATACCTTTCATTAGTTATAATGGCTGATTTTGCATGGGGACCAATCATTAGGTGAAATAAAATGGCCGCCATCCTATTAGTGCACACAAAACCTGTCCTAATTACACAGCAGGACAAGTTACTTCACAACACTGAGCTAAAGAGCTGCCTCATCATACTCTCTGTTGTGCTTGTTAGGAATTATGATAATAATTAATTAATACCATTTAATATGATCTATGTCTGATGAATATAAGACACAAAGAAAATTTCTGTGTGATATCAGGAAGAGGTGAAGCAGCAGTCCCAGAAATTGGAGTAAGTCCTTTCTCCAGAAAATCAGCCAAAGTGCATATGTATTTGTACGTACAATAAACCTTACTGAATATTAAACACCCTGGGTATTGCACTATGTTCTGTTTCTCCTGAAGCAGAGGAGGAAAAAAAATTTGCTGGTAGGTATCGGGATTGTTATTGGAGATGTGCCTGTAACATCGTGGAATCTCCATAGAATCTTCCTGTGAGTGAAACGCCTGCCTGTGGACACCTAGCGCGGACCCATACATATGTACTATGTCTGATGAATGCCTGTAGGAACAAAGTTCATTAGGAGAATTAAAGCACAGAGGATGGACAGGACAGACTGTGGTAATGTGGGGCTGTGGTAATGGCCGACTACATACAAGTGCTGCTGCTCATTACCCCCACCTCCTCTCTCTACTTCATGTCTTCTCATGAACTCCATTCCTACAGAGATTCAGCTGAAGATCATATTAAATAGTATTCAGGACCATAATCTCTGACAAGTAGAGCAGAGAGGAGGATGAGGCAGCTCTTTAGCTCAGTGCTGTGAAGTAACATGTCCTGCTGTGTGATTAGGCCAGGTTTTGTGAGTACTGATAGGATGGGGGCCATTTTAATTCTCCTAATGATTGCTCCCTAGACAATAAATAAGCACACAAACAACTTGAACCTGCCCTTGGTGAACTTACATGCTCATTTGCATATTTATTGAAAGTACTTTTTCTACAGAATAAATTGTATCCCTATCATTACATTCACGAGAAATAGCACTACAAGGCATTGTTGCTGGTATAAGGGCTCCTATACACGAATTTGCTCTGACATATATATATTTTTTGCCATTAAAATGCTGTAGAAAGCACCAGCTTTTTTCATATTGCATGCAGTTTATGTCCCAGGTTTGATGTGATGGTGTGAAATAAAAAAAAGAGAAGTCCTATCTATCTTTTATACTTTTCTCCTTTTATTGAGTTAAAACAGGACAGAAATTGTTGAAATGCATGGGCCCTTTTTTGCTCTGAAATAAAGCTTGGAGATACCTGTGATACTAGAGATCACAATAATATGGTTACTGAAGTTATTGTAGTTCACGAAAATTTGAATAGATAGATATAGATTTTATAGATGTTTTAGGGACTAGACTTCACTTGAAAGATAAACTTTTACTTAAAGGGGTTTTCCATTCTTTTTCTATTGATGACCTATCCTCAGGATAAGTTATCAACATCAGATCAGCGCGGTCCGGCACCCCCGCCGAGCAGCGGTATGAGGAGACGGCACGGCCGTTTCCCTTCTCTCTTCTTGTTCACCGTTGCTGTTCCAAAGACATAGCAGCAGTGAGCAGGAAGAGAGAAGAGAGACAGCACGTGCGCACTGCGTGCGCCGTCTCCCGATACTGCTGATTGGTGGGGTGCCGGGTGTTGGAAGGAAAATAAAAAGCCTGTACAACCCCTTTAATATTACTTTGTTCTATCACTTACAACCTTGACATTGAAGACTCAGAAATGTATAACTTGGTGTAAAAAGTATGACAGGTTTCTCCAGTTGTCTGTCCCTAACTGGCAAAGTTTCATCACCACCTGCTCACATAAGTCAACCAAAATCATAATATAGGAGCAATGGAATATGGATGGGGAACAGGATGGATGTTTGAACTCAGACGTGTGGACTAACACAAGCTTATTTTTGTAATCTTCATTATGTTTTCTCAGCCCCTATTTTTAGCATTATCCCCCCCCCCCACCTCCCTCCCCACTCTTTACTGGAAGCAGCATGTACTCCTACGTATGTCTGCTGTTGCTAGGCAACCAGCTTCAACGTGAATACGGATTGGATCAGCCAGCAGGATGAACACCAAGGATGTCACACACACATAAAGAGAGAGTGTGAGGATTACAAAGAAAGTGTGGAAAGGAAGTGTGGGAGGTAAAATGAGCAAAAAAAAGGGACCAAACTAGAAAGAAATACACGAGGCAGCATTGAGCCAACAGTAGTGACCACTGCATCGGTCTTCTTTGCAGTCATGTATGAAAAAAATGGTAATAAATGTCAAAATATAATAATGGTTCATTTGCCTGCAGTATAATGTACAATATGTTCCATGTTTTTAGTTCTTTTAGGTTTTTAAGATATACAGTATACTGTAATACATGTATAATGTTTTGGACACTTGCGATCCAACTAAACTAATAACACACAAACATTTGTACAGTTTATGTCTTCTATTGAGCATTTTGAGTAAACTTACACAGTGCATGGAGATTAAGTAAGTGAACCCCTGATTGTATTAACCCTTTGTTCCCCTTTTAGCAGCAATCATATCCACCAAATGTTTCAAGTAGTTGCAAATAAGATTTGCACAACATTGAGGAGGAAATTTGAAACATACCTCCTTGCAAATACGTTCCAGCCCATCAATATTTCCGGAATGCCTTTTTTACAAAGCCCTCTTTATGTCATGCCAAAGCATCTTGATAGGGTCTTAAGGTCAGGACTCTGACTCGGCCATTGTCTTGACTATTCCAAGATGCAAATTTTACTTTTTCAACCATTCTTTAGTTGATTTACTTGTGTGCATGGGTTATTGACTTGCTACATCACCCAATGTCTGTTTAGCTTGAGGTCATGGACTGCTGACCTTAAATTCTCCTGTAAATTGTTTTAATTTCCTTTAGTGATCACCCACTGTCCATACCCTGAGGTGAAAAAAGATCCCCAAACCATGATGCTCCCTTCACAGATGCGTTAATGCAGTATTCTTTCCCCTCTGAACACAGCATTGTAGATTTGTATATTTTTGACAGCTCATGTTATCTTTGGAAAACTTCAAACGGGCCAAAATATTTTTAATGTTTTTGGACAGCAGTGGTTTCTTTGATGGTATCCTTCTTTATGAACGCCATTCTTGTTCAAAGTCTCCTGTAGCTCCTTTGCTGTTACCCTTGGGTTCAAGATTGCCCTTTTTGAGGATTGCCATTTTTGGAGGGATCTCACAGGGAACTCACTCCCAAGCAAAGTAGCGACAGTACAGAATTTTCTCCATTTGTAAATAACTTGTCTAACCATAGGTTGATATACACCCATGTCTATAGAAATGGTTTTCAAGCCTTTTCCATCTTCATGTGTATCTTTAACACATTGTTTAAGTCCTGAAAGTTGTTTGCATCAAGGTATGGTTCATCCTAACCAATTTTTCTTAAGAACAGATTTGTGAGCTTTGTGTGCCCTTGCACAACCAAGGCTGGAAAGCTTGATGGTCATAAGTAACAATAAAAGAGTAATAAATAAGGAAGGGTTGTAAGGAATAAATTAGATTTCTATGAAAGATTGAATGTGCTGAATATAATTTCTATGATTTCATGCATTTAATAATTCTGTTTAACTTGTAAAAACATTAGGGAAACTGATCCATTGTTTACTCTGGATCATTTTGTGTATAATTCTTTTTTGGCAATTATTAAACAATGAGAATTTTACCTCATATTTTCTTTGCTGATTTCAATTAGAAACACACATTATATTCCATGTCCTCAACCTCTAATGAAAGAGTGCATTATAAAAGTAAAAAGCAATTACAGATGATATTTAAGCATTCCAAACAGGCTGGCCCTCACATAGCTGAAACAATACATATGGACCAGGTCAGGTTTGTTAGAGTTAAACGGGTTCTCCACACTTTGCCTATAAAAAATATCACTGACAACAAATATATATTTTCCATAATTTATCCACACTTTGCCTATAAACGGTCCCTGCAGTGAATTTTCACATCTGCTCTGCAATAGTGTGTGTGTGTGTCAGGGGCAGATATTGGGAAAAATATTACTGACAACAAATATATATTTTTTCATAATTTAACCATAATTTTCCTATAAACGGTCCCTGCAGTGAATTGTCACATCTGTGCTGCAATAGCGTGTGTGTGTGTGTCAGGCCAAAATATTGGGGAAAATATTTGCGAAAACAATTATATTTTTTCCATTATTTATCCACACTTTGCCTATAAACGGTGTCTGCAGTGAATTGTCACATCTGTGCTGCAATAGTGTGTGTGTGTCAGGCACAGATATTGGGAAAAATATTAGCGAAAACAATTATATTTTTTCCATATTTTATCCACACTTTGCTTATAAACGGTGTCTGCAGTGAATTGTTACATCTGCGCTGCAATAGCGTGTGTGTGTCAGGTCAAGATATTTGGAAAAATATTAGCAAAAACTATTATATTTTTTCCATAATTTATCCATATTTTTCCTATAAACGATCCCTGAAGTGAATTTTCACATCTGCTCTGCAATAGTGTGTGTGTGTCAGGGCCAGATATTGGGAAAAATATTACTGAGAACAAATATATTTTTTCCATAATTTATCCATAATTTTCCTATAAACGGTGTCTGCACTGAATTGTCACATCTGTGCTGTAATAGCGTGTGTGTGTCAGGCACAGATATTGGGAAAAATATTAGCGAAAACAATTATATTTTTTCCATATTTTATCCACACTTTACCTATAAACGGTGTCTGCAGTGAATTGTTACATCTGCTCTGCAATAGTGTGTGTGTGTCAGGGCCAGATATTGGGAAAAATATTACTGAGAACAAATATATTTTTTCCATAATTTTCCTATAAACGGTCCCTGCAGTGAATTGTCACATCTGTGCTGCAATAGCGTGTGTGTGTCAGACCCAGATTTTGGGAAAAATATTTGTGAAAACAATTATATTTTTTACATAATTTTTCCACACTTTGCCTATAAACGGTTTCTGCAGTGAATTTTCACATGTGCGCTGCAATAGAGTGTGTGTGTTAGGACAAGAGATAGTAAAAATAAGTGAAATCTATTTTCCTTTTTCCTTTTACGTACTTTTTCCATATACTGTGCTTGCTGTGAACTGTGACATCTGTGCCACATCTTATGTGTCAAGCGTGCATATAACATTTAATATGAAGAAGGCGAGCATTAAGGGATGGCCGTGATGCTGATGGTGCACGCAGAGGCCAATACCCTGGGCGCGGTGAAACTGTGCCTGCTGCCATAGCACAAGAAAAACAATCATCCATGATACCTAGCTTCATGTCCCAGTTTGCAGGGCGGTGCAGGACACCACTCTTGAAGTCAGACCAGTGCGAGCAGGTGGTCGGTTGGATTGCAGCAGATAGTGTTTCCAGTTGGTTAAGCACCACGCTGTCTTCCACCAAGTCCAGTCTCAGTAGCTAGGAGTCTGGCCCACACAATCCTCACCCTGACCCTCCTTCCTCCCACCATTTACAGTCTGGCCAAACAAGTTATCCCACACTCGGATATTCCGAGGACCTCTTTTTATTGCCATTAATTGATTTGGCCCTCTCGCCAAGCACGTTTGAAGAGGGACCTGAGTCTTGTGCCCTGATTCCCAACCTCTTGAGCATTCAGAGTCACAAGAACATGACACTGGGGAATGGCAATTAGTGTTTAATGAGGTGGATGATGATGAGACACAGTTGCCAATGACTCAACCGCAATTACTGTCTCAAGAGGTTGAGGAAGAGGATGACACACAGTTGTCAATCACTGAGGTTGAGGTTAGGTCAACAAATCAGGAGGATGATCAGAGTGAGGAAGTGGAAGAGGAGGTGCTGGACGACGAGGTTACTGACTTAACCTGGGAAAGTGGAAACAAGCCGAGCGATGAGAGCAGTACAGAGGGGGAGGCATCTGCAGCACTGCAACAGGCTGGAAGAGGCAGCGGGGTGGCAAAAGGTAGAAGGTGGGCACCACCGAACAGGCCCGCAACTGTTCCACGGAGCACCCCCTTGCGTAAATCTCCCTTGCCAAGGGGTAAGTATTCGGCAGTATGGCTCTTTTTTGAGGAAAGTGCGGACGACAAAAGAATAGTAGTTTTCAACCTGTGCAACACTAAAATGAGCCGGGGGCGTGAACACTAGCAAACTCACCACCACCAGTATGATCCGCCACATGGCATCAAAGCACCCTAATAGGTGGGCCAAACGCCTGGGTCCACAATCTGTGTCTGTGGGGCACACCATTGCCTCCTCTTCTTCTGTGTTACGTGCTGGCCAATCCCCTGTCCAAGACGCAGGCCTGGATGCCTCCCTCCCTGCACCTGGACCTTTGTAAACACCATCAGCGACCACATCCACTTCCCTGTCCCAGCGCATCATCCAAATGTCATTACCCCAGGCATTTGAACGCAAGCAAAAATACCCAGCCACCCACCCACAGGCGATACCACTAAATGTGCATCTTTCCAAATTACTGGCCCTGGAAATGTTGCTATTTAGGCTTGTGGACACTGAGGCCTTTTGCAGCCGGATGTCGGTGGCCATGCCTTGTTACACAGTCCCCAGCCGCCACAATTTTTCTAGGTGTGCCGTGCCAGCCTTACACATGTGTCCCTTAACATCACATGTGCCCTGACGAACGCAGTTACTGAGAAGGTCCACTTAACCACGGACACATCGACAAGTGCTTTCGGCCAAGGATGCTACATTTCCCTGACGACACACTGGGTGAATGTTGTGGAGGCCAGGAGCGACTCGTACCCTGGGATTGCACAGGTGCTACCGACGCCAAGGATTGCGGGCCCCAATTCCATCAGTGTTTCTGCTACCACCTAAGCTAGTGGCTCCAACCCCCACTTCACCTCCTCTACCTCCTCCTCCAGTTCCACCTCCGAATTATCCACGTGCAGCACCAGTCAGTCATCAGTCGGTAGCTGGAAGCAGTGAAGCACTGCAGTTGGGAAGCGGCAACAAGCCATGCTGAAGCTGATCTGCCTAAGTGACAAACAGCACACAGCCGCAGAGTTGTGGCAAGGGATAAGAGACCAGACTGAGCTGTGGCTCTTTCCACTCAACCTAGAACCAAGCATGGTTGTGTCAGATAATGGCCATAACTTGGTGGCGGCTTTGGAGCTGGGCAACCTTAGACACATGCCATGCCTTGCCCACGTATTCAACCTTGTGGTTCAGCGGTTTCTAAAAACATACCCCAATTTGTTGTGCGACGTGAGCACGTGCTGGAACTCCACGTTCCACATGTTGGCCAGGCTTTGCGAGCAGCAGAGGGCAGTTGTCGAATACCAGCTGCAACATGGTCGTCACCTTTTTAGTCAGCTTTCGCTATTCACAAGCGAGGAGTGGGCATTGATGTCTGACCTCTGTGAGGTTTTATGCAACTTTAAAGAATCAACACAGATAGTGAGCAACGATAACGCTATTATCAACGTCACCATCCCAATTCTGTGTCTTCTCAAACGCTCGCTGCTCACAATTAAGGATGAAGCTGTGCATGTGGAAGAAGTGGAAATGGGGGAAGACATTGCACAGGTTAATGATAGCCAGACCACCCTCAGTTCATCTTCTCAGAGCTAATTGGAGGCTGAAGAGGAGGAGGAGGAGCAGGAGACAGTTGCCTCCACTACAGAGGGTAGTACCCATGGAAGTTTAATTCCATCTGTTCTGCGTGGGTGAGCAGAAGAGGAGGAAGAGGATGAGGAGATTGGGAGTGATCCTCCTGATGATGACAGCGAAGTCTCGCCTGTTGGTACTCTGGCACACATGGCTGATTTCATGTTAGGCTACATTTCCCATGACCCGTGCGTTATATACGCATTTTAAACAACACGGATTACTGGTTGTTCACCCTTCTTGACCCCCGCTACAAAGAGAACTTCTCATCTCTCATTCCTGGTGGAGAGGACAAGCAAAATGGTGCAATACCAGAAGATCCAAAAATTTCCATCTGACAACGCTGGACTTCCTTGGCCTAACTGAGGAGGTGAGACAAGGGGAACACACAGCAGTTCCAACAAAGGCACGGCAACACTCTCCAAAGCCTGGGACAGTTTCATGACACCCCGCCAGCACCCTCACCCTGATGTGTGTCCTACTGCCACAAGGAGCGAAACATTTTGAAAAATGGTGAACAAGTACATAGCAGACCATGTCAGTGTCCTCAATGATCCCTGGACATGTGTCAACAACTGGCGCTCTATGCTTTGGAGGTGCTGGCCTGCCCTGCCCCCAGCGTTTTGTCTGAGCATGTATTTAGTGCTGCTGGTGGCATTATAACAGATAAGCGTTTCCCTGTCAACTGAAAATGCTGACAGGTTGACTCATATAAAAATGAACAAGGCCTGGATTGACCATGACTTTTCGACTCCATCCGATGAATGCTGATGAACATAAAGGCACTTTACATGTGTTGTTTTTAATGTAATTAATAGACTCTATTCTCATGCACCCCTTCCACCACAAACCCACCCACAAAGGGTATATGGTTGAATCTTCCATTTCTCCTCCTCCTCCTCTTCTGTCATATTAAAATGCATTGCTTATTCGTCACATATAATGCCCTTGCATATATAGCCATTGAATATAATTTTTTAGAGGGTCCGCTCACCAGCAGGCCCTCACATCTAATTTTTTACAGGGTCCGCTCACCAGCAGGCCCTCACATCAAATTTTTTACAGGGTCCACTCACCAGCAGGCCCTCGCATATAATTTTTTACAGGGTCTGCTTACCTGCAGGCCCAAACCAAAAATCTTTTACAGGGTCAGCTCACCTGCAGGCCCGCAACTCAAATCTTTTACAGGGTCAGCTAACCTGCAGGCCCGCAACTCAATGAGATTGAGGCCCCCATTTATGTGATATACAGGTTGTATTGGAGTGCCTCTTCCTTGTAATGTTTGGCAGCACTTGCACTTTATATACAGGTCCTTCTAAAAAAAAATTGCATATTGTGATAAAGTTCATTATTTTCTGTAATGTACTGATAAACATTAGACTTTCATATATTTTAGATTCATTACACACCAACTGAAGTAGTTCAAGCCTTTTATTGTTTTAATATTGATGATTTTGGCATACAGCTCATGAAAACCCCAAATTCCAATCTAAAAAAAATTAGCATATCATGAAAAGGTTCTCTAAACGAGCTATTAACCTAATCATCTGAATCAACTAATTAAATCTAAACACCTGCAAAAGATTCCTGAGGCTTTTAAAAACTCCCAGCCTGGTTCATTACTCAAAACCGCAATCATGGGTAAGACTGCCGACCTGACAGAAGGCCATCATTGACACCCTCAAGCAAGAGGGTAAGACACAGAAAGAAATTTCTGAACGAATAGGCTGTTCCCAGAGTGCTATATCAAGGCACCTCAGTGGGAAGTCTGTGGGAAGGAAATAGTGTGGCAGAAAACGCTGCACAACGAGAAGAGGTGACCGGACCCTGAGGAAGATTGTGGAGAAAGACCGATTCCAGACCTTGGGGGACCTGCGGAAGCACTGGACTGAGTCTGGAGTAGAAACATCCAGAGCCACCGTGTACAGGCGTGTGCAGGAAATGGGCTACAGGTGCCGCATTCCCCAGGTCAAGCCACTTTTGAACCAGAAACAGCGGCAGAAGCGCCTGACCTGGGCTACAGAGAAGCAGCACTGGACTGTTGCTTAGTGGTCCAAAGTACTTTTTTCGGATTAAAGCAAATTTTGCATGTCATTCGGAAATCATGGTGCCAGAGTCTGGAGGAAGACTGGGGAGAGGGAAATGCCAAAATGCCTGAAGTCCAGTGTCAAGTACCCACAGTCAGTGATGGTCTGGGGTGCCATGTCAGCTGCTGGTGTTGGTCCACTGTGTTTTATCAAGGGCAGGGTCAATGCAGCTAGCTATCAGGAGATTTTGGAGCACTTCATGCTTCCATCTGATGAAAAGCTTTATGGAGATGAAGATTTCATTTTTCAGCACGACCTGGCAGCTGCTCACAGTGCCAAAACCACTGGTAAATGGTTTACTGACCATGGTATTACTGTGCTCAATTGGCCTGCCAACTCTCCTGACCTGAACCCCATAGAGAATCTGTGGGATATTGGGAAGAGAAAGTTGAGAGACGCAAGACCCAACACTCTGGATGAGCTTAAGGCTTCTATCGAAGCATCCTGGGCCTCCATAACACCTCAGCAGTGCCACAGGCTGATTGCCTCCATGCCACGCCGCATTGAAGCAGTCATTTCTGCAAAAGGATTCCCGACCAAGTATTGAGTGCATAACTGAACATAATTATTTGAAGGTTGACTTTTTTGTATTAAAAACACTTTTCTTTTATTGGTCGGATGAAATATGCTAATTTTTTTAGATAGGAAATTTGGGTTTTCATGAGCTGTATGCCAAAATCATCAATATTAAAACAATAAAAGGCTTGAACTACTTCAGTTGGTGTGTAATGAATCTAAAATATATGAAAGTCTAATGTTTATCAGTACATTACAGAAAATAATGAACTTTATCACAATATGCTAATTTTTTTTTAGAAGGACCTGTACAAGTAAATATACAGGACAGAATGTTTTCAATAAATTTTTCCTATAAAATCGATGTTTTACTTTGGTTTTGTACGTAAAACCTTAATTAGATTGTGGGCCTGGTGAACAGTTTAAGGCCTTTTAAGCAGCATCAGCAGCAGCATGGTGATAAAAATGAGTGGCAAGGTGACATGGTGTGGAGATGGCAGCATGAGGAGGCCACATAGTGGCACAATGACAGAGACTGGATAAAAGACTGAGGCCACATGACAGCTCCTGATTCTGAGCTAGTTTTCTGTGTGGTCATTACCATACACATTGTATGATAATGACAGTCCACTGGGCACAACAGGCCAGCGCCCATAATGTGTATTACAGGTGGTAACACACAGTGCTAGCCTCAGCTGTCATTATCATGCACAGAGTATGATAATGACTCAGAGAAGGAGAGTCAGCGGCCTGCACTTCATTTGTGTAAACCAGAACACCCCTTTAAGCATGCCTTTAATGTGCAATTTCAACACAGTGGGCTTGTGCCCAGGATGTTTTCAGACCCTAGCAACGCCCCTGACCACAACCCTCATTGCCTCAGCCACGACTCCCATCTAGCTCCACCGTATGTTCCACAGAGCACCCGAGTATAATGGAAGTCAATGGGAAAACCCAAGCATTAAACCAGCCACTCCCTGCTCTGAAGAGGGGAAGGTGCCTGGTTCACAGGAAATGTTCCGAAATTGATGGAAATACCACCGAAATGGTTTGGGGACAGCATGGGGAGGATGTCTGGATGCATCTTGGACTTCCATGGTGCTGCTGGGAACGATGTTGTCCGAGTAGTACGCCACTTTTACAGACTGACAATAATGCGCACAAAACCAAAGATAAATTCGATTTTAGAGGAAAAATTGTTCAGAAACATTCTTTACTGTATATTTACTTGTATATAAAGTGCAAGTTCTGCCCAAAATTTTGTTGGTTTTCGGAATTGGAGCCATGATTAAGAGGGACGGCTGGTGGCATCCGTATTGCACCGCTAGAGGTGAAATTCTTGGACCAGCGCAAGACAAACCAGCAGCGTTATTCCCATTACCGCCGAGCAGCTTCCAGGAAACCAAAGTCTTTGGGTTCCGTGGGGAGTATGGTTGCAAAGCTGAAACTTAAACTAATTGATGGAAGGAAACCACCAGGAGTTCAGCCTTTGGCTTAATTTGACTCCACACGGTAAACCTCACCCGGCCCAGACACAGAAAGATTGACAGATTGATAGCACTTTCTCTATTCTGTGGGTGGTGGTGCATGGCCGTTCTGAGTGGGTGGAGCGATTTGTCTGGTTAATTTCGATAACGAGCGAGACTCCTCCGTGCTAACTAGTTACGTGACCCCCGGCGGTGAGGATTGTGTTGACCAGATTCTTGAATAGTGAGACTGGACTTATAGGTGAGGGCCTGCTGGTGACCTGACCCTGTAAAAGATTGTAGGAGAGTGCCTGCTGCTTTGCTGACCATCGAAAAAAGTATGGTTGAGGGCCTGCTGCTGGGCTGACCATCGAAAAAATGATAGGAGAGTGCCTGCTGCTTAGCTGACCATCGAAAAATTTATGGTTGAGGGCCTGCTGCTGATCTGACCATCGAAAAAAAATTGGGAGAGCGCCTGCTGCTTATCTGACCCTGTAAAACATTATATGTGAGAGCCTGTAGGTGAGCTGACCATTGAAAAGATTATGGGTGAGGGCCTGCTGCTGCTTTGTTGACTCTAGATAACTTCTGTGCGATCGCACGTCCCCATGACAGCGACGATCCATTTGGATGTCTGCCCTATAAACTTTCGATGTTCCTTTCTGTGCCTACCATGGTGACTATGGGTAACAGGGAATCAGGGTTTGATTCCGAAGAGGAAGCCTGAGAAATGGTTACCACAGTCAAGGAAGATAGCAGGCGCGCCAATTACCCACTCCTGATTTTGGGAGGTAGTGACGATAAATAACAATACAGGACTCTTAAGAGGCGCTGTTATTGGAATGAGTACCCGATTAAATACTATAACGAGGATCTATTGGAGGGAAATTCCATTTCAGTTGGATCAGTTTATGAAAATTCCAGTAAAGCATCTGACATTGAAAGCAGGAAAGTGCGTGACGAGTTCTCTGAAGCGAAAGATTCTTCATTAGCTGATAATGCAAGTATCTTAAGCATGTTCTCCATGGACATTAATACATCAGAGGAACAGGGAAACATCAAGCAACAAAATCCAGGAACTGAAGAACAAGAAGAAATAAAGAAAGACTTAAATGTCTCTGGGACGAAAGAACCAAAAGATGAATCTACCACCTGGAATGGTCAGTTAGTCTCAACAGCCAGTCGTCAGTATCCACCGTTTCCCAATTCTTGGAAGTATTCCTTATATTGCTGGTATCAAAATAGTGATAACACTGGAGGAGTAAGTCAAACATACCCAAAGGTTTCTTACAGTACACAGCCAAGCAGTCCTTTCAATCAGTCATCGACTTTTTCAGTGCCAAATTCCTACATTACAAACCAACCTTACTCCAGTCTCAGTGGACAAATTCAAGCATGGATGTATTCAGCTGCTGGTCCTTTTGGTACCAATGTGCCATACAATTATACAGGTCCATCCACTTCTTCAAATCAGAACTCAGTGCCAATTAAATACTCATACAATTCTAGTATAAATACAAGATGGCCAGGGGGTTCTTGGCAATAATGTAAAGAAGATGAGAAGAAAAATTCAGTGGGTACCATATTTGCATATTTTCAGTTGACTACTTACTGTAGTGTTTTCTGTGCCAATGACATTAGTAGCTTATGGCACATTTCTTGCTTGTACAATAATTTTTGTATGTGTTTGCATTATAATATTTAAAGTTAAATGTATCTTCAGTATATCTTTTTTTCACAAGAAATTTTTTATATATTTTCCAATTTTGTACACAAGAGTTTTCTTCGGGGCAGTCTTATAAAGTGTCTGCAACTATGTTTATATTATTTAGTTATAGGTTTGTGTTCTTTAATGGTTGTGTAGAGAGATCTGAAAAATATCATGATTTGCAAATAATTTTTTCGCATTTGCTGTCTTGTATTGAAAAATTTAATTTTTACTCTGTTGAGCAGCAAAGTTATTTGTCTAAATCTGTGAATGAATTATCAGAAAATCTTGATTCTCTAGAAAACCTTCTTTTTTACATCTTTTGGGGGCAATTTTTTATGTTTTAAAGCCTACATATAATTTCATAAATAGAACTGATTGTAATCAGCTCTATAGGTGATTATCCCTGAGATCAGATCTTGGGGGCTATGACCAATTAGCTAATTAGTCATTACTGTTTGTAGGCATACCCCATCCAGGATGAGCTGTGTGTAACATACAGAGGCTTTCATGCTGCCTCTTGTCACTTCCCCAGCTCTTGCCCCCCTATATGTGCTTTATCTCTGCTGCGCCCTTGCCTGACTTGCTGCCAGTGCTAGTAACCACTGGCAGTTCTGCTACTTTGGCTCTGTTCTCTGAGCTTCTCTCTTGGCGCTAAGAGACACACTGGAAAGATAGCAAGAGAAGCGGGACTGCAGAGTTCTGCGCTGATAGTAAGTGTGCCATGATAATGTTCACCTACTGTCGATGCTAAATGCTGCCAGTCCTCTAGACTAGCAGAGCTGCCAGTGCTAGGACATTGCAGAGATATTATTAAAAACAGTTATGTATCAGCATAGAAAAAACAGTATAAGGATATTACATTCCAGAGCAGCAGCAAAATACATATTTTGGATGCGCTAACGTTATACAGCAGATTTAGCGCAGGCAATGGTGCAGTCAGTACCAGCAACCAAAAATTCTATAGAATTTCACTGATATATTTTGGATGCGCTAACGTTATACAGCAGATTTAGCGCAGGCAATGGCGCAGTCAGCACCGGCTACGAAAAAACTAACTTGAAATTCACAGATATATTTTGGATGCGCTAACATTATAGAGCAGATTTAGCCCAGGGAATGTCACTGTCCGCTGTGGACCCTGTCTACGGAAAAAATACACTGGATGTCACAGATATTTTTGGGATGTGTAACATTCCAGAGTTATGTTACTAAACTCTTTTTCCCCACTTCTATTTGTTGGTAACATGTGCCTTGTCATCAAATGTGATTTTATTTAATATTCCTCACAAATGTGCATTGAAAGCCTTGTAAATCATACTTTGCTGTAATTTCCATGTACACCAGCAGGTGGCAGCAATATGTTTACCAGGGCCTTAGTAACAGTTTAGCATATCTAAACTACTGGAATAGTTTATTCCAGATTAACTCCCCCCTCTTTGAGCAGAGTGGGCTCACCCATGTCCTGCCTCACGGGGAGGAAAGGAAGTTAGAGTTAGTGTGCCAGCCACCCCGGCTAGGGGAAGGCTGTGCTGGTAGGAACTCCCAGAAATAGGGATTCCAACCCAGGATCGCGTCTCGGCTGAAACCAAAGATCTTCATCCCCAGTCTGAGACTTCAGCCTCAGCTGGTTGATAAGCAAGCAGCCACCTCCAGAATTTCAGGAAGAGCCATTCCCTGTGAGCTAACTGTGAGTAATATCCAGAGTCCAGGAGAAGCCAAATTCCTCCTCAGATAGTCAGTGTCATGCACAGCAGAAGATAGACAGAGCAGAAGTTAATGCTGCAACCAGTAAAGACAAGTTGAATTATATTCCAAGTCTGGATCTCATTTACTGCTACTAAAACCCTCAATTACTCCTACTAGCAAAACACTCATTTAATGCAAGTGAGCCAGGATCCAGGAGTCCAGCCGTTGACACTATTACTACTACCACACAGAGACATTACACCACTCTGGCATTACTAACCTGGTACGTGAGTTGCAACACCTTAAAGCACCCTGAGACTGTACCCTGCGCACGCTGCAATTGGCGTCACGAACAAAAACTATATACTTATATACCGATATCCGGACCCACTCCATAATTTGGCGTCTGTGTAGCCGTACCACGGTCCTGCTCATTGCAGATGCGCCCACTTTACACAGAGGATGAGGCGCAGCTAATTTAACTGTCGGCAGCGTATACCATCTACAGAAAAATTACACTGGATGTCACTGATATAATTTTTAGGTGCACACTTTACACAGGAGATGTGGTGCAGCTAATGTAACGGTCCGCAGCGGACACCGTCTTTTGAAAAAGTACACTCTATGTTAGGCTACTTTCACACTTGCGCTTGATCGGATCCGTTCTGAACGGATATTAATGCAGACGGAGGCTCCGTTCAGTACGGATCCGTCTGCATTAATAAAATTTGTAAGTGCGCAAGATGCCTGAGCGGATCCGTTCAGACTTTCAATGTAAAGTCAATGGGGGACGGATCCGCTTGAAGATTGAGCCATATGGTGTCATCTTCAAGCGGATCCGTTCCCATTGACTTACATTATAAGTCTGAACGGATCCGCTCACCTCCGCACGGCCAGGCGGACAGCTGAACGCTGCAAGCAGCGTTCAGCTGTCCGCCTGGCCGTGCGGAGGCGAGCGGAGCGGAGGCTGAACGCCGCCAGACTGATGCAGTCTGAGCGGATCCGCTCCATTCAGACTGCATCAGGGCTGGACGGAGGCGGGTCCGCTCGTGAGCTCCTTCAAACGGAAAGTAGCCTTACTGATACATTTTTTAAACGCACACCTTACACTTTAGATGTGGGCCTGGTAATGTCACTCTCAGAAGCAGACACCGTCTATTGAAAAAGTACACTGTATGTCACAGATATATTTTTTTCAGCGCACACGTTACACTGCAGATATGGCACAGCTAATGTCACTGTCCACAGCGGACACCGTCTATGCAAAAAGTACACTGGATGTCACAGATATATTTTTTTCAGCGCACACGTTACACTGCAGATATGGCACAGCTAATGTCACTGTCCACAGCGGACACCGTCTATGCAAAAAGTACACTGGATGTCACAGATATATTTTTTTCAGCGCACACGTTACACTGCAGATATGGCACAGTTAATGTCACTGTCCACAGCGGACACCGTCTATGCAAAAAGTACACTGGATGTCACAGATTTTTTTTTAGGCGCACACTTTACACAGGATATGTGGTGCAGTTAATTTAAATGTCCGCAGCAGACACCGTCTATGGATAAAGTGCACTGTATGTCACTGATATTTTAGGGATGCGCAGTCGCACACTTTACACAGGAGATGTGGCACGGATTATTTAACTGTCCACAGTGGCCTATTAGATGCAGGATGCGCTAAAAATATATATTGCTGCTGTCTCACACAATAGTCCTTAAAAATACTTTTGGGTCTCTGAAAAAGTTTTCTAACAAAAATAGTCCAAAATCACTCCCTACACTGTCTGTCCCTTCCTATGCGCAGCTCTCCCTGACTAAGACTGAGCCGAACACGTGTCAGCGGGTGCTATATAGCACCCGATGACGCGTTCCGGCCAGCCAATCACTGCAATGCCAGTAGCCAACATGGCTACGGCATTACAGTGCATGCCAGTACCTCTCTGCACGTTTATTGGCTGCTTAGCAGCCGCAAAATTTGAGGGAAGGAGGCTCGAGCATTGCTCTCGAGCACATGCGGTACTCGGCCGAGTACCGCCATGTGCCGAGCATTGCGATGCTCGAGCGGAACTGGTATTTGGCTGAGCATGCTCGCTCAACACTAATAAACTGTATATATTTTTATTTTTTTACCCTAGTTTTCTGTAATCTTAGTTTCACATCAAGTCCTTGAAATACTCCAAAATGTTATGTTTTATAAAAAAAAAAAACAGACCTTTCTGCACAGCTGCTTTACATTGTCTTAACCCGTAATTATCCCACTTGTACATAGACAGGGCTGTACTGCGGGTGTTTGAAGAGCTGCTCAGCAAGCAAGCACAGAAGCTCTCTGTTCATGAAGGCAATCTTGATCTAATTCTATCTTCGGTCAATCCAGTTAGAGGTATGTATTTATGCATGAGTGTTGAAATACTTTTAGTGGTGTAGGAAAATAAAACAAATACATAGAGAGCATATATCCCGGTGCCACTTATATGTGCATATGGGGAACTACTATACCTCAGAATATTTCTAATTTCATATTTTGGGACATACATGGGGTTATTTACTAAAACCGTCTTTTTACGCTGGTTTTGGATTCCCCCTGTGCTGCTGTAAGATTTGGCTTATTTCATCATTTAGGCTGTCTGTGTGCCTGGAGAGAAAAACTACTCCAGAGCCTTGCTAGACTTGGTTTCACCAACATTTATACCTCTTTACAGTAAGTTTGCCTGGGCTGGTGTCCGAGTCCCAACTCGGCCCCTGACACGTCCCCATCCCGCCCAGATGCCGTACGTGACAATTTTTACTACTAAAATAGTTGTAAGGACCTTTATAAAGGACCCCCACAGTGCTTTTAACTGTTGAATCTTTCATTAATTTAGGTATGCTGCATCAAACACCATCATTACAGATGTACTCTGCAAACAATCTACTTGACAAAAAAAAACTGCAAAGAAAATTCACCAAATCTGCACTGTGTGAACAAGGCCTTATTGTAAAACTCATACATGTCAATTTTTCCTTCGGGTATGAGGGAAAAAATCTCCAACTGATGTAATCTTTTATTCGCATCATGTTAATGCACTACACTGAAATATACACCAAATCTCCTGTCTTATGTGCCAAATGTAATAGTAAAAAAAAGAGAGAATTTCCATGTGGTATATACCGTATTTAAACAGATTTTTTTCAGTGGTCCACTGTAAGGAAAAAGCAGCTTTCTATACAATGGGGGAAAAAGCAAACCAATTTATAACTGCCCAGCAGATAAAGGATGCTGTTTTGGTATCTGTCTGTCTATAGAGAGTCTAACTAACTAACTACCGTAACTGTTACTGCAGTGGCCAGATTGGAGGTGGCCCCCAACACAATGCTGCTGTCTGGGAGGGATGGTAAGGCATGGTGTACTCCAATGGGAAATAAGTCCAGAGAGTCAGGGTTTGCAGTAAACCAGTGTGCTTCTTTACTGGAGGAACTTACTGTATTTTCTGCCCTATAAGACGTTTTAGAGGAGGACAATAATAAAAAAATATTTTTCATTAAATATCAGATTAGACCCCCCAAATTAATCAGACCTCAGCTCACAGCCCCAATCAGACCCCCAATGTTAATAAGACCTCAGATCAGACCCACAATCAGACCTCAGCTCAGACCCCAATGTGAATGACCCCCATTGAGACCTCAGAGGAGACCCCCATACCTTATATCAGCCCCCCTTGCCTCATACCAGCCCCCAACCATATATCAGCCCCCAGCCTCATTGCAGCAGTCCTAGCCTTATTGTATCAGCCCCAGCCTCATTATAGCAGCTTCAGCCTTATTGCAGCAGCCCCATTCTCATTGTAGCAGCCACAGCCTCATATCACCAAAAAAAAAATCCACTTACCTCTCCTGCTCCGGACGCTGCCACTCCTCTGCTCCAGCGCTTCTCTGCCTCCTCCTCTGCCGGCTGTGTTGTGACGCGACGCGCACAGTGTGAGGTCACAGAGCGCCCTCACACTGTGTGCAGCCACAGCACAGCGAACAGCAGAGGACTAGGAAGCGGTGAGTACAGAGCCTTCACCACTTCCTGGTCCTCCGGTACTAATGAGCGCTTCCATAATGGAAGTGCTCATTAGTATTCACCCCATAAAACACAGGGGCATTTTCCTCCCACTTTGGGAGGGGGAGTGTGTCTTATGGGGCAAAAAATACGGTAAGTGCAAAACAATACTGGCTTCTTCAGTTTCCCCTCTGGTAGTAGAAGGTTATGTGCTGAGGAAAGTTCTGAGCTAGAGGTTCCTCTCTTTCTTAGAATGATGGTACCCTGGCCAAAGGGCTGGTGACCCAGGGTGTGTGTCAGAGTATCCCCATCTCAGCATCTTCTTCTGGTCAATCATGCAGTCTGGCAGAGTCTCCCCTACTAAATACTGGTCATTATCTGCAGTCTGGCAGAGTCTCTCCTACTAAACACTGTTCCCTATCTGCAGTCTGGCAGAGTATCTTCTACTAAACACTGGTCCTTATCTGCAGTCTGGCAGAGTTTCTCCTACTAAACACTGGTCCATGTCTGCAGTCTAGTAAAGTCTCTTCTACTAAACACTGGTCCCTATCTGTAGTCTGGCAGAGTCTCTCCTACTAAACACTGGTCCCTATCTGCAGTCTGGCAGAGTCTCTCCTACTAAACACTAGTCCCTATCTGCAGTCTGGCAGAATCTCTCCTATTTGCAGTCTGGCAGAGTCTCTTCTACTAAACACTGGTCCTTATCTGCAGTCTGGCAGAGTCTCTTCTACTAAACACTGGTCCTTATCTGCAGTCTGGCAGAGTCTCTTCTACTAAACACTGGTCCGTATCTGCAGTCTGGCAGAGTTTGTCTTACTAAACACTGGTCCCTATCTGCAGTCTGGCAGAGTTTCTCCTACTAAACACTGGTCCCTATCTGCAGTCTGGCAGAGTCTCTCCTACTAAACACTAGTCCCTATCTGCAGTCTGGCAGAATCTCTCCTATTTGCAGTCTGGCAGAGTCTCTTCTACTAAACACTGGTCCTTATCTGCAGTCTGGAAGAGTCTCTTCTAATAAACACTGGTCCCTATATGCAGTCTGGCAGAGTCTCTTCTACTAAACACTAGTCCCTATCTGCAGTTTGGCAGAGTCTCCCCTACTGAACACTGGTCCCTATTTGAAGTCTGGCAGAATCTCTCCTACTAAACACTGGTCCCTATCTGCAGTCTGGTAGAGTCTCTTCTACTTAACACTGGTCCCTATCTGCAGTCTGGCAGAGTCTCCCCTATTAAACATTGGTCCCTATCTGCAGTCTGGTAGAGTCTCCCCTACTAAACACTGGTCCCTATCGGCAGTGTGGCAGAATCTCTCCTACTAAACACTGGTCCCTATATGCAGTCTAGTTGAGTCTCCCCTACTAAACACTGGTCCCTATCTGCAGTCTGGCAGAAACTCTCCTACTAAATACTGGTCCCTATCTGCAGTCTGGCAGAGTCTCCCCTACTAAACACTGGTCCCTATATGCAGTCTGGCAGAGTCTCTTCTACTAAACACTGGTGCCTATCTGCAGTCTGGCAGAGTCACCCCTACTGAACACTTGTCCCTATCTGAAGTCTGGCAGAATCTCTCCTACTAAACACTGGTCCCTATCTGCAGTCTGGTAGAGTCTCTTCTACTAAACACTGGTCCCTATCTGCAGTCTGGCAGGGTCTCCCCTATTAAACACTGGTCCCTATCTGCAGTCTGTTAGAGTCTCTCCAACTAAACACTGGTCCCTATCTGCAGTCTGGCAGAGTCTCCCATACTAAACACTGGTCCCTATCGGCAGTCTGGCAGAATCTCTCCTACTAAACACTGGTCACTATATGCAGTCTGGTCGAGTCTCCCCTACTAAACACTGGTTCCTATCTGCAGTCTGGCAGAGTCTCCCCTACTAAACACTGGTCCCTATATGCAGTCTGGTTGAGTCTCCCCTACTAAACACTGGTCCCTATCTGCAGTCTGGCAGAATCTCTCCTACTAAATACTGGTCCCTATCTGCAGTCTGGCAGAGTATCCCCTACTAAACACTGGTCCCTATATGCAGTCTGGCAGAGTCTCTTCTACTAAACACTGGTCCCTATCTGCAGTCTGGCAGAGTCACCCCTACTGAACACTTGTCCCTATCTGAAGTCTGGCAAAATCTCTCCTACTAAACACTGGTCCCTATCTGCAGTCTGGTAGAGTCTCTTCTACTAAACACTGGTCCCTATCTGCAGTCTGGCAGAGTCTCCCCTATTAAACACTGGTCCCTATCTGCAGTCTGTTAGAGTCTCCCCAACTAAACACTGTTCCCTATCTGCAGTCTGGCAGAGTCTCCCATACTAAACACTGGTCCCTATCGGCAGTCTGGCAGAATCTCTCCTACTAAAAACTGGTCACTATATGCAGTCTGGTCGAGTCTCCCCTACTAAACCCCGTTCCTATCTGCAGTCTGGCAGAGTCTCCCCTACTAAACACTGGTCCGTATCTGCAGTCTGTTAGAGTCTCCCCAACTAAACACTAGTCCCTATCTGCAGTCTGGCAGAGTCTCCCATACTAAACACTGGTCCCTATCTGCAGTCTGGCAGAATCTCTCCTACTAAACACTGGTCCCTATATGCAGTCTTGTCGAGTCTCCCCTACTAAACACTGGTTCCTATCTGCAGTCTGGCAGAGTCTCCCCTACTAAACACTGGTCCCTATATGCAGTCTGGTCGAGTCTCCCCTACTAAACACTGGTTCCTATCTGCAGTCTGGCAGAGTCTCCCCTACTAAACACTGGTCCCTATATGCAGTCTGGTCGAGTCTCCCCTACTAAACACTGGTCCCTATCTGCAGTCTGGCAGAGTCTCTCCTACTAAACACTGGTCCCTATCGGCAGTTTGGCAGAATCTCTCATACTAAACACTGGTCCCTATATGCAGTCTGGTCGATTCTCCCCAACTAAACACTGTTTCCTATCTGCAGTCTGGCAGAGTCTCCCATACTAAACACTGGTCCCTATCGGCAGTCTGGCAGAATCTCTCCTACTAAAAACTGGTCACTATATGCAGTCTGGTCGAGTCTCCCCTACTAAACCCCGTTCCTATCTGCAGTCTGGCAGAGTCTCCCCTACTAAACACTGGTCCGTATCTGCAGTCTGTTAGAGTCTCCCCAACTAAACACTAGTCCCTATCTGCAGTCTGGCAGAGTCTCCCATACTAAACACTGGTCCCTATCTGCAGTCTGGCAGAATCTCTCCTACTAAACACTGGTCCCTATATGCAGTCTTGTCGAGTCTCCCCTACTAAACACTGGTTCCTATCTGCAGTCTGGCAGAGTCTCCCCTACTAAACACTGGTCCCTATATGCAGTCTTGTCGAGTCTCCCCTACTAAACACTGGTTCCTATCTGCAGTCTGGCAGAATCTCTCCTACTAAATACTGGTCCCTATATGCAGTCTGGTCGAGTCTCCCCTACTAAACACTGGTCCCTATCTGCAGTCTGGCAGAGTCTCCCCTACTAAACACTGGTCCGTATCTGCAGTCTGTTAGAGTCTCCCCAACTAAACACTGGTCCCTATCTGCAGTCTGGCAGAATCTCTCCTACTAAACACTGGTCCCTATATGCAGTCTTGTCGAGTCTCCCCTACTAAACACTGGTTCCTATCTGCAGTCTGGCAGAGTCTCCCCTACTAAACACTGGTCCCTATATGCAGTCTTGTCGAGTCTCCCCTACTAAACACTGGTTCCTATCTGCAGTCTGGAAGAATCTCTCCTACTAAATACTGGTCCCTATATGCAGTCTGGTCGAGTCTCCCCTACTAAACACTGGTCCCTATCTGCAGTCTGGCAGAGTCTCCCCTACTAAACACTGGTCCGTATCTGCAGTCTGTTAGAGTCTCCCCAACTAAACACTGGTCCCTATCTGCAGTCTGGCAGAGTCTTTCCTACTTAATACCGATGGCTTTGTATAGCAGCAAAAAAGGGACAAATGTCCAACTATATCCAGATTCCAATATATCCTTACTCCACGGCACTACATTACTTCAGAATGGCAGACTGTTTTATAACCTAACCCCTCTTATATTTGCACATGATAAAATATGGATGGATATACAGGTCTATGTATAAAAATAATACACATCTAGAAGCTGGATATATTGTTTTCATATGATTATGTTAAACATAGTGTATATTATTCTAAACTAAACAGCACCTACCATTCTCTACATTAGAAAAGAGGATATATTATTAATTATTCATTGGTACTGAGTCTAGAATCAATTAGCATATATACTACATGTGAAATTATCACTTTTAACACCCTGATGAAGCACATTATGTACAATGAATCTAGCTATATATATCATCATGCTTCATCCAAAAGATAATAATCTTTCTATGGAGCCAATATATTCTACGTCATTTCACATTCCAGAGGGTACATATAAGAAAAGATTCAGAAGAGTAAGTGATAATTGAAACAAGCAGAATGAAGGTCCTGCCCGCAAGATTCTGAGGAGTAATTACAATAAAAGAACAATTCCTAATATGTGATTGGCTCATTCCCTATCCTGTGGATAGGGGATAAGTTGCCTTAATGGGACAAGCCTCCTTTATTTTTGCTCCCTGGGGATGGGTACAATGGAAAGTTGTTTTAAAGACTTAAAGGCCAGAAGAATAAAAGTCTTTCTTTACTCAGTGCAATAGATAACTTGTAGTAAATCCAGCAGTAGGAAGTACAAAGTGCAATTTCTATCCCCAGATGATGAGGTATGGTGGATGGCAAAGTGGCAGGTAATGACACCTCCGATGTGCTATTTTGCTGGTGACTCTCCCTTGAACTTCTGGCTAACAGCTGTATGCTGCTACTTGTGGCCATGGGCGTCCATAGCGTAATGCAGGCTTTGAGTTGGTCTGGCCTGAAGGTAATCTAGGTGATGGGTGTCTTACCTACAGCAGGATCTGTAAAGCTGTGACTTTCTGGTCACTCTACTGACTATAAAAAACAGTAGCTTTTCTGAAATCTGGAGTTTTTTGAATTATTGCAGTCTCTCTGTAGTAGTGATTGCACACAAGAATTTGATCAAATTCTGGTCCCTAAGACCCTTGGAGCAGGAGCAATTGAACATGCTTCCTTCCTCATCATCCTCATCACTATCTAGACTAGACCACTCCCTCCTGGTGGGAAGCAGGATGAGCCCACTCCTACCAAGAAGGGACAAATAAGATGGTTAATCCCATTCCTAATGCCAACCAATGCCAGCCATACCCAATCTGATGGTGTACAAGTGATGCATGAAGGTTGTAATTGATAGCATAGTAAACAATAGCAGGTCTTGGTTTCTGCATATTTACATCATGTGAGTACAGTACAGTAAACCCATGGTTGGGCACGAACTCAACAGCATCATAAATCATTGTGATTCTGTGAGTACATCAGATGAACTGTAGTTGATCTGGGAGATGTAGCCAATGCTCGTACCTTTGTCTCAGACTGCAAAGGGACTCTAATACCATCCTAAGGGTAAGGGTACTTTCACACTAGCATTTTTCTTTTCCAGTACTGAGTTCCGTCAAAAGGGCTCAATGCGGGGCGGAGCTAGCGCCGGACCGTGATGGCCGCATAGTTCGGAGCTCTCCGCAGTAGATCCTCTACAGCACCAGCTTACACCAGCGAACAGACACCAGCATGGTGAAAATCGGGAACCAGAGAACCGGAGACACTTCTGGAGCTGCCAGGCAGCTGAATAACAACGGCGACATGGATAAATTTATTAAAAAAGCGGCGGCCACAGTGGCGGCAAGAGAAAACAAGATGGCGCCGAACCCGCTTCCTAAGGTGAGCGAGCGCGCGGCTGACATGTCAGAAGAGGAGAGCGATACAGAGGACTCACATAGTAAGACGGCGCTGCCGATTACCCGCCGTTTCCTGAAACAGTCGCTGAGTAAAGCGATGGAGCCAATTCTAGCTGAGCTCACTGCCACGCGCCAGGATATCCAGCATATTGGAGACAGGGTGGTTACCCTGGAAGCGCAACAAATCACAGTGCTCGAGCATCAAATAGCTACAGCCTCCTCCTTTCAAAAATGCCGCACACACCTGAATGACCTCCATAATGCCCTGGAGGACCAAGAGAACAGAGGGCGCAGGAACAACCTGCGATTCAGGGGGATACCAGAGACAGTCGCTGCGGTTGATATTCCTGGGGCCGTGATAGATATATGCTGCTCCCTGCTAGGCTCTGATAGCCGCTCCGATATTGTCCTTGAACGTGCACACAGAGCGCTCAGGCCTAAGCCTAAAGGGACGGAACCGCCAAGGGATGTGATTTGCAGGTTCCTGAATTTTCAAGTGAAGACCGCTGTCCTAGAAGCAGCTAGGAACCAAGAAGACCTGGCATATGAAGACTCCAGAATCCTGATTCATCAAGACCTGGCCCCGTCTACATTAAAGAAAAGAAGATCGCTTAAGCCTTTGACGGACTGGCTCAGGAAGAACAAGATCCTGTACAGATGGACCTTTCCCTTTGGGATTTCGTTCGCCCATGCAGGACGCCGCCTCACTATCAACACCTTTGCTGACCTGATGGGAGCGTACGAACACCTGCAGATCCCACCTCTTGAGATCGAGAACTGGGAACTTTATCAAGATATTACAGAGCTTCCTGACCTGCCGAGGCCCGTTCCCTTTGAGCTACCACGAACACCAAAGGCCCAGAAGTTCAAGCGGAGGAACACGCAACCCACACCATAGAGACTGGCTCTACTAACGTAACGACTCGCTTTGTCTCTTCCATCTCTCTCATAAGCTATTCCTAATGCCTTTTTTATCTTTCATATATCCTCTCCTCTCCTATAAATAATCTCTTGCTTGCTACATTAGTCGACACAGCCCTTATTCCCCTTTCACCTGTCCTCACCCTGGCCTCTTATATGTCTGTCTCTTGATCTCATCAAAGGGATGCATAATTTGTGCGTGGAGGATCACAATAGGGTTGAATGACCATCTTCCCCCTTGTGACCCTGGTAACTGATAATGTTACCCAGGTAACTCTCACTGTTCAAGCCCATTGTATTGGGTACTGTTCACATATTGTTCAAACCCATATTCATGGGTACAGTTACTTTGAATCTCTTAACTATGTTTTTTTCTGTTTGGTTCATCGTTTTTATATTGTTTTGAAGGTACATGTATTGTTTATCTTAAAAGCCCGAAAGAAGCAGGAACTCCCTCTGGAGACCGGACTCGCTCGGCCTTCACTTTGCAGCCTCAGTATCAGTGCGCCCTCCTGGAGAGGGAAGGTCATTCAGCAAGGTAACACGTTGTATTACACATATCATGACTGACCTATTATTTGCGTCTTACAATGTCAAAGGCTTTAATTCTCCATCTAAGTCAGGTTTTTTCATTGTTACGCAAATTGGGAGCCAATGTCCTACTTCTCCAGGAGACGCACTTTAAGTTCAACCATTACCCTAACCTTTCGCATGGCCACTATTCCCAATGGTACCATTGTGGAGGTGATTCCTCTGCTTCGGGTGGTGTGAGTATTGGGTTCCAGAGGAGAGTTCCCTTCCAATGTAGCTCACAACTACAGGACCCTGATGGTCGCTACCTAATGGTCAAAGGTAGTATAGGTCCCCAGATATACACATTCATTAACCTCTATGCACCGAACACTGGTCACTATAACTGGTTCTCCAAGGTTTTCCCCATCATTGAATCATTTGCAGAGGGTCTGATAGTAACAGGAGGTGACCTTAATGCCACTTTGAACCCCCAATTAGATTCGTCAGCATCAAAATCTGCTCTGGCGCTAAAAACTCTCCGCTATATCAGAGAGGGCCTATGTAATCTTCACCTAATAGATGTTTGGCGCACATTTTATCCCACCAGCAGCGACTATACGTTCTATTCTTCTGCACATGGGTCATATCATCGCTTAGATTACCTGTTCATATCCAAACAGCATCTCCAGCTTTGCCACAATCCCCAAATAGGGTCTATCCACCTGTCGGACCACGCCCCCATATCCCTCTCAGTATCAACTCCGGTACCAAAACAACACAAGTTTACGTGGCGTTTAAACGAGTCCCTTTTAGGGAACCTGAATACTAGAGATAAGATAGCTGGACTCCTTGACGAATACTTTACCCTTAACAAAGTCCCAGATGTCTCAGCTCTATCCTTATGGGATGCCCACAAACCTTTTATAAGGGGACACTTCATTAGTATAGGGGCTCACCAGAAGAAAGAAAGAAAGAAACAAAAAAATCGACAGCTTACTTCAGAAAATAGATGCCCTGGAGTCACAACATAAGAAATCCTTTTCTGCCTTGCAACTCCAAGAATTATCTGATACCAGAGCGGAGTTGAAAGCCATGCTACAGCACTCCTCAGCTAAGCTATTCTTAAATTCGCAACACAAATTTTTTGCCCATGGGGACAAAACGTCCAAGTTTATGATGAACAGGATAAAAAATAGGAGATCGTCAAATTACATACACCAATTAGAATCCTCCCAAGGCCTACCTCTGTACTCCTCCAAAGAAATAGGCGCCCAATTTCGGGAATTCTACGAATCCCTTTATAATCTGCCCCACGCAATAGCCCCCGAAAACCTGACAACTACCCTTAACTCCTTTCTAGATTCACTCCCTCTGCCAACTATTTCTGTAGTCCAAAAACAGAAATTAGCTTCCCCTTTCACCTTAGAGGAATTAGAGACTGCATTGAAACAATCCCCCTTAGGGAAAAGCCCAGGCCCGGACGGCTTTCCGGTCCAATACTACAGAACGTTTCAACAACGATTACTTCCCCACCTATTAGAGGTTTGTAATTTGGCCTTACAGGGAGAGAAGCTTTCCAGGGACATGACACTAGCACACATCACATTGATCCCTAAAGAAGGGAAGGATCCCAAACACTGTGCTAACTACAGGCCCATTTCCCTCCTTAACATTGACCTTAAATTATTGGCTAAGCTGTTAGCTAACCGACTTGCAGTTTTCCTCCCATCTATAGTGCACGGGGATCAGGTGGGCTTTATCAAAGGCAGGGAGGGTAGGGACAATACGGCTAGAGTGCTGAATATAATACAGTTCTCCTCCATCCACTCAAAACCGCTTTTACTGTTAAGCACGGATGCAGAAAAAGCATTCGATAGAATCAGCTGGTCTTATCTGCGAAATGTCCTGGCTCGATTTGGCCTACCTGATCCCTTTGCACAGGCCACCTTTGCAATGTATGCTCAAGCATCGGCCTCTGTTATGATAAACGGGGACCTATCGGATCCCTTCTCAATTCAAAACGGTACCAGACAGGGGTGTCCGTTATCCCCCCTGTTATTTGTCTTGGCCCTGGAACCGCTCCTCCTAAAATTAAGAAATGACTCGGGGATATGTGGAGTTACATTGGGAGGTACGGACCATAAAATTGCCGCCTTCGCGGATGACATTATGATCATGACGTCCAATCCAAAGGAATCCCTACCTGTGATCCAAAAACATTTAGACATATATAGCGCCATTTCCAATTTTAAAATCAACAAACAAAAATCATTAGTAATCTGTATAGGTATCCCCCACTCAACCCAAAGAAGTCTAGGGAGAGACTCCCCCTTCAATTGGTCCTCTCCTACCATAACGTATTTGGGAATTAAAATCAGCCCTAAACCCTCTGAGTTATACTCACTGAATTATACTCCATTATTGGATAACATTTCTCATAGCATAAGTAACCTGGATATCCCAACTATATCCTGGTTCGGTAAGAAAAACCTGCTCATGTCTTTGATTCTTCCTCGCCTTACCTACCTACAACAGGTTCTGCCTATCCCAGTCCCCAAGACTTATTATAATTCTCTAAAAAAACTTTTTCGATCCTTTATCTGGAAGGGAAAAAAACCTAGACTGTCGTACGAGCTATTATCACGCCCTAAATGTTTTGGAGGCATTGCACTGCCTGACCCAGCACTTTATGGAAAGGCCATTTTACTATCTAGAGCAATAGACTGGCTCAGGCCTGATAACATGAAGCCCTGGGTTGCGATAGAGCAAGACCTGATGCGTAAACCCTTTAGATCCCTCTTATTAGCGCAAGGAAGCTCTTGTTCGTTTCCCTCCTCACCATATCCTATTATCCAGGCCACCATCAATGCATGGAAGTGGTTTCAATCTTCCCACTGCTCAATTCCTTTTCCTTCCCCACTTCTTTCAATCAAAGACATCCTGGGTACTGCTCTACCTGCGCTCATTGAATGTACCCCTACAGAACTGAGGGACTCATCTACCCCAATATTGTCTTTCTTTGACACTAATGGCACCATACTCCGACTTAAAGAGTTCCAAAAACTTTTCGATATCGATGGCCGACATATCTCCTCTACATCATATGCACACGCATTCCTATCTCAACACATCACCAAAAGCGACCTCTTTCGCCCTTTACTGTGGTCAGAGGTTCTCATCTCAGACCCTATTCCTCCGAGAAGATTGATCTCACAAATATATAGAAGACTCAACATGCCATCGCCTTTTACCATACCGGCGTTTATGAGGCATTGGGAAAGGGATTTAGGTCAGGAAATTCCCTTTTCTGCTTTGTCAAAGGCCCTATCATCCCCACACCAACTGTCTAGATGTGTGCGCATACAGGAAAATGGATATAAAATCCTTACCAGATGGTATAAGACACCAGATATTACAGCCCTGTATTCGCCCACAGCCTCTGATGTATGTTGGAGATGTGGCAAAAATAGAGGAACCTTCCTCCACATTTGGTGGGACTGCCCAATTATTAAGACTTGGTGGATAGAAATATTTCAGATTAGCAATTTTATCTGTAAGACAAAAATACAAATGTCAGCGAGCAGAGCCCTCCTTAATCTTGATGTAGATAAGGAAATACATCCTATACCTTTTCTTTTCAAGCAGCTCTTAATAGCAGCTAGATTATTAATACCTAAATTTTGGCTGTCTACATCACCTCCCCCCATTGAACAATGGGAATTGAAGATAGATCAAATTTTTAGGTTTGAGGAAATTTCCTCATGGGAAGCAAGAAACCACCCGAAATTTCAACGCCAATGGCATCTGTGGCAAAAGTACAGACACCCTTGCTACTCACAGTAAATTTTCCATGATTTTCATCATAACTTACCTCCTCGTAATGTTATTGAGATCCTTTAGTCTCCAATAAAACGGATACAGGAATCTTCCTAAATGATGCTGTATATCTATATGATACTAGGATTACGGTATGGTGTGCCAAGGCTGTATTGTGTGTGATACGTGATTTGATCTCTTTGTAACGCAACATGCCCTGCGAGGTGTGTCAGCAACTTTACTTGTACCTTGTTGTGTTGTATAAAATAAAAACTTTATAAAAAAAAAAAAAAAAAAAAAAAAAAAGGGCTCAATGCCGGAAAATAACTCATCGGTTATATCCCCATGCATTCTGAATGGAGGGCAATTTGTTCAGGATGCATCAGGATGTCTTCAGTTTAGTCTTTTTGACTGATCAGGCAAAAGATAAAACAGCAGCATGCTAGGGTATTATGTCCGGCCTCAAAAGCTTTTTGACTGATCAGGCATTTTTAAGTCTTACAAATGCCATCAGTTGGCATACATTTTGCCGGATCACTCTGCAGCAAGTGTGAAAGTATCCTTAGACCACATGGTGTGGTTGGCCCAGGTACAATGGCAAATGACCACATGATTTTGCCGGTAAATTGTGTGTCCATTCACCACCTAATGGTGATGTGGCTTGGCCATGTGCAGTCAGCTGGACCATGTATAACCCTAACTACAACCAATACCAATCACATGTAATGGTTTTCTTTCTGTTTGCTAGTATTAATTGTTCCAGTTCGAGAATTTGTGAAATTGTCTCATTTTTAATATGATAGCTTGATTTTTGCCAAAATGGTCATTCTATTCAGTGAAAAATCAAAGTGTCTACTGTTGTATAGATCCAGACGTAACATATATCAGCAATTTAAAATATACTCTCCCAACTCTCAGTCACTCTATCTGAACTATGCACATGTTTTAAAATATCGGCAGCCCTTATTATTTCCCATAATGTTCTCTTTGTTATTAGCTGATCCCCTACTATAATTTATGAAGCAAGCTGAGAACGTTTCTTTGTATTCATCAGTCTATAAAACAGAATTAGTTTACGTCTACGCAATTTTTTTTTATTAAACATAATCCATACATGAGAAAAAACCTAATGAGATTATGTTTGGGCTTTTTGAAATTCCTTTTTACATACTGTGTAATGTATATATGCATCCGCTCCTTACTAGTGGCCAAATGCTTGGCCAAACACAAATTTTACTTGACCGTCTGCTCGAGCGCGATGCTCTAGTCTCCTCCCCCCTACGCAGCCAATAAACGTGCAGGTAAGTACTGCCATTCACTGTAATGCTGTAGCCATTTTTGTTTTTATTTTATTATTATTACTTTGTTATTATATCATTACCGTCATTGTACCCCTCAGATACCACACTCATACATGTTCGCGGCATCTTATTGTGGCTCCTATAGATTGTTTACCCGTCACTCTTGTAATAGACTAAAATATAAAGAAAAAAGAAGTCATAGATATAAAGTCTTGCTAGGCATGTACAATTGTCTTGCTATCTAATTCCTGCCTCTACCTGTTACTATTTTTTTTATTTCTCACAAGTACTAAACATATCCTCCAATGAACTAGCATGATGCCAAGGTGCATCATTTTCACAAGTGCTAATCTTTTAAGACTTGTAACCTTGTCTCTGGAGAATGTTGTTCCCACAAAATACAAAGTGAGATGACACAAAATGTTTATTAATATCTAAAGCTGCCGGAAAATATTTCCATTACTAACACGTGAGACTATTCCACAAAAGAAAGTATAAAAAAACTAAAGAGATTTCCTCTTGTGCAAGCTCTCTTAAAGGGGTCTGACAGTACTTAGACATTGATGGCCTATCTTCAGGATAGGTGACCAATATCAGCTCAGTTGAGAATCAACACCCCACAACCCCATCCAGGGTCGGACTGGGAACTTAAAGTGGCCCTGGAAAAAATACTAAAAGTGGCCCTGTTTTGTAGTTGAGTCCAAATTGATGGAAGGCAGGGCCAGTAATACCATGTTGTGGCACATTATACCACCCCAACAGAGCCAAATACCACAGTCCATCATAAAATACTGCCAGCAGAAACAAAATACATCCCCAAAAACCTCCACTGGCCAGCCCTGAGGAGGGCTCAGGTAGCCCCCTGGACATCGGCCAACCAGGAAATTTCCCTGTAAGGTCTATGGCCATCCTGGCCCTATCGATCAGCTGTTTTGGGCAACTGCCAGAGCCATAAACTATATAGTGGATGTAGCCGGAAACAGAAGGTTTGTTTACTATGTGGTGGCTATTAGAGATGAAAATTAATTAATTACCACAAAGCACAAGGAAATTCAGTTATGCGGCAAATCGAATTTTTCCCTGAAATCTCACAGTCGTCTCTCCCCTGCAGACACATATAGCTGCAGCACTGTGTTGGTGGAGCTTATGCAGATTTCCAGGATGCAGGCTCCGCCCTCACAGACCAGAAGCGCAATCTGTGCCTGCAGGCTGAATGGTGGATCAGGGAGAAGTCTTCCTGCTTTACCATTCAGAGCGCCACTGGCCTGAAGGAGGGGAAGAGTGTTGGGAGCTGAGCGGTGAGTGACAGGACCGCAGCTCCCCATGCTCCAGAAATTAGCGCTTCCATCTGTATTGATAGAAGCTCTCATTGCTTCTGGCACCTCCCTGAGAGCGGCACCGGGGGCGAACCGCCCCCCATTTCCCCCCATCCCACCTAGCATGACACTGCCTTTCTGCCTTATTCAGCTGTGATCTTGGTTATCTGTTTCTGGCAAACAGTAATGGTATAATATGAATGTCATATAAAATGACGTAATATAGAACTACTTTTCACACTGGAAGGATGGATTCACATACATTATCTTGTAGTATTTTTTTGCTGCATTTTTGTTGTCATTTTAAGCAAATTACTGATAAGTCCACACACACAGCAATGTTGTTGCTATCTAATGACGTTTTTGGCATTTGTATTTTGTTTATTTCAAAATGCAGCATGCTCCGGATATGGCGTGTTTCCCATAGGCTTCTTTATAGGATTTGAAAAGCAGCAGATAAAAAACATGTTTTATACATTAGGTTATAGCAGTTGAGATTCATAGCCAGTATGTGAAGGAGGCATCAGGGCCTCTGTAGGCCGTGTGACTAGGCAGTCTTTTTGTTGCTGACATTTCTTGTTGCAGAATCTACAATACAATTATATGTGAATGGGGTTTATCTAATCCTCATTCACATGCAGTAGAAAAAAAAATCAGGTCATATTTTAGGCAGAGCTTCCAAGCGTCACTCTTTTTGACCCAAGTCCCTCTTTCCCTCTTTGCTCCTCAAAAGCTCCTCTTTTTGATCTGAGGTATAGATTTGCATTATTACATTCACAATATTGATCCACAAAGTGTTGGTCTGGTTCCTATCTATATATTCGAGCCCGTCTTGTTTCATTATTTGATGCTGTTGGGATTTTAGAAAATTCTTTATTCAGATTATTTTTTGGCTATTTCGTAAGCGAAAACTATTGAATTGTATAGATATGGAGGAAAAATGGATCTTTCACACATTGAAACAAATGTGTCCCTCTTCGATCATCCAAAAAGTTGGGAGGATTTCAAAATGTCTGTACGTTTTTCTAGTGGGGCAAAAAAAAAAAAAAACACAGGAATTAAGTGGCTTGTCATTTTATTTCAGGTGGAAAATGTGAGCATCAATCTCATTGAATGACTATGAGGTGAATCATCATTTGCATCCGCAGCAGTGCAGTCTGCAAATCCATGGTACAGTGCCAGATTTTATTTAGAAGTTTGAACATAGTGTAACGGTCCCGCCTGTCACAGGGTCTAGAAGATCGAGCAGACTGGCTGCACGTGATTGACAGCCTCTTTGGTTTCACCTTTCTGTGTTGTTGCTGGGGATGACCACACCTCTTGTCTCAGGTGTAGCTTAAGTGGTCACTCCTCTATTTGTCTGGCCTCACCCATCATGCTATGCGGTTGATAGCACCTTGCTTGTGGAAGTCCTGGTGTTGGTTCTCTCTGAGTTCCTGATCGTCCGCATACTTCTGGAAGTTAAGTGTATCTTCTTTCTTGCTTGTTGTTTTCCCCTACCTGCTAATATTAGGCCCGAGGGGGTCTCCTTTTCCTTCATCTGGGAAGGAATAGGCCATCTTTTTCCTGACACTATCTGTAGGACCCTGTCAAGGTGAGATTGGGCTTAGGTTCCTGCGTATGAACATTCCTACCATCAAGGTCTGTTCATACTGATAGCAGTCAGGGTTCGGCATAGGGACTCACTAGGTGTGACCATTTCCATTTCCCTAGGTTCCAGGCCTAATACCTGTTCCCTTCCCTTCTGCGTTCAGTGTGGAGTGTATTTATCACACTGCCCCGGGACACATAGCCTTGCTGATGTTTAAAGTCGCATCATGCTATATTTGTTGGGATGCTACATAATGTGCTAAATTCACATAGAAATCCATGTCACAATTTGGTTGCATGGGCACATGACCAAAATGTTCCCGAAGTCCTTCATCATAATCATGAACAAAAAAGCTGAGGAGAAATAGACATTATTAAAAGGCATCTGTCAGAAGATTTGTACTTATGAAACTGACTGACCTGTTATATGTGTACTTGGCAGCTGAAGGCATCTGTGTTGGTCCCATATTTATATGTGGCCACATTGCTGAGAAAAATTTAGTTTAAATATATGCAAATGAGCCTCTAGGAGCAATGAGGGCATTGTCATTGCCATTACACCTAGAGGCTCTGTTCTGTCTGCAACTGCCGCACCCTCTCCACTTTGATTGACAGGATCAGGCAGTGAACTTGTCATCACGCCTGTCCCCATCAATTAAAGTGCAGGGGGTGCGTCAGTTTCAGGGAAAGCGGGACCTCTAGGAGTAAGAACCACACCCCTATTGCGCCAAGATGCTAATTTGCATATATTAAAACTTCCCTTTTTTTCAGCAATGCAGGAACATATGAGATGAGACCAACAAAGATATCTTCAACTGCTAAACTCACATGCAACAGGTCAGCCAGTTTTATAGGTACAGAACTGCTGACAGATGCCTTTTAACTAAAGAAAGACTCAGAAAAAATGTGATTGAAATCAGTAAAATCATTACTTTTCTTGTCAGAAAGCAATGCTGTATCAGGGGCTACCATATTGTAATAGCAGTTTACTTTTGTAGCTGTATTCACAAGTGATAGGTCATTATTGCTATTAGTTGGCTATTTACATACAGTGTTAGTTTGTCGGTATGGTAACATTTAGAGATTTGCAGAACTTCGATCAAGGAATTTGATTGCAGGTGCAGAACCACGTGACAACACCTAGATTTGCGTAGGTCGTATGCTGGAGGGCCACTCTGAACCATGCCTGATGATTACCATGCCCTCTCTTCACCGGGCTCTCACGTGCGATCAGCTTCATCATCATCTAATTTTGTTTGGTCGTCATTATGCCACCTTCACCTGTCTGTTGCACACGTCCATGACCTTTTGCAACATGTGCTCCCTCTTGACTGTCATTTTTTTATTTATTTATTTTATGCACTTATATAGCGCTACTATACTCTGCAGCGCATTACAGACATTAGCATCAAGCTGTCCCAATGGGGCTCGCAGTCTAAGTTCCCTATCAGTATGTCTTTGGAGTGTGAGAGGAAACCCATGCAGACACGGGGAGAACATACAAACCCCATGCAGATGTTGTGCTTGATTGGATTCTAACCAAGGACCCCAGCGCTGCAAGACACCAGAGCCAACCACTGAGCCACCGTGCTGTCATCAACTGTATTTGCATGCCGAGAGGAGTCTGCAGCGGACCCCTCCTCCAAGTCTGTTCTGGCCTGTAACTGCTGACTATTCTCACAAAGCTCACCCTCGCTGAAAAGTGGAGCGGAGCCGGCACCCTACATTCGACTAGCAGAAGGAGCAGCCAAAGCAAGAGGCAGGTTCAGGACAGGTGAGGGCACAGTTCCTGGGCCATGCCAACTAAGCGTGGATGAACCCACTGATTCCATGTATGTGTATCTGAGTGAGTCAACCATTCCAGTACAGCTGGATTGTTGGTCAAAACAACACCGCTGGATGACAGCTCTGGTATATTGCTGTGGCTTCTACCATATCCCTACTTCCGCTGCTTCTTGTTCCGGCTACAGAAATATTTTTGCCACAGCCCATTCCTTTGGAGGGTCCAGGCAACTGTCTGTTCGCCATAGTGTACAGTAACTGTATCAGTTTTATAATGGATTAACATTGAATGACGCCGCAGTTGAACAAGATACACGCAGTGATATATTAGACCACCCTTTAACACTGAGGCACATTAAGTGTATCTATAAAGTAACAGATTTACTATGAATGCAGCAGCAGTTGAAAAAGATGCACCCTGCAATCTATTAGAACGCCCTTTAATACTGAGGCACAGTAACACATTAACTATGAATGTGACAGCAGTTGAACCAGATGTGTGTGACGAGATATTAGACCGCCCTTTTAATACTTAGGCACAGTACGTCTTTCTAAAAAGTAATTAACTATGAATATGGAAACAGTTGAACCAGATGCACGCTGCGATATATGACCGCCCTTTAATACTGAGGCACAGTAAGTCTATCTATAAAGTATGAATGTGGCAACAGTTGAACCAGATGCATGTTATGATATATTAGACTGTCCTTTAATACTGAGGCACAGTAAGTCTATCTATAAAGTATGAATGAGGCAGCAGTTGAACCAGATGCATGTTATGATATATTAGATTGTCCTTTAATACTGAAGCACAGTAAGTCTATCTATAAAGTATGAATGTGGCAGCAGTTGAACCAGATGCATGTTATGATATATTAGACTGTCTTTTAATACTGAGGCACAGTAAGTCTATCTATAAAGTATGAATGTGGCAGCAGTTGAACCAGATGCATGTTATGATATATTAGATTGTCCTTTAATACTGAGGCACAGTAAGTCTATCTATAAAGTATGAATGTAGCAGCAGTTGAACCAGATGAATGTTATGATATATTAGATTGTCCTTTAATACTGAGGCACAGTAAGTCTATCTGTAAAATAACAGATTAACTATGAATGTCGCAGCAGTTGAACAAGATGCATGTGGCAATTACACTCAACCTGCAGTCTCCCTATACTCTTCCTATAATCTACGATCTCCCTACCATCTCCCTGCTCTGTCCCTGCACTCTCCCTATACAATATTATTTTTAGCAACAATGTCCCTAGCACACAAGCACTTGTCACGTCTATCTCTATGCTCAGCTCACAGTGAAATGGCAGAGACTGATGGTGTTCTAGGGCTGTGACATCACAGGGAGATGGCTAACAGCAGATTGGCTGGCTGCACGTCATTATGGGGGATCTCACATTCCAAGGCTTCCTACTTTCACTGTGTAACACATGCAGCCACCATTTTAGAAAAAAAACAATGTTGCTACAAAGCACGAGGAAATTCAGATTTGGGGCAAATCACATTTTTCCTAAACTTCAGATCCAATTCCACTTTAGATGCTTCAATTCGCTCAACACTAGTAACAATAATATCTGAAAAATGTCTCCCATAGTTTGTGACGTAAAACCCTATTACTCCCCACAACCTCATGTTCTCTGGTATTACCATTTGTTTGCTGTGATCACAGGGATAATAATAGTAATCATGACAGATCAGTCAATGATCTGACGGATTTAGTAATTTTGTGCATTTCATCGTGCACATCATTTTGTGCAGTTTGCATTTTATTTGCAGATCCATTGATTGAAATGGGTCCATGGTCCGGATTTTGTGGACACAGTCTGTCTATTCTAGATGATCTGTGTGCTTTCTGCATCCTCATGTCTGTTCCACAAAAAGATAGACCATGTCCTATACCTGTCCGTAAAATGTGGACTTATTGATATCAATGGGTCTGAAAAAAAAATGCGGAAACAACACGGACAACAGCATCCGTATTTTGCGTATCCGTGTTTTTTTCCGGTCGTGTGCATGAGGCCTTACACATATCTGTTTTAACATTGCTCAAACATATTCAGCTCGTTTTCCCTCTGACCATTTTGGGTGTTCTTTGTAAGGGCATGAACGTACTGGAAAACACGTATTCATTTGACACTGTGCGCACTCTCTCGGTTGTGTAATAGCCCAACAGTTTTTTCCTTCTCTTGCTGATTCCTAGTATGATGATGATGCAGGGTAATTTGATGGGAGAAAAACATTTGCTGGTTCTGTTCTTCTCTCTGCTTCTCTCTCTCCCTCCTCCCACACGCATGCTCCCACTGGCAGGCATGACTGCAACACTCAGCTACGAGTAGTACTAGGAGAAGTGCGAGCAGGCAAAGGGATTCTCAGGCAGGAGAGCTTCATCTGTGTGACTCATCCAGGTAATTGCATTATTCCCGTCACTCCTGAGCTTTCTGTTTTTCCCCACTCACCTCTCCTTTTGCTTCTGATACACTTTTCCTGGGAGTCCGGCTCTGTAACGTCTGTGCACAAGGTATTTTATTTTCTTCTTCATCATCATCATCATCGCTCTCATGTTCATCCTTATCATCATCAACATTTGTGTATAGCTTGCACTGTGAATGGTCTTCAGCCAGGTGTCAGTGGTCAGGTTGTTCTACAGGTAGGATGGGTATTTCAGCTGGTGAGGAGGTTTGCAGTGCCATCTGTGAGGGGGCAGCACGTGTTTAAGTAGTAAATGTATTCAGCTGAAAATGGCACATGCAGATTACCACTGTCTGTACATTTCATTTCAGTAGTCTGTAGGGTATAAGGAATCTAAGCACAACTATATTTTAAGGGTACTTTCACACTTGGGTTTCCGGTATTGAGTTCCGTCCTAGGGGCTCAATACCAGAGAGCAATCCATTCAGTATGCATCAGGATGTCTTCAGTTCAGTCACTGCAGTATTTTCTCCGTCCAAAATTCCGGAACACTTGCCGGAATGCTGGAATTATTTTCCATTGGAATGCATTAATGTCGGATCCGGCCGCAAGCGTTCCGGAAAAACTGATCCGGTTTTGCGGTCTGCGCATACACAGACCTTTTAAAATGTGAAAAATAAATACCGGATCCGTTTTTCCGGATGACAACCGGAGAGACAACCGGAGAGACAACCGGATCCGGTATTGCAATGCATTTGTGAGACGCATACAGATTGCCAGATCCGGCAGGCAGTTCCAGCGACGGAACTGCCTGCCGGAATCCAACAACGCAAGTGTGAAAGTACCTAACGCAAACCCTATATTTTGAAGGAATTCTTTAAAGCAATTTTTTTTTCTGAATTTGCCATGTACATATTCCTAAGAGTGCATCCACACGACCGTATTTTTGGCTCTACATCCGTTCTGCAATTTTGCGGAACGGGTGCGGACCCATTAATTTCAATGGGGTCGCAAAAGATGCGGACAGCACACAATGTGCTATCCGCATCCGTAGATCCCTTCCACGGCCCCGCAAAAAAGATCGAGCATGTCCTAATAGGCATTTCTATCATAGGGCCGGCTACATTTACACTGCCGGTGTCCGTATTTTGCGGATCCGCAATTTGCGGACCGCAAAACACATACGGTCGTGTGAATGTAGCCTTAGCAAAAACGTGATCCACTTGATGTCTATTGCAATGCTACTTTTCACCAAGATCAATATCCCCTGACTTGATTCAACACCTTGACCATGAACACCTACTATAAAGGGTTTTTCGGTCTTGGGTCATGATGTAACAGCTTTAATATGCCATATACTACTGAATAAGCAGTACAAATGTCTTGTTCATGTTAGGGATATATTGTGTACATCTGAAGAACCGAACATGGATTCCTGTGTTTAGTGCAGCCTGCTCGTTGTAGTAAAGCATATACTAGAGGGTGACAGCTCCTTCCTATTTTAGTCACCTGCTTGGCTTTCTGAATGCCCAGCACGTCTCTTTAAGGTAGGGCATTGTATAAAGCCAAATAATTAACATGAACTATTCCATTCATCCCTTGTTCTTTCATGTAGAAGATTGGTGTCGTCAATGCCTCACAGTATGGCTACATCGGTGGCTTCAACATTTGTGTGCAGCTCTAACATTTTAACGGAGGGGATTCCATTTCTTGGTATTGCATGCAGCTAGATGTGTGTTTCCAAGGAGACAAATGGCCTGCCATCCTACTTCCATTCTCCTCCACGCTAGTATTTTGGCTTTGTGGTTTTTTTCCTATGTCTTCTTGTACGGTACCGTACTTTAAAGCAGAAACAACGCGCTATTTTCCATGCTGGTGTACAGAGGAGATCACCTCGGGAAGTACGAGGCTTCTCTCATTTCATCATAAATAAATGGATTTTATACACAAGACAGCTGCTTGGGGCGGTTTAGTTATTATGGTGTGGGCACTCGGGGGATTCTCACTGCTCCAGGTGATACCATGAAAAGAAATGATGTAAAACATTGCACAATATTTATTTATATTAATATTTATTAGGACAAACATCACCTTCTAGTAAATGAATCATTGAATATTGTAAGGCCTTTTATTGATTGGAAGAGGAGGTGACATTTTCCTTTATGAAAGGTTGTTGGTGCCTATCATCTTGCACATGGGCACTAGAAGATATAATGTTCACGAATACACCTGCGTAATCAAAGGAAATAATTGTAAAATAATATTTTCTGCTAAACCCATTCAGTGCGTAGAAACTGAGACCTTGTTTGTCACAAGATGCATTTGTCTTAGATACAGTACATGAACTGTATCGCTCTGGTGGTGGTTAATGTACGTAGCAGCATTACGATAATTACACAGTCTTAGAAACCGAATAGTCACATTTACTCCTAGCCAATTTGCTTAGTTTCTGTATATCTTATGCAGATTGTGTGTAGCCCATGCTTGTTCGTTGAGTATAAATGCGTTGGTAATGGAGTAGTAAAATGACCACCCTTCTATCTAGGCCAGGTTTCCTGTGACAGATTGCATTTCCAGCATCTTCTTTGAAAGGACCACCCATTTGGAAGATGAATCATTTTAGGTGGTCAAGTTTCTCAGTACTTGATTATCATATATAAAATGTGAACCTTTCTTAATAGATATTTTAGATGATAAAAGTGCCACCAGCTAGTAGTAAATCTTCCATATAATTCTAATAGATCTTGGGAAGCTGCAGGCTGATACCCAAGTCCACAAACAGCCTATATGGATAGAGTCACAGTGCACACATAAAATTCAATGTACAAAAGAAACACACATATGCTGCTCTATGGACACTCACTTCTTCTGCTTCTGTGCTACACTTAGGTGTAGATTGCCATAATGTACAGTATATGATAAATGGAGGACTCCCCACAGAACCCCTCTTAAAAGCAATCTCCCTCCCTATCTGTTTGCATAGACACAAAGCTGTGCTTCACCTGATTAAAACACTGTTTTTCTTTTGTTGATCGGAGGCTCCGTTCCCATGTTATGACACCAAAGCTGCCAGGCGCAGTCAATCAAAGCAGGCAGGAAGGAAGGGGCTGACCACAGAAAGGAGCAGAGCTTGTGTGCAATAAGAGCAATGGTTACACCCTTATTGCACCAAAAGGCTTAATTGGCATATTAAGAAAAAGTATCATAACTCAGAAATTGAGTCTCCGATCAACAAAAGAAAAACAGCGTTTTAATCAGGTGAACCACAGCTATGTGTCTATACAAACAGTTTGATAGGAAGGTAACTGGTGACAGATTCCCTTTAATGACAACTTACAGAAGGGACATCTAAGTGTAATTTCCATATATTATATGGCTACAGATAAATGTAACTGTACAGTACACAAGAGCTTGATTTCAACCCTTTGTCCCCCAGTAAATCCTGTAGCAAGCGCGCAAATAGGTTTCTACAGTGCCATTAACCATTTGATTGCAGGCTAAGGTTTCTGAATGTCAATATAGTCAATGCAGTTTGGAGATCCTAAACAGAGGTTAGGTATTATAATTTATCATACTACAGTAATAACAGTAACAGGAAAATAATAGCTCATAATGTATAGCTATAATCCAGTGGACTAGGACTAGTCTATAATTTAACACCTTCCACAATAAGCAGCACGGCCTCAGAGGATGAGGCAAAGCCTCCACCTGTGCTGCTTATGGAGGAAGGGGTAAAACTTCACAGGATCCCCCTGAGGCACCAGTTAAACTTCTTCAGCCACTTTGACATACCAGTACTTCATGGTGGCTGAGGCAGGGCCACACTGCCAGTTAGGCGAGGTGAGGAGATCACCTCAGGCAGCATGGCCCTGGAGAAAAGTGGGGACGGCTGTAGGGCTAAGGGAAATGAGCGCTTCCATTGAGGAAGCACTCATCTCTCTATATTCAACTGTATCTCCAACCTCAGGAAGGCAATACAGATGAATGCTTAGGTGGGGCACAGGAGCGAAGTCTTCCTGCCTCGTTGTTCCCTCTGACAGGCTTCAGACCAAGTCACCATTATCATGCTGCCTGAGCCAGGCAGCATACAGTGTGGAACACAGGCCAGAACGGGCCTTCACCTCATAGCTGAAAGTGCTGGTACGTAGGTAGGTAAGTATTTGTGTTTTTATTATTTTTCATTTGACACCATGCTGTTGCCCAATATGGGGAAGGGGGAGAGGAGCTCTATGAGGGCTTCTACTGGGGGCACTATATAGGGGCATTTTATACTGGCACACATTATGGGGGCAGTATGGGGACATTGGCTCTACTGGGGACACTAAGAGGAGGTATTTTTTTGTACTGGCACAGATTATGGGGACATTTTGTTGTACTGGCACACATGGGGGAATTTTTTGTATTAGCGTACACTATAGGGGGGCATTTTTTGTACCGGCTCACTTCATGAGGGGGTATTTTTTGTACTAGTGCACATTATAAGGGGGCATTTTCCTACATTATAAGCAGAATTATTACTACTGGGGGCATTATGGTGAGCTTTATTATTACTGGGGGACTATGGGGAACATGATAACTAGTATGAGCACTATGGGAGCATTATTACAGTGGGGACTTTAGTACCGTTGGGTACACTGTAGGGGCGCTACTAGAACTAATATTTTCAGGTTCACTATTTCTGCAGTATAGTATTGGGGAGCACAGCTGACAGTATTGGGGGTGGCAGAATAGGATGTTCAGAAGGTGGAAGGATGATGGAAAAGTAGGAAACTAAGATGTCTGTTTGTCAAACTCTGCAGAGACATGACGTGGCTGGAAGAAATTATCATGGTGGTCTGGTGTGAAAGGAGAAGATGAGGAAAGAGTACATCTACATCAAAGGAGACATAACTGGATGTAAGAGGTATGTGGTACTGTATTACCCTGTATGTTTTGTAGTGCTGCATGTAATGTTAGTGAGGAAAAGTTTAGGTTGAGAATTTGGCACGGGAGGGCGCTGTTTCAGTTTTCACATGAGGCAGCAAAAAGACTAGGTGCAGACACCTGGCCGCAATGACCGTATTCGACGATCGCACTGAACCCTGTCATTTAACCCCTTAAATGCCATGATCAACATGGATTGTGGCATCTTTGAGGTTAGGCAGAGGGATGTGGCTCCCTCTGCCTTCCGATCAGAGGCCCCACAGTGAAATTTCAGGGCTCTTATCAGTTGCCATGATAGCCTGGATGCTTCAGAAGCTTTGAAGGCCTGCCATGGTAAGCTCCCTTCTAAGCTGTTCAAGAAGCACAACTCAGCAGGGAGTGTGTTGAAATCCCATTCACCCTAAAAAAATCTCTATTAGGATGAATGAGACAAAGAATCAAAAGATCTCTGATTATAGCCCCCTAAGGGGTTAAAAGTTATTATTATAAAGGTTTAAAAAAATGAAATATTAAAAGTTGAAATCACCCCCCTTTTCCAATTTGACATATAAAATAAAATAATAAATAAACATATCAGGTATTGCCACGTCCGAAAATGTGTGAACTATTAAAATATTTTATAAACTTTGAGCACCGTAATTGAAAAAAAAAAAAACACACGATTGATCGGTTGATAGTCACCTCCCCCCAAAAAAATAATAATTGAATAACAGTGATCAAAAAGTTGTACATACTTCAAAAATGGTACCAATAAAAACTACAGTTCAACCCGCAGAAGACAAGCCATCATGCAGCTCTGTGGAAGGAAATATAAATAGTTGTGCCTGTCAGAAAATGGCGATGCAAAGAAAATGTAGATGTTTTTCAAAGAATATTTTTTTTTTTACAGTAGTAAAACACAAAAATTACATATGTTTAGTATTGCTGTATTCGTATTGAGCATCAGAATAAGGAAGTCATGTCATTTTTAGCACACAGTGAACACTGTAATGTCAAAAGTCAAAACCACAAAAACCTTGGCGGAATTGTGTTTTGTTTTTGTTTTTTCAATTTAATCTCACAAATAATTTTTTTCCCATTTCTAATAACAGACATGGTAAATTAAAAGGTTCCCTTAAAAAATACAACTTCTTCTGCAAAAAATAAGCCCTCATATGGCTATATGAACGGAAACTTTAAAAACTTATGGCTATTGGAACGTGGGAAGGAAGAAATTAAAATGCAAAACCAAAAATGGGCCCGGTACTTAAGGGGTTAAGACTAGTTTCACACTACAGTTCAGAGATCCAGAGCTCTCTCGATCCAGCATTGCCGGACATTGCCTGAATGTCTGCTTGTCCCATTAACTATAATGGGGATAGGTGGAGATCCGGCCGCAACTCAGAAAATATGCAGAGAATCGGACGGACTAAAACCACTGTGCCGGATCTCTGGATATTAGTGTGAAATTAGCCTAAAGGAGACTAGTGAGGGATGCCATATGAAGCATCCATCACCTATAGGTTAATAAAGCTTGTTAAATGGATCCTTTTGTTTACTGTATAGAATAGTGCAGGATGGAATAGCTCAGTCTACTACACTATTCCACCCAGTTTTTTTGTAGTATACTGACGTATATCAGCCAGACGAAGTTCAAAAGGATACTCTTTTTACCTCCGTCTGACTAATGGAGCCTTATGCAAACGTTTAATGTGTATGTCTGGAGTAGAGATGAGCGAATTTCATGTTATGAAATTCTTTCACGATTCGTTTGGTGGTAAAAGCAGAATTGCGTTATGGTTTCCGTTACCACAGACCATAACACAATTCTTTAAGGGAATGCATAACAGGACTCCCCTGCATAACGGAAATGGAACGGATCAGTTTTGCAGCCCATAGACTTCTATTACGACGGAATGCCTCTAAAGGCATTCTGGTATGCATTCCGTCATAGAATTGCTTTATGGTCCATGGTAACTGAATCCATAACGCAATTCTGCTTTTACCACCAAACGAAGCGCAAACGAATTTCAAAATATTGAATTCGCTCATCTCTAGTCTGGAGGTTTCCTAACGTAAACTGTAATGTAATGTGAACCCATCCTTAAACATATATGAAGAATGAAGGGCAAAGTAATTTTCCCACTTAAAGAGATGCTCCCAGAAATAATATTCATACATGCAGCCCTAAATTATCAACATATTTGGTACTTAACAGTTCTTAAAAATGCTTATGTTCCTGACTATTCCAGGAAATATGTTAGTAAAGGCCTTGTTGTAGAAGATAAACAAGTCTCTTTTTACTAAAGTGCAAAATGAGAATTGTAGTACAGCCAACGGTATCAAACACAGTTCCAAAAAATTCACATTTAAAATCTTCCGAGATAGCAATGTATGGCTATAAGCAAGGTTGAGCGCTGTAGTACTCCTACTCTCTATCTTTCCAAAGTCTCTTTCTCTCTGCAGAATCTAAGGCTGGCAATAAGGTTCTTGCAAAGTTGTCTTTAATTCCCTGGCTGAGGGGTACAAAATTAAGATATGGCTAGTCAAACAGTGTCAAAGTGTGAAAGGGTGTATTAACAATGTCCCTCTCACTGCAGTAAAGTCTTTATCAGCCTTAGGCTACTTTCACACTTGTGTTCGGGGTTCCGCTTGTGAGTTCCGTTTGAAGGCTCTCACAAGCGGCCCCGAACGGATCCGTACAGCCCCAATGCATTCTGAGTGGATGCGTATCCGCTCAGAATGCATCAGTATGGCTCCGTTTGGCCTCCGTTCCGCTCAGCAGGTGGACACCCGAATGCAGCTTGCTTTTCGTGTCCGCCTGGCTGTGCGGAGCCAAACAGATCCATCCAAACTTACAATGCAAGTCAAGTGAGACGGATCCATTTGACGTTGACACAATATGGTGCAATTCAAAATGGATCCGTCCCCCATTGACTTTCAATGTAAAGTCAGGAGTCCCTATTAATATACCATCGGATCAGAGTTTTCTCCAATCCGATGGTATATTTTAACTTGAAGCGTCCCCATCACCATGGGAACGCTTCTATGTTAGAATATACCATTGGATTTGAGTTAGATCGTGAAAACTCAGATCCGACAGTATATTCTAACACAGAGGCATTCCCATAGTGATGGGGATGCTTCAAGTTAGAATATACTGAGAATTGTGTACATAACTGCCCCCTGCTGCCTGGCAGCACCCAATCTCTTACAGGGGGCTGTGATCTGCACAATTAACCCCGCGGATCTCAGCCCCCTGATCGGGTGCTGCCAGGCAGCAGGGGCCAGACCCCCCTCCCTCCCCAGTTTTAAATTCATTGGTGGCCAGTGCGGCCCCCCTCCCTCCCTCCCTCCCTCCCCAGTATTAATTCATTGGTGGCCAGTGCGGCCCCCCTCCCTCCCTCCCCAGTATTAATTCATTGGTGGCCAGTGCGGCAGCCCCTCTCTCCCCAGTTTTAATTCATTGGTGGCTAGTGTGGCCCCCCTCCCTCCCCAGTTTTAAATTCATTGGTGGCCAGTGCGGCCCCCCTCCCTCCCCAGTATTAATTCATTGGTGGCCGGTGCGACCCCCCTCTCCCCCCTAATTAAAATCCCCCCCCCGATCATTGGTGGCAGCGGAGAGTTCCGATCAGAGTCCCAGTTTAATCGCTGGGGCTCCAATCGGTTACCATGGCAACCAGGATGCTAATGCAGTCCTGGCTGCCTGGCTTACTTAGAAATTTTAGAAGCATTATACTTACCTGCGCTATCTGTGGCCGGCGATCGCTCCTCTTACTGGTAAGTGAAAGGTCTGTGCAGCGCATTGCTTATAGCACAGACCTGTCACTTACCAGTAGGAGGAGTGACCGGCCGGCCACAGACAGCGCAGGTAAGTATAATGCTTCTAAAATTTGGAACTCTCCGCTGCCAACCAATGATTGGGGGGGGATTTTAATTAGGGGGGGTCCGCACTGGCCACCAATGAATTAATACTGGGGAGGGAGGGGGGCCGCACTGGCCACCAATGAATTAATAATGGGGAGGGAGGGGGGCCGCACTGGCCACCAATGAATTTAAAACTGGGGAGGGAGGGAGGGGGTCCGCACTGGCCACCAATGAATTTAATACTGGGGAGGGAGGGGGGTCTGGCCCCTGCTGCCTGGCAGCACCCGATCAGGGGGCTGAGATCCGCACAATTAACCCCTCAGGTGCGGCACCTGAGGGGTTAATTGTTCGGATCACAGCACCCTGTAAGAGATCGGGTGCTGCCAGGCAGCAGGGGGCAGTCATGTACACAGTTCTTAGCATATTCTAACTTGAAGCGTTCCCATCACTATGGGAACGCCTCTGTGTTAGAATATACTGTCGGATCTGAGTTTTCATGATGTGAAAACTCAGATCTGAAAAAAAGATGTTATGCAGACGGATCCGTTCTGAACGGATGCAAGCGTTTGCATTATAGGTGCGGATCCGTCTGTTCAGATACTAGACGGATCCGCACCGAACGCAAGTGTGAAAGTAGCCTTAAACAGCAAATACCTTACTGATGCACTCCAGTACTCAGCCATTCAGATTCTGCACCTTCTAGATTTTTGTTTCTCTCTCTAACACACAACTGATTGAACTAGGGGCTGACTTTAGTCCATCACCTAGCTTCCTACAGGGGCAAAGTCAGCATTGTTAACCCTGACTGATCCATATAAAGTTATACTGGGTATACAATACATCAAATAACATGAAACAACATTACATGATAAAATAACTTTGCAAGTACCCTACTCTGGGGTACTGTATTACAATTGCACTTGCTTGGCATCTCCTCTCACAATCAGAGATGACACTTCAGCTTCACCCCCCCCCCCCCCCAACTGATAAAGTACTGCAAACCCAAACCAAATTATACAAAACTAGATATGTAATGCATCAAAGTGAATGCTAAGCAATGACAAAGAATACATTCTGTTTTAGGTTAAGGCTAGGTCTACACGACGACATTTGTCGCGCGACAGATAGGGCGCAACAGTTGTCGCGCAACATTTTGTTGCACCAATGTCGCGCGACAATTTTTATAATGGCAGTCTATGGTGTCGCACTGCAACATGCGACATGTTGAGACTGCGACGCGACAGTCGCAGAAAAATCCATCTTGAATGGATTTTCTGCGACTGTTGCATCGCAGTCGCAGCATGTCGCATGTTGCAATGCGACACCATAGACTGCCATTATAAAAATTGTTGCGCGACATTGGTGCAACAAAATGTCGCGCGACAAATGTCGTTGTGTAGACCTAGCCTAATGCTACATGAACCAGAAGAATTAACTAGAATTTTTATTTTAAACTATAAACATAAAGGGGGTCATTTATCAATGTGGCGTAAAATAGAACTGGCTGAGTTCGCCATAGCAACCAGATTCCACCTTTTATTTTTTATAGCTCCTTTGGAAATTTAAAGGTGGAATCTGATTGGTTGCTATGGGCAACTAAGCCAGTTTTACTTTACACCCGTTTGATAAATCTCCTCTAATAGTCTAAAAAAAAAGTGTGTATATCAAATAGTTTTAAAAAATCATGTCAAAAGCCCAAATAAAAATGTTTTGTGATTGGAGCTGTAGCGCGCATGTGTGACCACTGCTCCATTCACTCTTTGCTACTACCATGCTCGGTTATTTCCAGCAGAGCCATAAATGTGAATGGAACATAGTAAGCATGTGTGATCAATGGTCAGTTCACTGTCTGTGGGACTGCTGACTACAGCATTTGGCTATTTCCTACAGTCCCATAGATATGAATGGGACCTCCATTCTTGTGATCATTGGGTTTCCTAGCAGTTGGTCCCCTAGAGATCATACTTTTTTTCACCTATACTGTAGATAGGTGATACATATTTAAAGGGGTATTCTGATTATAGTAAGTTATCCCCTATCCATGGGATAGGAGATAATTATTAGATCATTTAACTTCGTAACTCCCATAGAAATGAATGAAGCAGCTGCATGCCGGACTGGCCACTTCATTAACTTCAGGGGGCCTCACAGGGTAAGGGTTTACAGTACTAGTCATTGTTGGAGGTCCCAGAGGTAGAAATCCCACTGATCCAATAGTTAACCGCTATCCTGTGGATAGAGGATAACTACACATAATTAGAATAGCCCTTTAATGTCCAAAATACTTTGGAGACCTGAATATTTTGGAGACCTGAATCGGTTAATAATGTCTGCAATCTGCGAATAGTTTGAGACAGGGTCTGCGAAAGCTACTAATCCATTTCATGTTAACTCCAATTTTCAAGTCCAGTTAATCAGACTTAATGTGATTATTTGCCCTAGACATCTCTAGGTGAATTCATCCAATCGGAGGTTCAGATCTACTGTAATTTGTGAATAGTCACCAAACATGCCTTGACAGCTTGTAAACCGTAGCAACTAATCATCCCCTTCTTTCCATTAGACTGCTAAACTCTTTTGTACCAGCTTTGTTACAGCTGGTTGCTGATTGGTCCCTATAATCTTCAAATAATTATAGATGAGTTAATTCGATTTTTTCCCAAGCACAAATGTCAAGAAATGTTACCATGGGAGTCGACCTGCTACGGAAGGAAAGATTTTCTACCAATTCAAGGAAGATCTAACATTCTTCACTATGAAGGCAATGATTTCTAAAGCTTTACATATGCACAATGTGAATGATTTTTTATATGATAAAGGGCTTCCACCTTTTTTCACATTTTATTACGTTGCTGTGTTGTGATAAAATAAAATAAAATTCAAGTTTCTCCCCATCAATCTGCACTCAGTATCTCATAATGAAAGTGAGAATAGAATGTTAGAAAATATTCAAATTTATTAAAAAGGAAAAACTAAACTTTCACATGGACATAGGTCAGACACTTTTCTATGACACTTGAAAGTGTTAGTTCTGGAGACCTCCCATTTCTCTTGATCATCTTTGAGATGTTTCAACACCTTCATTGGTGTGGTAAATGCAGTTTGGCCATGATGTGGAGGACACACCACTGTCTATATAAGGTTTCACAGCTGACAATACATATCCGAGCAAGTACCAAGCCATAAGGAGAAAATAACTGTTAGTAGAGCTCAGAGACAGGATTGTGTGGAGGCACAGATCTGCATGAGGGTACAGAAAATAATTCTGCTGCACTCAAAGTTCCCAAGAAAGAACAACTAGGACTGTTCCTACAGCTGGCTGCCCCACCAAAGGAAGTAGGAGGGAGAAGGACCTTGGTAAGAGAGCTAACCAAGAACCCAATGGCTGTGCTCCAAAGATCCTGTGTGCAGATGGGAGAAACTTCAAGAAGGACATCCATTACTGTAGCACTCAACCAATCTGGGCTTTATGGCAGAGTGCTGAGAAAGAAGCCTGTTCATTTATTTACAATTAGTCAGTTGACTATTAGACACCTTTATTTAGCTTTTGCCTCTTTTTAGTTAAAACATAGCTTTTATTTATTTGTTCTAAAAGAATTGCAACGTTGTTAGTGAGACTTGTTTAAAAAACAGCCGGTGGCACAATATAGTTAATTTTATATATTTCATCTAGTAGAGAAGCCTTCCCCTGTTACATATATCCCCACAGGGCAATATGGACGTACAGCATTAAGTATATGCCGGTTGGTGCGCGCTCCAGCTGGTCCTATTTTATCTGCACTGTCACTATATAGTATCTACTGTTTTACACTTCATAATAAACTGCATTCCTCACTGTATCTAAAATACATGCACAATCATTCTGTCTCCCTTTAATCGCCGGCAAACCGGTGTCCTCAGGGGATCAGGCAGGTATGATTATGGGGGCGGGGACCACCTTTTATTACCTATGTAGGTGATGTCAGCACGGGGTAAGGCCTATAGAGTCAAGCGTTACTTACTGTGGCTGTCAGGAGAGAAGTTTGGCTTTTTCTGATTTGCCTACAGTACCTCCCTTTGCTTCTCCGCCCGCTCCTATGATGTGCATGTATCTTCACGGAGTCCCTCGGTCCATTCCGACGCTTGCGCATGCGCGCGAACTTAGAAAAGTCCTCTACTGGGAGCTAACTAGTAAGCATGACAGCGGACTTTGTCTTTGACAACTTTTGCTATTTCTTGCTATGTCACTCAGGCCTCAACATTTCCCCCCTCTACATTTGTATCTTACCTTCTATTCTTTATAAAGTTTATTTCCTACTTATTAATGACAAAATATTTGTTTCTTATATGTGGAAATATTATAAGTTATTAGTAGCTATTTATTCTATATATTATTATATCATATTGTTATTTGGCTACAGATAATTTTAGCTATAGGGGAGAAAAGGGGGGAAGATCGGGAAGAGGGGAAGAGAGAAGAAAAGGGGTGGAAGGGGGGAGAAGCCTCTCTTCTCTAAGAGACACATGAAAGTCCACCTGGAGTATGCACAAAAAGCACTCAAAGGACTCTCAGACTATGTGAAACAAGATTCTTTGGTCTGATGAAATCAAGATTGAACTTCTTGGCATCAATTCTAAGTGTCATTTCTGGAGAAAATCAAGCACTGCTAATTATTGCCCAATACCAACCTGCAGTAAAGTATGGTGATGGCAGCATCATGCTGTGGAAGTGTTTTTTTTTGTGACTAGGAAAGGGAGACTGGTCAGGGTTGAGGGAAAACTGGATGGAGCAAAGAACAGAGATATTCTAAGTTCAAACCTGATCTACACTGCTCTAGACCTCAGACTGGGCCAAAGGTTCACCTTCCAAAAAGTCCATAGCTGTAAGCTGATATCCAAGACAACACAGGGGTGGCTAAAGGACAACTCTGTAAATGTACTTGAGTGGCTCAGCCAGAGTGCTGAACTAAACCCAATAAACGATCTTTAGAGAGACCCTAAAATGGCTGTCTGTCCACCAACACTCCCCATCCAACCAGTACTTAAGGGGATCTGGAGAGAAGAATGTCAGAAAATCCCCAAATCAAGGTGTGTAAACCTTGTGGCATAATAGCCAAGAAAATGAGTGGCTGTAATAGTTTTCACTTTCTCATTCTGGGGTATTAAGTGCAGAATAATGGGGAAAAACTACTTTTTTTAATTATTATTATTTTAACATAAGGCCAGAACATAACAAGATGTGAAAAAAGTGAAAAGATCAGGTACTGTCTAAGGCTATGTCCTAAGAAAAATTTGCCTCTGAAACTATGGCATAAATATACATGCACATATGAACTATGATATGTATTTTTAACTGATAGTTGGAAGATGTTTTCAAGCAATTTTGATATATTATGGTGTGTTACATAGGAGTTTTATGTCAAAATATGTTGCTTTTTTGCCGTGTGAACATGGTCTGACACCAATATAGACAGAATGCCCTGATATTTGCATTTTTTTCACAACTCAAGTATATTTTCTACTTCCTTGTTTGCTATAATTTCAGAAAGTGTTGAGATCATATCCCTGTGCAGCTCCTCATTAACCAGAATGGATGAAGGTTTAACCTGGAATTAGCCCTTTCTCTTCAAGGTCTGCATCGCGGCCACAGACCTGCTTATATGGCACATATGCCCTTGTCCTCAGATGATTCAAATATTTTTTATTATTTACAAAAATCCACCTCAAAAAATTAAAAAGGGTAAACTTTGTGGTCAAACTGGTGAGAACTAATGATTTTGGATATGCCACCAATGTCAGATAGGTGTGGGTCCTACCTCTGGCACCCACACCTATCTCTACAACGGGGCCCCCAAATTGAACGCGGGTGCACCCCCCAAGACTGTCCACCCTCCATTTACTTCTATGAGAGTTTCGAAAATAGCCGAGCGAGCATTCTATCTATCTCCTAACAATAAGCTGCCAATGTCTCAGAGGAAACAACCCCATTAATAATGAAAAGGGTTTTCTGGGTTATAGATTATTATATTTTTTTTTATCTGTTTATTAATTTTCCATATACCACAATACAACATAAACATGTGGACTAGCTTTTCGCTGTCCTTATCAAAAAGAGTATACACAGATTTACAGAAGACATTCCCCCCCCCCTCCCACTGAACTCCCTCCCCACTCCCCTTACCCCAAGTCCAAATGCCAATCATTCCATTCCACCATCAACCTACATGATCACCATCCTTATTTCTCTAACAAAGCCCCTAACGTTTCCCCTATATCGGCCTTTAGATACCATTCTGTGTCCCTAAACGGTGTCACAATAAGATTAATGGCTTCCCTATTGTGAGAAGCTATTAAAAGCTTCCTCTACTTTTGGAAAAAGGCGGCCGTTTTGGTGACTTTATGCTGCATTACAGGTGTTCTGTCATGATGAATATAGAGTGCCAACTGGTTGGTCACCTCCTGGGTTATAGATCTTGATGACCTATCCTTAAGATACCGTACCTGGCACCACTGACAGTCAAATGTTTGCAGTATCTCCCTGTTCCGGAGCTAACACAAAAAATTGACCCAGAAGCACAGCTCCATCCACCGTGTAGCGGTTGTATTAGGTTACTGAAGCTCAGCACCCATTCCAATTCACTGTAACTGTGCAGAAAAGCTAATGACAGCTGGCCAGGATTATTACCACAGAAAAGAAAGGGAAAGTGAGGCTGGTATCACTGACAGCTGTGTGATAAACAACACCACCGTAAACAAACGTGTGGGGTGAGGTAGGGAGCCTAAAGGTAGGTACACATTGAGTTTTTTGGATAAGGTTTTCAGGCAGATTTTCCTGCAGGTTTTTCAGCTGAAGTGAAAAGTGGATCCTTTTGAATCCACTTCTGCCTTTAGCTGATAAATCTGCAGGAAAATCTACCTCAAGACCTCCTCCAAAAAACTCTGTTTGAACTTACCCTTAGTGAAGAGACGAATGGAGGAAGAGAGTAAGAGGAAAAGGAAGGCAAAGTAGAAAAAATCTCCACCTTCCCAGCTGTTTTTTTTTTCTGTTCCATCTTCTAAAAGTAACAGCAAGAAATAGATTCCGTCATTTTCATCATAAATCTTTAAAAGGATTGTGCCGTGAAAAACATTCTACTTTTTTTAAAACCAGCACCTGGATCTGAATGTTTTTGTAATTGTAGTATAGGTACTGATTTATTCACTAAAATGTATCTGTATAGCACCACCTGCTGTTTGTTCTTTTCTTTATTTCTTTTCCACCTCACAGAGGTTGCCACATGTTCTTAGATTAAGGCCTCTTTCACACAGGCGTCATGGATTTGGGCCGCATAAGATGCGGGTGCGTCGCTGGAAAATGCGTGATTTTTCCTTCCGCGCGAGTGCAAAACATTTTAATGCGTTTTGCACGCGCGTGAGAAAAATTGGCATGTTTGGTACCCAAACCCGAACTTCTGTTTGGGTTAGGTGTTGTATAGATTTTATTTTCCTTTATAACATGGTTATAAGGGAAAATAATAGCATTCTTAATACAGAATGTTTAGTAAAATAGGGCTGAAGGGCTTAAAAAAATTAAAATTAAAATTTAACTCACCTTAATCCACTTGTTCGCGTAGCCTGGCTTTTCTTCTTTCTTCTTCTTTGAGGAAAAGGACCTGTGGTGACGTCACTGCGCTCATCACATGGTCCGTCACATGATAAATCACCATGGTGATGGATCATGTGATGAACCATGTGACTAGCAAAGTGACGTCACCACAGATCCTTTTCCTCCTGGACAGCAAAGAAGAAGACAGAAGAGAAGCCGGGCTGCGCGAACAAGTGGATGAGGTGAGTTAAATTATTTATTTCTTTTTAGCCCCTCCAGCCCTATTTTACTAAGCATTCTGTATTAACCATGTTATAAGGGAAAATAATTACCTCTACACAACACCGAACCCAAACCTAAACTTCAGTGAAGAAGTTCGGGTCTGGGTACCATATTCAGTTTTTTATCACTCGTGTGCAAAACGCATTGCACCTGCGCGATAAAAACTGAACAACGGAATGCAATCGCAGTCAAAAACTGACTGCAATTGGGTACCTACTCGTGCGGGTTTGCCGCAATGCACCGGGACGCATCCGGACCTAATCCGGACACGCTCGTCTGCAAGGGGCCTATGATGCCTGATTTTTCCTTTTTACATCAATCATGGCATAACCCCGTTAACAGACCACAAATTCCACATTTTATTTAGCTATACCAGTACTTTGCCTACTTCTATATCACTGCATAACTAGGCACGTCTGACTTTCAGGCTTATGAGAAATTTTTCTGTCAACCCTTTTTGAGCTGATGATATATTTTCTATAGTCACTTTTGGGGTGAAAAAGAGGAAAGGGCCAATATTACTAAGAAACTGCTAAACCAAATTATTAAACTATGCAGACAGCCATACATGTACTTTATGTTACATGCAGTAAAGCCTGAAATTATGTGTATAAACCTGCAATTTATGCAGTTGGTGGGCTTTTTCTGATGTGACACAAGAGTTGTGAATCAGGTGTTCACTTTTCCCTAAAATTAGTGAATTGAAAGTGGGGATAGGTCATCATTATCAGATTGGCAGGTTTACGTGTCCTAGCATCCCCCACCAATCAGCTGTTTCAGGGAACCGTCGGAACTCTGGTGAGCGCAGCCAGCTCCCAACATTTCTCCAAGCACAGCGCCATACATAGTATAGTGGCTGTGCTGGGTATTGCAGCTCACTTCTATGGGGCTGAACTGCAACTAGGCCATGTGACCGATGTACGGTGATATCACATGGCCTAGGACAGGCATGTCCAAACTGAGGCCCTCCAGCTGTTGCAAAACTAAAACTCCCAGCATGCCCGAATAGCTGTAAGCTATCCAGGCATGCTGGGAGTTGTAGCTTTGCAACAGCTGGAGGGCCGCACTTTGGACATGCCTGGCCTAGGAAGAGGATGTGGCGCTCGCAAATCTGATCCTAAGGATACGGTAGGTCATCAATATCAATTAACGGATAACCCCATTGAAGGTGGAAATGTTCTTTACATCATTTTCACACAGGGGTTTAAATCTGCCCAATAAAATCTATGTTTTATAGTCAATCACTCAAGCTATCATGGTGATCTAACTATATAGTAGACCAACCTAACACAAATTTAGGCTTGTCATTTAGGAGGATAATCTCTTTATGCAGTCAAATATTGAATAGAATCAAGATTACAATTCATGGGAATTTATAAAAAAATGAAATCGAATGTAGCTGTCTTATGGAGGTTTTCCAGGATCGGCTAAACACATCATGAGTGTGGGGCAGGTCAAAAGTGTTTAGGATTATCCCTGTGGAATAGTCACAGATGTCAGATTACATTTCTGCAACTCTTTTGATGAGACTCTTGCCATTAAATGGACGTGAGCGGCTCATAGTACATAACCCTGATTATATAGAAAGATCTTCCCAAGGCGAGCATTACATTGAGATGCTGAAGCGCTGCTGTTTCTCTAGTGCATTATAAAATGAAAAATGTGTACAGTGGATGGGTCTGCTTGTTTAATGTTCTATACATCAATTAATTAGCTATTAAGCGCTACTGGAGTCAATGCTTATAGGATTTTATGTGTATCTCTTTCAGAGGCCTATGTAATTCTATTCAGCTATGTCTCATTCATAAAGAGTAGATATACATTTGCCGAAGTCTATGCGGTTGACTCGGGGGAACCAGTTTATAGATTAGATGACGGCTAACATCCGGATAGCAAGAAGAAAAATAAACTACAGACTAGTGTACCTTTTATAAAGAAAATTGAAGTAGCTGTGGATGTAAGGGTCTGTTTGCATGGCGGATTTTCATGGATTCTGCTGCGGTTCTTCCCTTTGGATAATGACAACCCCTTTTCAGCTTAGCTCCATTAACCACCTCCGGACCGCCTAACGCAGATGTGCGGTCCGGAGGTGGCAGCTCTGCGCAGAGTCACGCATATACGCGTCATCTCGCGAGACGCGAGATGACGCGAATATGCGCCCGCGCATGCGCAGTTCGCGCCGGCATTTCGTTCAGGACTATTTCGTCAGCAACCTGCCAGCCGTGATCATTGGCTGGCAGGTTGCTGATTTTTAAAAAATCCAATCAGAGAGCCGAATAACAGATCATATTTGTAAATATGATCTGTTATATGGCTGCCTGCTCCTCTGCTGGTTCTTTTCGTCGGTTGGATCCAGCAGAGGATCAGGCTTCACAGTGAGTACACCAACACTACACACTTAGCCCCAGATCACCCCCCTGAACCCCAATTAACCCTTTGATCACCCCTTTGATCGCCCCTGTCAATCACAAGTGAAAAGAAAAAAGTGATCAGTGCAAACTGTCACTTTTTTTTTCCACTGTTATTGACCGTTAGGTTTTAGGTATAGTTTAGGCCCCTTGGTTAGGTAGTTTAGGGATCGGTTAGCGCCCAGCCCACCGCACCGCAGTCCGTTATTCGCTGATTAGCGTATCGCTAATCAGCATTTGTACTTTTATAGTATCTGGAAGTGATCAAAACTGATCACGGTCAGATCTATAATTGTACTAGTGTCACTTTAGTTCTCCCTCCACCCAAAACGCAGTGTTTGCCCGATCAGGCCTGATCGCTCGCCCACACGTGCGTTCGCCCACACCCGCCCCACCGCAGTGACAAAAAAAAAATATTTTTGGATCGCTGCACATTCAATTTACACGCACTGCGGCGATAAAAAAAATTAGTTTTGATATTTTTTATCAACCGCAGGGGCCTCCGGTACTTCGCTAGCCTCCCCTTTGTAAGACAGGCTTGCTTTTTTTTCTTGGGTAGTCTCAAGGAATACCCCTAAATTTAGTTGCCCACATGTCTAACAGGGGGTATTCCTCTGAAGAGGCCTACAGGCTTCTGACCCAGTCGGATGAGGAGTGGGAACCCTCATCTGATGAATCCAGCGGGTCAGAATACGAACCTGTAGAAAGCAGTGGCTCTCTGACCCAAAGTTCGGACGAGGAGGCTGAGGTCCCTGATACCACCAGGCGTACCCGGCCCCGTGTCGCTAGACCACAGGTTGCCCAGGATCCGCTTCAAGAGCAGCAGAGTGGGGCTGGTGCTGTCGGATTACGTGGTGAGGCATACACCAGCAGCCCAGCCCTCCCTGGACCTAGTACCAGCACTGCCGTACAACCTGGTGAAGTAGCGAGCACCAGAAGGGCAGTTGAAGCTGGTACGGTGGCACGTGCAGTAGTGACCCCGTCGCAGCCACCGCAAAGACGTGCCCGTAGAGCCCCTAGAATCCCAGAGGTGCTGGCAAACCCTGATTGGCAGTCCCCAACTTCAGCCGCACCTGTAGTTTTCCCTTTCACCGCCCAGTCTGGAGTTCGGGTTGAGACAGCTCAGATCGGTTCGGCCCTGGGATTTTTTGAGCTGTTCTTGACTGCGGAGCTTTTAGACTTAGTTGTGGCAGAAACAAATCGGTATGCCACACAATTTATAACCGCTAACCCGGGAAGCTATTATGCCCAGCCTTTCCGGTGGAAACCAGTCCAAGTTTCCGAAATTAAAACTTTTCTGGGCCTCCTCCTCAACATGGGCCTGACAAAAAAGCATGAATTGCGGTCATATTGGTCCACGAACCCGATTCATCACATGCCCATGTTCTCTGCTGCTATGTCCAGGACACGATTTGAGGTCATCTTGCGTTTCCTGCACTTTAGTGACAACACCGCCTCCCGTCCCAGGGGCCACCCTGCTTTTGACCGGCTCCACAAAATTCGGCCCCTCATAGACCATTTCAACCTGAAATTTGCAGATATTTATACCCCAGAGCAAAACATCTGCATAGACGAGTCCCTAATACATTTTACCGGGCGCCTTGGCTTCAAACAATACATCCCAAGCAAGCGCGCCCGGTATGGGGTCAAATTGTATAAGCTCTGTGAAAGGGCCACAGGCTATACCCACAAATTTCGTGTCTATGAGGGAAAAGATCAGACCCTGGAGCCGGTCGGTTGCCCTGACTACCTGGGGAGCAGTGGGAAGACAGTTTGGGACTTGGTGTCACCCTTATTCGGCAAGGGGTACCATCTTTATGTGGACAATTTTTACACAAGATGACCAGATGTTGTCTCCGTATTTAGTTTCCCGCAGAACCAGACGCTGGTATAAGAAGGTGTCTGTATATTTAATTCAATTGGCTCTGTACAATAGTTTTGTTCTCTACAGTAAGGCTGGGAGAACTGGATCCTTTCTCAAATTTCAGGAAGAGATCATCGAGAACCTCCTGTACCCAGGAGGTTCCGTGGCCCCATCCACCAGTGTAGTTAGCCGTCTACACGAGCGACATTTCCCCAATGTCGTTCCTGGTACCTCAACCCAACCGTCACCCCGAAAAAGATGTCGTGTCTGTAGCTGGAGTGGAATAAGGCGTGACACCCGCTATTTCTGTCCTGACTGTCCTGACCACCCTGCCCTATGCTTTGGAGAGTGTTTCCGGAAGTACCACTCACAGGTACACTATTAGCATAGGGATCATCTCACCAGGATAGGCACACAGGGCTATTAGGGCCCATTCACTCACTGCTGCTGCAAACGTCTCCTTTCACATGGGACAAAGTGCATAACGCACTTCGCCACATCTTTGGGCGATTTGCGCTTTGCACATTGACCCATGGGGAAGGAGAGGTTTGTTCTATAAAGGTAAAAAAACAAAAAAAAAAACACACCAGTAAGCAAACACGTTAATGTTCAGTTCAAAAAGTTAAAGTTACATGTTCTGTTGCAAAGTTAATAAAATTATTGCGTTGCGGCCTGGTTTTTTCTTTTTTTTTTTTTTTTTCTTTTTACCTTCCATGTGGACCAACCGATCGACCAGCTGCAGCACCGATGTGCATTCTGACAGAAGCATTGCGCTGCTGTCAGATTACACCACAGTCGGTGTATGCGGCGCTGCAAGACGGGATTTTCTCCTCTGCAGTAACAGATATGTTTGCCGAGGCATACGAGCTGAGGAGGAGGCGGCGTTCCTATGCTTTGGCAAACACTTTGTATATATATAAAAAAAAAAAAAAAAAAAAAAAAATCCCGGCAATGATTTATTCATCCACATCGATTGATGCGAATGGAGAAATCTGGTTTGCCAGGGCATACGAGCTAAGTGGGTATGGATGTAGGGCGGAGCTCCTATGTCCTGGCAGATGCCTTTCCCCTCCATTTTTTTTTTTTGGCAGAGATTTTTTCATCCACATTGATCAATGCGAATGAAGAAATCTGTGCCTTTCATTTTTTTCTTTCAGCCCAGAGGCTGAACGGAAAAAAAAATCTCATTACCTGTATGCTCAATATAAGGAGAATAGCAGAAACTCCTAATGCTGGCCATACATGTAATGATTGCGGAGACCCTCAAATGCCAGGGCAGTACAAACACCCCACAACTGACCCCATTTTGGAAAGAAGACACCCCAAGGTATTTGCTGAGGGACATATTGAGTCCATGAAAGATTGAAATTTTTGTCCTAAGTTAGCGGAAAGTGAGACTTTGTGAGAAAAACCCCCCAAAAAATCAATTTCCGCTAACTTTTGCGAAAAAAAAAAAAAATTCTATGAACTTGCCAGGCCCCTCATTGGATACCTTGGGGTGTCTTCTTTCCAAAGTGGGGTCACATGTGGGGTATTTATACTGCCCTGGCTTTTTAGGGGCCCTAAAGCGTGAGAAGAAGTCTGGGATCCAAATGTCTAAAAATGCCCTCCTAAAAGGAATTTGGGCACCTTTGCGCATCTAGGCTGCAAAAAAGTGTGACACATCTGGTATCGCCGTACTCAGGAGAAGTTGGGGAATGTGTTTTGGGGTGTCATTTTACATATACCCATGCTGGGTGAGATAAATATCTTGGTCAAATGCCAACTTTGTATAAAAAAATGGGAAAAGAATGGCCTGCGAAACCCGAAAGGTGCACTTTGGAATATGTGCCCCTTTGCCCACCCTGGCAGCAAAAAAGTGTGACACATCTGGTATCGCCGTACTCAGGAGAAGTTGGGGAATGTGTTTTGGGGTGTCATTTTACATATACCCATGCTGGGTGAGAAAAATATCTTGGTCAAATGCCAACTTTGTATAAAAAAATGGGAAAAGTTGTCTTTTGCCAAGATATTTTTCTCACCCAGCATGGGTATATGTAAAATGACACCCCAAAACACATTCCCCAACTTCTCCTGAGTACGGCGATACCAGATGTGTGACACTTTTTTGATGCCAAGGTGGGCAAAGGGACCCATATTCCAAAGTGCACCTTTCGGATTTCACCGGTCATTTTTTACAGATTTTGATTGCAAAGTACTTCTCACACATATGGGCCCCTAAATTGCCAGGGCAGTATAACTACGCCACAAGTGACCCCATTTTGGAAAGAAGACACCCCAAGGTATTCTGTGAGGGGCATGGCGAGTTCCTAGAATTTTTTATTTTTTGTCGCAAGTTAGTGGAATATGAGACTTTGTAAGGAAAAAAGAGAAAAAAAAAAATCATCATTTTCCGCTAACTTGTGAAAAAAATTCTAGGAACTCGCAGTGCCCCTCACGGAATACCTTGGGGTGTCTTCTTTCCAAAATGGGGTCACTTGTGGCGTAGTTATACTGCCCTGGCAGTCTTAGGGTGTCTACTTTCCGAAATGGGGTCATTTGTGGGGGTTTTCTACTGTTTGGGCATTGTAGAACCTCAGGAAACATGACAGGTGCTCAGAAAATCAGAGCTGTTTCAAAAAGCGGAAATTCACATTTTTGTACCATAGTTTGTAAACGCTATAACTTTTACCCAAACCATTTTTTTTTTTTGCCCAAACATTTTTTTTTTTATCAAAGACATGTAGAACAATAAATTTGGTGAAAAATTTATATATGGATGTCGTTTTTTTTGCAAAATTTTACAGCTGAAAGTGAAAAATGTCATTTTTTTGCAAAAAAATCGTTACATTTTGATTAATAACAAAAAAAGTAAAAATGTCAGCAGCAATAAAATACCACCAAATGAAAGCTCCATTAGTGAGAAGAAAAGGAGGTAAAATTCATTTGGGTGGTAAGTTGCATGACCGAGCGATAAACGATGAAAGTAGTGTAGTGCCGAAGTGTAAAAAGTGGCCTGGTCATGAAGGGGGTTTCAGCTAGCGGGGCTGAAGTGGTTAAATAGAGCTAAATTGGACACCAGCCGTGGCTTCAAGTGGCAGCTATCTGCAAACTGTACCAAGAAGGGACATGTTCTTTATTTGTGCGGTCACGGCATTAAACTGCCAGCCCCGGAACTTCAGCACTGTTTCTAATCTGTGTCCACGCCGACACGTAGACACACATGTAGGTGCCACTGCACAGCCGAGGTTTACTGTCAGTGAGGTCAATAACCATGTCTGCCCAGATTTAAGAGTAAACATCTGTCTTTCCGTTAAAACTTTGCCAACCTGCAGAAAAACTAAATATTGGTATATCGGCACAGTTTGTTGCCTGTGCCCTGACTACTACACATGCTTCTTCTTTAACAGTAAAAGGGATTTCTGCCCCTTTGGCTAGGTCATCAATATCAAATCAGTTAGGGTTCTCATCATTCCTTCAGTTTATGTTACAATAAAAAAAAAAAAGTATACATGGGGGGAAGAAACAGAACTGGATTGCACATCCACAATGCTATGCTTTGATCTAACTCGCTTATCAGCGCTATATTAAAGTGTACAGCCCCCCATACTGCATGCTGTACAAGAGGTATTAGTGTACACTTTGATCAAAAGGCATAAGCCCACTCACCACGCCAAGGCCGCCTCTTTTGAGTGGGACCTCCTCTGACAAAAGGGCGCAGCGCAGTGCGGTGACAAAGCGGTAATGCCCTGGTAGGCGGTGGGACCCAGGAGTCAAAACAGCATCCCAAAGTGTACACTAATGCCTCTTGTACAGCATGCAGTATAGGGGGCCGTACACTTTAATATTGCGCTGATAAGCGAGTTAGATCAAAGCATAGCATTGTGGATGTGCAATCCAGGTCTGTTTCTCCCCCCCATGTATATAAAAAAAGTATGTTTAATGGAGTCGGCTATTGCTGTAGCTAACATCTGGCACCATAACTGCACCAAGTTCCACTTTGTGTTTATTTTGTTCTTTGGTTGAAAAAGTAACCTTAAATTGAACGGGGTTGCTCCATGTAAAGTATTCCTGTGCAATGAATATTTCAAAATATTTTTGCAATATACATACAAACTACAAACACAGGGGGGAGATTTATCAAACTGGTATAAAGTAGAACTGGATTAGTTGCCCATAGAAACCAATCAGATTCCACCTTTAATTTTCCAAAGGAGTTTTCAAAAATGAAAGGTGGAATTTGGTTGCTATGGGTAACTAAGCCAGTTCTACTTTACACCAGTTTGATAAATGACCCCAACAGTGTGTCGAGCTTTCCACACACTATATAGTTCCTGCCAATGCCAGATGGCTAAAAGAGCTGATTGTTGGGGATGCTGGGTGTCAGGATTGTTCATGGTCATGGACAGGTAAAGGAAGAATATCATTGGGACAGCAGTGGTTACATAGTTGTTAAGGTTGGAAAAAGACACGGCCGTATGTATTTTGCAGTCCACTAAAATACGGATGATGTCTGTGTGCATTACGTATTTAGCGGAATGGAACAGTTGGCCCCTAATAGAACAGTCCTATCCTTGTCCGTAATGAGGACAATAATAGGACATCTTCTATTTTTTGGGGGAATGGAAATACGGACATATGGAAACAGAATGCACACAGAGTAACTTCCGGAATGGACACGGAAAGAAAATACGTTTTTGTGCATGAGGCCCAAAGATATAAAGAATGCTTGTCTCCTTTTATGACTGAATATTTTTTTTTTTCTCCAGGTGTAGGGAGTAGCCCCTTGATTTTTGAGGGGGGTTAACACAGAATAGTTTCTCTCAAATTTTTTTTATGGTCCTTTTATATATTTGTACAGGTGCACGTACAGGTCCCCCCTTAGACATCTTTTTTCAAGGCTAAACAAAATTTGTATTTAATCTTTGCTCATAGCTAAGATCTTCCAGGCCCTTTATTAGTTTAGTTGCTCTCCTCTGCACTTTTTCTAACTCCAGGGTTTCCTTTTTATGGACTGGTGCCCAGAACTGAACACCACGTATTCCTGGTCAGGGCGTACCAATGCTTTCTATACCATACCCTTTTTTAATACAAGACAAAATTCTGTTGGCCTTGAAGGCAGCTGACTGCCATTGCATGCTGTTATTTAGTCTATGATCTACTAATGCACCTAGATCCTTCTCAGCAAGTGACTCTCCGAGTTTTACTCCCCCGAGGACATATGCTGCATGCAGACTATTAGCCCCCAGGTGCACAACTTTACATTTATCTATATTGAACCTCATTTGTCAAGTGGAGGCCCAAACAGTAAATTTGGCCCAGTCATCATGTAACTTATTAACATCTTCCATAGGCTGTACCATATTACAAATGTTGGTGTCATCTGTAAAAATAGAAACAGCACTATTAATCCCATCCTTGATATCATTAATTAATAAGTTAAATAATAGCGGACCCAGCACAGAACCTTGGGGTACACCACTTATAACCCTGGACCATTCAGAGTAGGAATCATTGACCACAACTCTTTGGATACAAGCATGAAACCAATTTTCAATCCAAATCCAAATGATATTTTCCAAGCCAATAGATCTTAATTTACTCATTAGTCGTCCATGCGTGAGATTATCAAGCGCCTTTGCAAAGTCTAAAAATACTATATCCACAGCCTTCCCTCTGTCCAGGCTTCTACTCACCTCCTCATAAAAACAAATCAGGTTAGTGTGACAGCTTCTGTTCTTAGTAAAACCATGTTGGCTGTCACTTATTATATTATTGACAGTTACATAATCCTGTATGTAGTTCCATAGAAGGCCCTTAAACACTTTTACCACTATGGATGTTAAGCTTACTGGTCCTGGTGAAGACGTAGCACCATTTTAGAAAATCGGCACCACATTCGCCTGGCACCCGTCATTTGGTACAATGCCTCTCATTGGTTCAATTATAATCATACAAAACTGCCTTGTGAACCCAAGGAAAATCTTCGACACAGATCTACTGACTACTGAACTAACATGATATTTGGTTGTGGAGTTGTTAGAATTTATAGTCTATACTACCTAAACTAAGCTTCAGAATTCAGCTTGCATTCAACAATACAGATTTGTTATAGTAATTCATATATTATCATAAACTGCATGAATTTACAACTCCGCAAATACGGATGTAGTAGAGTTAACACTCATGTTTTATGAGACGTGTTATCTAAACTAAATGCGTTAAGCAAACACCTTCAATTGCTTTTCAATGGCTTTTGTTTCAAGATAACACGATGAGTTAAGAAATTTGAGTTGAGTTTGAGTGTTAACCCTGCTACTTGTATGTCTCAGTTTGCATAATAATTTGCATCAACTCTCTAGACATGTTGGACACACTTTCCTTACTCCACCTCATGGCTGGCATACACACGCACCAATATTTTGCTTAGCAAATAGCACGTCTGCAATAAATTTGCTATATTTTATAATTCTATGTCTTATCACTGTGGATGTAGGCCAATGTTCTACATTATTTAGTGCAATATGCTTCATAAATCTTGCTTATTTGGTTTCCATGAGGCTCAGACTGGCCCAAAGGGTAACTGGTGAATCCTATGGTGGGCCCCTGAGTAAGGTGAGCCCTAGTGAACAAGTGGCACAGAACACTGATTTCACTACATATAGTTAAGCAGCACCCAGCATCTCACAGGTTAATTTTTAAAGAAAGTACCCAGTTTATTATTATAGACGCATCGGGTGGTTGAGATAACTTCTAGGTATGAGGCAGGCCAGTCATTATCCTCTTTCATCAGGGACCTGCCACCTTGATGTCGCTGCAGTGATCGCCATAGGCAATCATCTTTTACGCTGGGTTCAGACCTGAGTGTTTTACAGAGCGTTCCTACGCGCTGTAAAACGCTCAACAGGCAAGAACCAATAATTCCCTATGGGAATGGTTCTCACCTGAGCGTTTTACAGCGCGTACGATCGCGCTGTAAAACGCCCGACGCCCCAAGAAGTACAGGAGCTTCTTTGGGGTGTCTTGTCGCGCGTTCCCGTACATAGACTTCAGCGGGAACGCGCGACAATGGGCGTTCGCTTGTCTCTGCATGCGCGATTGCAAACGCCCGTACAATCGCGCATACAGAGCTTTACAGAGGGCCCCAGAACAAATTTTACTAGGGGGCTCAAGATTCCCCATTCCAACACTGGTTTACACTATCATTTGCTTGCACTGTAACGTACAGCAGTATATTACAGTAATTCTAAATGCATACAACCATTATGAAATTGTACAGTTCTTGCTAAGAGCACGTCCATATGAATATGTAGCTTTTTCCCTCTCCTTAATAATCAATATAATTATCCCCTGAGTATGGACATTTAGCACAAAAACACAAAGGCAGTGGCGTGACTACAAATGACTGGACCCCCCCCCCCACCAAAAAAACCCCCCACAAAACTTCTATAACTACCCCCTCCTCCGGTGTAACCCCCACTCCGGTGGTTAGTCAAGATCGGTCCCAGAAGACGCTCTGTCCGTTTCCTACAGTGTCTCTGTACAGTATATCATGTCATTGTATAATACTGTTGAGGGGACCCTGGCAATAAAATATTTTAGTCCTCATCCTGGATGGGCCCCTTCTGAGTTCGGGCCCCAAAGCAGCCACTTCCCATTCACTTCTATGAGGAGAGTGCTTGGCGGTAGCCAGGCCCCAGAAAACCAGGGGTCCTCCAGCCACAACTCTCCCCGCTCTGTTCTCGGTGTTGGTGCAGGTCCTAGAGGTGGGACCCGCACCTATCAGACAATGGGGGCATATCGAGTCTGTGATGGCAATACCCCTTTAATGCCTGCACAAGGGAAACAGTGTTACCAATTCAGCAGCCGATCTAGCTACTTATTACAGTAATACACTGCAGCTCCAATAGGGGTTAGCAGCAAAGCATGGATCGTTAGATATTAATAATAATTTGAAAAGGGTAAGTAAGTGACTTGTGTTAATAAAAAAAGCCCTATTGGATACAATCCTGGCATATTAAATAGTTATATTCTCCCACATTCAGTGAACGTAACTGCTTATATTCAGACCAGTCACATTCAAACTATAAGGACCCTTTCACACGGGTGAGATTTCAACGCGGGTGCAATGCGCGAGGTGTACGCATTGCACCCGCACTGAATCCGTACCTATTCATTTCTATGGGGCTATGCAGATGAGCAGTGATTTTCACGCATCACTTGTGCGTTGCGTGAAAATCGCAGCATGCTCCCCTTTGTGCATTTTCCATGCAACGCAGGCCCCATAGAAGTGAATAGGGCTGCGTGAAAATCGCAAGCAGCCGCAAGCAAGTGCGGATGCGGTGCAATTTTCACGCACGGTTGCTAAGAGACGATCGGGATGGAGACCCGATCATTATTATTTTCCCTTATAACATGGTTATAAGGGAAAATAATAGCATTCTTAATACAGAATGTATAGTACAATAGGGCTGGAGGGGTTAAAAAAAAATTATAAAAAAATTTAACTCACCTTATTCCACAGCCCGGCTTCTCTTCTGTCTTCTTCATTGCTGTGCACCGGAAAAGGAAAAGGACCTGTGGTGACGTAACTACGCTCATCACATGGTCCGTCACATGATCCATCGCCATGGCAAAAGATCATGTGATGGACCATGTGATCACTGATGAGTGCAGTGACGTCATCAAAGGTTCTTTTCCTGGGGACAGCAAAGATGAAGACAAAAGAGAAGCCGGGTTGCACGAACAAGTGGATTAAGGTGAGTTAAATCATTTTTTTTAACCCCTCCAGCCCTATTGTACTATGCATTCTGTATTAAGAATGCTATTATTTTGCCTTATAACCATGTGTGGTAAGGTGAACAGAAAAGTGTATGGTAAAGTCCTGGAAGGGGTGTATATCCCACCCAGCTTCCTCAACTGGGTCAGGTAAATAAAATCCAGAAGGTTAAAATGGTCTCAGCAATGTGTAGGTTGCTGAGACAGTTTTGTTAAGTTTATGGGCTGGACTTTATTGGACTGGGAGAAGGTAGGCTTGGTAGAGGGACCACCCCAGTCCACCCTATTCCGGGACAGGTTTTCCCCTAGCCTGAGGGATCCCCAGCTGAAGCCAGCTGGGATCGTCAAGGGGAGAGTGATGCCTGGAGAAAGTCTGGGAAGCTGGCTGCCCCGCTGGCTAGAGAAGCTGAATTCTCTGTGTGAACTGTGTTCAATAGGTGAGTTAGGAACTTCACTGTATTAGCTAGAGCCCAGACGGGCAGGTGTTTATTTTGGTTTGGTTTATGTTTTTGTGATGCTGGGCCTTCACCTTACCCAGTGAATTATAACTGGGGTTGCCTGTATTGCCAGAGTGTTATAAATAAAGCAACATTTGGACTTTAACCCTGTGGTCTGCAAGAGAATCTGTCATCGCCACCCTGCCTGAGAGTGTAACCCCTTACACATGTTATAAGGGAAAATAATGCAATCTACACAACACCTAACCGAAACCCGAACTTCTGTGAAGAAATTCGGGTTTGGGCACCAAACATGCCGATCACACACATACCAAACATGCTGATCCCACACATTCACAATATCTGTGAATGATTTACTGACACTCTGCATATTATTTCTGCTGAACGTAGTGGTGGTGCCACTGGCTCATCTGAAGCCAGATGTCCAGAAGACATTTGTGCCGATCTCTTGCTGAGGATTTTCAGTTGTATTAAATGTGTTGCAGATTTATCCTTTTGTAATGTGTCCAGTTTCAAGAGGAAAGCAAACGACCATCAACCGATAATAATAAAGGATTATTTATCTGGCACCACCGCTCTGGTTCTCCCAGCAGCATCGGTGACATTACATCAACAACACATGACCAATCATTGACATCAGCCTTGCACTGAAGAGGTCAGTGATTGGCTGCAGTAGTCACGTTTTGTTGACATGACCACAACATGACAACAACACGTCACCACTGCAGCTGGGAAAATAGAACCCTGCTGGGAGAACCGGAGCAATTGTGTGAGATTTGCCCAGGTACGTAATTATCTATTCTTTATTACAGGTTGATCATCTGTTGAAACTGGACAACCCCTTCAATACATGTCTGGCATACTGCCATGGTTTTTGCTTAGACAACGCAGCAAGAATTGACATGTTCATAGTTTTTTTGCTATATGAATGAATATCTATTCTGCATGCACACAAACTATGGCGTGGATTCCCACAATTAAAGGCAGAATACACACGGTTTTCCCTTGGATTTTGATGAGAATATGAACCACAATCCAAGTGGAAAATCCTCTTGTTTCCACATACTGTGTCACCTGAATATAATAGCGCCATATAAATATAATGCACCATAAAATAATGCCCCAAAATAATCATGGTGCCTCCTCCAATAAAGATCAAAGCTCTTCTGCCCTTTCCCTTGCCATCATCCAGCTATGCGTACCAGGCCTGGTCTTTTGGCCTGGTGTAGCTTGTACAGTACTATAAGCTGGGCATCATCAATGTGCCGCTTCCATCTTGGTGCAAGGTGCAAAAGAGCAGAACAGGAAGCCTAAGGCTCACCTGCATCTGCCAGCAAGAGGGTGAATCTGGGTCCGTATCCTGCTTCTTCCTGGTTCTGGGAACCAACTGTTATTTTGACAGTGTTGTATGAGACATGGACATTTATGGCATATTGATAGGATGATGGGACCCACTTTTGGAACCTGCTCCTTTCCCAAGAACGGGGCTCCAGTCAACCATGAAATTAGAGTATACCATGCATGTGTGCCTTTCTCCATTCACTCTTATAATTGAGTGCTAGTTTCTCTATTTTTGGAAGGTCCATAATGGTGAATAGAGAGGTATACGCTACATCCTCTCCATTCACTGCCTCCAAAAATATCGAAGTGCGCTTGATGAGTAGTAAATGGAGAGTAAAACTGCTCATGCACGTGATTGTGAGTGATCTCCATTCACAGAGGGACCCAGTTCTTGAGGTAGGAGCGGGTCCCGGGGTGCAACCCATGCCTGTTGGACACTTACGGCATATCCTGCTGGGGTGATTCGAGACAAGCTTTGATTGCATACAGGACTATGACATACTCATTTACAGCATTTGTCGTACTGTATAGCACTATTTTATATGTGTCTGTGGTGACTGAGGTCCACAATGATGGAGACATCTAAAGGGAAATATCAGTAAAGATAAAGATTTAAATCCACATCATGAGCAGAAGTGTTTAATAGCTGTTTTTGTTTTTTCAGGGTACACTTCTTTATATAATGTTTTTGACACTATTATTATTATTTTAGTTTTTTGCTATTTGTTAAATTTTTTAGTCTTTTTTTAATCTATATTTACTTGTGTTATTGTGATTAATAAAGAAAACTATGTGGGAATTTATCAAACTCTGCTCTCCACAATTCTTGCTTCAAAAATTAACAAAATAGGGTTTGCAACCTTTTTGACCTACTTGTGTAGAAATGAAGGGAGTCACTCTGTTCATTTGGGGGGGGGGGGAGGTGATCCAGGGAGTAGGGTGCCTCCGTTCTTGTATTGGTGGGGTCCCAGCAGTTAGAACCCCACTGTTTAATAGAATCACTAAATCTAAGGCCTCTTTCACACAAACGTATTTTTTTTCCGTTTACGGAACCATTAATTTCAATGGATCTGCAAAAAAAAAAAAAGGAAGGTACTCCGTATGCCTTCCGTTTCCGTATTTCCGTTTTTCCGTTCTGTTCAAAGATAGAACATGTCCTATTATTGTCTGCAAAACGGACAAGGGGCCAGCTGTTCCGTTCTGCAAAAACCGGAATGCACATGGACGTCATCCGTATTTTTTGTGGATCCGTTTTTTGCGGACCGCAAAATACTGAAAAAGCCATACGGTCGTGTGCAAGAGGCCTAACCAGAATATTCCTTTTTAAAGATGCACGTTTCATAAATTTTGTACAGAGTACTCCAACGCAGACTCAAGCCAAACTGACTTCAAATATTCCCCCTATGTTTCGATATAGTGCTGCTTTTTGTGTCTGCTTTGCATTGTAGAAGAAATTGATGTAATGCATTCCAGTATTATTTTAGTGGTGCCAACTAGAACAATTTAATTCATTTGATGATGTTATAATATCACAATAGTTGCCTGGCATGTCTACTTTAGGGCCCCTAAACAGGTATTGATGACATTGCAAGTGGGGATGTGACAGCCAATGACTTCACTAAGGGTTCTGCCTTACACAGTAAATTGCCACAGCAGCTGCCAGAAAGCCATGATGGCTGCATCCAGGAATGTGAGTACATTTGTATTGTCTATAAAGAGGACCTGTAACTTCTCCTGACAGGTCTGTTTTAGTAAGGCCAATTTCACACTTCAGTTATTTCGTCAGTTATTTCCATCAGCTATTGTTAGCCCAAAAAATGTTGTGAATCCTACACAGAGATAAGGTATAACGGAAAGATCTGCTCCTGTTCTGTGTTTTTGACCCGGATCTAGTTTTGGCTCACAACAACTGATGGAAATAACTGACCAAATAACTGAAGTGTGAACTCAGTCTAACTTGCATCCCACATGCAATAACAATTGGTGCAGCAACTCTATGTAGCTCTATTACTTTTCTTTATTCCTGCTGAAGTTATTAATACATTACTATTTGCCATGAAGGTCCAGAATGGTGTTAACAGCTGGGAGGGTGTCCTTGCACAGTCAGGAGAGGTGACAGGTCCTTTTTAAGGCTCCATGGTGTGTAGTCACCATAGGGGCCAGCAATACTACCTTGGTATCATGATATAACTCCGGGAATTGGCAGGAACCTTATTATATTCTTATATTTATACTTTATGGGCACTGTATGGTGTAGTACATAATAATCTGTGGTAACAAGCATGGTAATCATTTCAGAAAAGTGTGAAAGATGGTGCGGTGGCATGTCAAGCACAAGCCTACATCAATACTCTGTGCTAGGGGTAAAAAACCTGCAACTGAATATTTACAGTCTAGTTAGGTACCATTCAGCCAACTAATTGATACTATAAGTACTATAGAGGTGGTGTGAGCCCCTGCTCCGGGGATTGTAGGATCTCACTGTTGAAAAAACAGAGGATGTGCGTAAAGCCTAGGATTGGCAATCCTCCATCCTCTCATCATTCCCTGCATTGTAGCCCAAGATGAGATTCTGCCAGAATTTATTGTAGGAAAGGAAACAGCCAGAAAATGACTCCAGTTGCGTGAAGCTGTTATTTTAATGAATGTGATAGCTTTATAGTAGACACTAGGGAGGTACAATTGCATTATATTCAATTGAAATCAATAGGGGGAATTTATTAAAGAATACCTATGCAGGGTGATTCAAAAAGAATGATGCAAAATTAAAGCCTCGGTATTCATAACTGAGAGGACATACTGTAACAGAGATGTATTAACATGAAAAGACACACTATCTATCCAAGTTTTATCTGTAGACCACAAATGTTCAATGTGAGCTCCACTGGTGACTTGGCAGATGTCTAGGCAGTAGTCCAGTTCTGTCTGGATGCGTGCCATCTATGGATATGGACTCCACTTTTTCAGTGATGCGTTGTGTCAGATTGTTTCGATCCTGAGGCTGGAGGCCAGATACACTGAGGTCCTGATGAAGCCCCACACCAAGAAGTTGCCAGGTGTTCTATCTGGTGATCATAGAGGCCAGTGCAACATTGGTGAATTGTGGAGGGGCTGATCAACATTTCAGTAGAGTTTAATTCAAATATTAGCGAACATCCAACTGGAAATGAAGAGGGGCACCATCCTGCTGATAGACTATGGGGGTTATTAACTATGCTGAAATACACCTAAATTATGTGTATTTCAGGTGCAGATACAGATTCAGGCACTATCTGTGAATTTGCCCCACTCACACCAGGTCTAAAATTGTGAACAGGGAGGGGGACCGGCCTGCAGATCCATCTAATTTATCATTCTTTACGCCTGTGAAATGGCACTGGATGCGCCAAAGTTATGGAGAGGCCTGTGCCTAAAACACCGGTCTTAATAAATGTGTCCCTATGTTTTGTAGCTTTTCTTCTATCTGTGACATAAGCCATACCCTTAACATTTCAAGGGAGGAGTGGCCAGTGACCTCAGCAAAAAAGGACTGTAGACATTGTGGGAGGTTCATCATAACTGGTGGAAAGGAAAACTATTTTAGTTGTCCATAGCAACCAATCAGATTTCCTAAGGAGCTTTGAAAAATTAAAGGTGGTATTTGATTGGTTGCTATGGGCAACTAAGCCAGTCCTACTTTAAACCAGATTTGATAAATCTCCACCTTTGTGTCTGCTTATTGCTTGACTTATAGGTAAGTCCCTAATGTGCTCGATATGGGCACGTGGGTTTTCTGAGCCCCAGATTCTAATGTTGTGGGGATTGACCTTCCGTCTGAGATGAAAGCCTCATCACTGAAGACCAACCTGTCAGTGAATTCCACTTCTTTCAATCGACCCTGCAAGTCAATGCAAAAGTCACTGTGTTTCGGTTTGTCCTCCAGTTTCAGCTTTTTAGAAGTTTGTAACCTGCATGGGTTTTAACACAGACTTTCTCAAAACATATACCATACCTAGGTTTGTGACACTTGTACTTCCATGTGAGACTTTGTAGCCCATAGCAACCAATGACAGCAAAGCTTTCATTTTTCAAGCAGGGGTGCACCGCCAATGAGGCGAGGTGAGGCGATTGCCTCAGGCAGCGCCAGGTAGGGACAAGCTGGAGGCAGCAGAACGGCCATGAGCAATCAGCGCTTCCATTTTGGAAGCTCTTATCTCTGCATATTCAACTGTATTGCTTTTCTCAAGACAGTGATACAGTTAAATTCTGTGGCGGGGCATGGGAGCGATGTATCCCTGCCCCATGTTCCCTCTAATAGGCTTTAGTCCAAGTGCTTGTAGCCTATCAGAGGCTGGTGTCATCATCTTCATCATCACGCTGCCTGAGCCAGGCTCCATACAGTTCAGGGCACAGAACGGAAGACGTCTGTGTCCTTCCCCACATCGCTAACAGCTAATTGGTGGTAAGTATGAGTTTATTATTTTTATTTGGCAGCATGCTGTTGGGCCACAATAGGGGGGTCATTATTTTGTAACTGGGGGAAGCTTTATTGAGACATTGCGGGCTCTAAAAAGGGGAATTTATGTACTGGCACACATTATAAGGGGGCCACTATGGGGACATTCATTCTACTCAAGGCACTAAAAGGGGGACATTTTTTGTACTGGCACATAATCTAAGGGAGAATTTTTGTACTGTCACACATTATAAGGGGATATTTTTTGTACAGACACACAGTATTGGGGGAATTATTAATATTGGGGGCATTATCGTGGTCTTTATTTCTACTGTGAGAATACGAGGAACATGATTACTAGTATGCACACTATGGGGCATTATTACTTCTGAGACAAAATGAGGGGCATTATTACTATTGAGTGCACATTTACATAGTATTGGGGAGCACATTGGGCACAGTATTGGGGGTGGCAGGATGGGGTGCTCAGAAGGTGGGGGAGGAGGATGGAAAAGTAGGAAACTAAGATGTCTGCTGTGTGCCGAACTCTGCAGACAAGAGGTGGCTGAAAGAAATCATCATGGTGGTCTGCTCTGAATGGAGAAGATAACGAAATTGAACATCTATATCAGCGGAGACATCACTGAATGTTAGATGTATGTGGCAATGTATTACCCTGTATGTTTTGTTGTGCTGTATGTAATGTTTTTCAAGTATGCCTTAAACAGTAGGGCTGGAGGGAAGGGGTTAGGTTGAGAATTTGGCATTGGAAGGGGGGTGATTTGTCGGTTCAGTTTTCGCCTAAGGCAGCAAAAAGGCTAGGTGCACCCCTGTTTTCAAGAGCAGATTTTGTTTAATTTACCTACAGGCCTTTACTTTTGGACCATCCTTTTTTGATTCATCCTGCAGATAGCTTTTTAGAAAATGCTTCCCTGGTTGTGTATACATGAGTGATAGAACTACATCTGGTCATTCTATGAATTTGCCTTTTTAGCAGTTTCTTCTCTGCTACCTACATTTATCATTTTAAATGGGTTCTGCAGTTTGTTTAAACTGATGATCTATCCTCTGGATAGATCATCAGCATCTTATCGGCGGGGTTCTCACACCCGGGACCCCCGCCGATCAGCTGTTTGAGAAAGCAGCAGCACTCCAGGAGTGCCACTGCCTACTCACTGTTTACCGCTGGCCCAGTGACGTCACGACTAGTATCAACTGGCCTGGGCGGGGCTAAGCTCCCTTCAATTGAACAGAGCTTAGCCGCGCCCAGGCCAGTTGATACTACTCCTGGAGCCCCACTGCTTTCTCAAACAACTGATCGGCAGGGGTCCTGGGTGTCAGACCCCCGCCGATCAGATGCTGATCTACCCAGAGGATAGATCATAAGTTTAAACAAACTGCAGAACCCCTTTAAGTAGTCTCTGAGCTGGTGGGTGGAGACTAGCTGCAATGTTGTCTCCCTGTAGAATACACATATATGCAGGAGATTCTGCTCCTCATATCTCTCTGAATCACTCAGGATTACTCAGAAGCACCAAATAGGCCAATAAAGAGAATTACAGTATTCATGTGAATGAAGCCCTTTTGTGGTCTCTGTGTTGTATCTCTCTCTCACTTTACTGTTCATACCTCCTTCCCCCTCCCCACTCAATAGACTTCTATGGGCTGATGTAATCTAATCCTTCTGTGAACTGGAAGACCATATTGGTCTGAGAAGAATACAACTCTCTCTTGATTTTATAAGTATAATGCAGTCTGTGCCATTGCACAGTTTGTGTGTAAGGAGACTTGTCCTGATGCAATATACAATACTTTTGGCCCTTCAGTGTGGCTTCCCACTCCAGGATAATTGAAGTGTTCCAAACAGCCCAGAAAAGAGGAGTGGAGGATAGGAGTTGTAAATTTGGTCCAGTAGGTGTAAATAGTACTCATAGTGGGGGCCATGCAGTGACTTGAGGGCATACCCTTTCTTCCCTTGGAGCACACCCTGGTCTTGGGGCACCTGGTGGTGATTGGAGTGCCCTTGATGTTTTTCTTTTTTTTTGGGGGGGGGGGGGGGGGGGCAGGGTGCAAAGCAGGAGTGTGGGTTAAGTGGCCGGCAGATGATGAAGTCATTAACCAGGCCAGCTTATATCAATAAATAAGACTCTCTTTACTAAAGTGCAGAGTTTGGGTAGTAGTACATCCAATAGTAATAAAGCACTGTTCCAAGTAGATCACAGTGCAGTTTTTCCCCAATAACAATGTATGGATAGCAGCAATGATGGGGGTTGTAGTACTCCTTCTCTCTGTCTCTCTAAAGTCTCTCTACAGAGCCTTTGGCAAGCAATGAGGTTCCTTGTGAATGTTTCTGCAATTCCCAGACTGGGGAGTACAGATTTAAGACATGGCTAGCCAAACCATCTGAAATGTGGATGGGTGTGCTAGCAATGTTCCCTCTCACAGCAGCAAAGTGTCTCTCAGCCAAAGCATTCACTATACCTGGCTGACTGACTCCAATGCACTGCCATGCAGATTCTGAACCTTCTAACCTCTCTCTTTGGAGCACTTTTAATAAAGTTGCTTCTGTGGCAGTAGATTGTCTCAGCGATAAACCTTCTCTGAGGAGCTTACACAATTAGATCCTAACTGTAGCATAGTTAGGCTCCTAACTCACTAACTAGGGGGTAGGCCCAGGTCCATCTCCTGACAACCTAAGAGGATAAGCCAAGGTGGTTATCCCTTACTTGTCCATGCGGTATAGAAACAAAATAAATAACAACATTTCACTTAGCAACATAACATTACAACAATTTACCCTTTGCATTGACCCTGTTGTGGGGAACTGTAAATACACTGCCAAAGGCTACCTGCAACACTTTCACCCAATATACTGCTGTATGCAGGGCCTTTGCATAAGGCATTTCACACACTTTAGTGCATACCTCAGCGGTGTGGCTAAAGGGGTTGTCCAGCCAGTTAAAATAACCTTACCGATCCCCCGCCACCGGTCCATCTCAATACAGGAAATGTGACCATCCAGCCTATCACTGAAAAAAAACTGCTTTAATGGATCCTTATAAAACGAAGAAGTGATTCTATGCAGATAATTATCATTAGAAATAGCAGCATTTGATGTGGTTTGTGGCTGGGCCGGTTACAGGCCATTAAAGCTATTCCTCTGTAGTTAATAAAGGCACGCTGCTTTAAATGTGGGTTGCATTGGTTTATTAACACCTTAATTCTAGTGTATTATGCATTCATATGGTAATGAGGCTGTTTGAATATCCATGTGTCACATCTTATATTTGCATGTTAATGAACCAAGCTGTCCTAGGTATTAAAGCCCTAATAAGATCCATCCAGAGCAGGTTTTTATTTTATCTTTTTATTGCTAGGCAGAGCAGGATTTTTTTTTATCCTTCTGATGGTCAACATAAATAGAAAAGTAAGTGGCAATGAGAGTGTGAATCAGAAAAGTTAGAAAAGCAATTTAGCCATTGTGTTCGTAGTCTGCATCAGAGAAATAATGTAACTGACTCTTTTCTGTCTGAAAAGAGTCAGTTCCGATTGAAGGGAACATTGGAGAGAATTTATCATTCCTATAACACCACCTTTCTGGCATTAAAAAAAAGTCACAAACCCTGAGTTTGCAACTTTTTAAATGCCACTGCAGCAAAATTTAGTTGCAAGTGGCAATTTTATGCTGCCTTAGGCTACTTTCACACTTGCGGCAGAGAGATCCGGCAAGCAGCTCCGTCGCAGGAACTGCCTGCCGGATCCAGCAACACGTATGCCAACTGATGGCATTAGTAAGAATGATCAGGATCATGATCAGGCATTTTTAAGACTGATCAGTCAAATAAATGCATTGACATGCCGGATCCGTCTTTCCAGTGTCATCCGGCAAAACGGATCCGGCATTTAGTTTTTTTCACCTTATTTTCGGTCTGTGCATGCGCAAACCGGAAGGACAGATCCGGCATTCTGGTATTTTGAATGCCGGATCTGGCACTAATACATTCCTATGGAAAAAAAATGCCGGTTCCCGGATTCAGGCAAGTCTTCGTTTTTTTTCGCCGGAGATAACATGCTACGGTTTTCCCTTTTGCCTGATCAGTCAAAATGACTGAACTGAAGACATCCTGATGCATCCTGAACGTATTACTCTCCATTCAGAATGCATAGGGATATGCCTGATCAGCTCTTTTCTGGTATAGAGCCCCTAGGACGGAACTCTATGTCCGAAAAGAATAACACTAGTGTGAAAGTACCCTTATCCACTTTTCGAAAAGGGGGGTGGGGAGGGGGAAGGGTCACCTGGCTCTGAGTTGCCATGAATTTCTTTTAGGCCCTCGGACTTTCAGAGGATGCACTTAATACATGACGAGACTGGCATTTCGTCATCAATTAGGCACATCCTACAGGGTATCATAAACCGGTGTAAAACATTATAAATGTTTATCTTTGATAAATTCCCCCAATTGTCTTAATTTACTTTTGTCCAATTGTGATCATTAAGTGACAGTATCAATATCTGAAATACATGTTACAGGTTACTTAGCAGTGGTCTATATATTGATTTTGTTTTGTATATATAAAGGCTTTAAGAACGACATGAAACTTCAGCTACTTGTTTAAAGGCTTAGATAACAGCTACCATCTGTATAATAGCTAGTAATTGATTGGCATCATACCCACTGTACATTTTGTGCATTGCGTTGTACATTCCAGAACTAGCCACAAATGAGTCCAGAATGGCCGCATAATTGGCACAAGAATAATATAGCAGGTTTTTGGCTTAAAGTAAACCTGCTGCTCTGTCAATGGAAATGCACAAATAAAGATCACAGTAAGAATAATCTCCATTCTCCGCGCTCTCTCCATAGTGATACCCTTGGAATTGTCTGAATGGAGCCAGAACCCAGAAGCCAATTAACATTTGTTCGCCAGGTGTCATTTTAGTGGCAATATCCAGTAGGGTTGCCAATTTATCCCTTTAATAAAGGATGATCCCACCATGTTTCCTTAATATAAACATTGCACCATCTGTACTAACCGTTCTAAACTGCAGTCCCATGGGTAACAGATAAGCTGTAGGGTTGCTAACAAGTAACAACAGATGAGGGCCATTTTGTGGCACAAAAGGGGTTACCCACCTTTTCCTCCTCACTGGTGTTGGAGGGAGCCTGGGCAGGTCATGGATGGGTTTTGTGTGTAGAATACATATTAAGGAGCATTTACAAAAGTTTTTACTCCACTATTATGGTATAAAAAGTTGCTAATTATCGAGCAAGCCATATTTGCACCACAATTTGTGACTTTTTGAGCTTCTTATTAAATCTGTATTCAGCGCACTCTGTATAGAGACTGACTGTAGGGTTCCACCCCAATAGATGCAATAAAATTCACAGCAGCCTTGGATACATTTGGATCGATGCTTGGGTACATTTATTGATGTTAATTTCACATGCGACAGTATTTATAACGTTTCGTCATACAAATGCCTTTGTCAGATACTACAGAAAAAGACAATTTGAAATCATATTAGACATAAAAAACATGAAAAACATAGTACATGACCAGCGATCATACAGGATTATACAAAATCAAGATAATTGTGGCATATGCACCAAACATTGCGAAAATATCAAAGAAACAGATGAATAATATTGGTATAAGTAATCCGTGTATCGAGTACTGCACAATACGCAGAACCAAGAAATCCAGACAGGCAAGGTGGTCATACACTGTAAGGATGAACCAATGGAGCGTGCTAAATTTTATCTGTCAACCATGTATTAAGGAATTTGAGGAATATGGAATGCTAATGAAACACCAGGATCATTGGTGGCAATTTACACATGCTACTGAAATTATGATGTCACTTAACTATGCCGCAGGGAGAAGAAAGGAACAAGGTAGACAGACACAGATGAGGTATGCATGTACTCAGCATGCTTTGCCGGAAGTGGCATCTGGAGAGGTGTGCTGACTTATAAAGGCATGTGTGAGAAGATAATGGCGCCATTTTCGCCAGGTGAAAGGAGGGAATATGGAAAAGTTCAGGCCAGAGAGCACCGATACCGGAAGTGGATGCGTTCCAGCCTGAGATGCATCTGGCGCATGCGCAGTAGCGGCAAGCGCTCACCACCCGGAAGTGACGCGCTCAGGCCTCCGTCGTATCAGAAAAACCAGGACAGAGGGCAAAGCTCCTCACCCGGAAGTCGATGCGTTCCAGCGTGGAACGCACCGCATCCAGCACTATAAGACAAGTCATGATAGTGAATAGAAGGCAACAACTGTGCTAACCAATATACTATACCACTACAGAATAGTGTGAATAGAGTAAGGAATAGGATGAAAAGAAAGAGGATGAAAAGAAATAGTATATATAACGTTAAAATGAAAGATTGCAGAATAGCCAAAATAGTCCAAAGAATAAACAGACACAAAATAGGGATACGTTAATAATAAGAGGTGACGTCATATGTATAGAATAAAGGTAATACCGTCATACAGTAAAGAAGGTGGATATATTACAGTACAGTGAAAAGGTCAATGTTAAGTGAATTAAGAAAAAGGATACCCGTCTGCGGCACGGAAGTATTCTAGTGGGCCTGAAAAAGGAACGAAAGAAATTAGAGCCATAATGATGACATGGTTATGCAGTATTCACATAGATATATGTTATACAAATTATACAAAGCTCTGGATCTCGTATTCACGGTTAAGACCATTTGGTGAAAGGCTGTCCAGTCGATGGATCCAGTATGCTTCCCTCATTTTTAGCAATCGAATTCGATCGCGGCCACTTCATGGTAACGAAATGTGTTCTAGTACCTGGAATTTCAGCTGTGCAATGTTATGGCGCATTTGATGGAAGTGGGCGGGGACCGGGAGTAGTAAGTTATTATTTCGGATTTTAGATTTATGTTGACAGATACGTTCTCGTATTTTCTGTGTTGTCTCACCAACATATATGAGTCCACATGGACATTTCAGCATGTAGACGACATGATCAGAGTCGCAGGTAAAGAAATCTCGTATAGGGATAGATTCCCCTGTGCGGGGATGTGAGATATGAGATCCTTTCTGTACGTGCGAACACTGCATGCAACACAGACACGGAAAAGTACCTTTCTTTCGTGTTTTAAGAAATGTTTGTTGAGGGGAGCTTTTGGTAGAACTGCAACACGCCAGACCTGCAGGGTATAGCGAAGTGAGGTCACGGTTATGGGCAATCGAGGGTTGCTCACTGTATTGGAGAACCCTGGGCAGACATGTGGCAGTGAAGGAGAGGTAGACACGGTTCCTCTGGGGCACACTCTGTATGTAGGGACCAGGCCTGATGGTGGATGAGGTGCCCTGGATGTTACGGGTATTTTGAGTGCCTGGGGCAAGGTCCCTTTAAGGTTTGTGACGTCAGTGCCTTTGACGGTGGCACACCGGTTGATAGTTGGAATAAGTGAGGTACACAGGTGGTATAGTGAACCAAACGTTGCTTTACTTAACAGTCCAACTTTATACATCAGATGGTAATACAGTCTCTTAGATCACAGCTTTACAAGCAGGCTTATTCCACAAGATGGCAGGTATTGATTATGCAAGATACTCAGAGGGTAAATCCACAATGCACTCAGAATCAGGCTGTACCTTTCCTCAGAAATAGTGTACACTGTTCTTTCTAGAACTCCTGTCTGGCTTCTATCCCAAGGCCCGGATGCCTAAATGGTGGCTTAAATCCTTGGTAAATATATATATCTTCCTCTGGTATTAGATCCTTGCTTTACTTTCTAATGCATCTGCCCATCAGGGTTACTTATCTTTGCCTGTGATATCCTTACTTGTCTGGTGAATGACCGTGGGTTTCTCCCAGGAGGTTCTGTCCTGCTACTGGGGTGACTTCAGAGCTAACTAAGGCTCTCTTGGCTTCAGGCAGGCTAGGTCTCCTCACTAGCCTCCTGGTCATAGCTAGCAGCCAGGGCTATCAAGCTGCATGTCAGGAGGAGGCCCTCTAACTTCTGTCTTCTCAGACTCCTGACTCTGCACTAACTCTCCCTGTCTGGGCCTGGACATTTATACTAGGGGCTCCCTATCTCCCTCTAGTGTCTGGGATGTCTAACTACACCCAACTAGGCCTGCTATTGCATCATACAGGGGAACATTGCATATGAAAACACATTAGAAAATACATTAAATGCACAATTAAATATAACATTTCCGTCCCTTGTGAGTAGGAGTAATGCGCACACCAATTGACCCTTGTGTAGTGCCCACCCCTACCTAGTGGGACACTACAGAACCCTCATCTGCGTGGACCAATAGATCCCGTAAGTTTTTTGGCCGTTTATTACATGGTAAAATAGGTTGGCCGAACTCCAGGATGTCTGGATATGCTTTACCTAGGATAGACCAATGGCCCCGAATGGTATTGAGAATCTTTTGTGCACATGGGTGGTATGTATGAACAAAGGGAATCCGTGGTACCTGGGGTCGGATTTTAATTTTTGGAGTAACATTATGTTGGGTAATGCATTTTGGATAACCTCTCTCATGGAATCTATCTGCCATCTCTCTTAGATGTACCTCTCTTGTAGGGCTGTTTTGTACAATTCTGTTAATTCGTTGGTATTGTGATCCCGGTAATGCTTTTTTTGTATTAGGGGAATAAAAGCTGGTAAAATGCAGTAAATTGTTCCGATCTGTTGGTTTGCGATAGAGGTCCGTTGTTAGTTTGCCTGCTGTGTCACGTGTTAATGTGGTGTCCAAAAAGTTAATGGTACAGTGATCATAATGAATTGTAAATTGGAGCTCTGGGTAGATGGAGTTTAAGAAAGCGTGGAACTGCAGGAGGGAGTCCAACGGGCCCTGCCAGATGCCAAGATATCATCGATATATCGTTTCCAAACTGCTGCATGTTTGGTAAAAAGTGGATTGGTATAGACAAATTAATTCTCAAAATGATCCATTTAACAGTTAGGTCCCCCGTTTCTGTAGGAAAAATGTATCCTGGAATAAGAAATAATTGTATGTCAGTACTAGTTTGAGAAGGTCCAGATAGAAGTTGAGTACTGTGGTCTGTGTGTTAGCGGAAGTGAGTAACATTTCCACTGCATGGATCCCTTTGTTGTGTTGAATAGAAGTGTACAAGCTAGTCACATCCCAAGTGGCCAAAAAGGACCCAGCAGGTAATGGTTCAAGATTTAGAATGATGTCTAGAAAAGATTGTGTGTCCAAATGGAAAGACCTTGTATTTCTGACAAGTGGTGTAAGAACTTTTTCCAAAAATATTGCCAGAGGTGACAATACAGAATCGGTGGACGCGACAATGGGTCTGCCTGGGGGATTTTCTAGATTCTTATGTATTTTCGGTAAAATGTATATCACTGGAGTTATGGGATATTATTTGGTGAGATAGGTAACAGTAGAATCATCTATAATGCCCGCAGACCTGTATTTTTGTAAGGTCAGTTTGATTTCTGAGGCGATTTTGAAGGTGGGATTATGATCTATTTTTGGTATACTTCTCCGTCATTCAATTGGCGAATAATTTCCGCCACATATTTCTCCCTGTCCATGATCACCATGGCTCCCCCTTTGTCAGCTGGTTTTATCACTAATCTATTGTCCTTTTTGAGGGAGTTGAGAGCCTGACGTTCTGTGAGGCTAAGATTATGTGTGAATTTAAACTTCCCTTTCTTGAGGTTTTTTCTAAAGCTCGCTATATCCCTTTGTACCAGACTAATAAATGTCTCTACTGGTGGTTTGTTTTTAGGGGTAATGTATATGTGCTTTTATTTTGTAAGCCTAGCGTCTTGACAGAAATTGGTGTAATGTCCTTCTGTGATGTTGGCCTTTGTTCTTTTTGTCCCCCAAAATGTGCTTTTAATCGTACGTTACGGAAGAATTTTTGTAAATCCATGTCAAGTTAGAACGTATCCAATGTGTAGGAGGGACAGAAAGATAGACCTTTTTGGAGTACAGACAATTGTGCTGGGCTAAGAGTGACAGATGAGATATTAAACACAAGGGATTATACCTGTGATCTCGTTGTAACATTACTTGTCGCATAAGACGGGCCAGTCCTATTGCCTCTTCTGGGACCGCGTGTAGGACGTCGTTGTGAGTGTGCATCATCACTGGATGCGGAGTGATATGAATCCATTGATGAAGATCGTTTATCCGTCGGTTGTCTGTAGGAGGAATCAGGCCACCTATAAACACGGTTCAGGCGATAGTCCTCTGTATCGCTTAAGAATTTTTGTCTTTTAGTGGCTTTGATCGTCTTGCGACGGTCGGTCAAGGTGCTTGAGATTCTTTGTTGTAGTTGCGCATATTCATCCGATGACACAATTTCTGACAAAGGCATTTGTATGCCGAAACGTTATAAATACTGTCGCATGTGAAATTAACATCAATAAATGTACCCGAGCATCGATATCCAAGGCTGCTGTGAATTTTATTGCATTTTTTTAGCTTCTTGCCACTTTAGAAAAGTTAGTGGGTCTTAGGTGCAGGAGGTTGGATGTGTAGTGCCCCATTGTCTGCACCATTTTTTATTGGTCCTCCCCTCTAGGAGTGGGCTGGTCCTGCTTCCTACTAAGAGTGGGAGTTCCTGTCCAAAGACAGAAGGGAGAGGAAGCAAGAGAGAGAAGCTCCTGCTCCTGTTACCGATTCTCAAGAGAGAACTACACCTTCAAAAAATTTAAAATACAAACTACAAATTGGCGTGGTATTAAAAAGCAGGAAGTGCTTAACCCCATATGCAGTGGTGCATCTATACCGGGGGGGGGGGGGGGGGGGCAGATCCTGCACTTGTGGTCCGCTGCTAAAATGCATACAATGGAGGATGCCCGCAGCGGACCTCAAGTACCACAATGGACATCCTACACAGGATAGCAAATGTGTGGATGTGATAAACAGTACATATACAAAGTAATATAACAAAAACAAAGACAGGTGCATTCTGCGGTCTTACTAAGCCCTCAAACTGGTGTTAAAATTGAGAGATTAGCCAACATGTCCTACGTGAGGACATGTCTGAGCCCGAGCACTGCGCCAAGGTTTCTCAAGTAGCTCGGGACCTGAACGATATTCTAATTTTTCGAGTTTCACCTGTAGGTGTAATGGTAATGCCATCATTAGTCCTAGAGGCTCAGTTGCATATATTTTTTTTTCTGCAATACGGATACATATGAACATGGGACCAATGCAGATGTCTTCAGCTGCCAAGCGCACATGTAACAGGTCAGATGTCCTTTAAACAAAAGTAGAGTTTAAGATTAACAGGTTGAGCAGTTTTGAAAATCCATATTCATATACCTTATTAGGGAGCTGAGTGGGATAACTTGTTAAGGTTTCTCTTCTCTTGGCATGGAGAGCGTCTCTCACTCTGGAGAACCTGTCATGTCCTGTCCTGCATTATACAGACAACCCATTGCTTTAAATGGGCATTGCGTAAGTCTTAATTTCCACTAGTTTCCCCCACAGATTACAAGTGATCACTGAGGTTCCAGTTGGGAACACCTCTTCATCATGTCATGATCAAGTGACTGTCCAAAGCAGGGCTGGTCACAGTTCATATAGTGCTAAATACAGAGCTTTATTTTTGGTTGGTGACCATGTGTCCCAGCACCAAAACTGTGGGATGCTTAATATGGTGTTGTGTACTATGTATTCTAAAAGGCTATGTATATGGGAAGGAAAAAGTTAACTGCCAGTCTTTAGCTCCAGTTTCCAGATAGTGGAATGGCCTCACCCCCTGATTACTGAGTCTTCTAGTAAGCAATACAGAAAAGACCTATTTGGTATGTGTGCTGCTTGTAATAAGCAAACCAGTGAAAGACTTGTTTGGTGTATGTGCTGCCGCCAAGTTGGCTAAAAAATCATTTTCCAGAAAAACACAATTCTTGTGAGCAATAACTGCCAGAAAAGCAATTTTGTTGGAAACTAACTTCTGAGGGAAAGAAACATTGATTTATTGCAGAAGGTTGAAGACCATTTAAGGGCCATGCTTGGACTGAGTCAGCAAAGGTAATGCACACATACAACTTTAGACTTTACTGCCTGTGGCTTGGGTTATATTGCTTCTGGCACCTGCCACAATATTGAGATGGACTGACCATCAAATCTAGAACCACACCCTGCAGTTGCTCATTGCAGAAGAAATATTGAGAGTGATTGCAGGTCTTGGGGAAGATTGCATAGATTTATATAGAGAGAATCAGGGAAGACCATAATAGCCATCCTCTATACACAGTCTTTAGAAAAGTACTTGAGAGCTGTGTCTACTAATTGTATTTGTACTGTGGCACTCACCATTTATTCAGTAAAAGAGAGATTTTAGTTTTACTATAATCATTATTATTTTACTATAATCAAGCCAGCCTGGTCTCCACATACAGTTACTCTGTCTTTTCTCCTGCCTTGCACCCTGCTACCCATTCACCCAACATCAAAGTCATCCCAGCCACTGCAAGGCAGGAGACCCTCAAAATCCAGAGTTTACCCCAAGGGGAAGGTTTTCCCCCCTCCAACAACTGCATGGTTAGCCTGGGTGTGCGCTAGGGGCATTGCTGGTCTCAAAAGATCCAATGGCTAGTCGCCCCCCACACACCACATTTTGCTGTACTTGCCAAGTTGCCATACAGCAGCACATACCTGTCACATCCAGTGCCTCCCAGGTGACCTCTCATCATCCTCTCCATTTGGTCCATACAACTTGTTTGCCTCGTCTCTGTAGAGTGTGACACACAAACATCTTACATTTCTCATATTCCTATTATCATTCCCCAACCCACAGTGCTATCCTGCTGCTCGCTGTGCTCCCCAATACCCCCAAATACTATCCTGAAGAAAAATGAGAGCCCCCATAGTAAAAGTGCTCCTCAAAGATCCACCAATAGTAATTTCCCTTTAGAATGCCCTCATTAGTAATACTGCCCCCTACAGTGCCTCTAACAGTGATAATGTTCCCCAAGAATGCCCCCATTAGTAATACTGCCCCTACAGTGCCCCCAACCATGATAACTCTCCCCAGGTGTTCCCCACATTAGTAGTAGAGCCCTCCAGTATTAAGAATACCCTCACAGAGCCCCCAGTAGAAATAAGGCCCCCTATTATTCCCCCAGTGGTAATAAAGCTATCTACAGACCCCTCAGTAATAATAAGGCCCCCATAGTGCTCTTAGTAGATATAAGTGAGATCTATAAGTCCCTCCTATAGAGCCCCCAGTAGTAATAAGAACGACTATCATGTGTCCTGGATTTATAATACCCCTACAGTGCCCCCAGTATTTATACTGCCCCTACTGTTATAATGCTCACCCTGAAGTGTCCCCAGTATTTATAATGCCCCTCGCAGTGCCCCCTGTAGTTATATTCCTCCCTCCACCATACAGTCCCATGTAGATAACGTCACACCATCTCTTCTGCCCCCTCCAAAATACAGTCCCATGTAAATAACATTACTCCCCTCCCTTCAGCCTCTCCAATATATAGTCCCATGTAAATAACAATATTTCCCTCGCTCCACCATAGAGTCCCATGTAAATACCATAGCACCATCTCTCCAGCCCCCTCCAATATACAGTCCCATGTAAATAACATCCCTCTCTATCTACTGCCCCCTACAAAATACAGTCCCAAATAAATAATATCACCCCCTCCCTAGCCGCCTCCAACATGCAATCCCATGTAAACATCATTCTCTCAACATTCAGTCCCATGTAAATAATACCACTGCCTCCCTCAGACCCCTGTAACATTCAGTCCCATGTAAATAACATCATTGTCTCCCCAGTCCCCTCTGACATACAGTCCTATGTAAATAACATAATCCCCTCCCACAGCCGCCTTCAACATACAGTCCCATGTAAATAACATAATCCCCTCCCACAGCTGCCTTCAACATACAGTCCCATGTAAATAACATCACCCTTCCCTAGCCCCCTCCAACATTCAGTCCCATGTAAATTACATCACCCCCTCCCAGAGCCGCTATCAATATATGGTCCCATGTAAATAACATCACTCCCTCCCCCAGCCCCCTCCTACATATAGTCCCATGTAAATAACATGACCCCCTCCCCAGCCACCTCCATGTAAATAACATCCCTCTCTTTAGCCCTAACATACATTCCCAGTTAAATAACCACAACTCCCAGCATAGCTCTGCCTCTCCCTTCACTTCCCTCTCCTCATGTAGCAGACCTCACCACAGCTTCTTTCCCCTGCAGAGTCACATGATGGTGACATCATGGCAGGTCCTTCTCATCCACTGCCTGTTTTACTGTGATGTCAACACAGGCCCTTCAGCTCTTCCAGTGCATTAGATTCAATTGTATTGCCGTCCTGAGAACTTCCAGTTGTATCTAGCTGGCAGGCAGGACATTCAGGGCCTGGGACAAAACATCAGGGGCCCAGGCCCCAAATGTTTTAACCTAGCAACGTTCCTGGTGAGCGCTGGAGCAGAGTTAGCCACTGTGGGGACTCCGACCTCCCTCATTGAAAACACCACTTCCTCAATCTTATACACTTCCCCAAGAATCGTCTGCGAGCCAGTGCTCTCCACTTTCACTTTTCTTCTGAATTTGGGTGCAGACCACCAAACGACATTTACAGAGTTGTGTAGTGAAAATTAAGATTGACACAGCCGATCAGCTGTTTGAGAAGGCAGCGGCGCACCAGGAGCGCCACGGCCTTCTCACTGTTTACCGCAGGCCCAGTGACTTCACGACTAGTATCAACTTGCCTTGGCGCGGCTAAGCTCCACTCAAGTGAACGGAGCTTAACTCCGCTAAGGCCAGTTGATACTAGTCGTGACGTCACTGGGCCTGCGGTTAACAGCGAGAAGGCCGCGGTGCTACTGCCAGCGCCGCTGCCTACTCAAACAGCTGATCGGCTGGGGTCCCGGGTGTCGGTCCCCTGCTGATCAGATGCTGATGATCTATCCAGAGGATAGATTATCAGTTTAAACAAACTGCAGAACCCCTTTAAGTAAATTGCAGTTTTTGCATATACTGTAGAGTATAACAGTTTTATTACCCCTTTTCTCCTGGAAGTAGGAGAAAATTATAGTAAATATTGAAGAATGTAAATGGAGTAGTATGTTATTATCAATGTAACATCACTTAATACTAGCAAGATACTGAGAGAATTCTTTATTACTGTATTTATTAGAGATTTCATATTCTTAAAGTCATAAATGTCTGTGAATTCACAGTCCCCACAAGCGTGGACAAGACGCTGCTGGTCATATTGGTCAGAAGTTACATGTTTATGAAATAAAGTACATAAGATCTCTATCTCTATCAGGCTGGTCATTATGGGCTATGCAGAATAGAGATGAGCAAATTTCATATTTTGAAATTAATTCACGCTTTTCTTTACTGGTAAAAGTTGAATTGCGTTATGGATTCCGTTACCAAAGACCATAACGCAATTCTATGACAGAATTCCTTTAGAGTCATTCCGTTATTTATTCGGTCATAATAGAAGTCTGTGGGCTGCAAAACGGATCCGCTCCGTTTCCGTTATTCGGGGGAGTCCTCTCCTGCATAACGGAAATAGGACAGACCTGTTTTGCAGCCCATAGACTTCTATTATGACGGAATGAATAACGAAATGCCTCTAAAAGCATTCTGTTATGCATTCAGTCATAGAATTGCGTTATGGTCAGTGGTAACAGAATTCATAACGCAATTCACCTTTTACCAGTAAATGAATTGCAAACGAATTTCATAATCGGAAATTTGCTTATCTCTAATGTAGATATTGTCCTTCCCATCTTTAGAACCTGATATCTGGCATACAGACTGATTGCCACATACAGTATATTACAGTAAGTCATTATCTACCACTGACATTTCTTCATGAATATAAAATGCTAAAAAAACACTAGTATTTAAAAAGGTTACCTATATGGAGATAAGGAGAGGATGAAGTTGGTTCTTTGAGGATAAAGTTTATAAGAAATAAATTTATGTTTTATTCCCTTAACACCTTAAGGACCCGCCTCATTTTCACCTTCAGGACCAGGCAATTTTTTTGCAAATCTGACCAGTGTCACTTTATGTGGTGATAACTTTAAAATGCTTTAACTTATCCAGGCCATTCTGAGACTGTTTTTTCGGCACATATTGTACTTCATGACACTGGTAAAATGAAGTTAAAAAAATAAATTTTTATTTATAAAAAAATACCAAATTTAACAAATATTTGTTAAAAATTGCAAATTTCCAAGTTTCTATTTCTCTACTTCTATAATACATAGTAATACCTCCAAACATATTTATTACTTTACATTCCCCATATGTCTACTTCATGTTTGCATCATTTTGGGAATGATATTTTATATTTTGGGGATGTTACAAGGCTTAGAAGTTTGGAAGCAAATCTTGATATTGTTCTGAACTTTTCCAAAACTCAATTTTTAGGGACCAGTTCATATCTGAAGTCACTTTGTGAGGCTTATATAATAGAAACCACCCAAAAATGACACCATTCTGGAAACTAGACCCCTCAAGGTATTCAAAACTGATTTTACAAACTTTGTTAACCCTTTAGGTGTTCCACAAGAATTAATGGAAAATACAGATACAATTTCAAAATTTCACTTTTTTGGCATATTTTCCATTTTTTTTCCCAGTTACAAAGCAAGGGTTAACAGCCAAACAAGACTCAATATTTATGGCTCTGATTCTGTAGTTTACAGAAACACCCCATATGTGGTCATAAACCACTGTACGGGCACACGGCAGGGCGCAGAAGGAAAGGAATGCCACACGTTTTTGAAAGGCAGATTTTGCTAGACAGTTTTTTTGGAACACCATGTCCCATTTGAAGCCCCCCTGATGCACCTCTAGAGTAGAAACTCCATAAAAGTGACTCCATCTAAGAAACTACACCCCTCAAGGTATTCAAAACTGATTTTACAAACGTCGTTAACCCTTTAGGTGTTCCACAAGAGTTATTGGCAAAGAGAGATGACATTTCAGAATTAGCAATTTTTGGGCAAATTTTCCATTTTACAATTTTTTTTTCCAGTTACAAAGCAAGGGTTAACAGCCAAACAAAACTCATTATTTATGGCCCTGATTCTGTAGTTTACAGAAACACCCCATATGTGGTCGTAAACCACTGTACGGGCACACTGTAGGACACAGAAGGAAAGGAATGCCATACGGTTTTGGAAAGGCAGATTTTGCTAGACAGTTTTTTTGGGACACAATGTCCCATTTGAAGCCCTCTGATGCATCCCTAGAGTAGAAACTCCAAAAAAGTGACCACATTTTAGAAACTACGGGATAGGGTGGAAGTTTTGTTGGTACTAGTTTAGGGTACATATGATTTTTGGTTGCTCTATATTACACTTTTTGTGAGGCAAGGTAACAAGAGATAGCTTTTTTGCCGTTTTTTTTTGTTATTTACAACATTCATCTGACAGGATAGATCATGTGGTATTTTTATAGAGCAGGTTGTCACTGACGTGGCGATACCTAATATGTATACTTTTTTTATTTATGTAAGTTTTACACAATGATTTCATTTTTGAAACAAAAAAAATCATGTTTTAGTGTTTCCATAGTCTAAGAGCCATAGTTTTTTCAGTTTTTGGGCGATTATCTTGGGTAGGGTATGATTTTTGCGGGATGAGATGACGGTTTGATTGGCGCTATTTTGGGGTGCATATGACTTTTTGATCGCTTGCTATTACACTTTTTGTGATATAAGGTGACAATTTTTTTTATTTAGCACAGTTTTTATTTTTATTTTTTACGGTGTTCATCTGAGGGGTTAGCTCATGTGATATTATTATAGAGCTGGTCGATACGGACGCGGTGATACCTAATATGTATACTTTTTATTTATTTATGTAAGTTTTACACAATAATATCATGTTATAGTGTCCCCATAGTTTTTTTATTTTTTGGGCCATTGTCTCATGTAGGGGCTCATTGTTTGCGGGATGAGGTGACGGTTTGATTGGTACTATTTTGGCGTACATGCAACTCTTTTGATCACTTTTATTACCTTTTTTTGGCAGTAAGGTGGGCAAAATTTCAATTTCCTGATAGATCATGGCGTTTTATAGATCAGGTCGTTACGGACGCGGCGATACCTAATATGTGTAGTGTATTTTTTTATTTATTTTTTTATTCAGTGATAAATGTGTTTTTATTATCTTTTTTTTGGACCCAGACCCACTTGGTTCTTGAAGATCCAGTGGGTCTGATGTCTGTATAATACAGTACAGTACAATATATATTGTACTGTACTGTATTTAACTTACACTGAACAGATCTATGCTTTTAGCATAGATCTGTTCAGCACCATGGACAGCAGGATGCCTGAGAAGGCGTCCTGTGCCATGGGAACCTTCCCCGTCTGCCACAACTGAGCAGACGGGGAAGGGGAAGGAAGGGAGCTCCCTCCCTCTGTCCCCCCATCCATCTGGGGGCTGCGGGAGCTCCCTGACTTAACCCTTTCCATACGACCGCGGTATGGAAAGGGTGAAACGGCTAAACGGCTGACATCGCAGCAATGTCAGCCGTTTATACCACAGTGTCAGCAATGTACTGACACTCTGGTACCACTGACCACCAATGAATATTCAGCGGGAGGCAGGCGGGGGATCGCGATCCCGCCTGCCGCACCGCCCGCCTCCCGCAACTGCCCGCACCGCCCACAAACCGCCCCCCCTGGTTTAAAGGCACTCAAGTATCTGGTGTTGCAAGGAAGCTCGTAATATATGAATGCATAAAATATTTATTCAATACATATGTATATTAAAATCACAACCCAAAAAATAAAAATACAAAAATAAAAAATTAAATAAAGAAAAAATGATAAAGATTTTTTTTTTATATATCCACAATATTAATAAATTAATAATATAAAATAAAACAATCACAATGTGTATGTCACTATTGAAAACCCATGATTTGCAGCTGCATAATAAACCGCCCCCCTGCACCCCGCCGACATAAATGCATTCAGGGGTGCAGGGACCGCAGGGATCAGAAACTGCATAAAGCGCTGCAAACCGCAGGTCTGAATTGACCTGCGGTCTGCATCGATTGCCGATATGGGGGGGTCACAGGAACCCCCTCGGCATTGACCCTGGGTGCCTGGCTGTGTGTAACAGCCGGCACTCAGTGCTGTCACCATGTCTGCAGACATGGTGACAGTTTAATGCCAGGACGAGTATACTCGTCCTGGTGCGCTAAGTACCGCTGCTCCAGGACAAGTATACTCGTCCAAGGTCCTGAAGGGGTTAAGATAGCCATACATATTTAAATGTATGTTGTCTGAACTCACCATTTTTGAAAGGACCAGCCAACTATCTAATGTGGTTGGTTGAACTTGATGGACCTATGTCCTTGATGGACCTATGTCACAATATTAACTATGTAACTATGGGGGCCTCCCAGCTTTCCTTAATGGGAGCATTGGGCATGTTGGATATCAACTGCCCAATCATTTTGTTTTCATTGAGAAAAGCCACTGCCAGAGGTGCCTGGCAGTTTCCGTTCCCTCTCCCAATTTTGAACACAAGCTTGCCAAGCCAAGACAAGAAGATGTTTGTATAACAGCAATCAGGAGTGGTAGTTGTCAGCTGAATAAGCTATCTTATGTGTATGGCCAGTCTTAGTTTAAGGTTTTAAGATGTACACTTTTGTTTTGCCTTGAATAAATAAAGATGGTAAAAATTATCTACTTATCATGTTACTTATGATAGCTTGGGCATATCATTGTACTGTATCTTGAACATTAGAATTGAGCATAGTGTTGCAGCTTAAAGCCTTGTTGTTAACATGGTATTGTAGTAACAACAAGTTATTCCTTAACCCCTAGCTAGAGGACAGCTGTTAGGTAGGGGTGTGACATTTGCAAGCCCTACCGATCATAAAAACAGGGGTCCCGTGTGTCTCATTTGAATGAAATATGGTTGAACATACTGTAGGAAAGCACAAAGGGCCGTCATTGATGGAAGATATGTGTCACCGATGTTCCTGGCCTCGGTGAGGTAAAAGCAGGTAATTTTAAGTGTCAGCGGCAGCTAGTGCTGACTGACACTATTGGTTATTTAGTGTGGTTGTAAAGCCAATCCGGGCCGGCTCTTACTGGGAGCAGCCAAAGTGCAGGGTGGGTGGCTGTTCCCCACGTTCCAGGCCGGGTTTTGGTTAGGGATATAAAACCCAGCCAGCAGTCTCAGCTGGGTGTGGATTATCCTCCATTTTACAGTGGATCTGTGAAGTCTATGTGGTTTGAGATCTGCATGATGTGTGCCGTACTAAAGGGCTGAGAGCCGCATTGCTGGGAAGCAGGCCCTAAAGCCTGTTGGGGACTGCTACTGGCAAAACCGCTGACAATGTGAATGCTTTTTGTTCTGTGGACTTGCCATGGTGTGAATGAACACCAAGATGACAAACTGTCATTTTTGTTTATGTGTGAATAAACACTGCACTGTTTAAGTCAAAGACTTAGTTTTTGCCTCTGTACTGTGTCCGCTAAATTGACTACCAGAGCAAATCCCCACAATTGGTGTCGGATGCGGGCAAACGCAGTGAGGCAGGCCTGAAGGCCAATTTTTTTTTGTTTTTCCTCTGCACAAGTGCATGTCATACATTAAGCCGGCAAGGTTACGACCCATGTCCTCTGACAAAATGGAGGCGGTTGTGAAAACCCGCATGGAGGCTTATTTGCAGCAGTGGGAGGCTAACAGGCAGCAACAAGAAACTAACCAGCTGCTATTATGACATGTAATGGCATTGCAAGAGGCAGTAGCCTCCCAGAACGTCCACGATGCGCGCAAAGCTGTCCGCGCGGCGATTCCTAACATGACCCCCTCAGATGACGTCGAGACCTATCTGGCGGTCTTCGAAAAGGTGGCTGTGAGGGAAAAGTTTCCCCGAGACCAGTGGGCTGAGGTTGTCGCTCCGTTCCTGGCGTCTGGTCCCCAGGAAGTATTTTTTGATCTCCTCGATGATCAAGCGGCCGACTACCCGTCAGTAAAAGGTGTGACCCTGGCGAGACTCGGGGTGAATATATTGGTCCGGGCCCAGCGGGTGCATCAGAGGAAATTTAACCCGGCTGAACCCGCCAGACCACAATATTATGCTGCACTGATTGCAAAAATGGCTGCAGCCTGACATATTGACTCCCATTGCTATGTTGGATCGGCTGTTGGCGGATGTGTTTTGGAGGGCTTTGCCATACCCTCTCCAGCACTGGATCGGCCAGGTGTCTCTGGATAATGCCTTGGAGATGGTCGACCTGGTGGAGCGCTACGAGGCCACCAGAAATCTACAGGGGGGTTCTTTTGGGAGGGGGCCAGTCAAACTCCGGAAATCTCTACTCCAAATTCGGCAGCTCGTGCCAACCAAACCCACACGGGACGTACGTCCTGCAGACCCAGCCCCGGTGGTCTGCTGGCGGTGTCACGAGCCCGAACCCGAACACTTAAGAGCCAACTGTCCCCATCGGGGTGAACCTATGGAAACCAACAATGGCTACCGCCACTCATTGTATGCCAGAAAGATGTGCGCCACAGGTACCTCTGAGACTGTAGACAATAGTCACCTGTGCCAGGTGGAAGTGGGGGACACTCTGGCGGTGGCACTGCTGGATTCAGGGAGCCTGGTGTCCCTGGGATGAGCTGCCTTGGGGCGGCCCAACGAGTATACTGGCCGAAAAGTCAGCATTGTCTGCATTCATGGGGACGTAAAGGACTATCCCACCACCCTGGTCTCTTTGTCAACGGTGGCCAGCAGGTAGGCGCATGAGGTGGCCTTCGCCACAAAATTACCGTATAAGTTATTAATTGGGAGAGACTTCCCTGGTTTCCCGGCACTATGGCTGGATACGAAAGTTACCGATACCCGGTAGACAGATATAACCCTAGCAGAGTGGCCCGGCTCAGGGGAGAGACCAGAACCCTAGGTACCTGAGTCAGAAGGGCCAGCAGTAGGGGTGACTGCAGGGCACATTTTCTAATTGGGGTACAGGACCCTTCTTCTTTCGATCAGTGGGGATCCCAACAATTAGGCCTCACTTAACATAACTTTTAATAACAAGGGTGGATGCAGCGACCTGCAGTGGGAGTGGTAGTGGCTCTGGCTATCAAATCAATCACAGTGGCTGTCCTTACACTGAATAACAAATGGTTCGAAGGCACTCAAGTATCTGGTGTTGCATAAAATATTTATTCAATACATATGTATATTAAAATCACAACCCAAAAAATAAAAATACAAAAATTAAAAATTAAATAAAGAAAAAATGATAAAGATTTTTTTTTTAAATATATCCACAATATTAATAAATTTATAATATAAAATAAAACAATCACAATGTGTATGTCACTATTGAAAACCCATGATTTGCAGCTGCATAATGTGCTTGGTATTATCTAGAGGTAAATAAGTATATGATGTAGCCTAATTGAAAAAAAAATAAAAATCATCAGTTTTTTGGGATAAATCAAGTGTGTCTGACAGTCTGAACAATATTTAGTGTATAACACTCTGCAGATCATATTATTTCATATGATTGAACAGCTGGTATTATAATACGATAGTTTCAAGTGATAAATGTCCAGTTATTCATATAAGAATCCCCTTGTGTCCTTTTCACTTAGGCTGACATCTGTACATCAGTATTGCATCAAAGTTGATTAGTATCCTTTTTATATAGACAGGATGCTGTTGTAATTAGTCTTTGAGCGCTATAAAGGAGCGTTGATTGATGCAGTTTTTTGGTTAATACTGATAGTTAATGTAACACAAATACCCTGTTATGTTAACAATCCTATGTAGCAGCAGAAGTCAGCATCTGAAATGGAAATGTATCGCTGCGGTCGCTGAGTTGTGTCTCAGTTCATTCAGTGTCCCACGTGGCGTCCCATGTGTTTGTGATGTATTGATCTGTTCGGCCGTTGTGTGTCAGCTGATCTAGAGCGCTCCGCTTGCTGTAAGAGGTTAGATTGTACAAGGATCAATAGTTTTTAGATTGGTGATAACCGCTCTCATATTGACTGCCTAATCTTTTCACACTGTTTCACATTGTTGCTCCTTAGGGCAGTGCAGTGAAAGGGAGGGCACCCTTTCTTCTCTCAGTGCACACCCTGATTCTGGGGATCCTGCCTGATGGTAGCTGGGGTGTCCTTGATGTTAGGTGTCTGAATGGGTGCAAGGCAGGGAGTGTAGAATGCAATGGCCAGCATATGGTGTAGGAGTCAGGAAACCAGGCCAGAGTTAGAAGAATATATGTCTCTTTATACCGTAGTACAAGCTACCAGTATTAGGACAGTACATCCAACTATAGAACTATAGCAAAGCATATTTCCAATTGTACACAATGAAACTCTCTCCCAGATAGCAGTGTATGGATTCAGGAAAGGATGGGAATTATGGCCCTCTTAGCTCTTTGTCTTTCTAAAGCCTCTCTTAGTAGAATCTTTAGCGGGCGACTGTACATTTGCAATTCTGCCTGTAATGTGCTTGGCAGCATACAGGCTTAATGATATGACTGATCCGGGTCCTTCCTTAAGTGTGTAGGGTGTTAAATGTAATCCCTCCATGGTAGTAAAGTCTGTATTGCCCTTAACTGCTGTTACCTTACTGACTAATTCTTGTTGCGCAGCCATGCAGATTTCCAAATTTTCTCCACTCTCTCTTTTCTCTCTTGCTGTAGATGCTGCAGAAATAAAACAGAGATCTGTTAGTCTCTAAATACTGAGGCTCAAGGAGAGGGAGCACATGGACTTTGCCCCCTTCTTCTCTCTACTCCCTCCTCAGACTTTCCTAGACTACTCTAGCGCTAGGAGTGGAGCTAGCCACCACCTAGCAATCTTGTGCAAAGGGCTCTGTCAGAGTTATCCGACTCCCTCACTACCATACAAAACTATTCTGGGAGTACTACATGGCATTACATAACATTATATTACATTTTAACAACAAACCATTTACAGTCACCCCCTTTCACATAGACTTTGGTCATCATTATCAGATTGGCAGGGGTCTGAACAGCATCCAATGGATTCAATGGTTTGCCATTGTATGTACCGGGTTTTCTAGGCAAAGAGCTTATCTTTGTAGTGGCTTTCTGCTCTGCCTGGTAGGGCATTTCTAAAGGGGTTGTCATAACAAGCCCTCTAACACAAGATGTAAGGTGGGTTGAGGCTCGAATATGAAGAGTAACATGATGGTAATATGTGATCACAGACCTCAGCACTTAACAGTTTAGTGAACATCAGAGCTCAGCTCAGCTCTGTGAAATTGTTCCTATAGAAACAGCCTTGAGACTGGAATTACTTTTGTGGAGGAGGATTTTTTCTCATGTTAATTTCCATTCTGCTTTATTTTCTCTTGGCTACTGAACAACAAATTAGATTCTGCTTGTTAGAATGAAAAGTTAGAATGACTCTCTCTGTAAATAGCGGTCTACGCTCCATTGTCTATGGTAACATGTGCTTGTTACTCATAATCATTGCAACAAGGTTGTACCTTTCCGCTGTCAGACTACAGAGCTGGTTTTCAATCACTGTACAACCTAATAGAAATCTCATGCCTACAATAGCTATTGTACTTGACAAAAAAACACGCCATAAAATAGCCTACCCTTTTCATAATCAAATCCATTCTATTCCCACACTCCCACACTTATATGAATTATTTAAAAGGGTTTTTATAAATTGAAATGGTTTCAGATGTGCCCCGATAGTTTGGATGTGGAAATTGTGATGCCAAGAGACCAGACAGAATCAAGATACACATATAAAATAGTCACATATTCGCTCTTTATTTACTCTGTCATGTAGTAACAATACACAGTAACATACATAGTTGGTAATGATAAAAAAAGGCTTCAAGTCTAACCTATAATCTTAGCATGTGGATCCAGAGGAAGGCAAAAAACAGTGTCAGACTGGCCCACCATACTACCAGAGGATCCTCTAGTGGGCCCAGGTTCTGATACCATAGTGGGCCTAAAAAAAAATTAGAAAAAAAAAATACATTTGGAGCCGCCTTTGGAGCCAATCACTTTCCACTAGAGTCTATTTCTTTGAATCAAAACCTATTAGACTGTATTGATAATAAAGGAGTTGGGCCCCCAGAATAACTTCTTCTGGTGGACCCAATGAACCTGTCATGGCCATGGTCATGGTCGTGACTCCTGAACCGCAAGCTGTTGCCTGCGGTTTGTTATTGGGTGTTCAACCACAGGTGAGGGCCGCTAGTGTGCTGCCTCACTTGTGGTTGCCGCGGGCAACAAGTAATTTTGTATTGTCGCAGTAGAGCAGCCTGAGCTGGTGCTAGGCAGCTTGCGGCAATGTTCATGCGGTTGCACCTAGCAACCTCTCAGTTAGGTGTGTGTGTATGTTATGCACTTTGTATGTCTGGTGTGCACAAAGTTTATGTTTGGTGTGCACTGTGACTCTTCCCTTCACTGTGGCTGCCCGTGGCAACGTTTAGTTTGGTGTACATGTGGTGGCAGTGTCTCAGCCTTCTGGCTGACTCCTAGGACATGGTTGCCACCCATGTCGTTGCCTGCGATAACAGCTGCAGTGTGATCTTCTTTTGGATACTTCCTCTTTAAGTGGTTTCACTCCCTGGTTAGTGTTGGAAGGGTTAATTTCCTCTCCTGTGTGTGTCTGTGTGGGTGTGGCCACTTTGGGCTATAAAGCCTCTTTGGAGATCAGAAGCTGAGGGGTTCTTCAGCCATGCTTGGCTGGAGACACCCTCCTGGTAATTCCATCTGCCAGTGGGGGCCACCCTTGTGGTCATAAACAAATTGTTATGTATTGTTTATACACGATGTTATGAGGATGTGTTTGTGTCTCATGTCTATTCTTTACAGCGTATGGTTTCCTGGTGTCCTGTGTGGTGTGTGTGCTCTGTCGTTTGTGTTTGTGAACAGCAGCACTGATACTTCGGTCCCAGGCTCTGTGTCTGTGGCAGGTAAGTGTTAGTACTAGTTGCACTTACCTGCCATTGCCATATGACTGTTTATGTTTCTCCTGTCTTTATAGTTTGGCCATCTTTAGACTCCTATTTCTCCATGTCCAGGAGGAACAGGTAGTCTACCCAGCTCCTAGCTTAGGGACCTGCGGAGGGCTAGTAGGGACCCAAGGTTCCAGAGCATGAGCCTTCCTACCTTCAAGGTTGGCTCATGTCGCTAGGAGTTAGGGTCAGATTAGGGAAGCAATAGGAGGTGACCTGCTCCCTAATTCTGTGGTTCTGGCCAAGTCGTGACTACCATCCTCTGTCATCGCACGGCTGAGGGTTTTCCCCATCCTCAGCCGTGACAGAACCCCAGTACAACACTGAACAAAAACCCTATGGTGTCAATTGGTCCATATGGATAGGTCATCAATGTCAGATCAGTGAGGGTTGAAGGGGCTGCGGAAAAGGCAATGTGACCAATGGATGGGAGGTCACAAGCCTAGGAAAAGGCACAGCACTGTGGTCCCTTCCAAGATATGATCAGAAGGGGAGTGAGAGTTAGACCCCTAGCAATCAGATATTGATGACCTCTTCGGTAGATTGGTCATCAATATTTGAGTCCCGAACAATCCCATTAATAAACATATTAAAAAGAAGAGGGCCCAAAACCGAACCCTGTGGCACCCCACTGGTTACCGTGACCTTTACTTAACAGATAATGGGAGTAGTTCATACAGCAGAAAAAAAGAACAGTTCTGGGGTATATTACAGAATAGGATTCCACCAATAGTTGTATATAGGGAGTAGCAATGATTACTTAGCAATCTTTCCAAACACTCACAGGTTGGCAATTCTATTCTCAAGTACTTTCAGCAGTTCCCAGGCTAAATGTGTGGTACTTTACTGTCTGAATCCCATGCACAGCCTTGATGGTTCTAAACCCGTCTATTCTCTTTTCCTCAGAGGTAGTCTATCAGTTAAGTTGTTCTTTGGCAGCTGTATAGAATCAGGAATGGTGTTTTCTGGATGAGGCTTCCCTTGCAGGAGCTCACACATGTTGGTCTTGTTTCTTTGCTCTACTATGACTCTCTAACTAACCAGAGGAGGCCGGACCATGGCAACCTAACTAAGACTTCCAGTGTTAACTGTTTTATGTCCATACACAACTATTTGTAATACATAGTGCATAGAGAGATAACAGCTTTTAACATTCAATTAAATTTACCTTTTTGCATACAATCTTTAGCAGTGATCTGCTGGGTTACTGCACAACCTTTGGATGCAGGTAGAGATGAGCGAATCGAAGTTGAAAAAGTGGAATTTGATCCGAATTTCAGGAAAAATTAGATTCGCACCGAATCCAAATTTCCTCACGCTTCGTGGTAACGAATCGCATTTTTTCCTAAAACGGCTGCTGCATGTGTGAGGACATAGAGCAAGGAACTTTGGGAACATGGGATCACCCATAATGCCATGCATGCAGCCAAGCAGCAGCCAGCCAGCCCTGTGATGTCACAGCCCTATAACTAGCCTCAGCCATCTTGGATTCTGCCATTTCCCAGTGTACTTAGTACGGGGAGAGATGTCAGCAGGCGCTAGGGACAGTGCTAGTAAAGACTTTATTTTGAAAAAAAAAAATAATATTTACAAGTTCAGGGAAAGGTTATCCAAGGTGTAGGGAGAGGATAGGGAGAAATCATTCCACAGCATTTATGTAGAACAGGGTTCAGTAGAGGAGGTTACAGCCTCGGTAATAGAAACAATCCTACTACACCTTGCTGCACTGACTGGGGATCCAAATTGCCAATATACAGCTCTGTAATTTCAGCAAACTGTTCTTGTTGTTGGGGTGCAAGTGCTGTTTGATACAGCTATTAACAGGGTTTATTACAAGGAAATATTTCTATGTCTTGCTTGCGTGGATCAGCCAGGATTTCCACCCACCAATGCCTGATACTTAAGACTAGATCATCCATGGCGCCACACCGTTTTCTTCTGGCTATTTGCCTCAGCTACTATTCTGATGCTGCCACCCACCTGATGCCACACATCTGATGCCAAGTGCTCCTTCTTTCACCCACCATCTTCAGCTGGTACTCGTATTGCCACCCCCCCCCCCACTCTCACCGGGTCACTCTGTGGTCTCTTGATGCTGCTGCCACCTCCTCACTATGTCACCTTGCCACTCTGTGGTCTCCTGATGCTGCTGTCACCTCCACACTATGTCACCTTGCCACTCTGTGGTCTCCTGATGCTGCTCTGCCACCTCCACACTGTCATTGTGCCACTCTGTGCCTCCTGATGCTGCTGCTGCCACCTCCAGACTCTGTCATTGGGCCACTCTGTGATCTCTTCGTGCTGTTTCCACCTCACCATTACGTCATAAGGCCACTCTGTGGACTCCTCATGCTGTTCCCACCCTCCCCACTTCATGACTGGGCGACAATTTTGCCTTTCGGCCTGGCTGATTCGTCATTTATTTGACCCTTCTTTTGATCTGTCAGAAGCAATGAAAAATGAGACGCACAACGTATCCTGTCTGTGTAGCAGCTCTTACGATTTGGCTTACGATTTGGTAGCCAAAAGCAGGAGTGGGTACAAAACACAGAAGACATGCAAATATTCCATTCACGTGTCATCTCTGTTTTGGATCCACTCCTGTTTTTGGGCATTACAAATACTGAAGTATTACTGACCAAATGCTGACCGAGTGAAGGCGGATGCTCAACAGACAGTATCCTTTTTTTGGGGGTTATTATTCTGACGGATCAGAGGAAGGGCAAAATAATCAGTGACATCAACACAAACGTACTGCTGACACCCTCTCCACCCTGCCGGGGGGCTCTACTTGTATAAGCGTTTACTAGAACAGGTTCTGTAGCCATCTAGGTGAAATCAGCTGATGATGGTGTAAAAGGAGTGCGCTACTTCTTGGCGCTAACATTTACCTGTAAGGCTGAGTTCATACTTGAGTTATTTGGTCAGTTTTGGCCCCGTAACCGCCCAAATAAGTGAAGTGTGCAGTGATTCTAAGAGCGACACCTGTCATCTGCATGTTGTACTGACTCACAGTATTATTTCACCACCACAACAGACTCGCTTTGCGTGTTACTGCGAGGCACAATGTTCTACACCACTATAAAGGCTCTCTGCAGTCAGGAAATAGCCATTTTTTTACTCGATTCACCTCAAATAAGTTTGGATTGAACTAAATTGTTTCAAAATATTTGGCGAACCAGCCGTATTGAATGTTTGAGAAATTCGCTCATTTCTAGTTGTAGAGTATCAAACACCTTTGAAAAATGTAGCTGTGAATCAGGCTTACTCAGGTCCAGTTTGGAATTTACTTCCACATGGAAGCTGATCAGATTCGTTTTAAATGGAGCACTCCCTCATAAACTCCTGCTGATGCTGTATCGTAAGGTTATTTCCACTGAGATACTTCAGCCTAGCATCTCTTAGAAAACCTTAAAATATTTTATCCATAAAAGGGGGTAGACTTATGGGCCTATAGTGTCCGGCCTCACTTTTGAACCCCTTTTTGAACATTGCCATCACATTTGCTACACACTAGTCCCGTGGAACAAATCCCGTCATTATAGAATCCTTAAAAGAGTTTTCAGGTACTTTTATATTGATGGCCTATCCTCAGGAAATTGCTGAGAAAAAAACAGCAATTCCAAATTTTTGTGGTTTAATTTTCACATAATTCACCATGTGGCATAAATGACGTTACATTTAGGCCTCTTGAACACGAACGTTGCGTGCCCGTGGCCGTATTGCGGCCCACATACGGTGGGTCCGCAATACATGGGCACTGGCCCATGTGCACTCCGCATCACAGATGCGGACCCATTTACTTGAATGGGTCAGCAATCACGGAGATGGGCAATGGAAGCACGGATCGGAACCCCACGGAAGCACTACGGAGTGCTTTCGTGTTGTTTCTGTCCATGCCTCCGCACCGCAAAAAAATACAACTTGTTCAATTTTTTTGCAGTGCGGACGGATCACGGACCAGTTCAAGTTGAATGGGTCTCGATTCATTCCAGCCACCACACGGACTTTGCCTGTGCATTGGGGACTGCAAATTGTGGTCCTCAATGCACGGAACGGATGCACAACATTCATGTGCAAGAGGCCTTAGTCTTTGGTTCAGTAAGATTGTGTGCAGGTTGAGTTTTTGTAGAAGGAGTTGTAGCTTTACATCCATCTTTTGATTGCCTTTTAGGCCTCTTGCACATGACCGTATGGCTTTTTCAGTATTTTGCGGTCCGCAAAAAACGGATTTGCAAAAAATATGGATGACGTCTCTGTGCATTCCATTTTTTGAGGAACGGAACAGCTGGCCCCTGATAGAACAGTACTATCCTTGTCCGTTATGCGGACAATAATAGGACATGTTCTATCTTTGAACAGAACATAAAAACGGAAATACAGAAACAAAAGACATACCGTACAGACTACCTTCCGTTTTTTTTTTTTGTGGATCCATTGAAATGAATGGTTTTATATACGGTCCGTATACGGAACGCAAAAAACAGACGGAAAAAAAAAACTTTTGCAAGAGGCCTTATTCTGTTTTTAAGAGACTGGATGAACAAAAAATCTGGGAATTGGTCTTTATTTTTTATACCATTCATAATGTGAAATAGAAATATAAGAATTATTTTTTCTTATATTTCTGAAATAGAAATATAAGAATTATTTTTTCTAAATGCTATGTACAGCTTTGGGGGCATTTTGTTTTGTTATTGCATTTTTAGCAAAAAAATCTTTTTTTTAATTGGTCTTTATTACAAATATGGAACCCTTTTTTCTGTACATCGCTGAGATGCTCTAATAGAGGGATCTGAACTTTTTCTTTGCTTGTCAGCTAGCTAATTTGACAGCTCTTTATCTCTGACATTATAAACACTCATTATAGCTCAGTTCTTATCTTACTGATAAGAATGTGGCTTAGGCTAGTTTCACACTAGCGTCAGCCTTCTCCGGCAGGCTGTTCCAGCGGATGAACAGCCTGCCGGATCCGTGCTGCCGCTAGTGCAACCGCGCTGCCGTTGGCCACACCGACCCCATTGACTATAGTGTGGGCAGGCCGGAGTTTCGGTGGCAGCATGGCAAACATGCCGAGAGGCTGCCGGAATAAAACTACGACATGTCGGAGAAGGATGCCTTAAATAAGTGTTTATGACCTCTTAGTAATGTAAAGTTAAGGTTTATTAGAAGACTGGCACAAAGTGAAAGTAGGATGCATACAGCTGGAAAAACAGTTAAGACTGTGTGACAGAACAACTCAATATTTTTAATAAGAACATTTGAAAAAATTATTTTTAGCCCAAAATGAGTAAAATGCAATAATTAAAAAAATAATTGCCTCCGAAGGTGTACATAGCCTTTAAGGCTAGTATCACACTAGCAGTCGACATCTCCAGCAAGCTGTTTGGCAGGGAGCAGCCTACTGGAGATGTCTGGATTCGACACTGCCGGGCACTACCTGATACCCACCAGCCCCATTCACTATAATAGGGACTGGCGGAGATCCACCCGCAATGTGGCAAACATGCCGAGGATCTTCCTGTTGTGGATGGATCTTTGCTGGCCCCCATTAGTGAATGGGGCTGGACAGCGATGTGATAGCTTCCAGCAATGTCGGAATGCAGAAATATCTGGCAGGCTGTTCCCTGTGTGTGTGAAACTAGCCTAACTAGACAACCCCTTTAAATATAAAATGGATAAAAATAAATATTTAAGCATAAGACTTCTAATTGAACATTGTTGCAGTTGGTATACTTCTTAGAAAATGTGAATAATAGGCATGTTTCCTTTAGTAACTAATTGCATTTCCCCATGTAATAACAATTCTGGAACCTCTGTTATTTCTAAAAGAAGGTATGAATGAATTGCCAGCAGCTTGCAATAAAGGTAAAGATGAGTGTTACCAGTTGCGGTTGTACCCTTGTACAGTCTGACACCACCAGCACTGATTGGACAGAGTCAGACACACCTGTTACTGGTAACACCCTGCAATACTTTTACTGCATACTGCTGGCAATTTATTTGTAAACTTCTAGCAGGAGTAAAACAGGAATGGCATAATATAGAGTCATAATAATAGATGCTCCAGAACTGGTATTAACAGACATGTCAGGAGATGTCACAGGGCCTCTTTAAACACAGCAATTTAGTAGATGGCTTCATGGTTCCATCTCTTGGCCACACTAATGTTTTTTTTCATGTTTTGCACTTTGTTTTAGAATACTGTGAGGAAGAATTTTGAAATATTATGGAAGAGACTTGGTCCAGTCATGGGCAGCCCTAAACAGCCTCAGCGATTGCAACTGACAAGACCAGATGGTACCAGTGAGAACCTTTCTCTACGTTCTCCAATTTCCTCAAAAATATGGCAGGCTGAAGATCCCACATGCAATTCAGGATTTGATAGGGAGGATCTTTGTATGAGAAACTTCTGTGTCAGTGTACATGGAGACCATGAACTTATGGAAGGAAGTTTTAGCTTCGACACAGATGGAGATGATATCTTAGAAATACATAGGGACTTTTCTGTGGACGCAGATGGTGCATATTCTTTTCATGAAGTCAGGGAAGATCAAAGTTCATCAAAGCAAGGAGACTTGAACTGTAAGTCTGATTCCCCACAAACAGAGGCACCCTCTAAGCAATCCCTTGAAAAAAGTTCTAATATCACTTCTGTGTCAGATAGAAAAGACTTAATTAACTCAGAAAACCTAATGAATAGTCAAGGAGAAATATTACATGTCCCAACTGTATCTGATGTTAGCCTGTCAATGGTAATGAACACTGATGTGGCTTCTGAAGTCCCTAACCTACAAGGAGAAACAGACACAGAGAAAGAAAATGTGAATGGAAAATCTGAATCACTACAGCTTGCCAGCAGACTTGGTAATCAAGCAAGAAAAGAAATTCTGGCAGAAGTAATGGCAGAATGTAAGGAGGTTACCAATGGAGAAATGAGTACAAAAACATATGCATCTAACTTATTGTCTTTAAATTCAAGCAGTGACATAGAAGAAAAAAACTATAGGTCTATTGCAATAAGTCCTATTGTTCCACCGGATGGAAGTTCTTCTTTTACTTTTCAAACTGGTATAACACTATTTGCTAAAAATTCTTCTGGCCGAGATAATACTGGCAAAAATGATGAGCTACCAAAAACCTATTCCTGTGAACTTACTCCTGCTGAAGGTGAAGCTGAGGCAAAAGTACAGTATAGATCTATTGCTGTCAGTCCCATTATACCCCCTGGGGAAACATCATTATTTCAATTTCAAAAAGATAACAGTCAGGAAGATGTAAAAGGTTGTTGTTCAAAACAAACTTCAGAAACTAGAGAACAAGAGAAGCTCAAAGATGGGTCTGAGACCAAAAAAGAGTATAAATCTGTAGCAGTGAGTCCAATTATTCCACCTGCAGGGTCTTCTTCATTTACATTTCATACATTAAGAACTGTTTCTGGCAATACAGCAGCAGAACAAGAAGCCCAGAATAAAGAATTACTCCCAAAAACATATTCCTTTGAATTGACACCACCGAATTATGATGTAGGCACTCAGGCAGACACCAGAGCCGAGTGTGTTTCAGTTGCAGTAAGTCCAATTATACCACCAGATGGGTCATCTTCATTTATTTTCCAGTCAGATCTAATGAATAAAATTGGCGGAGAAAAGGTGCCAGATAATGTGAGCACACAGGGTGGCACACGAGCGCAGTATGTATCTGTGGCCATCAGTCCCATTGTACTTCCATGTGGCTCATCCTCTTTTACATTCATAGCAGATACTAATGGCACAGAGCCAAACAAAGATATAACTATTAAAACTACAGATAACCTTCCCAAAACATACTCCTTTGAGCTCACTCCTCCTGATGATGAACCTAGTACTAGCAGAAGAGTAGAATATAAGTCTGTGGCAGTTAGCCCTATAATACCCCCTGATGAGGTTTCTTTTTCGTTCCAAACTGGTAGAAAGAACACATCAAGCTCTTTAGATGCACTGCCAAAGACGTGTTCAATTGAGCTGACACCCCCTAACCAAGATATTGGGACACAAGCTGATAAAGTAGAATGTGTGTCAGTGGCTGTGAGCCCCATTGTAATTTCATCAGGATCTTCATCTTTTTCCTTCCAAGGGGACCAAGTTGCCTTGCACCATGACCAAACACAAAAGCTGGATTCCTGCAGTATAAGTGCCATTCCCAATCGGTTACCAGAACCAACAACCCTTTATCATGATATAGGGATCCAAGTTGATACTATAGTACAGTGTGCTTCTATAGCTGTCAGTCCCATGGTACCACTGCAAGGATCATGCTCCTTTGTGTTCCAAACGGAGGATGCCAATCAAGTCCCCGCAATATGTTCACATGTTCAAGAAAAGCCTGAGATGAAGGATGCAGAGATGCAAGTGTCCTTTCCAGTTGAAACAAGATCTATTGCAACTGACCCAATGACTCCAAAAGGGAAAACACCACAGGCTTCCTATCCTGATGTCAAAGTAAAAGAAGCCAAAGCAGATCACCCAGAACCTGTGCGAGAAGTCAGCTGGGATGAGAAAGGAATGACATGGGAAGTGTATGGAGCATCAATGGAAGTTGAAGTTTTGGGGATGGCTATACAGAAGCACCTGGAAAAACAGATTGAGGAGCATGAGAGACAGAAAGTGATGACACCTCAAAATACTGTTAGAGGTAGTTCTGTTCGAGGTACTGTAGTAAAGAATGAGAGCAAAAAAAGACAACCTGGTACCTTCCGCTCCTTTTTCCGGAGAAGATCCCGTTGCTGCTCTCATGCTGGAGCAACTGCAGAATGAACCAAAAAGAGATAAGCCATTTAATCACTTAGAAAAAGAAAAAGATGCAAGTAAAGATTTATTTTGAAAGTGAATAAAAAAGATTGGTTTAAAAGGAGCATAGACAGAAACTATCAATAGAGGGGGAAATATGGATTCTCCACGTGACGCCTTCTTGTCGTAAAGAGCCCAGTGGTTGGATTTAATGGAAAGATAAATGTGCATTCGGATTCTAATATAAAATTCTCTTTCTGATGATCAGACAGAACAAGGGAATTGTAAAGTGTTTTACATTCTAACAACGCATCTTCTGCACTAGTACCTTTAACACATTGCTGTCCCTAATAGCAGAACTTTTAGCGATCAATGGGTTTGAGAAGGAGGTGACAGAGGAGACAGTGCACCACACATGGTGCCAAAGATCAGTGAAGGTTATGGTGATTATTGCTACAATGCCTGGTTAGAGAGGCTGATACCGGGTGATTTTTATTTTCTTTTTTCAAATGCCTCAATGTTAAGACTGGCTCAGAAAGTGTTAAAGAAACAGCTACGTATTACCCAAGTGGCTTGGATACAAGAGATACTTGGCTGATGGAAATAGCAATCATCTAACACATTTATAAGCCTAGTGCTTCGTTTATCAAGACTGTCTAAATGAAACACTGGACATGTTGCCCATAGTGACCAGAGTGCAAGTTTTATTCTTCCAGAGCAATTTAAGAAATGAAAGGCGAGTTCTGATTGGTTGCATGGGGAGTTTTTCTTCTAGACAGTTTTGATAAATGAGCTTGATATTCAACTACTTGCGTCACACTTAGATCATACACAGATCAAGTACAATGCTGCAATTCTGCAAACTATTAGCATTTATTGAGCTTAGAGTTTTTTTTCTTTCAACCCAACCTACAATGTTAGTAAATGATCTTCTGACTAAGTGCATCATAATGTGATAACTGTAACATGGGCGCTTGTTTCAGACATATTCCCTGGTTTTAAAATTCACCATTTAGAATATTTGCTCATATTTTCTCCTCTCTCTTTTTCTCTTTGTTGCCATGGAAATCAGCTTCTGCACGTAACCATAGCTGTCTATATTGTGGAAGAAACTTGTATTCAGAGCAGACATGTCCATTTTCACGCAGAAAACAGTTCACATATACTTTGAATTACATAATTAAAACAAATTTATCATGTCTACCATTATAATGCAAAAAATACTACTATTTATGGTCAGCTAAAATTCTGGCAGCCTTCTGGCCTATGGAGACAAGATGGTTCCCTCAGTGCTTACCCTCCGTTGCATGCCATCTCCACTAGGCTGATGTGACCATCTGGACTGGTTGCAGGTTCTTCTGCTCAGGTCTCGACCATATGTGTTGCTGAGTCTTACTATTCAGCTCCATACTGTAAATGCAGATGATTATGAGGATTTAGTACTATTGAGCGCAAATATTCGTAATACGAATTTATATTGTGAATACTGGCACTTCGATAATTCACAAATATTTAGAATATAGCGCTATATATTCGTAATGACGAATATTCGGGATATAGAGATAGTTAGCTAAAGTATATAATCCAGATAGTTAGTGTTAGATAGTATAGGTTATAGTGTGTGGCAGGAAAATAAATGTGCAATGTGCGTGTGAGAGAGATGTCTCTGCTGTCCATACATACATGCTACAGAAATAGTGCTGTGATGTCCCAACAATACTAAGTTCAACAGTCAGTATTCTGTTGTCAGACCAGATTAAAAGGTGAAGTTGTATGTATTGCGCTAAAATATTCAAATCAATAGTGGCGATATGCGCGATCATGAATACTTTGAAAAACTGTATCTGCATATAAAGCTATTGTTATGACATGCATGGAATTTAAATCTAAAACAGTGTTGTAATGTTCAATTACTTACCGTGATCAGGAGTTCTTCCTCACCATCTCGAAAGTTGCTGCCAACCATTTTCACCACTTATGTAGCTATTAGCTAGTACCTGTGCGCGCATAATAGCGCAATCGGAAAGAATTTTACGAATATCACAAAATCACAAATATTTGATGAATATTCGCCTAAATATTTGTGATATATTGCATATTCGAATATTGCCCCTGCCGCTCATCACTAGGATTTAGGGACACATTCGGTCGGGACCAGAGCAGAAGAGACTGCAGCCTGTCCCGGTGGTCCCATATGCAGAGCGGACACAGTGGAATTGGTGGTGTGACACAAGGGTAACAACCAAGGAAACCATGTTGCTTCATAGGTCAGAATGCTGCAGATTTTTTTTAATAAAAGCTTGGAGTACCAGTTCAAAGAGTATGGGTGCCTTTGGGGAAATTTTTTTATGATTGCATTTTATTTATTTTGGCTAAAAATATTTTTGCCATTGGTCTTAAACATTCAGCTGTTTCTGAGATAATAGAGTTAAAAATCAGTCTGTAAGCATGTGTGCATATACAGGTCCTTCTAAAAAAATTAGCATATTGTGATAAAGTTCATTATTTTCTGTAATGTACTGATAAACATTAGACTTTGATATATTTTAGATTCATTACACACCAACTGAAGTAGTTCAAGCCTTTTATTGTTTTAATATTGATGATTTTGGCATACAGCTCATGAAAACCCAAATTTCCTATCTAAAAAAATTAGCATATTTCATCCGATCAATAAAAGAAAAGTGTTTTTAATACAAAAAAAAGTCAACCTTCAAATAATTATGTTCAGTTCTGCACTCAATACTTGGTCGGGAATCCTTTTGCAGAAATGACTGCTTCAATGCGGCGTGGCATGGAAGCAATCAGCCTGTGGCACTGCTGAGGTGTTATGGAGGCCCAGGATGCTTCAATAGCGGCCTTAAGCTCATCCAGAGTGTTGGGTCTTGCGTCTCTCAACTTTCTCTTTCCAATATCCCACAGATTCTCTATGGGGTTCAGGTCAGGAGAGTTGGCAGGCCAATTGAGCACAGTAATACCATGGTCAGTAAACCATTTACCAGTGGTTTTGGCACTGTGAACAGGTGCCAGTTCGTGCTGAAAAATGAAATCTTCATCTCCATAAAGCTTTTCAGCAGATGGAAGCATGAAGTGCTCCAAAATCTCCTGATAGCTAGCTGCATTGACCCTGCCCTTGATAAAACACAGTGGACCAACACCAGCTGCTGACATGGCACCACAGACCATCACTGACTGTGGGTACTTGACACTGGACTTCAGGCATTTTGGCATTTCCCTCTCCCCAGTCTTCCTCCAGACTCTGGCACCTTGATTTCCGAATGACATGCAACAGTCCAGTGCTGCTTCTCTGTAGCCCAGGTCAGGAGCTTCTGCCGCTGTTTCTGGTTCAAAAGTGGCTTGACCTGGGGAATGCGGCACCTGTAGCCCATTTCCTGCACACACCTGTACACGGTGGCTCTGGATGTTTCTACTCCAGACTCAGTCCACTGCTTCCGCAGGTCCCCCAAGGTCTGGAATCGGTCCTTCTCCACAATCTTCCTCAGGGTCCGGTCACCTCTTCTCGTTGTGCAGCGTTTTCTGCCACACTTTTTCCTTCCCACAGACTTCCCACTGAGGTGCCTTGATACAGCACTCTGGGAACAGCCTATTCGTTCAGAAATTTCTTTCTGTGTCTTACCCTCTTGCTTGAGGGTGTCAATGATGGCCTTCTGGACAGCAGTCAGGTCGGCAGTCTTACCCATGATTGCGGTTTTGAGTAATGAACCAGGCTGGGAGTTTTTAAAAGCCTCAGGAATCTTTTGCAGGTGTTTAGAGTTAATTAGTTAATTCAGATGATTAGGTTAATAGCTCGTTTAGAGAACCTTTTCATGATATGCTAATTTTTTGAGATAGGAATTTTGGGTTTTCATGAGCTGTATGCCAAAATCATCAATATTAAAACAATAAAAGGCTTGAACTACTTCAGTTGGTGTGTAATGAATCTAAAATATATGAAAGTCTAATGTTTATCAGTACATTACAGAAAATAATGAACTTTATCACAATATGCTAATTTTTTGAGAATGACCTGTATGTATGCATTGCGTACAGTGTTCTGTTCAGTGTTCTTACCCACTATTCACCCCATGTTAACTACAGAAGCGGCAGTATGTCTGGATCAACAACTCAAGATGTATACTGTATAGGATTCATAGACAATCCTATGAATCAGTGTGTGACCTCTTTTCTTACCACATGTAAACTTGCTTACCTCTTGCAAGTTTACAACTGGATACCTGTCATTTTATTACAGTGCTGAAAAGTGCAGAATGACTTTTTTTCATATCAAAATATGTTAATTTGTCTTGACAATGGAAGTTATTGGCAGATGGATCAAAATATAGGCATAATATTGCACGGTATACATTTGGATTTACATTAAAAAAAATTAAAAAAAACACCTAAAAATGACAGGTCTGTCAAGCTGACACTCATTTTTATATATATATATATATATATATATATATATGCATCAAACAGATCCTGTCAAAAAGGTTTACAGTTGGCAAACAGATGATGGCATGCTACACAGTGGAGTCACATTATTATGGCTACTTTTGACAGAGGCAACGCATAGCTCATCAAGGAAGTCAAGTGTTATGAGCTGGCTTGGTGGGTATATAAGGTGTGCAATAGAATTTCAGCACACATATCCCTCTTGCTGTCATGGGTAAAATTAGCAATTTATCGGAGTTGCAAAATGGGATGATTATAGCCTTTCGAGCCGAGGGTGGCAGTATTACTGAAACTGAGCAATTTGTGAGCTGTTTGCATGCTGCTGTGGTAAAAGTGTATTGCGAGTGGACAAATGGCACCATGGAGAATAAGAGACATGGAAACTGGAGCACCATGTGCCACAGATGTGAGAGGTGAATGTCAGCTATGAAGGTGAGCAAGGGCAGACCGACATGATACAGTGGAGTAGCTCACCTCCAAAATGAACCAGGAGACTCTACTGTGTGTGGGGCTCCAAAGCAGATGGATGGCCACTGCACTTCTGCTAAAAAAAGTTGCATTAGCAGAAAAGGCTTCAATTTTCTCTGCAGTATCAGATTTGGACCTCTGATTATTGCCAAAGGGTTTTCTTCTCCAATGAGTCTCAGTTTCTGCTTTATTGAATAGATGCCCATTAGTGGGCCAGGCAAGAAACATCAGAGAACAAATACCCTGCAACAATTGCTGGAAGAACACAAGCTGGTGGTGGCAGCATTATGATCTGAGGAATATTGCCATGGCATTCTCTGGGCCTACTTAATCCATGTGGAAGACACACTCAACCAATGTGGGTATGAATTCCTCCTTGCAGATCGTGTACATGCATATATGATGATTGTCTTCCCTGGGGTGGATGGGATCTTTCAGCAAGACAATGCTGGCATTAGTTTGAAGAGCATGAGCAGGATTTCCAAGTACTGCCCTGGTCCCTTAGTTCCTCAAATTTGAACCCAATTGAGCATCTGTGGGACTACCTCTTTTGCTCTATGGATCCTCCCCTACCCACCCCCCAGCAGCTGTGGGATGCACTTCAGTCAGCATGGCTTCAGATACTAGTGACACCCTACCAGAACTTTATTGAGACACTCCCAACCCATCTAGCTGCTGTTTGTGCTGCCATGGCAGTTACTCTAGATATTAGCTGGTAGTTATAATAATGTGACTCAACTGTGTATATTGCACAGGTCATATGACAATGTTATAAGTGTGCTGCTTTACATTCTGTTGTGATGGCATGGCTACTATCCCATGGTATCATTGATACTATTCCTAGTGAATAATGTTATAAAGTGTAGCCTGTAAATATTTGACAAAAGTTTGCTTTATGTATTGTTCCTCCTAAATCCATTCATTCAGCTCCATCATTAATGGAATGACCTTCGAAAACTAGTGATAAGCAAAACTTTAAAAACTCTTTCACTATAGGAGGTGCAAAGGCAGCAGTTTAATGGACCTTGGAGCCTAATGGGGCCCCATGATCACTCTGCCAGAAAATAATACCTCAGTACTATATGGGAGGTACGGATTTGGTGAAAAAATTTGCAATGGGACCTCTGCAGGTGAATCTAGTCTAGTCTCATCTCTGTTGAAGTTCTTTGTTCAGAATACAGACATTACCAAATTGGTGGCATCGTGTTCCATCTGTTACATTGATACATTTTGTCTCGGTTCACTTTGAAGAACCATAATGAGAATGAAAATGAGAAGGGAGATTTAAAGTTCAAAAAGGTTTTAAAACCTTCTGTTTATAAAATAGAATATACCAGAAGACTACAATGGCCATATAGGGACAACTATATGAAGTAGTAGCCTTGAAATATGTTTAATTCAAACCATTATTTAGAAAATAATACATTTATAACCAACTGGTTGGCTGATACATCAGCAGGACTAAGTAAAATGCTCTGTAAATAGTGTAAAAAGAGATTTCTACTATCACAGTGATTTCAACATCATGTAGACTGCAATACTGAGATATCTGGGCTACAAAAAAATTAAGAGAAATCCGGGAAATAAAACTGTGAAGATAATTACTTTACCTTTTTCACAATTTGTCTTTGTACTGAGGTTATACTGACATTGTTGGCCTTTTATGTCATATCTCAGGAACTGGGCAGGTGTATTAGATGTATTACTAGATCTCAAAGCTGGGACAGTAGTTACTGATCAAACCAGAATTATGGAAACTGTGCTGTAAATATAGGTCAAAACTACATGGGTTCTAGCTAAGGTGCAGCTAAGCACAATCTGTTTCCCCAAAACCAGAGTTTTCATTTATGGGCCTGTTATGTCTCCTTGACTCAGGTTCCTCCTGTTTTTCTTATTAAGCCCAGAGGATTCCCGAGACACATCCTGTCCATGAGGAGGTGATATTGCTGAGGAGTAAACGGTGAACTCACCTGGCCAACACTGCTTTTTTCTATTTAGAAGTGATTTATGTCTTCTGCTATTTCCTGTGTTGATCTTGCAGCCTCTTTTAATACATGACAATAGTTGGTACCTATCATTCTGTCACTGGAGAAGGTGGCAGACGCAAAGAGAGGAAAAAAAGGGTGTTGATATTATAGCAGTCATGTTAAATGCAATGTAAATAAAGGTCTAAAGAGTTAAAGGGCCTTCTACACGGGCCAATGATGGGCAGAACGAGCAGTAATTTAAACAGTTTTGAGGTGAACTATCTACTAGATGTACTATTACCTCAGACCTTGAACAACGATGGAGTTTTGCTCTTGTACATAGCTGTGTCATTCACAAGTTTAGTATTGGTCTGTGCTCCTGAGTAGCCTACGAGCTTTGCATGTATGCCATTCTGGCCACGGGCTTGCGATATTCTATTGCATAGGAGCAGTATCACACAAGAGGTGAGAATGTCTTATATAGTTCAATGTAAATAATATCAGAGACAGACAATCAGGGGGGGGGGGGGGGGTCACCTGTCTGAGACACATAAATGTGGTCAAACTCAAATGTGCCTCATTATTTTAGCTGATCAGGTAACTTAATGCAAAACATCACAGGTTTAGCTCATAAGAAGTTGTAAAGTGCCCTTACAATACAACACGAGATGGAACCATCAACGCCTTGGGTCCTAATGATAAGGTTCTGCACTAACGTTAAATGTATGTTTATTGCTACTCAGATTCGGAATCTAAGGAAACAGTGAAATGTATGAAAATAAGTCATTAGTTCCATCTTATAACAAAGATTAATTTACTAAATAAATGTTACATTATAAGAATGTCCCCTTCTTTTCTATTTCATGGGGTTTGAGCAAAGCACAACTTATTTCAATTAAGAGTATTGAATGAAGGCTTTAATTTGGTGTAGCCTCACCTTGTGCTCCATATTGTAACATCAACTTGGTAATGTTGGTTTATTTCTTTACAATTTGCCTTAGCCCCAGTGACAGATTGGTACCAGCTGGGCAGCTGTCTCTATCTCTCTCTTTTTCTGATGTTCTTGTAGTTTCAGCAGTTGTTACACATTTTTCCTTCTTCGCTGTTCTAGTTATGATGTGGAGTTCTATCATGTGCCATTGACTTTTTATTTAAATGTGATATGGTGAAATACTGTACTCTTGTCTTTTTTCTTTTACTATCCATTTTCTTCTGGGTAAAAGCTGTAGAACTGATGTTGGTTAATAAAATCTGGAAAAAAAAGACTTGATTTCTGCTCTCTTTATCTTGCATGTAGTTTCTTTTATTTTATTAGACCAATGGTTCCCAAAGAGATTCTGAGCAACCTTGTGGGTTCTGCAGCAGGATCCCCAGGGTTGAAGACCGGTTCCTTGGTGGACGTTGGGTGCCACCCTAGGTTTCATGGTATGTCAGCAAATGGATACAGCTAATTAATATTCATACATTTATTCCACCACTGGCTAATATTAACACCTCTATGCTGTGATAGATTGAGACACGGAACCACATTCGTGTAGCTGTTCAGTATGCTGGTACATTCCTGAATTTAACATTCTGCCTGGTATAGGTTAAAAGTCAGTAACTCAGATGCCGATTTATAACACCACGCAACAAAAAAAAAACTTTTTGTCTGCTACTGGGCAAAACCATTTGTCCTATACTAAAATTAGTGTGCTGATTACAAATCCGAAGTCAGAATTGTTGTAACACATCACAAAATTTTGCTATGCATAAGTATGCCTACATGAATTAAGCAATTGAGCAAGGCCCAGTACTGTTAAAAGTGCATCGGCATCTGCTTTTGCATTTGTGAAAGGTCATAGTTTCCCATTGCAAAAACCAGCAGTTGTGTCCCATCATGTTGGGATTCTAGCAGCCTTGATATCTGTTCTCCATTGTAGAAATATCTTTATGGAACCGCTCTCCATGTTTGTCACTTACGTGTCCCAAATTGGGTGGGAAAAAGTCAAGATGGGAATGTAAGAAATGCTCTTTCAATGACATTCGGCAGCCAAGTTGTTCATATGCTGTAAGCATACTGTCTACTAATTCACCATAGTTTGCAGCTCGTCTGTTCCCAAGGAAGTTCTGCACTACTAGCACAAATGCATCCCAAGCTGCAAGTTCAAGAGGGTTGAGTTTTGTTCTGAATGTTTTTGACCTGCACCAGGGTTTGGCTCACAATCACTAATGGAAATCACTGAACAAAACACTGATGTGTCAAAGAGGCCTAAGGCTACTTTCACACTAGCAGCAGGATCCGGCGGGCTTTTCACCCTGTCAAATCCGTCCTGCCGCTATTTTGTCTTGCCGCCGGACTGCCACTCCGTCCCCATTGACTATAATGGGGACGGGGCGCAGCTCTGGCACAGCATGGCAGTGCACGGCGAAAGGCTGCCGGACTAAAAGTACTGCATGTCCGACTTTTTAGTCTGCACCGGAGCTCCGCCCCCGTCACTATTATGAACACCCTGTCGGATCCGTCCTACCGCTAGTGTGAAAGTACCCTAACTCTTTAAATACAAAATATTACTTTTGAAGCTCAAATAACACTGTACATTTAAATATTTATGTTTTCTAAGGGTTGAAAAGAGGTTTTCAAAATATGTGCTATAATCCTTCCTTAACCCCTTTAGGACTTAGGACGTACCGGTACACCATTTTTGCCGAGTCCTTAAGGACCCAGGACGTACCGGTACGTCCTAACTTTAAAAATACATTGCGGCGCAGCGGGGGTTAATCGGACCAGGATGTCCACTGAAATCATTCAGCGGGCATCCTGTCACAATGCCGGGGGGGTCATGTGACCCCCCCCTTCGGGCGATCGCAGGAAACCGCAGGTCAATTCAGACCTGCGGTTTGCTGCGTTTTCGATCCATTCGGGTCTCCAGTGACCCGATGAACCGGAAAAGGACGGTGATCTGTAGTGTGATTACACACCACCAATCACAGTCCGAGCATTTGGGGGCGGCGGTGCTGTCTTTGGTGCTGATTGGTGCGGGGAGAGGGGCGGGAGATTCAAACTCCCGGCGCTCCTCTCTCCCTCCCTCTTCCTGCTGCTGCACCTGCACCATCCAGCACCATCCAGCACCAGCTCCTGTGATCCCCCCGTCGGCACCCATCACCCTCCTGCACCCATCACCCTCCAGGTAGGTTAGGGTCAGTGAGGGAGAAGTATTGTCTCTGGTGGTTGGGGTCCACCAGAGACCCTAGACCCACCCAGGGGTACTGCCACTTGCCCCCCCCCCCCAACAGATAATGCAGCATGTCCCCCCCCCCCCCCCCGAGGTGATTCTGCCCATGACCGTCTGTATTACGCTGGGTTCACACCTGAGCGTTTTACAGCGCATTCAAACGCGCTGTAAAACGCTCAACACATGAAAACCAATGCTTCCCTATGGCCCTGGCTCACACTTGAGCGTTTTACAGCGCGTTTGAACGCGCTGAAAAACGCCCTACGCTCCAAAAAGTTTTTGAGCTTCTTTGGGGCGTTTTGTCACGCTTTCCCGTACATAGACTTTCGGGAACGCGCGACAATGGGCGTTCGCTTGTCTCTGTATGCGCAATTGTAAACGCCGGTACAATTGCGCATACAGAGCGCTCCTTTCAGAACGCTCAGGTGTGAACCCAGTGTAAGGTACGGCCGGTCATCGATCACTTCGGGGCCAAATTTGCGCAGGCCTAAATACTCGGAAGGGAGGTCGCAGTTGATGAGTCTCTCGTTGCGTTCAAGGGGAGACTCAGTTTCCGCCAATGCATTCCCACTAAGCGGGTGAGGTATGGCGTGAAAATGTACAAAATTTGTGAGAGTGCCTCAGGGTACACGTACAAATTTAGTGTGTACGAGGGGCGAGATTCCCGTATTGAACCCCCAGAATGTCCCCCCACTCTGCGTGTTAGCGGGAAACTCGTGTGGAACCTTATGCACCCACTGGGATAACTTTTATACTAGCATTCCCTTGTTCAGGTCCCTTGCCGCCAGATCTACGTCCGCTTGTGGGACCGTGCGGAAAATTCAACGCGGCCTCCCTCCCTACCCCCTCCAGGTACCTATCCCCAGGGGTGAGACCTGTTCCCTTACCAGTGGAAACCTGTTGCTGGTCAGGTATAAGGACAAGAGGGATGTCCTTATACTGTCCACAATTCATGGTAACAGCATCACCCCTGTCCCTGTGCGAGGTACGGTCCTCAAGCCCGATTGTATCGTCGACTACAATCGGTATATGGGAGGAGTTGATCTCTCTGATCAAGTCCTCAAGCCATATAATGCCATGCGCAAAATCCAGGCATGGTACAAAAAAGTTGCGGTCTACTTGGTACAGGTTGCCTTGTACAACGCTTTTGTACTATCCCGAAGCGCTGGCAGCACAGGGACATTCTTCCAATTAGATGAGGCAGTCCTCAAGGACCTGATTTTTTCAGACCGGGAAAGAGCCCTTTGCAGACGAGCGTGTCCGGATAGGGTCCGGATGCGTTGCCGGTGCATTGCGGCAAACCCGCGCGAGTAGGTACCCAATTGCAGTCAGTTTTGACTGCGATTGTGTTCCGTTGTTCAGTTTTTATCGCGCAGGTGCAATGCGTTTTGCACGCGCGTGATAAAAACTGAATGTGGTACCCAGACCCGAACTTCTTCATTGAAGTTCAGGTTTGGGTTCAAAGTTGTGTAGATTGTATTATTTCCCCTTATAACATGGTTATAAAACTATAACTCCCAGCATGCCCAGACAACTGACAGTTATCAGCAGGGAATGGTGGAAATTGTAGTTTTATAACATCTGGAGGGCTGCAGTTTGAGGATGCCTGCATAGTGTCTCCAAAGTCTCAGAGCCATACATATTGGGCATCGCCGCGTCCGTAAAAATCTTCTCTATAAAAATAACATTTAACCCAACTCCCCCGGATGAACAGGGTTAAAAAAAAAAAGCCTGATTTTTTTTTTGTTTTTGTCACCTAACATCACAACAAGAGTAAAAGCGAGCGATCAAAATGTCATATGCACCCCCAATTAGTGCCAATAAAAATGCCATCTCATCCCACAAAAAATGAGCCCCTACATTAGATAGTCGTCCAAAAAAAAAAATGTAGCTCCCAGGCTATGGAGATATTCAAATATATATTTTTTTGTTCCTAAAATGATAATATAGTGTAAAATCAAAATACATTTTAAAATGTAGACATATTAGGTATTGCCGCATCCGTAAGAATCTGCCCTATAAAAATAACATTTGACCAAACCTCTCGGATGAACAGCGTTAAAAATATAAAATAAAAACGGTGCCAAGACACCAATTTTTGGGCAAAATTTCCATTTGAATCCATTATTTACGGTAATAAAGCAAGGGTTAGCAGCTAAACAAAACTAAATATTTATTGTCCTGATTCAGTAGTTTGCAGAAACACCCATATGTGGTCGTAAATGGCTATATAGCCGCACGGCAGGGCATAGAACGAAGGGAACACCATATGGTTTCTGGAAGGCAGATTTTGATGGACTGGTTTATTTACACCATGTCCCATTAGAAGCCCCCCTGATGTAGCCTAGACTAGAAACTCCAAAAAAGTGACCCCAATCTAAGAAACTACACCCCTCAAGCTATTCAAGAATTACTTTACAAACTTTGTTAACCCTTTAGGTGTTCCACAAAATTTACCTTGCCTCAAAAAAGTGTAATATAGAGCAACCAAAAATCATATTTACCCTAAAATAGTCCCAAAACAACAAACCCCTTATCCCGTAGTTTCCTAGATGGGGTCACTTTTATGGAGTTTCTACTCTAGGGGTGCATCAGGGGGCTTGAAAGGGTACATGGTGTGGTTTCCAAAAAACATATGGCGTTCCCCTTCTTCTATGTCCTGCCGTGCATGCAAAACATATGCAAACTACAGAATCAGGGCAACCCATATTGAGTTTTGTTTGGCTGTTAACCCATTTTTTCCAGTAATAAAATAAGGGTAAAATGGAAAATTTTCAAAAAAATAGAAATTCTAAAATTGTTTCTCCATCTGCCATTAACTCTTGTGGAACACCTAAAGGGTTAACAAAGTTTGTAAACCCAGTTTTGAATACCTTGAGGGGTGTACTTTCTTAGATGGAGTCACTTTTGGGGAATTTGTATTCTAGGGTTGCAACGGGGGGCTTGAAATGGGACATGGTATAAACAAAACCAGTCCTGCAAAATCTGCCTTCCAAAACCCATATGGCGTTCCCCTCCTTCTATGTCCTCCCGTTTGGCCAAACAGTAGTTTAGGACCACATATTGGGTGTTTCTGCAAACTACAGAATCAGGGCAACCCATATTGAGTTTTGTTTGGCAGTTAACCCTTGCTTTGTTCCTGAAAAAAATTTATTATATTGGAAATTTTTCCCAAAAATCTAAATTCTTAAATGTTATGTCCATTTGCCATGAAGTCTTGTGGAAGACCTAAAGGGTTAACAAAGTTTGTAAAATCAGTTTTTAAAACCTTGAGGGTGTAGTTTCTAAAATTGGGTCATTTTTGAAGGGTTTCTATTACGTAAGCCTCACAAAGTGACTTCAGACCTGGACTGGTCCATAAAAAGTGGGATTTGGAAATTTTCTGAAAAATTTCAAAATTTGCTTCACACTAAATGGTTAAGGCCCCTTGCAGACGAGCGTGTCCGGATAGGGTCCGGATGCGTTGCCGGTGCATTGCGGCAAACCCGCGCGAGTAGGTACCCAATTGCAGTCAGTTTTGACTGCGATTGCGTTCTGTTGTTCAGTTTTTATCGCGCAGGTGCAATGCGTTTTGCACGCGCGTGATAAAAAACTGAATGTGGTACCCAGACCCGAACTTCTTCATTAAAGTTCAGGTTTGGGTTCAAAGTTGTGTAGATTGTATTATTTCCCCTTATAACATGGTTATAAGGGAAAATAATAGCATTCTGAATACAGAATGCATAGTACAATAGGGCTGGAGGGGTTAAAAAAGTAAATAAAAATTAACTCACCTTAATCTACTTGTTTGCACAGCTGGCATCTCTTCTGTCTTCTTCTTTGAGGAATAGGACTTTTGATGACGTCACTGCGCTCATCACATGGTCCATCACATGATTTTTTACCATGGTGGTGGATCATGTGACGGACCATGTGACGAGCGTAGTGACTTCACCACAGGTCCTTTTCATGTGCACAGCAAAGATAAAGACAGAAGAGAAACCGGGCTGCGCGAGCAAGTGGATTAAGGTGAGGTAAATTATTTGAATATTTTTTTTAACCCCTCCAGCCCTATTTTACTATGCATTTTCTATTAGGAATGCTATTATTTTCCCTTATAACCATGTTATAAGGGAAAATAATAATGATTGGGTCCCCATCTCGATCGTCTCCTAGCAACCATGTGTGAAAATCGCAGCGCATATACACTTGCTTGCGGATGCTTGCGATTTTCACACAGCCCCATTCACTTCTATGGGGCCTGCGTTGTGTGAAAAATGCACAATATAGAAAATGCTGTGATTTTCACGCAACGCATACGTGATGTGTGAAAATCACTGCTCATGTGCACAGCCCCATAGAAATGAGTGGGTCCGGATTCAGTGTGGGTGCAATGCGTTCACCTCACGCATTGCATCCGCGTAAAACTCACCCATGTGAAAGGGGCCTAAGTCCCCTAGGTACAATTAGAAATAGAGACCAATTAGCAAACAATAAATTGATTAATTAGTATAATATCTCCCAGTATAAAGCCTCACAGAACACACAGAGCCATGTATTTTATTTCTCTAGGTAATTTTAAAAGAGACCATCACCCACAGTTATCCCCCGGGTGTGATACTTTTGTCCCTCACCCAGAAGATGGAGGCTAGAGTGTTTTCCCCAGTGCATTCATGCAGCATTTTGCTCCATTCTCTGCTTACCTACCTCTGTATTTGGATGTGGGTTGGGGCAGTAGAGACACTCGCTATAGCATACGGCGAATGTGCGAGATGATACTAGGGAACCACAAAGTCTTGCGCATGCGAGCTCATGCTGGCGCGTCCCAGAGGTATTTAACTTCAGTGGCACAGTAACCATATGCGCTCGCCAAGACGCTACTCCTGCTGCTTGGAAGGGTAAGTAAGGATAGCGTATGGGGATAACATTCTATTGGCAAGATCTGGCATAGGTTTGGGATGCGGTCTGTCTCTCCCTCTGGGCACACTTCTTTCAGTGTATTGGGGTTAAGAGTGCTGTTTGCTGATGCTCCTTTTTATTTTTATTCAGATGTCTGCCTCTCAGGAGGAATCTCTTAAGAGGAAAAGAAAGTCTAGACACTGCTCCTGCAGAAATTTCCAGCAACCTATGCCAGATGATGCTCCTTCTGATTTGTGTCAGGGCTGCACCTCTGTGGAATCTGGGTCTCCTCCCTCTCAGAACAGTGGCTTTTTGGGATGGCTTAAGGAACAGGTGTCTTCTATATTTGATGAAATCAGAGCCTCAAATAAGAAAGTAAAAACATATTATACTCCGCCACAGTATATTTCGTCATCTGACAACTCTTTGTTTGAGGGAGAAATAGACTCAGGTTCTGAAGATATGGAGGATACTATGCTGTTCTGTAAAGATAAACTAGGGGGTCTTCTCAAAGCAATCAAGGACATTTTCCAAAAACAGGAGGTAAAGTGTTTCCAGGGCACCCGTTGCTAATTGATTAGCTAGAGTAGGATTGGGACTGACCAGTCAAGAAACGAGATCCAAGTTCCAGATTCAAGTATGCGTCCACTTCCGGTATGCCTGCCCTAGCCTCTGTGTCAGTGGCAAGATCTCTGGGGATCTGTCTTTCCCAACTTTCCCATGACCTGGAGGAAGGGGTCCCAAGGGAAGAAATTCTAAAATGCATTCTAGTTACGAAAAAATGCTACTGAGTTCTTGTGTGATTCTCCACTAGATTCTTTCAGATTTGTGTCCTGTTCCTTGGCACTTATTAATGCCTCCAGAAGATCTCTGTGGATTAAGCAATGGTCGGGTGACCTTTTGTCCAAGTTTCACTTCTGTAACCTTCCGTTCCAGCCTACGTCCCATTTTTGGTCCACAGTTGGAGAAAATTCTTTAGTCATTATGATGGGAAAGTAACAGAATTTCCAGAAACAAAAAAAAGGCCTTTTAGATCCTTTTGGCCTCAAAGAAGAAGATCCCCTAGATTTCTGAACAGACAGCAGTTTGACAGACAAAGAAGGTTTCGGAACAGACAAGAAAGACCTGACTTCAGAAAAAAGGATAAGAAACCCGCAGAACAATTACGCCAGGCCTCAGCCCCTGGTAGGAGCAAGACTAAAGGAGTTTGGAGTGTGGTGAGATAAATCAAACAATGGCTGGGTCATTTCCACTATTCAAAAAGGTGACGTCTTGGAATTTACAAAATACTCTCCAGATTGATATCTCATAAATCAATCCGGTGATCCTTCAACTACTAGAGGAATTCAAAGGAAAGGCTGCCTTGGAACTGGTGCCGTGTGTGGAAGCAGGGGAAGGCATTTATTCAAAGATTTTCCCGGTGCCAAAACCAGGAAGTAAGTTAAGGCTAGTGTTAGATCTAACGTACTTAAACAAGTACATTGCCAAGTAAAAGTTCAGAATGGAATCAATCCGCTCAGTAATCTCATTACTGGAAGAGAACAGCTATATGGCATCAGTAGATCTCCATGTCTGCCCTTCGGGATATGATCAGCTCCCAGGGTGTTCTCGAAGGTAGCAGTGGTTCTGACGGAAGCTTTGCATCTCAAAGGAATATACTGCATACCGTATCTAGACAACTTGCTCCTGATAGCGAAATCTTCAACTCAGTTGTCAGCGGATTTAAAAGAAACTCTGCTAATACTCCAGAATCATGGTTTTCTGATAAATTACAAGAAATCTCAACTTGTTCCCTCCCAGGAGATATAATATCTAGGATTCATCCTGAATTAAAATCAAACGAATGTCAGACTGTCCTCAGAAAGGATAGTATCCATCCACAGAAACATCTTGCACCTGGTTTCCTCTCCCAAAGTATTGTTTCAGTGGGCCATATCTGTATTGGGTCTATTAACTTATTCTGTAGATGCAGTACTGTGATGGATACCACGCCTTGTGCCCGCTTGACATCACCTACGTCGAGCTTACTAGATGCAGTATGGTCACTTGTTACCAAAGCGTTACATTACACCCTCCAGAGGAGCAGGTAAGGTCAGCTTGGTACAGTTTACACAGACACCTCTTGTCCACGCGGGTACAGAGAGGCAACAAGCTGAGAGAGCCTTTTCACTGCCGCCGTGAAACAGCGCCTCCTCAGCCCGGTCCACTAACGGGATTATATAGGGTAAGAAACCAACCCGTTGTAGCTTATAACTAGGCCGAAACACGTACTTGTGGATTCGTGATCGAGATACAAGATAGCACAAGATTAAATTATATATTTAATCGCCTTAAGGGCACACTAGATGACACAATATACACAGGGAATATATTCAGCGGTCTGAGGTTACAGATACAGGTGATATAGGTACAACAGGGTTAAGCAGAGCAAAAGTCAGTTACCGGGTAGATGAAAGTTCCTTGGGGTTATGATGGTGGAATAGTCCTTGGCTGCAGTCACGTGTGGGGGGGGGGGGGATATCAGCGGTTTCCAGGTCTCTAAAAACACATTTGCACAATGTGACCCCCTTTCAGAAAAAGACACACCCGCTTGCTGGCACAAGCCTTTTAAATTGTAGCCGGCCCCTCCCCTCCCTGCCTCCGGGAGGGGTCCCCTCCTCCTGTTCTGAGACTGGCAAAACAGATTATGGCTCATAGCCCAAGACCAGAATGTTGCAGGGAGGTGGTTCCGGGCCCAATTGATCCGCCTGGGTTCCGGCTACAACTAGAGTCCAAACATTGTGCTGCTATGGGGCTTCTGTGGGGAGTTATGCATCAAGCCAGGACCACGTGGATGTTTGGCTTTGCCCCAGGATCGCAAAAAGATAACCGAAATATACCTGGAATGGACGGACGATTCATAATTCCTTATGAAATGTCGGTGCCAACATGTCTGTGGGAAAGTGATAGATCTGGTCCAGGGCTGAGACCTCCTGATGGGAGTTTTCCTGCTACATCCTCCGTGCCTATCAGCTAGAAGAGGTGCGACTTTATCCACCGGGGGCCTCCTTGAAGCCTGGACCCCTGGGAGGGTTTCTCCCTTGCTATCTGACAGCAGATGGCTGGGGGTGAGAACATATTTTGCATGTACACTGTCTGTGTACATGCAAAAGGTGAATAAAATTAAAATCAGGGCTGCCAGTAAATGATAATCCATATTTCTCATAAGTGCCTTGGGCAAAAGCTCACTTCAAGAGGCTACAGTATGCAATCTTAAGAGCATGAGACAGGAGTTATCACTCCCTGAACAAAAAGTAATTATCATCCATCGCCTTCAAGAGGGGAAAAGTCTGCAACATCAGTCCCAGATTTGCCTCACTACGGATGCCTCCTCCTAGGGTTGGGGTGCTCATGTCAACAATCTGTGGGTACAAAACAAGTGGAGTGCCATGGACTCCAAAGGGTCCTTCAACTGGAGGGAGCTGAGAGCAGTGAGCCTAGCATTGCTTCATTTTCAGGACCAACTGAAAGACCACAGCGTCCTAATCCAGTCAGATAATGTTCCCACAGTATTCTATATAAACAAGCAGGGGGGGACAAGAAACAGCGATCTTTTCAGGGAATGCAGTCTTCTCATGGAATGGGACGAAAGATGGACCAAAGAAATATCATCAGTCCACCAGAAGGGTTCACTGGACATTACAGCCGACCTGCTCAGTCGCAAGAAAATTCATCCAGGAGAATGGAGTCTCAATCTAGCTGTGTTTATGGAAATTGAGAATCGGTGGGGGGAACCTCATATAGATGTTATGGCGAGAGAACAGAACAACAATACCAAAATGTTCTGTTCCATCTACAAACTCCGATCAAGCACATGCGATCAACGGATTATCAGTCAGCTGGAGGAAAGGTTTAATCTATATCTTTCCACCATTTCAGATGATCCTAAGGTGCTCTGGAAAATTCAGCAGGATCAAGCGGAAGCAATTGTCATCCTGCCTTATTGGTCACGGAGAATGGGGTTTTCCCTAGCTCTGCTTTCAGACCACCCTTAAAAGCCACACCCCTGACCCGGTTAGGCCACGCCCCCTCCCACTCCACAGCTGACAAGGATTGAAAAAATGAAGGCAAAAATCAACTTTTATTAGCTGACTCACGCTCAGACAGCACAGTGATGCTGTCTGAGAGTGATCTGTTCAAAAGGACATCCCTGTGTCCGTCCAGGCCCTGCGCCGGACGTAGGAGAGGGAGTCTGAAAGCCTGACTGTCCAGCCAAAAACCGGACCTCTGGCCACCCTAGAGGCAGGCTGCTATGGAGGTCACAGTTAAGGGGACGGTCTGCTATGGAGGTCAGTGTTAAGGGGGAGATTGCTGTAGAGGTCATTTTTAAGGGTTTGGGGTGTTCTGGATATCTCTATTTACATACCTCTCATATATATATATATTTCCTGACCTATAACTCTATAGCCAGATGCAGAGAGAGGGGGTGGGCACACAGGCTCTGACGTTTCATGTACAGAGCTGGGCCAATCCCTCAGGCAGGGATTAGCTTGTACACGAAACATCACCACAGAGGCATAAGGATGACTTCGGGGGACATGTGATGCACATCAGCTCTGCAAAAACTTGGTATTATAAATGAAAAGAGTACTTTACAAAAGTTGTAAAAGTTGAAAAACCCAGTTGTTACCACACAGACGAGGGCCCTCAGTCATGAGGAATGCTCTCTGCAACATCTGGACATAGCCAGAGGCCGTTTGACGCCCCTGCACTTCCTGAAGCTCCATTGTTCCACTGAAGGAAAAAGCACCTCAGACCATTATGGCGCCTCCTCCACTGTGGCGTGTAGAAAACATCTCAGGTGGGATCTGCTTGTCATGCCAGTAACGTTGGAAACAATCAGGACCCTCAAGGTAAAAAAAAAAAATCACATCAGAGAATAAAACTTTTTTCCACCTTTGAATGTCCCATGTTTGGTGCTCTCTTGCAAAGTCCAAACGAGCAGTTCTGTGGCGTTCAAGGAGACGAGGTCTTTGAAGACGTCTTTTGTTTTTGAAGCCCTTCAGTCTCAGATGATGTCTGATGGTTATGGGGCTGCAGTCAGCACCAGTAAGGGCTTTAATTTGGGTCGAGGATCGTTCAGTGTCTTGATGGACAGCCAGTCTGATCCTCCGGCTCAGTACTGATGAAATTTTTTTGGGTCTTCCACTTGACTTTTTTGTTCCATAACCCTCAGGATCATTTAAGAAATTCCAAATGACTGTCTTACTGCGTCTCACCTCAGCAGCGATGGCGCGGTGTAAGAGACCCCGCTTATGCAGTTCAACAACCCGACTACGTTCAAAAAGGGAGAGTTTTTTTTGCCTTTGCCATCACAATGTGTGACTACCTGACAGAAAATGACAATGAATCCACATCTTTGCACAGATTTGGCCTTTTAAAGGCATGTTATCCTAAAATTTGGATCAGCTGAAAAACAGCCTGTTTCAGTTTAATCATTATTTTCAATTAATTGAATGCTTAAAAAATGTTTTGTCTCACTCTCATTTCTTCTTGTTGCATGTTGAAGCTCTACTTGGAACCTTGTTAAGATCCAACAATGTAAAATATAACTTTTTCCCATTTTTCAAGTGGTCTTAAACTTTTGATCAGGACTGTATCTATATATATATATATATATATATATATATATATATCTTTTGATCAGGACTGTATCTATATATATATATATATATATATATATATATATACACCGTATTTTTCGCCCTATAAGACGCACCGGCCCATAAGACGCACCTAGGTTTTTGAGGAGGAAAATAAGAAAAAAATATTTTGAACCAAAAGGGTTTTGATTTGGTGGGTTTTGAACTAATTGTGGTCTGTGGATGGCACTGTTATGGGAGATCTGTGGATGGCACTGTTATGGGGGATCTGTGGATGGCACTGTTATGGGGGATCTTTGGATGGCGCACTGTTATGGGGGATCTGTGGGTGACGCACATGGGGGATCTGTGGGTAACACTTATGGGGGATCTGTGGGTGGCTCTTATTGGGCTCTCTGGATGGCACTGTTATAAGGATCTGTGTATGACAGTTATGGGGGGGATCTGTGGATGACACATATATAGCATCTTATGCTATGTGTCATCCACAGATCCCCTCCATAAGTGTCCCTGTAGTCAATGACCCTCAATACACGGGCTGGGGGCCGGCATCTGCTTTTATAATGACAGCGGGCCCGTGCAGTGACTGTATTCTACTACATGGGCACCGCTCACTGTATAATCGTATCTCTAATAGTAAATTGTTATGCATATAATCGCATAATGAGCGCTGTGTATTACTTACAACTACAAGCGCTTGCCGCTCGGTAGGTAGCAGAGAGGAGGGAGGAGGCAGGCCGGGAGGACAGGCGCTGGCAGCGTGAGTCATACGTCATGCGCCCACGCCGCCTGTTTCATTCATAAAGTGGGCGGCGCAATTTACTATTAGAGATACAATTATACAGTGAGCGGAGCCCGTGTAGTAGAATACAGTCACTGCACAGGCCCCGCTGTCATTATAAAAGCAGAGGCTGGCCCCCAGCCCCTCCTCCCTCACAGCTGATCGCGCGGCGGGTGTATCATTGAAAACTCTGCAAAATCAGCAGCATTCGCCGTATAAGATGCACTGCTATTTCCCCCCCACTTTTGGGGGGAAAAAAGTGCATCTTATACGGCGAAAAATACGGTATATATATATATATATATATATATATATATATAAAATATAATAAATGGCAGCACCAACCTTGGTAAATATTGGAGATTGGGTGCAAGCTCCAGTGGAAATAGCATCCCAGGATAATATCAATAAAAAACAGAGCAGCACTCCAGTAAGGTGAAAAAAGAAAAGCTGTTTATTCACCCAGCGGTGACGCGACGTTTCGGCTCCAACATGAAGCCTTTCTCAACCAATGTGGCAATACAAACTGAGCATACTTATAGTGTGAGGAAGTGACATCATCAAACATAATTAGCATTAACCCATGCCTATACAGGTGATAATTAAATAATAATGATAATACATGTGTATACATTTGTACATCAGGTGAACACAGTGCTTGGAAAAAATAGAACCGTGATACGATTGCATATTATAATACATTATCTAAATAAATGCAAAATTCATGTGTATAAAGTGCACTTGGGCAATGACACAGGAAACAATTGGTTAAAATAAGGAGCTGTTACCACACATGCATCATGGGGAGTGGTCAGGTCAGATGACTATGGACATGGATACATGCATACAATCAAACATCTTAACAATACCCGATGTGACTCCTTTACCAAATTCAGCGTCTGAGAATTTCGGATGCGCGTGCGCCCGTTGGACCAACATGTGTGCGGTTAAGTGCGCATGCACCAAGACCCGGATGCATCTGCGTCATCCGAAATACACAGTACGCGCATGGCTGGATAATCGCGTCACATCAGTGTCATCACAAAGCCTTGCAATGATTCACAAGCTCCCAGTACTCCTGCACAATCCACCATATTGGAAAAGGTAAAGCCAGTTCAGGCGCGAAAATAACCGTGTCATGACCTGTGCCGACCATTAACAAACTGTGCATACACAACACAAACAACTCGTTACTTTTTGGTCCACCGCGTCCAACTCCATATACAGGGAACATCACATGGGCAAGACCGCGGTAGCAGCTTCCCCATATGTTATCCATCCCATGGACCTCGTAACAATGAGGGATGTCCTCAACACATCCATACTGAGGAGACTGTAATTATGTAGCACTATAGGCGATGTATTGTTGACACTGGTGATAGACATATAGTGGAGTTCGGGGATTGTAGTTAGAATGACCGCGCAAGTCCATACTCATTTCACGCAACCTTCAGCCATCGACCATGATGTAACTATGTGAGTAAAAGAAAAAGAGAATGAGCTTAATCTGTATATTTATATAAATAACAGAATAAAAATTACATTACTACCCAACACAGGAATTGAGCATAGAGTGAATCAAAAATTGGTCAGGGCAAGCTATCGACCAAATACCTGTCCTAAATTGAGATCAACATTGAGGCCACGTGGTTTCATGGAGTATAAAGTAAAAATCCAATGGATTTCTTTCTTTTTGAGAAGTGCAATTCTGTTACCACCCCTCCTCGGCATTGGTACATAATCCACAATCCAACACTTGAGATCCCTTTCCTTGTGTTTGAGATCCGTAAAGTGCTTGGAAACTGGAAGATCCAATCTTTTTTGATACTTAAGCGGTGGTTATTCAGTCTAGACTTAAACGCTGTAGATGTTTCCTCAACATATAAAATATTGCAGGGACAGGACAGTACATATACCACATGATCAGAAATACATGTCAGGTGAAAACGGATGGGAAAAACAGCCCCCGTAGAAGGGTGGACAAAAGAGGAGGCCTTGCACATGTATCTGCAATTGACGCATCCAAGACACAGAAAACATCCATGTCCGGGACGCGTCAATGCAGATTGACTGAGGACATTTTTTGTCCCCACTTCGGCCCGCACCAATTGGTCCCTTAGACTCTTGTTCTCTTATAGAAAGTCCAATGGTGGGGAATCAAATTCAGGAACACCCCTGATGGAGCCAGCAAGAACAGGCCAGTGTCGTCTGATGATATGACTGATATCAGTACTGGCCTCTGTATACGTAGACACAAATGGGATCCTGGATACCCCACTTTTGATCGATGGGCTGGACAGGATTTTCTGCCTGTCCATCCTCATCACTGTGTTACGGTGTTCTTCCAGTAGTTTATTGGGATAACCACGTTTTTTGAACCTGTGTAGCTTATCATCAAACGTGTGTCTGGAATCCAGATCATCGGAGACAATTCTCTTGGCTCGCACCATTTGCGAGTATGGAAGAGAACGTATCATTTTTTTAGGATGACAGCTGTTGTACAAAAGAGTTGTATTTTTATTAGTTGGTTTAACATATAATTGTGTACAGAAAGGGCCATTTGAGAATAATACCTTGGTGTCTAAAAATTGCAATTCACTGGTGGAATGTACCAAGGTAAATTGTAGGGACGTATTCACACTGTTAAGGAACCTGTGGAACTCAATCAGTTGTTCCTGATTGCCTGTCCAAATGAGGAAGACATCATCTATGTATCTCCACCACCTCAGTACATGCCTGAAGTGGCTAGATAGATAGATGACGTCCTTTCCATGTCTTGGATGCGTCAATTGCAGATACATGTGCAAGGCCTCCTCTTTTGTCCACCCTTCTACGGGGGCTGTTTTTCCCATCCGTTTTCACCTGACATGTATTTCTGATCATGTGGTATATGTACTATACTGTCCCTGCAATATTTTATATGTTGAGGAAACATCTACAGAGTTTAAGTCTAGACTGAATAACCACTGCTTAAGTATCAGACAAAAAAGATTGGATCTTCCAGTTTCCAAGCACTTTACGGATCTCAAACACAAGGAAAGGGATCTCAAGTGTTGGATTGTGGATTATGTACCAATGCCGAGGAGGGGTGGTAACAGAATTGCACTTCTCAAAAAGAAAGAAATCCATTGGATTTTCACTTTATACTCCCTGAAACCACCTGGCCTCAATGCTGATCTCAATTTAGGACAGGTATTTGGTCGATAGCTTGCCCTGATCCATTTTTTATTCACTCTATGCTCAATTCCTGTGTTGGGTAGTAATGTAATTTTTATTCTGTTATTTATATAAATATACAGATTAAGCTAATTCTCTTTTACTTTTCCTCACATAGTTACATCATGGTCGATGGCTGAAGGTTGCGTGAAATGAGCTTGGACTTGCGCAGTCATTCTATCTACAATCCCCGAACTCCACTATATGTCTATCACCAGTGTCAACAATACATCGCCTATAGTGCTACATAATTACAGTCTCCTCAGTATGTGTTGAGGAGATCACTCATTGTTACGAGGTCCATGGGATGGATAACATATGGGGAAGCTGCTACCGTGGTCTTGCCCATGTGATGTCCCCTGTATATGTGTCAAACTGTTGTGCCTAACGGCGCTTGGATTTGGACGCGGTGGACCAAAAAGTAACGAGTTGTTTGTGTTGTGTATGCACAGTATATTTGTTAATGGTCGGCACAGGTCATGACGCGATTATTTTCGCTCCTGAACTGGCTTTACCTTTTCCAATATGGTGGATTGTGCAGGAGTACTGGGCACTTGCGAATCATCGCGAGGCTTTGTGATGACACTGATGTGACGCGATTATCCAGCCATGCGTGTACTGTGTATTTCGGATGGCACGGATGCGTCCGGGTATTGGCGCATGCGCACTTGATCACACACGTGTTGGTCCAACGGGCGCACGCGCATCTGAGATTTTCAGACGCTGAATTTGGTAATGGAGTCACATCGGGTATTGTTAAAATGTTTGATTGTATGCATGTATCCATGTCCATAGTCATCTGACCTGTCCACTCCCCATGATGCATGTGTGGTAACAGCTCCTTATTTTAACCAATTGTTTCCTGTGTCATTGCACAAGTGCACTTTATACACATGAATTTTGCATTTATTTAGATAATGTATTATAATATGCAATCGTATAACGGTTCTATTTTATGTCCAAGCACTGTGTTCACCTGATGTACAAATGTATACACATGTATTATCATTATTATTTAATTATCACCTGTATAGGCATGGGTTAATGCTAATTATGTTTGATGATGTCACTTCCTCACACTATAAGTATGCTCAGTTTGTATTGCCACATTGGTTGAGAAAGGCTTCATGTTGGAGCCGAAACGTCGCGTCACCGCTGGGTGAATAAACAGCTTTTCTTTTTTCACCTTACTGGAGTGCTGCTCTGTTTTTTATTGATATTATCCTGGGATGCTATTTCCACTGGAGCTTGCACCCAATCTCCAATATTTACCAAGGTTGGTGCTGCCATTTATTATATTTTATATATATATATATATATATATACCGTATTTTTCGCCGTATAAGATGCACTTTTTCCCCCCAAAAGTGGGGGGGAAATAGCAGTGCATCTTATACGGCGAATGCTGCTGATTTTGCCGAGTTTTCAATGCCGCGCGGCGGGTGTATCAGCTGTGAGAGAGGAGGGGCTGGGGGCCGGCCTCTGCTTTTATAATGACAGCGGGGCCTGTGCAGTGACTGTATTCTACTACACGGGCTCCGCTCACTGTATAATCGTATCTCTAATAGTATATATATATATAGTGACAGAGTGAGGGGTTTGGTTTAGGAAAACAGGTATTTTCCTCCCAGCATGTGCTGCTGGGCTGATCTACAGCCAGATAAGGTCAAATACCGGACGGGCTTTTAAGTGCCGGTCCGGGTTTTGGCAGCACCTGGTTGTCCTTAAATAGGCAGCTGCACTCAGAAGCCATGTCTTTGTGCTAGGATCTGAGGCCTGTGCTGGGCTGGAGAGCTGAAACCCGTATGTCAGGGGAACTTTCTGTTGGACTTTCTGAGGCAGAACTGCCACCAAGGAGGGGGGGGGGGGGTGGCGGGTTGGTTGGAAGAGATGGGGAAAATGCTATCTGTCCGGCTTTTCAGCATTTATTCCATAGTTGTAGAATGTGAAGGTTCAAATGTCGACACTATTATGTATATTCGTATGAAATTATTGTTAACCACGTTCACAGATTAGAATTGGCGGACTTATGGATTTTATAATGTTAATTATGTAATATGTATTTAAGTTTTTGTATCACAATAAATAAAATTTAATAAAAAAAAAAAAAAAAAAGAACTGCCACCAAGGTGACTTTTTGTTATATTATCTTGCCATTGGGTGTGACGTAACACCAACACTGCAAAAGTGACGTTTTGTTTTTGGCACCATGTGTGAATAAACACTGAGAGGCAAAGTCTGCAACATCAGTCCCAGATTCGCCTCACTACGGATGCCTCCTCCTAAAGAATCAACACCTTTGACCCCATGCTGGGTATAATTACAAGATGTTGATTCAGTTACATATTTATTCCCAGAATTCTTGTACAGTCACTCAGAATTGAGAAAGCTCGTTGGAAGAACGAGTGAAACGTTTTGAAGAAATCTACAGTAAGTCCAGTTGCCTTGATAAATGAGAACCTTCACAGACAATAAACACTGAAGTTTGAATTACGAGCTTGTATTTTGCCGCTGTACTGCGTCCGCTTACCCTAACTACCAGAGTGAATCCCCACACACTATATATACATATATATATATATATATATATATATATATATATCTCAGACAACCCCTTTAATACCATTCTAATATAATAAATCAATAAATATAAATGCACATACTGTATTCCTTAATAATAATAATAAGGACTCCTTAATAATTTCTTTATTTCTAAGGTATTGGTGGCTATGAAAGCATTGGCAAAGTGGCAGAAACAGTATAAACAACTTATAGATATTGCAATTATTTGCAGAGTGGCTCATCCTCCAGATATTCTTTATAAAAATGAAGTTTAGAAGAAGAGTTATCCACCAATATAATTTGCTTGCATACACGTTCTGGAGATTCTCAGAAATGGAGATATGCAACAGTAGGTAATGATCAGTAACATTGGCAGACATTTTCTTTACTTCCGGTTGGAATTCCTATTGGGAACCTTTGTCGTCAGCATCTCCACAGAATTAAGTACAGTTTGAAGACTTCAATGTGATCGCCTGCTTAGCATGCAGTTCATAGATTTTTAGGCTTAGTGTCTCATTATATGGATACATCACAAGTCAGTGGTGTCTAGATTTGTGTTACTGTAGGACATATGTTCTCTGTCATTAATAGCAGCTGCCAGAGGCTCTTCCCCAAGTCCACTATCTCTAGAGGCATTTGTTTCAGATTTTATGTCCTGCGTATATAAAAATGAAATTGTTAGTGGATCCCATATACCTAAAACAAAAGTTCTTAAGTTCTTAAAGGGGTTGTCCTGGATTAGAAAAATATGGCTGCTTCCTTACAAAAACAGCACTATCCTTGTCCATGGGTTGTGTCTGATATTGCAGCTCAGCTTCATTGAAATCATTGGGACAGAACTGTAATACAATACACAACCTGAGAACAGGAGTGGTGCTGTTTTTGGAAGAAAACAGCCATGTTTTTCTAATCCTGGACAAACCCTTTATGAAAAGGTAAGTAAATGAAATTTCCAGTGATTAACATAAAGGAAATATTTTTTACCCTTAAAGGGAGTCTTTCACCTAAAATCGCCATTATAGAACACTGACATCAGGATCTCCTTTACATTCCCCATATTAGAATGCTACCTTCCATATTGTTGTCCATCGCTGATTTTCTCAGAAAAACACTTATTATATATGTTAATTAGCTTCTATAGGTGCCCACGGGTGGCGTTCATGCAGCCGGTGCCCAGGCCCCTCGGTGATTTTCATATGAAACCCCTTCACCTTCACCCCTCTGGCCCGCCCTAGGTTCTTCTGATTACGTCCTCCTCTTAGTGAGAAATCCAGCGCCAGCGCCGTTCAACAGATTTGCTGCGCCTGCACAGATGGGTGAAAGGGGAGGGGTTTCGTATGAAAAGCGACAAGGGGCCTGGGCACCGGCCGCACCTTCAGAAGAGAATTAACATATTGAATAAAAGTGTTTTTCTGAGAAAATCGTCAATGGACAGCAATATGGAAGGTAGCATTCTAATATGGGGAAAATAAAGGAGATTTAACTAAGTGTTCTATAATGGTGATTTTAGGTGAAAGACTCCCTTTAAAGGGCTTGTCTTAGATGTATGTGTTTTTTTATTTAGCCTCTGTTAAACAATCCCCTTCTCACTACAACGCCTCTGAACTGAGCACATTGCAGAAGAGCTCAATTCCCTGCTTCCATACCTGTGCGCTTGTCGGTAGAATCTGTCCCTACACAATCTATTGAGAGCACAAACTGGACACAGTGTCAGAGTGTGAATTTACGTGTGCCAAGCTAAATGTAACAACCAGTTATTCAAACATTCCAGAAGAAGTAACATAGTGTACAACAAACAACATAGTGTTCTGAGAAAAGATGCTCCATAAGGGTTCATGCACATGACCTTATGTATTTCGCAGTCCGCAAGTCGTAGATCCGCAAAATATGGATGTGGTCTGTGTGTCAGACGCATTTTTTTGCAGGCTCATTGACTTCAACAGGTCCATGGCCCGCATTTTGCGGACATCTTTTTGCGGAATGAAAGCACAGATATGATCCGTTCCACAACGAGGTAGAACATGTCCTATACTTGTTCACAAAATATGGATGAAGTCAATGGGGTCTGCAAAAAAATATAAATAATGCGGATGCAACACAGACCGTATTCATATTTTGCGGATTCCTGCATAGGCTGACTTTAAAGCTGGCTATAAACGTCTGCCAAAACTTTTTCTTCCCGATTCCCTCATACACATGCACATTTGACTTGGCTGAGCATGCATGTGCTTTCACTGGGGAGTAAGCAGCTACCTGACCTCTCTGGTGGTGGCTTATCTCCCCTAAGAACAAAAGACAAATCCAACGTACAAGGCCACAGATTTTTTGGGTGCTTCTTATTGATTACTCAACTACCCGCAATCTACCACATCTGGTCCTACCCTGAGACTGACTCATTTTAGGTACTCAATCTAGACATGATAAGTGATTACAGAGGTTTCATCATGTATTTGGGGTTGAAGCTCAAGAACTCAGACTGCACTCCAAGTGAAATCTAATAATTCAGACACAATATAAAATAAAATGTAAGAAAGATAGTACATTAATGTTGGTCTAATACATCATTTTCACTCACCTGATAAGATACATTTCTCTTTTCAAGTATGTTGTCATAATCAGAATTCACACTGGTAAAAAGAAAAAAAGTGCAAAATGTAAGAAAATATATAAAAAAAAATAATCTATCCCTGCTTAAGACCATCTGGGATAGAAAAATCTGGTAATTCAAACTGATAACAACATTCCAAACATTAAAAAGAGGACTCAATATGACACCTGGATTTTTGACCGACCACATGGACACTCTTCCTCCCTCTCCCCTTTAGACTGACTCCAGATATCCTTAATTTGTAAAGGGCCCTTTACACGGGCTGAGAATCGCAAAGATAATCGCTAACAAGCTAAATCTACCACTGATTTGCTCGTTCATCGGGTAATTCAATAATTTCTGCACACACAAAAATCGTTGTTAGCCGGCAGCAGATCATGCAGTGTAATCACGATCTGCTGCCGGCAAACAACGAGTCTATGGGGATGAGCGATGGCATTAGTGATCGCTCATTCCCATACTGAGGAGGAGATCGCTGCATGTAAATACAGCGGTCTCCTCCACCAGCGAGCAGCATATTGTTATAAATGAACTCTTCCTTCCCGACAATCTACTGCTCTGTCATCCCATGTAAAGGGGACCTTTAGTCTTAACCCCTATTGCCATTATCTGTGGAAATAGCCGAAGTTGTATTGCTTAATGATGTATCACCCCATGTACAAATGTCTGTGACATCTTTTAAGTGTTGTGCCTTTCTCATTCACTTGTATACTGCCTGATGAAGGAGCTTCTGTGCTCTGAAAGCTTGCAAACAGAAAACATTTTTGGTTAGCCCAATACAGGTATCACTGCTATAATGCATTTGTCTATTTTAACGCAAAAGTATTTAACATCACATAGATTTTTTCTGGCTAACATGCGACCACACTATTTTTGCTATACATCTTTTCCAAGGCGTGAAATGGGTTGTGGATTTCCATACAAACCCACATGAAAATTCTGCTGTGTATACCCTTAAGGTGAGTCCCGATCATAGACAGTATATTCATGTGTTGATCTGACAAGATAGCAAAGAGTGTGAAACATCAGCAGATAATTTATGTATCTGGAACCTCAGTTGTTTATTGCTTTAAAGGTTAGCAAACACATTTAGAAAGTTATTCAGTGACAAATGAGCAAAATGACTGTAAGGAACCATAAGGAGGGCAATGTGGCCCCGAGAAACAAAAGGCATTTGTGGGAAGACTGAGATTGTTAGGTTGGGATAGTTTGGAAGAGGGGTTCCATTAAGGAAAACGTAGATGGTGGCACTAAGTTGTTTATGGAAGAGGTAAGGGAACCATAGGGGGGTGGGTCTTAGAATGGAAGATAGGTTTAAAGGTAATTGGGTGAAGGGATTAGGGGTGGGGTAATGTTGGGTGATTTCAAGGTAGGCAGGTAAGGGGTTGTCCGGGCTTTTAATATTGATGACCTATCCTCAGGATAGGTTATCAATATCAGATCAGAGGGGGTCTGACACCCTGCACCCCACGAACAGCTGTATGAGTGTGCACGTGCCATCTCCCTTTCTGCTCACCACTGCCTATGCCTATGGCAAAGCAGCAGCAAGTAGGAAGAAAGACGGGAGATGGCACGCACGCACTACACGCTCCATCTCCTCATACAGCTGTTCGGCGGGGGTGCCGAGTGTCAGATCCCCACTAATCTGATACTGATGACCTATCCTGAGGATAGGTCATCAACAGGGATGAGTAAATCTACTTTGGATGAAACATCCAAAGCCAATTTGTATAAAACTTTGTTTGAATACTGTACAGAGCGCTCTGTACACTATTAGAATGTATTGGCTCTAATGAGCCGAAATTGTACCTTGTTAACAGGTTAAAGGTTTTTTACAGTAGAAATTCATTTTTGAAGTTATTACCCTAAGTCTCACGAGACTTCACAAAGTAATAACTTCAGCTCATCTGAGCCAATACATTCTACAACTGTACGGAGCGTTACAAACCATAAAGTGGCGCCAATGATTAGACATAGTGGCCAGTGCAAAAACTGCTGGATTTTTGGTGTTTGTTTAAAAATAAAAAGTGACATGGAAAATGAAAAATAACAGCATCAAAAGGAATTTAAAAATATGTTAAACATAAAAAATTATTTTTGTTCCCTTTAATGTAAATGTTCTGTTGTAAGGCATGAGTGTGGCACATCACACACAGAGCTTTGGTTCCTCTGGGCCATTGTGAGGTAAAAGCACTGTTTCTAGTCTGTGGGGAGACTCTGCAAGGCAAAGCTCTGGTTTCAAACAGAGTCAGCCAATAACCAAGAGTGGTCAGGGTGGTCCAGCAGTGGCTCAAAGATGTGCAATCACCACATACTCCTAGTCGGTGGTAGGACCAGGCTTCCCCTGGCCTACCATGTGAGGCGCTATAATTGGTTTGGCTCACCCAGCTGTGCTGTGTAATTAATAAAGGGTGTCTAGTGCCACAAATTATTTGCTATAATAATGCGTTGGCATTGTTATTTGTATTAGATGGGTAGAGATGTAACATGTGCACTCATTATCCATCAGTGAGGGAGCGGTGTGATGGTTTGCTTGGTTAAAGTCTACAGTATCTGTAGCATTCTGTGCTATCTGAGGGCAGTGCATTGGTTTGTTTGGGATGCTTATGAATAGATATATAATGCAAACTAAAAAGAATTTGTAAGAAATTTGTAGTTGGGAGTTCGCGAAAGGGATCAAGTAGTTCAAGACTGTGGGTCTTGAGTAATGTCAGATAGATGCGGTAGGTTGCACATAAATTGACACTATGTAAAGAGTGATAGCGCTGTGGCAAAGTGGCAATGGGCTTACTGGGCTACCTTATATGGACCGATAAAGTGTGTACAGATTTGGTATAAATTAATTCAGTACGATTCTGATGAATCAGTGGGGTTTGATAAAGAAGTCAGTCTAAGACTTCGAAACGCGTCTGGTGAAAGAAATCTGCACACACACAAAGACACATTGGTGTCTTGGAAGCGCTTCCAGCAATAACAGATCTCCTGGGATCACTCCCGCACATCCAGAATCCCAGAAGCCCACGCAATACCGGAGCGCATCCAGCGCTACACACAGCGCTGCAGAGACAGAAGACCGGGAGAACAAACAGCCATAGAGCGGATACCCAGTAAGGTAATAGTGGCCAGTATGTACACATCTGGTGGGACGCCACCAGACACTGGCCTGCAACCAATATTTTTTTCTTACTGCATTTACTCCAGGCTGAAGTATTTATAACTGTGTACTGCATGCCAAGCGAGCTTGCCGGGACTTATTTTTGGCAAATACAGGACACCGCAGTCAAACAACCAGAATTGGCTAATTGGCGAACCCTTAAATCCTGTGACATTGCGAGTATATGCCTGATACATCTTTTGGCCTGCTTTGGTCTGATGTATACTTAATGTTATTCATCAGTAACATACTGAATTCATTTATACCCAATCTGTACACACTGTATCAGTCCATATAAGGTAGCCCAGTATCACTTTACCACAGCGCTATCACTTTTTACATAGTGTAAATTTATGTGCAACCTACCGCATCTATCTGACACTACTCAAGACCCATAGTCTTGAACTACTTTATCTAATTCTCCAACTCCCAACTACAAAATTCTTACAAATTCTTTTTAGTGTCTCCACTGCTATTTTTTTTATATATTTTTTATTATCTTTTTATAGGTGAAAAACATTTTTAGCGCTATTTGAGCCTCAATAAATTTCTGCTGTTTCCTCATATCAGATTGCTGAAATAGTTTTAACATAATGCAGTAGACTACAAAGCTTAGAAAGGTTAGCACACTTTACTACCCTTTTTTTAATTTGAGTGTCCACCAACCACAAGCAAAGTTCACCTAAACCACGCTGTTCTGTTCTGACTTCCTGAGTCCCTGACTCTTTTCACTGTCTTCTGGTCCCTGTCTGTAAACTTCCAAATGACTAGCCTCAGCGGTGACAAGTCCCTAAGAGGCATATCACTGCTGGGTCACAAGACGCTTGGGGACTAGTGTTGGTCGAGCACCGAAGTGCTCGGGTGCTCGAGTAGAACACCTCCGGATGCTCTGGTGCTCTACCGAGCACCCGAGCACAATGGAAGTCATTGGGAGAACCTGAGCATGAAATCAGGCACCCCTTGCTCTGAAGAGGAGAGGGTGTCTGGTTGATAGGAAAAGGTCAGAAATTGAGGGAAAACCACCAAAATGGTTCGGGAACAGCATGGGGAGGATGTATGGATGTATCTTGGACTCCCAGGTCGCTGCTGGAAACGATGCTGTCCGAGTAATACGCCACTTTTACAGATTGACAATAATACGCACAAAACCAAAGATAAAATCGATTTTAGAGGAAAAATTGTTAGGAAACATTCGTTCCTGTATATTTTCTTGTATATAAAGTGCTGCCAAAAATGACTAGGAAGAGTCACTCCGATACAACCTGTGTATAACATAAAGGAGGACCTCATTCACATTGTGGTACAATTGTTCAGGTAGCGGGACTCCTACACTCATAAAGCCTATGCACTAAGTGAAAGGCTGCCACAAATTACAAGAAACCGCCACTACAATACACCCTTTAGTACACATAAAGGAGGGCATCATACATACCATTTATGGCCTGCTGGTGACCCTCAAAAACTATTAGAGCAAGGACCTGCTGATGTGACCATCTAAAACATTAGGGGCAAGGGCCTGCTGCTGAGCTGACCCTCTAAAACATTAGGGACGAGTGCCTGCTGCTTATATGACCTTCTAAAATATTAGGGGAGGGGGCCTGCTGCTGAGCTGACCCTCTAAAACATTAGGGGCGAGGGCCTGCTGGTGATCCTCTAAAATATTATTGGCGAGGGCCTGCTGATGACCCTCAAAAACATTATGGGGGAGGGCCTGCTGGTGACCCTCAAACATTATGTGTGAGGGCCTGTTGCTGACCTGACCCTCTAAAACATTAGGAGCAAGGGCAGCCTAATAAGCATGTTGATATGATGGAGGAGGAGGACAATAAAAGGAAGATTGAACCATATACCTTTTTTTAGTGGTGGAAGGGGTGCATGGGAATACAGTGTATTCAATACACCATAAAAGCCACATTTAGAGTGCCTTTATGTTCAGCCGCTTTACTCTGGTGGAGTAGAGAAGTCAGGGGCAATCCAGGCCTTGTTCATTTTTATAAGAGTCAACCGGTCAGCATTTTCAGTTGACAGTTGGATGCACTTATCAGTTATTATGCCCCCAGTACTAAATATACACAAAACGCTGACAAATACACTGACAAAATGCTGGCGTCAGGGCAGGCCAGCACCTCCAAGGCATAGAGATCCAGTTCATGCCACATGTCCAGCTTGGACACCCAGTAGTTGTAAGACATAGAGGGATCACTGAGGACGCTGACACGGTCTGCTACGTACTCCTTCACCATCTTCCAAAATGTTTCCCTCCTTGTGACACTAGGCCACGCATCAGGTTGAGGGTGCTTGCGGAGGTGTCAGAAACTGTCCCAGGCCTTGGAGACTGTTGCCCTGCCTCTGTTGGAACTGCTATGTGGGTCGCGGGAAAGGCAGCCTAGCATAAAGTCAGCCATGTGTGCCAGTCCCAACAGACAAGACTTTACTGTCCTCATCAGGAGGATGACTCTAAATCTCCTCATCCTCTTCCTCCTCTAATACCCATCTACACTGAACATATGGAATAAAACTTCCATGGGTACTACCCTCTCTAGCGGAGGCAACCATCTCCTGCTCCTGCTCCTCCTCCTCATCATCCAATTTCGCGCTGAGAAGACAAACTGAGGGTGGTCTGGCTATCACCCTGTGTACTGTCTTCCCCCATTTCCACCTCTTCCACATGCAAAGCGTCGTCCGCCTTCATTGTTTGCAGCGAGCATTTGAGTAGACACAGAAGTGGGATGGTTACGCTGATAATAGTGTTATTGCCGCTCACCATCTGTGTTTATTGCTCAAAGTTGCGTAAAACCTCACAGAGGTCAGACATCAATGCCCACTCGTTGCTTGTGAAGAGCGGAAGCTGACTGGAAAGGCGACAAACTTGTTGCAGCTGGTATTCCACTACTGCCCTCTGCTGCTCACAAAATGTGAAACGTGAAGTTTCCCAATGTGTGCTCACGTCGCACAACAGTCAGTGAGCTGGCAATTGCAAGCGCTGCTGCAGCATTGCCATACCAGCTGAAGCTGACGATGACTTGCAGAAATGGGCACACAAGCGGCGCACCTTCACCAGTAGGTCAGGTAAATTGGGTTAGGTTTTGAGAAACCGCTGAACCACTAGGTTAAACAGCTGGGCTAGGCATGGGGATGTGTGTTAGCTTGCTGAGCTCCAAAGCCGCCACCAAGTTACAGCCATTATCAGACACAACCATGCCTGGTTGTAGGTTGAGTGGCGAGAGCCACAGCTCAGTCTGGTCCCTTACACCCTGCCACAGCTCTGCGTCAGTGTGCCGTTTGTCACCTAAGTAGATCAGTTTAAGCACAGCCTGTTGCCGCTTGCCCACTGCAGTGCTAAACTGCTTCCAGCTACTGACTGATGTCTGACTGGAGCTGCAAGATGATAATTCAGAGGTGAAAGTGGAGGAGGAGGCGGAGGAGGAGAAGGGGAGGTTGCAGCCACTAACGTAGGTGGTGGTGGAAAGTCTAATGGGAGTAGGGCCCACAATCCTTGGCATCGGTAGCACCTGTGCCATCCCAGGGTACGACTCACTCACGGCCTCCACAACGTTCAGCCAGTGCGCCATCAGGGAAATGTAGCGTCCTTGGACAAAAGCATTTGTCCATGTGTCAGTCGTTAAGTTGACCTTCCCAATAACTGTGTTGGTCAGGGCACGGGTGATGTTACAGGACACATGCTGGTGTAAGGCTAGGACTGCACAACATGAAAAACATTGGCGGCTGGCGACAGACTAACGCGGGACGGCCACCACCATCAGGCTGCGGAAAGCCTCAGTGTCCACAAGCCTAAATGGCAACATTTTCAGGGCCAGCTATTTGGAAAGGTGTGCATTTAGTGTTATGGTATGTGGGTGGGTGGCTGATTATTTGCGCTTTTGTTCAAAGGCCTGGGGTATAGACATCTGTACGCTGCGCTGGGACACAGAAGTGGATGTGCTAGTTGATGGTGCTTGCGAAGGGGATTGACCAGCACGCAACACAAGGAAAGAGGAGGCAGTGGTGTGACTCGCAGACACTGATTGTGGACCCAGGCGTTCGGCCCACCTTTTAGGGTGCTTTGATGCCATGAGGCGGATCATGCTGGTGGTGGTGCGGCACAGGTTGCAAATGACAATACTTTTATCGTCCGCACTTTCCTTAAAAAAGCGCCAGACTGCGGAACACCTACCACTTGGCAACAGAGATTACTGCAAGGGGGTGCTCCGGGGAACAATTGTGGCCTGCCTTCTCCCTTTTGCCACCCCACTGCCTCTTCCAACCTGTTGCGGTGCTGCGGATCCCTCCCCCTCTGTACTGCTGTCCTCTCTCGGCTTGCCTCCTTCCCTGGTTGAGTCAGTGACTTCATCGTCCACCACCGCCTCTTCCACTTCCTCACTCTGTTTATCCTCCTGACTTGTTGACCTAACAACAACCTAAGTTATTAACAACTGTATCTCATCCTTATCATCAACCTCTTGAGACACTATTTGCAGTTGACTTATTGGCAACTGTCTCATCATCATTCACCTTGTGAAACACTAATTGCTGTCACCTTCTTGTGACTGTGGATGCTCAAGAGTTTGGGAATCAGGGCACAAGATCTCCTCATGTCCCTCTTCAAGAGGCCTTGGCGAGAGGACCAAATCAAGGAATGGCGCTGAAAAGAGCTCCTCAGAATATCCGAGTGTGGGATCACTTGTTTGCCAAAACTCTCCATGGTGGGAGGAAGAAGGATCAGGGCGAGGATTCGGTTGACCAGACTCTTGGCTACTGAGACTGGAGTTTATGGAAGACAGGGTGGTTCTTAACCGACTGTAAGCATTATCTGCTGCAATCCAACCGACCACCTGGTTGCACTGGTCTGACTTCGAGAGTGGTGTCCTGTGACGCCATGCAAACTGGGACATGAAGCTATGTATCGTGGATGAATGTGTTTCTTGTGCTCTGGCAGCAAGCACAGTTTTACGGCGCCCAGGGCCACGGCCTCTGCATGCACCATCAGCAGCACGGCCACTTCCCTGTCCCTTACTGCTCGCCTTGTACATATTAAATGCTATATATGCTTGCAAGTATGACACATATACAGTAGCGCAGGTTTTGTAAGTGTATGCGCAAATAAAGTACACAGAAAGTCACAGATATTTTTAGGATGAGCACACGTTAAACAGGAGATGCAGCACAGATAATGTTGCTGTCTGCAGCGTCTATGAAAAAAGTACACTGAATGTCACAGATAATTTAAGGATGCGCAAACGTTATACAGGAGGTACAGCGAAAGTAATGCCGCTGCCACCACTGGCTAATAAAACATTACACTGAATTAATGGCACTGATATTTAGGATGCACAAACGTTATACAGGAGGTATAGTGCAAGTAATGTCACTGTCACCACCACCAAATAAAAAATTACACTTAATGAATGTCACTGATATTTAAGATGCACAAACGTTATACAGGAGGTATAGTGCAAGTAATGTGGCTGTCACCAGCGGCTAATAAAAAATGACACTGAATTAATGTCACTGATATTTAGGATGCGCAAACGTTATACAGGAGGTATAGCGCAAGTAATGTCGCTGTCACCAGCCGCGGAAAAAATTGCACTGAATGTCACTGATATTTTGGATGCGCAAACGTTATACTGGAGATGTAGTGCAAGTAATGTCGCTGCCACCAGCAGCAAAAAAATTAGACTTCATGTCACTGATATTTCGGATACGCAAACGTTATACAGGAGATGTAGCACAGGTAATGTAACTATCCGCAGTGGACACCGTCTATGGAAAAAGTACACTGGATGTCAGATATTTTTAGGCTGTGCACACTTTAGACAGGAGATGTAGCGCAGATAATGTCGCTGTCTGCAGCGGCCAAACAATTGCAATCTATTTAGCGCCGGTTGCACTAAAAATATATATTGCTGCCAGATACATCTATAGTCCTTAAAAGGACTTTTGGGTCTCTAACTATTCCACGCAATTTACAGCAGGTTGGGCTAATAATTATATTGCTGCCAGATACCACAATAGTCCTCAAAAAGACTTTTGGGTCTCTCTAACAATTCCACTCAATTTAGCGCAGGTTGTGCTAATAATTATATTGCTGCCAGATACAATAGTCCTTATGTCCCTTCTTCAGCACAGCTCTCCCTGACTAAGACTGAGCCGAACACGTGTGTTCCGGCCAGCCAATCACTGTAATGCCAGTAACCAACATGGCTACGGCATTACAGTGAGTGGCAATACTTACCTGCACGTTTATTGGCTGCGTAGCAGTCAAGAAACGTGCAGGGAGGAGACTCAAGCATCGCCGAACACCGCCATGTGCCGAGCATGTTCGCCCAACACTATTGGGGCCCCTTGACCACTGAGGCCATACATTGGCTGCAGCAGCATACATGACCCCACCCTTGCAGGACGTTTACAAATATGGGCCAGAAGACCAGTGAAGAGAGCCAAGGACCCGGAATAGAGTAGTGGGGGAGCAAGGGACTATATTTTTTTTTCCCACAGGTTCCACAGGCTGGAGTGGAAATAAATAAAACATTAGAAAACCCCTTTAAGGAACTATATGCAGACAAGTGCAGGAGATGAATGGTTGCAATAGGTAACACAATATTTACCCACACCCTCATATCCAAGGCCAAAATGTTTGCTATAAATCAATTACATAAAACGAACACAACAGATATTACATAAATAACAAAAAAGCCCTGTTCAATATTTTTATACATAAATTACATAGTGTGTTTTGTTCCTACCTGGCACTGTCACTGCTAGAACTTAACATATCCAATCCCAGGTCCAGATCGACATTCAGAATAGGATTCGCTCTGAAATAACATTCAGAATATGAATTATGAAATACTAAAACTTAAGTGTGCATACATGAATTACATAAGGCCATTCAACTATAACTGCCTCTATGCTCACAGGACACACTAGTGTATTCAATATTGGGGATAGATAGATAGATAGATAGATAGATAGATAGATAGATAGATAGATATGAAATAGATAGATATGAGATAGATAGATAGATATTAGATAAATAGATAGATATGAAATAGATAGATATGAGATAGATAGATAGATATTAGATAGATAGATAAATAGATATGAAATAGATAGATATTAGATAGATAGATAGATAGATAGATAGATATGACATAGATAGATATGAGATAGATAGATAGATAGATATTAGATAGATAGACAGATAGATATTAGATAGACAGATAGATAGATAGATAGATAGATAGATAGATAGATAGATATTAGATAGATAGATGGATAGCTTAAACTCTATATCATCAATAAAGTTGAAACAGCTTTTGATTCAAAGAAATAGACCCTAGTGGCATCTTACTGGCTCCATATGTCCGATGCTGGGCAGTGGTGACTTGCGTGGAAACAGCAGGGGACGAGCGAGGACTGAAAGCTGAGGACAAGGGAGCTCTGCTCTAGAACCGGAGCACGGGTGAAAGGTGATTTTTTTTTAATCCCTGCACTCTGTCTAGCAATATCATAAGAGGTTCCCAGTCCCAGAGAACCCTGTTAAAAGGGTTTTCGGAGATCCTAAAAACAAAAAAGGAGCCTTACACAACTGTTTAATCCCCCACCATTGTAACACCTCCACTCTGGTAACACTCGCCCAGTGTGTGTTTGCTTCCGGTGCTGTAGTGATGACATCCCTGACTACCCCACGTGACCACAGAGGCCAGTACCTGGCTGCAACACTCACAGCTTTAACGTTTTTTACTGGTACCATTTTGGGGTACATATAGCTTATTGATTAACTGTTCTGGCAATATAAAATGTGTATTTTTTTATATAGTTTGCTATTTACAATAATAGCACATTTAATGGGGGGGAAAATTATGTTGCTGCATTCCAAGAGCCATCACTGTTTTTCCTACTACTGAAGTAGGCATACCTGTCTTTTTTGGCAATTATTAATCACATTTGTTTCTATTTTTGGAGGGAGATTAGTGTAAAAAAGGCAATTCCTCCTTTTCTTTGCATTTTTTTATGTTTTTCACTGTCTAGTTTAATGAATATGTTAGGCCTTGTTCACACTTTAGTGTTGGGTCAGTGATTTCCATCAGTGATGGTGAGCCAAAACCAGAAGTGGAGCCTCCACAGAGATAAGGTATAACCCTGGGTTCACACCTGAGCGTTCCTCAAACGCGCGTTTTACGAGCGTTTTTGTCACGCGTTTTTATGCACGTTTTTTGTAATAGTAAACGCGCGTTTGACGCGCGTTTGTGTCATTGACTGCAGTGTCCTATGGCCACAAACGCGCGTCAAAACGCCCCAAAGAAGCTCAAGTACTTGTTTGAGCGTCGGGCGTTTTACAGAGCGTTCGTACGCGCTGTAAAACGCCCAGGTGTGAACCATTCCCATAGGGAAGCATTGGATTTCATGTCTTGAGCGTTTTACAGCGCGTTTGAACGCGCTGTAAAACGCTCAGGTGTGAACCCAGGGTTAGGGAAAGATCTGCACCTGTTCTGTGGTTAGACCCGCACCTGGTTTGGGCTCCAAAATCACTGATGAAAATCACTGACCAAACACTGAAGTGTGAACGAGGCCATATTATACAGGTCGCTACAATTGTAGAAATGCCACGTAAATATATTTCTTTAAAAGTTAGCAAAATTAAACCACTTTTGAGGGCAGATTCACACATATTTTAATTAGTGCCAGAATTTTGCCTATACAGTTTTTGTTGCAGTCTTTGCTGAAAAACGCCATCACCATATGTTCGCTCCAAGTCTATGGGAAACATGAAATGTAGGACATACATGCATTTCTTTGCTACTGGCATTTATTTTTTTCAATTTAGTGGTGTTTAGACTGAAATAAAAATACCATCTACATATTTATTATGAAAAAATGGCACAAAAAACATGTGACATGGAAGAAAGCAAAAGCTGTTTCTATGGTGTTTTAATGTGTAAAGGAAACCTTATGAAAAAAAATATTAATGTGAATGTTAAATAAAGCCACTTTCTCATTCCTATGTGACTCACATGGATTGTTTCATAGGGATGAATAGAATGAATAGAGAAAGTGACTTCTAGTCCACACATAAGATGCGGTATGATTCAGCGAGTCACATAATGCAGCAAGGTACCGAAGTGGAATGCATCGCTAATAAACAAAGATGCCAGTAATACAATTACCACACTGTTATTTACATCTACATTAACATGCCAGAGTATGCATTTTTTGTTCTTCTTTAATTTCTTTAATTTGATATTGTATGATAGGACACCACAAGGATCCCAAGTACTACTATTTGCCAATATCATTTAGAACCTGTATGCCAGTAACGCATTGCCGCACTCTTTAGATGTATAGAATTACAGCTTTATACAGGTGTACTGTTATTTATACTGAGGTCATCACTACATGTTTGTGTGCAAAAGTATATGAATAGTACTTAAAGGAATATTCCCATCTGAGACAATGGGGGCATATGGGTAGGATATGCCCCCATTGCCTGAGAGGTGCGGGTCCCACACCAAGAACAGAGCGGGGAAGGTGGTGGCGGAAGGACTCCGGGTTTTCCAGTGTCCGGCCACCGCAAAGCCCTCACCCCATAGTAGTGAATGGAAGCCCCTTCTGTCTCAGGATTGGTGGGGTCCAAGAGGTTGGACCTCACCTGGTCATAAACTGATGGCATCATAAAAGGTCAGAATAGACACCTCCTACTGCAGCTAGCAGACACAATGAATGGGATATACAGGCATCATGGATCCCATTTTATAAAGGTCACCTGAGAACGAAACATTGGGAACTATAAATGGCCTTCTGATTGTATAGATTTTTCTGGATATAAATTATTGACATGACATTTTCCTGATTAAAAGCATCTACAAAATGAAAAGGAGTGCAGATCCCAAATAACTGATGTCAACATGAAATAGGAATACCCCTTTAAATTTGGTGGGAAAAACAAAAGCTGTTGTCTATTTCTCAGATGTAGTGTATGTCCAAAACATGCTTCAAAACATAGAGTATTTACTGTATAAACTTCTATTGTCTTTCTGGATATTACATGTACAGTATGTACTTTCCTACTGGCTAGACTTACAGTAATGTGTGAATTTTATAGTAATATGGGGCTCATCTAGATATGTGAAGTCTGTGGGCAATCTGCAATATACATTTCCAATATGCTGAAAGCTTTCATGAGAGGGTCCATGTTTCTTCATAGACAATTCAATTATGTTCTTATAGCTTACTCACCTTTCAGCATTAAATTTATTGGTCCCAGGTATGGCTTCAACTCCTTGTATAATTTCCCCAGGTAAGGCTTTTGCAATTTTTGAAGCTTTAAGACTTCGTATCTTTCGTGAATGGCTGTTAAATTCAAAGGAAAAACAGTTCATCTTAAGTGCAGATTCATCATTTGATTTGCAATATGTTGTATCTGTCAAATCCTCCGTTGCTCCAGCCCTGACCCTCCACCGGTTTTTATTTTCTGGAGCAATGCCATACACCCACATGACCCTTACGGTCAATCACTGGCCTCAGTGGTTTCATGCTGTACTTGCTAGCACACTGCTTAGGCCAGTGGTTGGCTGCACCAGTCACATGGATGTTCGGTATGTACCTGCTGCACCACCAGAGTGTCAGGGCTGTGGCCATGTGATATTTAACAGGTGATTTATAGTTTTTATATATTTTATAATATTTACTTTGATTAATGACTACCATGCAGATATACATATACAGACCTCCAGAGCGCACCTTGGAATGACTTAAGCCACAGATCCCTTGATAAAGGTCAACAACCGACCGAAACGTCGGGGTTGTATTGCTAGGCCAATTGATTGTATTACTACTTACTCTGGAACAAAAATTATGTAAAAACTACTATGTATTAAAAACACTTTCTAAAGAAGAACATATGGTGTGCCGTGGATTTCTCTTAGCAATCAATTGACGCATGTCCTCTACGAGCACCCACCATTTAGGGTGTGCAGATCTCATATCTCCCTCTTGATATACAGATACATGACTGCCTTCAGTAAATCGTGAAAAGGGGTGGGAAGAAATACAACAGACTCATAGTTATGAGTTTGCTATATTTTTTATAGTCGCTTTTCTGTACTGTTTGAACTAATAGTAGAGCGCACCCATCACTATAATATGCTGCCCTTCAATAGGGCAAATTATTCTGTTGATAAATTCTCTTTAAATTGCAAATTTTGTGTAAATTTTACTAGATAAGCTAAGCACTGGTTAAAGTTTGCCTAAACCTTTGCTGAGACCACAACAGTACAGCCATGCTTCAAAGAGCACATCTTTGGGTTTCGTCAGCTTTGCTTGGCTTTTCCACCATGTCAAGTACAGATTCCAAATTCTTTCTATGGGCCTATACTCAGCATGCTGGAAAATGAAAGCAGAGCCAATGAAACCTGATGGGGGAGAGTGCTGTGAAAAGTCCTGTTGCACCTTTGTATGCAAAGATTTAGGTCGCCTTTGAAATCCTCCAGCAGTAAATATATCTTATTTTTACAGGGCACATTTGTGATCTCAGACTACGAGTGAAATTGCTGTGGACTCCTTTGCATAAACAATATATATATTTATTTTTTTCATTATGTGATAAAATCAGTTTTGGAATTGGTTTTAATTAAAACTTCTCATCCATGTGTCTTCTGCAGCCTGCTTGTGTTCTCATATACAGCAGACTGCTCAGTCCTGTTCAGGGTAAAGATCACAAATTGCTGGCTGACTCTGTAGCCATTATCCCTGGTTTTGTGAATGATCTTCTCAGATTACATTTTTTTAATTTATTTTATTATAGAGCTGGAGAAGGTATACATATTGATATATATTTTTGTGGGAAAAGATTTAGTAAAACCTGTAATTTATACACTAATATCTCTGCTTTTTATAACTTAAGACCACAAACAGCTCTCAGTGCATAGGGGAGGTGTTATCAGTAACTGACAGCTATCTATGTATACACACTTACACAGAGAATGCTATCAATCACTGATAACACCTCATCTATGTACAACTATCAGTGACTGACAGCTATCTCTGTATACACACTTACACAGAGAATGCTATCAATCACTGATAATACCTCCCCCATGTACAACTATCAGTGACTGACAGCTATCTCTGTATACACACTTACACAGAGAATGCTATCAATCACTGATAACACCTCATCTATGTACAACTATCAGTGACTGACAGCTATCTCTGTATACACACTTACACAGAGAATGCTATCAATCACTGATAACACCTCATCTATGTACAACTATCAGTGACTGACAGCTATCTATGTGTACACACTTACACAGAGAATGCTATCAATCACTGATAACACCTCATCTATGTACAACTATCAGTGAATGACAGCTATCTCTGTATACACACTTACACAGAGAATGCTATCAATCACTGATAACACCTCATCTATGTACAACTATCAGTGACTGACAGCTATCTCTGTATACACACTTACACAGAGAATGCTATCAATCACTGATAACACCTCATCTATGTACAACTATCAGTGACTGACAGCTATCTCTGTATACACACTTACACAGAGAATGCTATCAATCACTGATAATACCTCCCCCATGTACAACTATCAGTGACTGACAGCTATCTATGTATACACACATACACAGAGAATTCTACCAATCACTGATAGCACCTCATCTATGTACAACTATCAGTGACTGACAGGTATCCCTGTATACACACTTACACAGAGAATGCTATCAATCACTGATAACACCTCCCCCATGTACAACTATCAGTGACTGACAGCTATCTCTGTATACACACTTATACAGAAAATTCTACCAATCACTGATAACACCTCATCTATGTACAACTATCAGTGACTGACAGCTAGCTCTATATACACACTTACACAGGGAATGCTATTAATCACTGATAATACCTCCCCTGTGTACAACTATCAGTGACTGACAGCTATCTATGTATATACACTTACACAGGGAATGCTATCAATCACTGATAACACCTCCTCTGTGTACAACTATCAGTGACTGATGGCTATGTATACACACTTACACAGAGAATGCTATCAATCACTGATACCTCCTCTGTGTACAACTATCAGTGACTGACAGCTATATATGTATAGACACCTACACAGAGAATGCTATCAATTATTGATAATACCTTCCCATGCGGGGCTGTATTTACAACAAGGCACATAAGAAATGATTTATGTTGATTATTTCAACTTAATGTAGCTTATAACTAACTTTTGTTTATTGTAGCTATATGTCAGAAGATTTAACCCTCACACTTCTTACCTACAGCTAACATTACAGTACTCTCTTTAAGAAGGCAGTGTAAGAGTAAAATCCCCTGACAGTGCTGAAGTTAACAAAAGTAAGCGATAAGGAGACATCAGAGCAGTCAGATAAGGAGAAATATGAGGGTGGTATGTGACCCATATGTACAATGCCAGCTAGCAGACAGAATTTCTCTACCTGTCACATAGCAGATCATCTCATAATCTGCAAGCTACTCAGTATAACTGAAGAAAAACACAGAAGACACAGAGTAAAAGGGGCCATACACCTAGCAAAGGTTACGGCTCATTCAGATATTATTTTCTTAATTTTTATTTGATACATAATCCAAATACATAAAACAATCTGAGATTAAGATATATATATATTTTTTTAACAATCACAGTACTTAATTAATTAGAGAATACTATATACTGGCGACCCCCTGAAGAAAAACAACCCCCCAAGGGTTTATTATTACATGATTGAAACATAATGTTTTTATGAACCGTTACTTTATTGACCAGTTTAAGGCAATTATGAATGCGGGGGAACATCCAACCTCTTGCAATGATCATACAAGCCAATAGGAGCTCTTTAGAAATAGATTTTAACTTATTCGATGGGCAAAAGGAGTTCTCCAATTCATTCAAAATAGCAACCTGAATATTATAGTATAGCGTCACTTTGAGCCATCTATTAATACTTTCGTAGATTTTATGCCAAAAGTTACTAACACCCCTACAAGACCAGCACAAATGCACAAAGTCTGGAAACTCATGGTCACCACGAGGGCAGCCAGAGTTATAACTCTTATACATTTTGATGCTGGAAAAAAATATAACCAGTGAATAAAGTTAAATTGTACCATAATGTGATTAGTATTAAGTAAACAAGTACTCATATTTTTATAAATCCGATCCCAATACTCTTGACTTAACCCAGAAGTGTTTCGGTTCCATCTCTGCCGACTAGAGAATGGCATACAATCCGAGAAAGTTTTAATCAGTGATTTATATATGTATGACACTCTGATATTGTGACCCTGTGATTGAACCAGACAATCAAAGCATCTATTAGATTCAATTAAGAATAGTCTTGAATGTCCGTTTCCAATAAAGTCCAAATGTAATTGATTATATCTGAACCAATTGGTTCCCCTCGCACAACTAGTTGACCTGAAACTTATCGAAGGAAGTGATTCTACCTTCACTAAAAACCTGCGATATATAGTGAATACCTGATTTCTTCCAAAATAAAGATATACCAGTGCCTTGCAAAAGTATTCACCCCCTTGACTTTTTTGTGTTTTGGTGCCTCACAATCGGGAATTTACATGGATTGTTTGAGGATTTGCATCATTTAACTTACAGAACATGCACACAACTTTGAAGATTTTTTTTTTATTGTGAAGCAAACAACAAATAAGTCAAAATAACAGAAAAAGTCAATGTGCATAACTATTCACCCCCATAAAGTCAATACTTTGTAGAGCCACCTTTTGCATCAATCACAGCTCCAAGTAACTTTGGATAAGTCTCTATGAGCTTGCCACATCTTACCACTGGGATTTTTGCCTATTCCTCCTTGCAAAACTGCTCCAGCTCCTTTAAGTTGGATGGTTTTTGCTTGTGAACAGCAATCTTTAAGTCTGACCACAGATTTTCTATTGGATTAAGATCTGGGCTTTGACTAGGCCATTCCAACACATTTACATGTTTCCCCTTAAACCACTCAAGTGTTGCTTTATCAGTGTGTTTGGGGGCATTGTCCTGGAAAGTGAACCTCCGTCCTAGCCTCAAATCACGCACAGAGTGGTACAGGTTTTGCTCTAGAATATCCCTGTATTTAGCACCATCTTTCCCTCAACTCTGACCAGTTTCTCAGTCCCGGCTGTTGAAAAACATCCCCACAGCATGATGCCGCCATCACCATGTTGCACTGTGGGGATGGTGTTCTTTGGGTGATGTGATGTGTTGGGTTTGCCCCAGACATAGAATTTTTTTTTTAAGGCCGAAAAGTTCAATTTTAGTCTCATCAGACCAGAGCACCTTACTCCATACATTTTGGGAGTCTCCCACATGCCTTTTTGCAAACTCACAACGTGCCTTTTAGATTTTAGCTGAAAGTAATGGCTTTCTTCTGGCCACTCTGCCATAAAGCCCAACTCTATGATGGAGCATACGGCTTATTGTTGTCCTATGTACAGATACTGCAGTCTCTGCTGTGGAACTCTGCAGCTCCTCCAGGGTTAACTTAGGTCTCTGTGCTGCCTCTCTGATTAATGCCCTCCTTGCCCGATCCGTGAGTTTTGGTGGGTGGCAGTCTATTGGCAGGTTTTCTGTTGTGCCATTTTCTTTACATTTGGTTATGATAGATTTGATGGTGCTCCTGGGGATCAGCAAAGCTTTGGGTATTTTTTTTTTTTTTATAACCTAACCCTGACTTGTACTTCTCAACAACAGGTGGTCTTCATGGCAGTATTTAGTTAGTGATACCTTTTGCTTAGGTGTTGCAGCTTCTGGAGCCTTTCAAAAAAGGCATGTATATGTAATGACAGATCATGTGACACTTAGATTGCACACAGGTGGACATCATGTCACTAATTATGTGACTTCTGAATGTAATTGGTTGCACCAGAGCTTTTTATGGGCTTCCTAACAAAGAGGGTGAATACATACGCACATGCCAATTTTCTGTTTTCTATTTCTAAACAATAGTTTGATTTATATATTTTTTCTCATTTCACTTCACCAACTTAGACTATTGTGTTCTGATCCATCGCATAAAATTCAGATTAGCAAAACATTGAATTTAAGGCTGTAATGGTTGAACAAAACACAAAAAAAGTCAAGCGGGGTGAAAATTGCTTCAAGTGTAAATTCCCCCGGGGAGGGGGGATTCAAGAGCAAACCTTACACCTAATAGTTCTTTCAAACAGGTCCACACCTTAAAAGGGTTATCCAAATTCACCCAAATAACACAAGGGATTATCCCCACTTTGGATAATTGACCCGAATATATCTCTGTATCCTGAATTCTAAACCATTTCTTCCAAGGTGGGATTCTGATGCCATCTATCAGGCCCCAGCACTGCCCTAGAAGTATTATTTCCAAATGAAGTGGGTGGGCGGAGCCTGACCAATGTTAGCAAGGCTCCGCCCACCCACTTAATTTTTGAATAATACTAGTAGGGCATTCTGACAGGCCCGGCATGAAGTACAGTGACAGTGCCGGGCCCCTTACATGTGAGTGAATACTGGGGGCAGTGAGGGACATTACTGGGGGTAGTTAGGGACACAACCAGGGGCAGTGGGGACATTACTGAGGGAGTGAAAGGACATTACTGGGGACAGTGGAAGGACATTACTGGGGGCAATAGAAGGACACTACTGGGGGCAATAGAAGGACACTACTGGGGGCACTATAGGGATATCACTGTGGGCGTTATAGGTACATTAGTGGGGGGTATTATTATTACCAGAGATTAGGGGTGTAACAATCGCAGTCACAGAGGGTGTGACCGGGTGTGACCGGGCCCAGGGTAGGGGATGACCCCAATCCAAAGTTTGCCCTGGAGCACATAGAACTTTAATTACATCGCTGATAACCATCTTTTTTAGAACAATTGTATGTGTCCTAGGCAGAGGTAGCTTTAATTCAATTACAATTATGGACTTAATCTTTGTAACCAGAGGTGAGATGTTAAGAGAAGAATAACTTCACAGGAACAATGTAATTTTAATTTCTAAATATTAGAATGATTCATTCATATTTCAAAATCTTCACCCCTCCCATATTCTCCAGAAGCACATCCTCTAACAGGAGTAGAATCGTCTTAAACCAGTTAATTTTGAGGTCAGAAATGAAATCAAACCTTTCCACAATTTCAATAAGTTTGGGAAGAATATCTACTATATACAGTCATGTGAAAAAATTAGGACACCCTTTGAAAGCATGTGGTTTTTTGTAACATTTTTAATAAAAGGTTATTTCATCTCCGTTTCAACAATACAGAGAGATTAAAGTAATCCAACTAAACAAAGAAAACTGAAGAAAAGTCTTTTCAAGATCTTCTGTAAATGTCATTCTACAAAAATGCCTATTCTAACTGAGGAAAAAGATAGGACACCCTCACATGTATTCCCTCTTAAATTGGCTCAGATCTCACACAGGTATATCACACCAGGTGCACATAATTAGTAGATCGTTACTCTGCATGTTGAATGAGGCTTGCCCTATTTAAACCTCAGACATTTAGTTTGGTGTGCTCCTGACTGTTGAAGTGAGAGTGAGCACCATGGTGAGAGCAAAAGAGCTGTCAGAGGACTTCAGAAAAAAGATTGTAGCAGCCTATGAGTCTGGGAAGGGATTTAAAAAGATCTCAAAAGATTTTGAAATCAGCCATTCCACTGTCCGGAAGATAGTCTACAAGTGGAGGGCTTTCAAAACAACTGCCAACATGCCCAGGACTGGTCGCCCCAGCAAGTTCACCCCAAGAGCAGACCGCAAGATGCTAAAAGAGGTCTCCAAAAACCCTAAAGTGTCATCTCGAGAACTACAGCAGGCTCTGGCTACTGTTGATGTAGAAGTACATGCCTCTACAATCAGAAAGAGACTGTACAAGTTTAACTTGCATGGGAGGTGTGCAAGGAGGAAACCTTTGCTTTCCAAGAGAAACATCGAGGCCAGACTGACATTTGCCAGAGATAAAGTTGACAAAGACCAGGACTTCTGGAATAATGTTCTTTGGACAGATGAGTCCAAAATTGAATTATTTGGACACAACAGCAGAGGACATGTTTGGCGTAAACCAAACACAGCATTCCAAGAAAAGAACCTCATACCAACTGTGAAGCATGGAGGTGGAAGTGTCATGGTTTGGGGCTGCTTTGCTGCAGCAGGACCTGGTCAGCTCACCATCATAGAATCCACGATGAATTCTACTGTGTATCAGAAGGTGCTTGAAGAACATGTGAGACCATCAGTTAGAAAATTAAAGCTGAAGCGGAACTGGACCATGCAACATGACAATGACCCAAAACATACTAGTAAATCAACCAAAGATTGGCTGAAAAAGAAGAAATGGAGAGTCCTGGAATGGCCAAGTCAAAGTCCAGATTTGAATCCCATTGAGATGCTGTGGGGTGACTTGAAAAGGGCTGTACGTGCAAGAAACCCCTCAAACATCTCACAGCTGAAAAAGTTCTGCATTGAGGAGTGGGGTAAAATTTCCTCAGACCGATGTCGAAGACTGGTAGATGGCTACAAGAACCGTCTCACTGCAGTTATTTCAGCCAAAGGAGGTAACACTCGCTATTAGGGGCAAGGGTGTCCTATCTTTTTCCTCAGTTAGAATAGGCATTTTTGTAGAATGACATTTACAGAAGATCTTGAAAAGACTTTTCTTCAGTTTTCTTTGTTTAGTTGGATTACTTTAATCTCTCTGTATTGTTGAAACGGAGATGAAATAACCTTTTATTAAAAATGTTACAAAAAACCACATGCTTTCAAAGGGTGTCCTAATTTTTTCACATGACTGTAACTACTATGCAGTACTACTATATGATAACTTTATCAGGTTAATAAAATTCTCCCTGATCCCAAATCGACTCAACGTACGCCAAAGGTAACTCTACTAAACTCTGTCAAAGGCCTTGGTAGCATCCAGTGAATAGATGGAACTGAGTCACCCACTGGCTAATTGCATATTTGTGAGCAGGTGCTGGATATTATAATGTGTATTCTTCTTAGGGATAAAACCACATTGATCTGGGTGCACTATGTACTCAATTACCCTAGTAAGTCTAATGGCCAAAACCTTTGCAATAAGCTTGATATTCGTATTGAGTAGTGAAAGAGGCCAATATGCCCCCCACATCCAACAGATCCTTTCCTTTCTTCTCAATCAAAACTATACTAGCTTAGGTGTTGCCCTAAATTGAGTGCTGTGCATCCTGTAAATCAATCAAGGAAATAGGAGCATCAAAAGCCTTCTTCTGATCTATGGTTAACTGTGGAAAAGAGATGGTGTCCAAATATGACTCCATCTCTACTTCAGATGCTGTGCAAGAAGTCATATATAATTCAGAAAAATTCCCCCCAAAAGTTCTGATATCTTCCTAGAAGTTCACTATTCTACCCTGTGGGGATCTCAATGATGTAATTATTGTGCGATTACACTAGTTTTTAATAATTTGCACCAATAACTTGCCTGGTCTACCTGATAACAAAAAAATTCTGTTGAGCCTTTTCAAAAACAAAATCCCTATAACCCTGTTGTGCCTTCCTCATTGCCTTCCTGTTATTGTCGGATTGACACTCGAAATACATTTGTTCACTCAATCTGGCCTCATGCATTAGTTCTCTCTTTTTTAGCAAACAATCTTGAATGAAATCGTGGTTCTTAATAATGGAAAACCAATATGGGTTCAAGCTCATGAGGAGAGCACCACCACCACCCCAACCAAAGAAAACCAGTGGAGAGTGATCTGAGACCCCCCTTAGTTTAGAAGTCATTTTTTTTAACACAGGTTAGGTAGCATCTATTTATCAAAGCGAGATGGATACAAGACATGGAACCCCCTGAGCTGCCGAAACAGGAGTGGGCTTTGCCATCACCATTCCTCCAAATATCAACAAAACCTGTTTCTCTGCAGACTTTTGCTAGGGGTGAAAAATAATTCTGTGGAGTCCTGCTCCCCCTATGTGACCAAACCCCATCAAACTCAACATCCATCACATAATTTCAATTTCCAGTAATAATAGTAGCACATCCTTCCCTCTGGTCTATAAATAATAATAACTGACCTAGTATGTACGGTCAGCATGGAGGTGGAATGTATACAAAAGCCAAGATGCAACTAATGTTTAATTTACCATGGAGAAAGACATAGCTCCCCTCCCTTTCCACAGATGTAGCAAAACAATTAAAATTTACCTTTTTATGAATTAGGACGGAGACACCCCTAGAATAATAATTGTTTCCAACCCAGCAATTCTTCCTACAACTAACGGTATACTTAGCCAGATGTGTTACTATTAGGCCAACTATAGCAGGGAGGTGTCTGTGAACAAGATCAAAAATAATGCATTTTTTTATTCTATCCTTCATACAATAAATGTTCCAAACTAGAATTCTGACATACTAGGTGAAGTCAAAGGAGAGAAAAAAAAAAGATTACTTCCTCCCTTTCCCATCTACCCCCCCCCCCCCCATAATACCACCCCATACCCACCCCCTCCCAAAAAATCCCCCACCTAATGCTCCATAGTTTGCTTAAACCTAAAACTCTAACCTCAAACAAACTCCTTCTACATCATATGTCATACAATTTATACATGTCTAGGGTAGCATATACTCTAAATAAAGCCCTCCCCCTGTATATTGACAGCTGTTCAAGGGGGTAGTCTTATGTCAGAAATTGCATAAATGTAAATGTATACATTATAAGTTTTACTGAATCTATTCCTATGAAACTATATATCAACCTGCCCCGCTCCTCCTTCTCTATAACAAGCTGCCTGAAGTTTATGGTGACAGGTTCTCTTTAAAAGAATATTTTTTGTCTTATTTTCCATTTCACTATATATATATATATATGTACAGTCAGGTCCATAAATATTGGGACATCAACACAATTCTAACATTTTTGTCTCTATACACCACCACAATGCATTTGAAATGAAACACACAAAATGTGCTTTATCTGCAGACTATCAGCTTTAATTTGAGGGTATTTACATCCAAATCAGATGAACGGTGTAGGAATTACAACAGTTTACATATGTGCCTCCCACTTGTTAAGTGACCAAAAGTAATGGGAAGATTGGCTTCTCAGCTGTTCCATGGCCAGGTGTGTGTTATTCCCTCATTATCCCAATTACAATGAGCAGATAAAAGGTCCAGAGTTAATTTCAAGTGTGCTATTTGCATTTGGAATATGTTGCTGTCAACTCTCAAGATGAGATCCAAAGAGCTGTCACTATCAGTGAAGCAAGCCATCATTTGGCTGAAAAAACAAAACAAACCCATCAGAGAGATAGCAAAAACATTAGGCGTGGTCAAAACAACTGTTTGGAACATTCCTAAAAAGAAGGAACGCACCGGTGAGCTCAGCAACACCAAAAGACCCGGAAGACCACGGAAAAAAACTGTGGTGGATGAACTAAGAATTCTTTCCCTGGTGAAGAAAACACCCTTCACAACAGTTGGCCAGATCAAGAACACTCTCCAGGAGGTAGGTGTATGTGTGTCAAATTCAACAATTAGGAGAAGACTTCACCAGAGTGAATACAGAGGGTTTACCACAAGATGTAAACCATTGGTGAGCCTCAAAAACAGGAAGGCCAGATTACAGTTTGCCAAATGACATCTAAAAAAGCCTTCACAGGTCTGGAACAACATCCTATGGACAGATGAGACCAAGATCAACTTGTACCAGAGTAATGGGAAGAGAAGAGTATGGAGAAGGAAAGGAAATACTCATGATCCTAAGCATACCACCTCATCAGTGAAGCATGGTGGTGGTAGTGTCATGGTGTGGGCATGTATGGCTGCCAATGGAACTGATTCTCTTGTTTTTATTGATGATGTGACTGCTGACAAAAACAGCAGGATGAATTCTGAAGTGTTTCGGGCAATATTATCTGCTCATAATTAGACAAATGCTTCAGAACTCATTGGACGGCACTTCACAGTGCAGATGGACAATGACCCAAAGCATACTGCAAAAGCAACCAAAGAGTTTTTTAAGGGAAAGAAGTGGAATGTTATGCAATGGCCAAGTCAATCACCTGACCTAAATCCGATTGGGCATGCATTTCACTTGCTGAAGACAAAACTGGAGAGAAAATGCCCCAAGAACAAGCAGGAGCTGAAGACAGTTGCAGTAGTGGCCTGGCAGAGCATCACCAGGGATGAAACCCAGCGTATGGTGATGCCTATGTGTTCCAGACTTCAGGCTGTAATTGACTGCAAAGGATTTGCAACCAAGTATTAAAAAGTGAAAGTTTGATTTATGATTATTATTGTGTCCCATTACTTTTGGTCCCTTAACAAGTGATAGGCACATAATAAAACTGTTGTAATTTCTACACTTTTCACCTGACTTGGATGTAAATACACTCAAATTAATGCTGACAGTCTGCAGTTAAAGCACATCTTGTTTGTTTCATTTCAAATCCATTGTGGTGGTGTATAGAGACAAAAATATTAGAATTGGGTCGCTGTCCCAATATTCATGGACCTGACTATATATATGTATATATATATATATATATATATAAGAAAAATAAATAACTGGCAGCACCACCGACCAAAATAAAGTAAGGTAAAGCGGGTGCAATGTCCGGATATGGTAACTGGTGCTTACCCACTAATACAAAAATAGAAAAACGGACTGCACTCCCAAGGATCTTCAGTGAAAAAGGTTTATTCACCCATAGGTGGCACAAGCGACGTTTCGGCTCTCACATGAGCCTTTCTTTCTCGCTTGAGAAAGGCTCATGTGAGAGCCGAAACGTCGCTTGTGCCACCTATGGGTGAATAAACCTTTTTCACTGAAGATCCTTGGGAGTGCAGTCCGTTTTTCTATTTTTATATATATATATATATATATGTATATGTATATATATATATATATATATATATATATACACACACACACAAACACACACACATATATATATAATAAGAAAGAGTGTGGCAGCACCAATTCACAAAAAGGCGTAGCGGGTGCTATGTCCAGGGTTGTCACTGCTTACCCATGACAATGTAGATGTAAATTGACAGCACATCCAGTAGAAAAAAGGTAGAAATTTAGTCAACCACAGTGGCACAGTGGCACAGTGAGGCGACGTTTCGGCTCAAAACACAGAGCCTTTCACAAGCATGCTGCCGCATACTGCCAGGACTGCCGCATACTGGATGTTTTTCCCTTTTCACACCATTCTTTGTAAACCCTAGAAATGGTTGTGCGTAAAAATCCAAGTAACTGAACAGATTGTGAAATACTCAGACCGGCCCGTCTGGCACCAACAACCATGCCACGCTCAAAAGTGCTTAAATCACCTTTCTTTCCCATTCTGACATTCAGTTTGGAGTTCAGGAGATTGTCTTGACCAGGACCATAACCCTACATGCATTGAAGCAACTGCCATGTGATTGGTTGACTAGATAATCGCATTAATGAGAAATAGAACAGGTGTTCCTAATAATTCTTTAGGTGAGTGTGTATATATATATATATATATATATATATATACAGACGTGGACAAAATTGTTGGTACCCTTTGGTCAATGAAAGAAAAAGTCACAATGGTCACAGAAATAACTTTAATCTGACAAAAGTAATAATAAATTAAAATTCTATAAATGTTAACCAATGAAAGTCAGACATTGTTTTTCAACCATGCTTCAACAGAATTATGTAAAAAAATAAACTCATGAAACAGGCATGGACAAAAATGATGGTACCCCTAACTTAATATTTTGTTGCGCAACCTTTTGAGGCAATCACTGCAATCAAACGCTTCCTGTAACTGTCAATGAGACATCTGCACCTCTCAGCAGGTATTTTGGCCCACTCCTCATGAGCAAACTGCTCCAGTTGTGTCCGGTTTGAAGGGTGCCTTTTCCAGACTGCATGTTTCAGCTCCTTCCAAAGATGCTCAATAGGATTGAGGTCAGGGCTCATAGAAGGCCACTTTAGAATAGTCCAATTTTTTCCTCTTAGCCATTCTTGGGTGTTTTTAGCGGTGTGTTTTGGGTCATTGTCCTGTTGCAAGACCCATGACCTGCGACTGAGACCAAGCTTTCTGACACTGGCTAGTACATTTCTCTCTAGAATTCCTTGATAGTCTTGAGATTTCATTGTACCCTGCACAGATTCAAGACACCCTGTGCCAGACGCAGCAAAGCAGCCCCAGAACATAACAGAGCCTCCTCCATGTTTCACAGTAGGGACAGTGTTCTTTTCTTGATATGCTTCATTTTTTCGTCTGTGAACATACAGCTGATGTGCCTTGGCAAAAACTTCGATTTTTGTCTCATCTGTCCACAGGACATTCTCCCAGAAGCTTTGTGGCTTGTCAACATGTAGTTTGGCATATTCCAGTCTTGCTTTTTTATGATTCGTTTTCAACAATGGTGTCCTCCTTGGTCGTCTCCCATGTAGTCCACTTTGGCTCAAACAACGACGGATGGTGCGATCTGACACTGATGTTCCTTGAGCATGAAGTTCACCTTGAATCTCTTTAGAAGTCTTTCTAGGCTCTTTTGTTACCATTCGGATTATCCGTCTCTTAGATTTGTCATCAATTTTCCTCCTGCGGCCACGTCCAGGGAGGTTGGCTACAGTCCCATGGATCTTAAACTTATGAATAATATGTGCAACTGTACTCACAGGAACATCTAGTTGCTTGGAGATGGTCTTATAGCCTTTACCTTTAACATGCTTGTCTATAATTTTCTTTCTGATCTCTTGAGACAGCTCTTTCCTTTGCTTCCTCTGGTCCATGTCGAGTGTGGTACACACCATATCACCAAACAACACAGTGATTACCTGGAGCCATATATATAGGCCCAATGGCTGATTACAAGGTTGTAGACACCTGTGATGCTAATTAGTGGACACACCTTGAATTAACATGTCCCTTTGGTCACATTATGTTCTGTGTTTTCTAGGGGTACCATCATTTTTGTCCATGCCTGTTTCATGAGTTTATTTTTTTACATAATTCTGTTGAAGCATGGTTGAAAAACAATGTCTGACTTTCATTGGTTAACATTTATAGAATTTTAATTTATTATTACTTTTGTCAGATTAAAGTTATTTCTGTGACCATTGTGACTTTTTCTTTCATTGACCAAAGGGTACCAACAATTTTGTCCACGTCTGTATATATGTATATAGTGGAGATTCGCTCTGGTAGTTGGAATAAGACAAGGGTAGCTCTTACCAGGGACACCAGACTCCCTAAGTCCAACAAAGCCACTGCCAGAGTGTCTCCCACTTCTACCTGGCACAGGTGGTTATTGTCTATAGTCTCTGGGATACCTGACGCACACAGCTTCCTGGCGTACAAGCTGCTGTATCCATAGTTAGTCTCCATGGGTTTGCCCCAATAGGGACAGTCGGCCCTTACGCGGCCAGGCTCCTGACACTGGCAGCATACTATCAGAGCCGGGTCTATGGGGGGTACACCCCGGGTGGGCTTGGTTGGCACAAGTCTCTGGGTCTGGGATGGAAATTGGCTGCCCCCCTCCCAAACGAACTCCCTTTCAAATTCCTGGTAGCCTCATAGCATTCCACCAGGTCCACCATGTCAAGGGCATTACCAGGAGACACCTGGCTAATCCAGTGCTGGAGGGGGTATGGCAAATTCCTCCAGAACACATCAGCCAACAGATGGTCCAACATAGCAGTGGGACTCAGCATGTCAGGTTGCAGCCATTTTTGCAGCAGGTGTAATAGGGTATAATACTGGGGCCTCGCAGGCTTAGCCGGGTTAAACTCCCACTGATGCACCTATTGGGCCCGGACTAATACATTCACCCCCAGTCTTGCCAGGATCTTACCCTTTACTGTCAGGTAATTAGAGATGGCCCGAACTATTCGGCGGCGAACAGTTCCCGGCGAATACCGTATGTTCGCGTTCGCCGCGGCGGGCGAACATATGCGATGTTAAGTTTGCCTCCTATACATCATCATTGAACAAACTTCGACCCTGTACCTCACAGTCAGCAGACATATTCCAGCCAATCAGCATACCCTCCCTCCCAGACCCTCCCACCGCCTATCAAAAAGCAAGGACAGCATCCATCTTAGATTTATTCTGAAGCTGCAGTGTCACAAAGTTGCAATCGCAATGCGATTAATACAGGTTATATTAGCTGGATTCCTAATGGTTGTATTGCTAGAATATAACGAAGATTGAGAATATAGTGCTATATTCGTTGTCAATTATAGCAATACAACCATTAGGAACTCAGATCTAAGTTGTAACCACAATGCGATTAGTGCAGGTTACATTAATCACATTGCAAATTCAACTTAGAGCTGGGTTCCCTATGGTTGTTTTGCTAGAATTGACGAATATAACGAATATAGCACTATATTCTCAATCTTCGTTATATTCTAGCAATACAACCATTAGGAACCCAGCAGCTCTAAGTTGAAATCGCAATGTGATTTATAGAACTTGAATTAATTGCATTGCGATTTCAACTTTCTCAAATCCGACAGTACATTCTAGCATGGAGCCGTTCCCATGGTGATGGGGACGCTCCATGAGCACGGAAGTCGGCAGAAGCTCTAAGTTGAAATCGCAATGCGATTTATAGAACTTGAATTAATCGCATTGCAATTTCAACTTTCTCAAACAGTACATTCTAGCATGGAGCATTCCCATGGTGATGGGGACGTTCCATGAGCACGGAAGTCAGCAGAAGCTCTAAGTTGAAATCGCAATGCGATTAATTCAAGTTCTATAAATCGCATTGCGATTTCAACTTAGAGCTTCTGCCGACTTCCGTGCTCATGGAGCGTCCCCATTACCATGGGAACGGCTCCATGCTAGAATGTACTGTCGGATTTGAGAAAGCTGTGATCACAGTGCAATTAATGCAGGTTATATTAATCGCATTGCGATTTCAACTTTACACACTCAGTTTTGCCATGGATCCCCCTCCGGCATGCCACAGTCCAGGTGTTAGTCCCATTGAAACAACTTTTCCATCACTATTGTGGCCAGAAAGAGTCCCTGTGGGTTCTAAAATCCGCCTTCCTATTGAAGTCTATTGCGGTTCGCCCAGTTTGCAAGTTCGCGAACATTTGAGGAAATTTGCGTTCGCTGTTCACGAACGGAAAATTTTATGTTCGCGACATCACTACAGGTAATCAGCCGCTTGATCATCCGGTAAGTCAAAATGCACCTGCTGGGTTCCAGATGCCAGGAATGGAGCAATGACCTCAGCTCATTGATCCCGGGGTAGCTTCTCTCTCACCTTCTCAAAGATCGCCAAATAGGTCTTGACGTCGTCTGCAGGGACTTGGTGATCACCACACGGACCGATTTCCGGGCATCGTGGACTCTCTGTGATGCTCCTGCTGCTTGTAAAGCCATTACATGTTGTAACAGCAGCTGGTTTGTTTCCTGCTGTTGTTTATTGGCCTCCCACTGTTGCAGGTTAGCTTCCACGAGCGCTTTCACGACAGCTTCCATTTTGTCGAGGGACACGGGTTATAATCTCACTGGTTTGATGTAAGACATACACCAGTGCTCGGAAAAAAAAAAATATTTCGGCCTTCACGCCAGCCTCACTGCAATGCACGCATCCTCCACCAATTGTGGGGATTTGCTCTGGTAGTTGGGATAAGCGGGTGCAGTACAGAGGAAATTGTAATTCGAATGTCCGTGTTTTTTCACACATAAGGTCACAAAAAACTCTTGCAAGGTTGGTGTTTGTTCACACCTTGACGGCGGTTCTGCCTCCAGCAGTCCAAATGCCAGCTTTAGGTGGCTTGCACTCCCAAGACACAGGTCTCAGCTTTCCAGCCTAGCACAGAGCTCAGTTCTCACACTAGCGATTGCCAGAGCTCCTCTGTCAGAGAGAGGTAATCACTTCCAGCTGACACTGCCGGCTGTTTTTTTTATAGGGGAGTCAAGACCTGGCCTGGAACGTGGGGAGTAGTCACCCACCCAGAACTTTGCCTACTGCCAGTAAGAGCCATCCTGGATCAGCTATACAGCCATACTAAAATATTAAAGTGTCAATCAGCATTAGCTGCCACTGAGACCTGAAAATGCCAGCTCTTACTTCACTGAGGCCAGGAACCTCGGTGACACATACCTTCCGTCAACGACGGACCCTTGCGCCTTCCTACAATTTATATATATTTCAGTATAATTGGAGTTTTCACTTTGACCACTGGGCCTCATTATGGATAACTTTTCAGTAGTCATCACAGGCGGGATAACAATGGCAGAACACTCATAATAGATGATGGAGATGGCTCACCTCTTCCTCCCCCCCATTCATATGTCACACGGTATGTAAACACACCACTCTCTCACATAATCCTATGGTTGACCCAATTTCATCTTATGTATTGATTTCCAGATTCTGCACAATGTGTCTTGCAATTATATGCAAATGTTATGTTAAAGTGTAATGTGCCTGGCTCACCAGCAGATGGCAGAAATCTTGGCAGAGCTAGTTTCCCTGGAATGGAACCTACTGTCCATTCTAGCCCTCTCTAGAGAGGGAGGAGTCTAGTTAGTGAGAGTCAGTTTAGTCTACCCCCTGCAAGGGGCGAGGTGTGCAGCAGGCCCCCGTCCCTGTTGGACAGGCCTTGCCAAGGCCAGCAGAGCACCACCAGCTCTGCTGGAACAAGAGAGAGAAAAGTTAACAGCTTCAGTAACCAGGAGGAAAGGTTCCCTGGATAAAGATAAAAGAGAAAGATAGAGATCCAGAACAAGATAAAGACAGAGTCAGACTACAGAAAGCTAAGTTTGGCAGAAAGAAAAAGTTTCTGGTTAATCCTATCAGCACAGCAAAGCTAAAGAAAGTGACAGATGTAGCAGGGCCGAATGTGTTTGCCTGCCAAAACTTAAGCCACAGACTACTGGTAACCAAGATAAAGTTTGGAGGATTGTTCCTGTGATGCAGGTTTATTCAAGTAAAGCTGTTTCCAACGTTAATGCGAGTCTGGACTCCATTTCTTTCATTATCCCTTCATCAACCTTAGTTGCACTGCCGCGGACGAATACGCCTGGGGTTCCAGGATATCCAGGTAGGAGCACCGCCACATGTGCACCGCCACAACACCTAAAGGGACATTATAGGCAACCCTTACACCACTCTAGCATTCCTACACCTGGGTACCACCAATACCACCTACTTAGGGGGACTAAGTCCCTCATTGCTGAAATGCAACTGGCGTCACAACAAACTTTTAAGCAAATACAACATCTTAAAGGGACCCCCTGGCCGACGTCTTCCCCCTGGTTGCTGCAATTTTATTACGGCAATTTCTTATTTCATGTGCCTGCCATAAAACAAATTGTTGGTAGTGCTGAAGGCCTATCCTCATAATCATATAAGAAAAGTAAAGGAATATAAACATAAAAAAGGCTAGAAAAGAAAGAATATGCTTGAATAAGTATAAAAAAACATAGGTTTGTATCCCTTTAACTGTCAGCAGATTTGTACCTATAAAACTAGGTGACCTGTTAGATGTGCACTTGACAGCTGAAGACATCTCTGTTGGTCCCATATTCATATGTGCCTAAATTGCTGATAAAAATGAAGTTTAATATATGAAAATGAGCTTCTAGGAGCAAGGGGGGTGTTGCCATTACACCCAGAGGCTCTGCCCTCTCTGCAACTGCTGCACCCTCTGCACTTTCCTTGACACAGTTAGGCAGCGTAAACACCATGACACCTGGCCCTGACTTTTCCTAAAGTCAATCAAAGTGCAGAGGGTGCGGCAGTTGCAGAGAAAGCGAGGCCTCTAGGTGTGACTGCAACACCCTTTTTGCTTCTAGAGGATCATTTGCATATATTACAAACACCATGTTTCTGAACAATTCGGGCACATATGAACATGGGGCCAACACAGATGCCTTCAGCAGCCAAGTGCACATGTAACAGGTCAGCCAAGGTGATAGGTACAAATCTGCTGACAGATGTCCTTTATGGGGTTTCTGAGCTCCTCATCTACCCTCAGGATCCACGTTCCCCCACAGCCGCTGAGACTAGCACTTTGTATGGAGTCAGAAGCATAGATCTGTTCAAACTGTAGTCGCCTTGCTGGGTTACTGCAGCTCAGCCGTTTAGGTGATTGGTTTCAATGCAGGGTTTGGATGCCCACTGATATTGTTGACCTATTCTGAGGATAGCATAGGTCATCAATATCAGGAGCCTAGAAAACTCCTTTAAGGCTATATTCACACTTTCATGTGTCTACTCCAATTTCCATCGCCCTGACAGGATTATGTTATTTTGTCCTGAAAAAAATGTGGCCACATGTAGTGTAAATGCTGCACATTTTTCACAACAGAACTGAGTGTGGAGAATTTGAAGTGTTTATACTGTAGTAGCAGCAAAATGGATGAGATTTAGAAAAGTGAAATCCACACATGGTATGGATTTAAGATCTGCAGGATGTCAATTTAAGTTATGCGGATATCTGCCATGGATATCACTCTTTGCAGTGCAGTGATACTGTGATATCGGTATTGCATTAACAGATAGTATACAAATAAATACATAAAGACCTAGTAGATTTACCTTTTTCTCATGCAGATTATGGTAGTAATCATAATGATGATAACCACAGCTATGAAAGCAGCTAGGCCAGCAATTATCCCTAAAAACTTCTTATCGTCATCTTGTATTATTGGGTCTTCAGGTCCCTGTGGATAAATAAATTAAAAATTATTCCATTGAATTAAAAAAAAAAGTGTATACAGTTCCTAACCCATTATAATACTTCACCCATTTTACTTTTTACTTATTTTTTTTTTGGTTGTGCACTAAGATTGGAATGGGTATGTCACCAGATCTCCTAAAAAAAGCCTTTGCCATGCGCGATTCTGCTCAGGACAAAGGAGAGCATCTGAGCATGAAATACTCTAATGCTCATATTAGCAGGGCTGCCTGGTTGAAAATGTGGGTATGTCCGGGTTCAGCTCTAAAGCCAGACAACCCCTTTAAAAATGGAATGGGACTGCCACTATTGATAAGGACCTGTGAGTTCAAACTGCTAAGGCCAATGGGTTCAAGCTTTTAAGATCAGCATGAGGCTGGCTCTGATTTGGAGCATGTGTTGTCGTTTTTTGAGAAAAGTATGAAGGTGGTACTCCTAAGAGGGCAAATTTAGTAGGCATTGTTAAAAACCACCTCCTATTAAGAGCAAGTCTGCTGTTTATAACTAGCTGAGCTTCTCAAACCCCAGTGAAGCCAAATCAAGCCATACAATTTCCCTGCAGCAACTACTCTGGCACATGAATCAGTGTTGACATCGTGAGACACCGTTAAGGGTGGTTGCACACATAGGTTTTATAACAAAACAGCACTTTATCAGCCTGACAAGTAGGAAATTATAAAATGCCCTGCAAAGACTGTGTTTTCATAGTGCAATTTTTAGACAGTTTTCAGGAATTTGTTGGTCCTTTAGCTCATACTGGTCCGTATGTTCACATGTCCGAGCAAAAAAATAAAACATGTCCTATTATTGTCCACATTATAGACAAGCATAGGACAGTTCTATTATGGGCCGGTGCTTTCTCAAACAGCTGATCTTGGGGGTTCCCATGTGTCAGACCTCCATCGGTCAGATACTGATTGACCTATCCAGAGTTAAAATCTGTGTAAAAATCTGTATAAAACTCCCAGAAAATCCCTTTAAAATTTTTAATGGATTTTCTTTTAATACTGGATTTTATTTGAAGACACAGAGTGCTGGATTTTTCTTTTGTTCAGATAGAGCTCCGCTTGCTCCCGCCTCCATGAACAGATCTTTTCGAGTCAAGGGGATTTGAGCTAATCTAGTTTTTGCTTTTGAAATTGTAAGTCTCATCCACACGCTATGAAAAAAGCTGTATGGATTTTAAATCCAAAGCTTATCAATTCTTTCTGCAGACTTTCCCTACAGATTTTTCCTTTTGCAATGCATAGGGAGAAATCCAAGGCAAATATACCACAAAATACACATATGTAGATTTTGCTGCAAATTTTGTTGCAGATTCACGGCAAAATCTGAATATATTACATTTATACTCACAATGACATAGAGACCAAGTCTTAAAAGGTTGCCCAAAACTTCGCTGTTGCTCTGAATAATTCTAAAAAGGTAACAGGTACAGAAAACATAAAAACATATTTACAGAAGTTAAAATCAGATGGACTTTTTTTTTTAAATCGCATAGATCTTTGTGTGTAAGTATGGTGACACACAGTTTGTAGCAGTTTTTAGCCTAAGATAGCAGGAAGGAAAAGTTTAAGGTTTAAGCCCTTCCTTTATATTTCTCTTTCCCTTCTCTTGGCTCAAAAAAGTGCACCACGCTGAGTTGTCATAAGGACATATCAAAAGTTTTGCTCTGTGGCGTTCTCCTCATCCCTAGAATGAGGAGAGCGAAGTGCTCACATATCAGACTCTCTCCTCGCTGAAGGAGATAGGCTCAATAGAAGTTTATGGGCCTGTCTCAATTCTGTTCTCTGCAGAAAGAGTGCTACAGGAATGTAGGAAACTTTTCCCTATTTTTCTTCTTACTTCCATGCCCTCCTTCCTTTCTTTTCTTATCTCCTGATGCCTTCTCATTTCTCACCATCAATTTTTTTTTTTACTGTCTACCTATCGTTTGTCAAATAAATAATATACATTTTCTTGCAATGCATTATTCTTGCAAAAAAAAAACAGAAAGATGGCAGGTTCTCATTTTAATGTGACTTCTGTTTTTTATTATAAACATAGTCACTTAACATGCAGGTATATGCACTGACCTGCTCAATTCGGTTGGTGGTATAGCGGTGCCATTAGTGAATATGCAGTAAACTGTCATGATACTCTGATCACCCGCACTGAAAAAGAGAGACTTCAGTCAATGTTTTATAGGAATAAACTATATATATATATATATATATATATATATATATACACACACACACACAATTGAAACCAGAAGTTTTTACATACACTACTTAAATAGACACATATGCATGCTTTTCTCAATATCTGACATGAAATCAGAATAAACCTTTCCTGTTTTTAGTCAATTAGGATTACCATAATTATTATTATTTGGCAAATGCCAGAATACTGAGAGAGAGAGAGAGAGAGAGAGACAGAGAGAGACAGAGAGAGACAGAGAGGGAGAATGTTTTAAGACATTTTTATTACTTTCTGCAAAGTCAAAAGTTTACATACATTTTACTAATATTTGGTACCATTGCCCTTAAACTGTATGACTTGGGTCAAACATTTTGTATATCCTTCCACAAGCTTCTCACAATAGTTGGTCAGAATTTGGGCCCATTCCTCCTGACAAAACTGGTGTAACTGAGCCATGTTTGTTGGTCGCCTTGCTCGCACCTGCCTTTTCAGGTTTGCCCATACATTTTCAATAGGATTCAGATCAGGGCTTTGTGATGGCCACTCCAGAACACAGACTTTGTTATCCTTAAGCCACTTTGTAACCAGTTTGGCAGTATGCTTCGGATCATTGTCCATTTAGAAGACCCATTTCCGCCCAAGCTTTAACTTCCTGGCTGATGTCTTGAGATGTTGCTTGAGTATTTCCACATAATCTTCTTTCCTCATGATGCCATCTATTTTGTGAAGTGCACCAGTCCCTCCTGCAGCAAAACAGCCCCACAACATGATGCTGCCACCTCCGTGTTTCACAGTTGGGATGGTGTTCTTAGACTTCCAAGCGTCTCTCTTTTTGCTCCAAACGTAACGATGGTCATTATGGCCAGAAAGTTCAATTTTAGTTTAGTTTTAAAATGTAGGTCTTTTTTCCTGTGTGCATTTGCTAACAGTAATCTGGATTTTTCATGTTTATTTTGGAGCAATGGCTTCTTCCTGGCAGAGTGGCCCTTAAGCCCATGTTGATACAGTACTCGTTTCACTGTGGATATTGACACAATCTTACCAGCTTCCGCCATCATCTTCACAAGGTCTTTTGCTTTTGTTCTTGGGATGATATGCACATGTCGGACCAAAGCATGGTCATCTCTGGGACACAGAACCCGTCTCCTTCCTGAGCAGTATGATGGCTGGACATTATGATCTTGTTTGTACTTGCATATAATTGTTTGTACAGATGAACGAGGCACCTTCAGGTATCTTGAAATTGCACCCAATGTCGAGCCAAACAAGTGCAAGTCCACAATTCTTTTCCTGGTATCTTGGCTGATTTCTATAGACTTTCCCATGATGCTACACAAAGAAGCAGTGTGTTTCAGGTGTGCATTTAAATACATCCACAGGTGTGTCTCTAATTAACTCAGATGTTGCCAACAAGCCTAACAGAAGCGTCCAAACACTTGACATCATCATATGGGCAGTCCAGAATTGTTTAAAGGCATAGTAATCTTAGTGTATGTAAACTTTTGGCATTGCAGAAAGTAATAAAAATGCCTCAAAATATTCCCTCTCTCATTATTCTGGCATTTGGCAAGTAATAATAATTATGGTAATCCTAATTGACAAAAAACAGGAAAGGTTTATTCTGATTTCATGTCAGATATTGGGAAAGCATGCATATGTGTATTTTTATATAGTGTATGTAAATTTCTGGTTTCAACTGTATATATATATTGTACAGAGTGTCTTTAAAGGGGTTGGCCACTTTCTGATTATTGTTGACCAATGTGTATATAAGATAATTATATGACATTTACTAATATAGTCTTTGTTGAAATTCTGTGCCATTTTCTATATTTCATAAGGTAGGCTCCCTTGATACAAAGATACTGTACAAAGTATTTTCTGCCATCCACAAAGAGGTCCTGTCCATGAAATGGCTCCTGATGGAGGGTCATGTAAACAGGCAAATGCTTCCATTCAAACACACTGCACCTGCACTAGACCCCTAACAGAAAAAATGCAGATGACAGATAGTCTGTTTGAATTGATGAGGCATCACATGAAGGTGATTTACCTGGTCACATGACCCTCCATAAGCAGCCATCTTATGCACAGGACCTCTGTGTGGACAGCACAAAAAATTTGCAAACAAGGGGGCATACCTTATGAAATATAGCAAATGGTGCAGATTTTCATCAAAGACTATATTAATAAGTGCCATATAATCATATTACAAATACATAGGTTAACAGTAACCAGAAAGTGGACAACCCCTTTAATTTCATTCAAAAATTCTTCCTCATAAACTCACAGAATTGCACACATCATCAATACTAAAATATAACATATTAACAATTACATTTTTTTGTAATTTTAAATATATCTGATCTGACGTTGGAACAAATCCCTAATTTTAAAATTTGTAGTTTCATATAATATATACTTTACCAGGACCACTTAGAAGAGGTAACTAGGTAAAACGTGTGCCTATGGTAGGCTTTGCATGAAAGTTGTTCCCGAAATTAGCATTGACTCTCATAGTCTAAAATCACACCACAGTAATCTTTTTGGATAGATTCAGGAAAGGTTCTATACCATTAATGAGCTATTGACATTCAACAATTCTAAAACTACCACTTAATGATGCTCAACATGCAAAATTGCTCTGACTTAAAAGTAGAATTTTACATCAAATTATGACAAATGGTAAAGATTAATCAGGTCTCCATTCAGGCGTAGCACAATAAGCAACAGGGCTTTATTCAGAAATAACAGCACAACATTACGTTGTGCATTTTCACTATGTATCTTTCATTACAATCTCTGGGAAATGCCTAAAACAGGCTTCATGTATGGATCTGTAATGCAGCACCCATAGTCACTCTCGCAACTAGGGCATGGCCTGACAGATTTACTATAATTTATGCCAGGAACTGAACTGTAAATGAAAGATCAAATCCATGCCAGCTCCTTTTTTCTGCTATTCAAGTGAATTGGTCCTGCCTCTGCATATGGCGACCCTAAGGTCGGTGCCCGTGCATTGCGGACCGCAATTTGCAGTCCACAGCATGGACCCAGCTGACACACGTTTGTGTGCATGAGCTCTAAGGCTGAGTTCACACTTCAGTTACTTGGTCAGTTATTTCCATCAATTACTGTGAGCCAAAACCAGTAGTGAAGCCTTCACAGAGATAAGGTATAATGAAAAGATCTGCTCCTATTCTGTGCTTTTGACCCGCACCTAGTTTTGGCGCACAATAACTGATGGAAACTTATGACCAAATAACTGACTAAAGTGTGACCTTGGCCTTAAGATTCATAAGCCTCTATAAATTTGGCACATCTCATTCCAGTCCACCTCTTATTGACTATCGTATATAATACCTTACTCTTTATAAATTCCCTCCAGAGTTCTTTGCTTCTGGACGTATACTTAATCCATGCAAAATAATGCCATGCCCTACTGAATGTGATATTACAAATATATTCTCTTATAGAAGCATTCCCTCAAATGAAAAATATGGCAGAAAACACAGTGTTCATAATTTGGAGTCTTTGGACCCATGCAGCCATATTTTAGTCTCTTTGCACCTAACTTTGCTGGGTGCATAAGCTTAAAGCCCTATTTATTTTTGGTAGCCTTCATCTAAGGCTACTTTCACACTTGCTGCAGCAGGGTCCGGCTGGATGTTCTGGTGGAGAAACAACCTGCCGGATCCTTTCTAACGCTAGCCCACCGTACTTCTGGAAGTCCGGCCCCCCCCCCATTATAGTATAGTGCGGCGGCACTGTGGGCTAGCGTTCACACGGGTGCCGCAAGTGTGAAAGTAGCCTTAGTCATGACCCCTGCTTATATATTTTACATTTCTGGGAGTCAGTACAGGACTTATTTTAAAGGGAACCCATCACCATGAAATTGCAGTGTAATCTGCCAGCAGTGGGTTATAGCAGGGTTCACCAACTCCAGTCCTCAGGGCCCACTTGCCGGTCAGGATTTAGGAGTTTCCCACAGAATGAATACCTGTGGTAAATCCTGATGGATGGACACAAATTATATCAGCTGCCCAATACTAAGGAAATCCTGAAAACATGGCTGGCAGGTGGGCCCTGAGGCCTGGAGTTGAGGACCACTGCGTTATAAAGGAGGAGGCGCTGAGCTGATACATAGTTTTATTAGAAAAGATTCAATATAACTTCTGCTCATCCTAGGATTTAAAGTGAAGGAGGCAGTCCTATCAGTGACTGACAGCCTTCCCTCTATGACTGTGTATACAGAGAGAGCTGTCAGTCACTGACTGAAGACAAGGATTCGGTCCTATCAGTGATTGACAGCCTTCCCTCTTTGACTGTGTATACAGAGATAGCTGTCAGTCACTGACTGAAGACAAGGATTCGGTCCTATCAGTGACTGACAGCCTTCCCTCTATGACTGTGTATACAGAGATAGCTGTCAGTCACTGACTGAAGACAAGGATTCGGTCCTATCAGTGATGACAGCCTTCCCTCTATGACTGTGTATACAGAGATAGCTGTCAGTCACTGACTGAAGACAAGGATTCGGTCCTATCAGTGACTGACAACTTCCCTCTATGACTGTGTATACAGAGATAGCTGTCAGTCACTGACTGAAGACAAGGATTCGGTCCTATCAGTGACTGACAGCCTTCCCTCTATGACTGTGTATACAGAGATAGCTGTCAGTCACTGACTGAAGACAAGGATTCGGTCCTATCAGTGATGACAGCCTTCCCTCTATGACTATGTATACAGAGATAGCTGTCAGTCACTGACTGAAGACAAGGATTCGGTCCTATCAGTGACTGACAGCCTTCCCTCTATGACTGTGTATACAGAGATAGCTGTCAGTCACTGCCTGAAGACAAGGATTCGGTCCTATCGGTGATGACAGCCTTCCCTTTATGACTGTGTATACAGAGATAGCTGTCAGTCACTGACTGAAGACAAGGATTCGGTCCTATCAGTGACTGACAGCCTTCCCTCTATGACTGTGTATACATAGATAGCTGTCAGTCACTGACTGAAGAAAAGGATTCGGTCCTATCAGTGACTGACAGCCTTCCCTCTATTACTATGTATACAGAGATAGCTGTCAGTCACTGACTGAAGACAAGGATTCGGTCCTATCAGTGACTGACAGCCTTCCCTCTATGACTATGTATACAGAAATAGCTGTCAGTCACTGACTGAAGACAAGGATTCGGTCCTATCAGTGATGACAGCCTTACCTCTATGACTGTGTATACAGAGAGAGCTGTCAGTCACTGACTGAAGACAAGGATTCGGTCCTATCAGTGATGACAGCCTTCCCTCTATGACTGTGTATATAGAGATAGCTGTCAGTCACTGACTGAAGACAAGGATTCGGTCCTATCAGTGACTGACAACCTTCCCTCTATGACTGTGTATATAGAGATAGCTGTCAGTCACTGACTGAAGACAAGGATTCGGTCCTATCAGTGATGACAGCCTTGCCTCTATGACTGTGTATACAGAGATAGCTGTCAGTCACTGACTGAAGACAAGGATTCGGTCCTATCAGTGACTGACAGCCTTCCCTCTATGTATACAGAGATAGCTGTCAGTCACTGACTGAAGACAAGGATTCGGTCCTATCAGTGTCTGACAGCCTTCCCTCTATGACTGTGTATACATAGATAGCTGTCAGTCACTGACTGAAGACAAGGATTCGGTCCTATCAGTGACTGACAGCCTTCCCTCTATGACTGTGTATACAGAGATAGCTGTCAGTCACTGACTGAAGACAAGGATTCGGTCCTATCAGTGACTGACAGCCTTCCCTCTATGACTATGTATACAGAGATAGCTGTCAGTCACTGACTGAAGACAAGGATTCGGTCCTATCAGTGATGACAGCCTTCCCTCTATGACTATGTATACAGAGATAGCTGTCAGTCACTGACTGAAGACAAGGATTCGGTCCTATCAGTGACTGACAGCCTTCCCTCTATGACTGTGTATACAGAGAAAGCTGTCAGTCACTGACTGAAGACAAGGATTCGGTCCTATCAGTGATGACAGCCTTCCCTCTATGACTGTGTATACAGAGATAGCTGTCAGTCACTGACTGAAGACAAGGATTCGGTCCTATCAGTGATGACAGCCTTCCCTCTATGACTGTGTATACAGAGATAGCTGTCAGTCACTGACTGAAGACAAGGATTCGGTCCTATCAGTGACTGACAGCCTTCCCTCTATGACTGTGTATACAGAGATAGCTGTCAGTCACTGACTGAAGACAAGGATTTGGTCCTATCAGTGACTGACAGCCTTCCCTCTATGACTGTGTATACAGAGATAGCTGTCAGTCACTGACTGAAGACAAGGATTCGGTCCTATCAGTGACTGACAGCCTTCCCTCTATGACTGTGTATACAGAGATAGCTGTCAGTCACTGACTGAAGACAAGGATTCGGTCCTATCAGTGATGACAGCCTTCCCTCTATGACTGTGTATACAGAGATAGCTGTCAGTCACTGACTGAAGACAAGGATTCGGTCCTATCAGTGACTGACAACTTCCCTCTATGACTGTGTATACAGAGATAGCTGTCAGTCACTGACTGAAGACAAGGATTCGGTCCTATCAGTGACTGACAACTTCCCTCTATGACTGTGTATACAGAGATAGCTGTCAGTCACTGACAGAAGACAAGGATTCGGTCCTATCAGTGACTGACAGCCTTCCCTCTATGACTATGTATACAGAGATAGCTGTCAGTCACTGCCTGAAGACAAGGATTCGGTCCTATCAGTGACTGACAGCCTTCCCTCTATGACTGTGTATACAGAGATAGCTGTCAGTCACTGACTGAAGACAAGGATTCGGTCCTATCAGTGATGACAGCCTTCCCTCTATGACTGTGTATACAGAGATAGCTGTCAGTCACTGACTTAAGACAAGGATTCGGTCCTATCAGTGACTGACAACTTCCCTCTATGACTGTGTATACAGAGATAGCTGTCAGTCACTGACTGAAGACAAGGATTCGGTCCTATCAGTGACTGACAACTTCCCTCTATGACTGTGTATACAGAGATAGCTGTCAGTCACTGACTGAAGACAAGGATTCGGTCCTATCAGTGACTGACAACTTCCCTCTATGACTGTGTATACAGAGATAGCTGTCAGTCACTGACTGAAGACAAGGATTCGGTCCTATCAGTGACTGACAGCCTTCCCTCTATGACTATGTATACAGAGATAGCTGTCAGTCACTGCCTGAAGACAAGGATTCGGTCCTATCAGTGACTGACAGCCTTCCCTCTATGACTGTGTATACAGAGATAGCTGTCAGTCACTGACTGAAGACAAGGATTCGGTCCTATCAGTGTCTGACAGCCTTCCCTCTATGACTGTGTATACATAGATAGCTGTCAGTCACTGACTGAAGACAAGGATTCGGTCCTATCAGTGATGACAGCCTTCCCTCTATGACTATGTATACAGAGATAGCTGTCAGTCGCTGACTGAAGACAAGGATTCGGTCCTATCAGTGATGACAGCCTTCCCTCTATGACTATGTATACAGAGATAGCTGTCAGTCACTGACTGAAGACAAGGATTCGGTCCTATCAGTGACTGACAGCCTTCCCTCTATGACTGTGTATACAGAGAAAGCTGTCAGTCACTGACTGAAGACAAGGATTCGGTCCTATCAGTGATGACAGCCTTCCCTCTATGACTGTGTATACAGAGATAGCTGTCAGTCACTGACTGAAGACAAGGATTCGGTCCTATCAGTGACTGACAGCCTTCCCTCTATGACTATGTATACAGAGATAGCTGTCAGTCACTGACTGAAGACAAGGATTCGGTCCTATCAGTGATGACAGCCTTCCCTCTATGACTGTGTATACAGAGATAGCTGTCAGTCACTGACTGAAGACGAGGATTCGGTCCTATCAGTGACTGACAGCCTTCCCTCTATGACTGTGTATACAGAGATAGCTGTCAGTCACTGACTGAAGACAAGGATTTGGTCCTATCAGTGACTGACAGCCTTCCCTCTATGACTGTGTATACAGAGATAGCTGTCAGTCACTGACTGAAGACAAGGATTCGGTCCTATCAGTGACTGACAGCCTTCCCTCTATGACTATGTATACAGAGATAGCTGTCAGTCACTGACTGAAGACAAGGATTCGGTCCTATCAGTGACTGACAGCCTTCCCTCTATGACTGTGTATACAGAGATAGTTGTCAGTCACTGATAGGACCGCTTCCTAGACTTAAAAGCTCAGAATGAGCAGGAATTTAAATGTGTAAATTACAAGTTAAACTGAATATTTTCCCATAAAACGATACATCAGTCTGCTCAGCAAATCCTGCTCTATAACATGCTGCCTGCAGCTTAGATTCCATGTTCAACATAACATGTTCCCTTTAACTAATTTTCATAGATTTTTTTCATCCAAAAAATTCACCCAAACTGCAACAGCCTCCTTGCAATCTGATACATCATAATGTCCTTACGTTCGGTTATTTTGCTTCAGACAGGAAATACAACCTAAAAATCACAGACTACCTTCTCTTCTACTCTTCTGTCACTAATATAAATAGGTAATAGGCAATATATTTTATTCATATATTAGAAAATTGAAGATATAACTTATTTTACAATGTGCTTTTCCCAGCATTAGCAACTGAATCTGCGGGGTTATTTCAGTGGGAGTCACTGGGGGACCCATATGTTGACTTAGGCTTACCCAAACCTGACAACCTCACATTTCACTTTACTTGGTTTCACATAAACAATTGACTTGGGCAAAATGTAAATGCACTTAGAGTATATCAATAGAACTTGTCAGGTACAGCTCCATGAACAGATGGAGATAAAGTTGTTATTTTTCTGAAACTTTGTTACATTTTATGCAGTTTGCAATTTGTAACATACTGTATTACTGAATATTGCGTATTTTGTTCTGCCAACTGTTCCTTTCCAAATGTTGAGAACAATATGGTCCATTTTAAAGCTAATTAAATCTAGACGATACCTTTGTCACATGTAATGTCTGTACTACTCTACAAATCTCATATTTCATTTATGACTGAAATATTTGTCTGAAAAAAATAATACAATACCCAATGTAGAGACCTCCACTTTGTATGAAGAATAAATGAATGATCATATCACTGCACTGTTGTTTATTAAGCTTACCGAATGGCTCTTTTTACAGCATCCGCTGATTCAATCCCGGCCACAAATACTGTAGAGCCTGTTGCTTTTGCAATTTCCCTGTCACACAAAAATATCACATATAATATCAATAAATGATAATGCAGTTCATTAGATGAAATTCTGAGATGAATGAATATTATTCCCTGTGTACAAAAAAATCAAAAGGGACCTTGTAGCTATCGAAAAATGTTATATATTTTTGACACTAGATAAAAATCTCATATTGTTCATGGGACTCAATCTCTACTTCAATGTGGGCATGGCCATCTTTTGTCTACATTTAGGAAGCTGAAATTCACAATTCTGGTCCATAAAAGATAAGACCAAATTAGTGTTGGTCTACAGTTTTTGGTGGACAGCTTTTTGTTGCATTGGGACACATTTTTGGCTCAGTGAAACAAAATGTTGCCACTAAGACTAAATTCAAATCTACGTTTGTTAAATCTCATAGTCTGCTCCTCTCCTGGGAGTTACCGAATCCAGCATAGCCGGACATCATCAGGTACTGCCGCATCCCCATTCACTAGAATAGGTTTCAGCAGTGATCCAGCAGGCTGCCAGAATAAATGCAGCAGTATACAGCTATATTTTTCCAGTAGAAAGCTGACATTTATGCAGGAAACCCACAAGATCCCATTAAAGTGAATGGGAATTCTCCTGCGCCCGGCAGTGTCCAGCTATGCCGGATAAGGTAACTCCGGTAGTCTGCTCCTCTGCATTACCAAATGGAAATGTGAACCTAAACTAAGCCGACAAATAGATGGTATAAACTAGACTACACAGTCTAAAGATGCACCAGGTTTATTATCCAGCATCAGCCATGTGATAAACTTAGCATATTTCCAGACTGTCTGTCTAAGTTTACTCCATGTAAAATTATACAGGATTGTGTTAAAAGTTGGACATTCTTTTTAAAGTAATTATACTGACTAGAAGAGTGCCAACCAGATCATGACATTACACTGTTAAAATGAGGTGGTTGTCATTGCCTTCTTGTGCAGTTTCTAATAGAGTGGGTATATTTGTATAAATCACTAAATGGATTTTCTAAGACTTTTGATATTTATGGCCTGCCCTTAGGCCATCAAAATCATATCGGTTGGGATCCTACCCCCATTGATCAGATGATTAAGGGTGCCCCCATTGAGCACTTTGGCCAATGTTTACAAGTCAAAGCTTTGTACATTTTATAGCAGATGTGCCTGGTATTACAGCTCAGTCCCATTTAATTGAGCTCCAAAGAGCCACTAAAAAATGTAATGAGCTGTGCCTCAAAACAATGAAATGGCCACCGTTGCTCTTTCAGTCAGCTGATGGCATGGGTGTCAAGAGTTGGTCCCCCACCACATAGTAACTGCAAAATGTACTGAGCTGTGCCTGGTAAACAATAAAGGGGATACCATAGCCCCTTCAGTCAGCTAATTGGCACAGATGTCAAGAGTTGAGCCACCACCACATAGCCAGTGCAAAATGTACAGGGCAGTGTCTGGTAAACAAGGTCGGAGATGCTGCTGCTCCTACAAATGATCTGATTGGCTGAGGTTTCGCGAGTTGACCCCCCATTGATCAGATTTTAAGGCTGGACCATTAATATAAATTTTCCAGTAAACCACTTTAATTTAGTTAAAGAGTACTTAAACTATTCCAAAAACCTCTTCTTAAAATGTTCTAAATTGCCCAAAAATTAGTTTTTGTAATGTACTTAATGCTGTTTTACTAATCAAATAGTTATCCAAAGTCATGGGTGCTATTACGTCTTAAAATCATTATTGTAGTACAGCTCTGACATCGGTACAGGGGTAGCAATTCTGCTGAGCCAGAATTCAGCCATACCCGAGGGGAGCACAGGCAGGTGTAGCTTTGTGTGCTCCAGTCTGTGCAGTGTTCCCTGTGACCCCCAACTCCATACTCCAGTACACCAACATGTGAGTGATGTAGTAGAATAATGATTTTAATATGCAGTAGCATCCAGGACTTTGGGTGCTTATTTGATTAGTAAAACAGTATTATTGATTAATAAAGTGCATTACAAAAATCATTTTTAGGCAATTTAGGAGGTTTTTGAAAAGTTTAGTTAGGGGTGTCTCATTTCAGCATATTATAATTATCATGTAAAGAAAGTTAATACAAGACACTTACAAATGTATTGTGATTGTCCATAGGATCTCCTTTGCTGGCTTGGTTCATTTTTCCATCACATTATATACTTGTCGATTCCACGGGTATGGCCACTAGTGATGAGCGGCAGGGGTCATATTCGAATTCGCAATATTTCACGAATATTTTGTAGAATATTCTTCGAATATTCACAAATTCGAATGTTTGTAATATTCTATGATTTTTTTTACTCGGAAAATCGGCAGGATAATGATTGTGTAATATGCGAATTTTCGTAATTTGAATTTTCGTATTCGAATTTTTTATTGCGAATTTTTCAACTTACAACTATTAGACAAAGAAGATTATAGCATTATATTAGCTAAATTGCTCTATATTCTATTTTTTTTTCGAATATTCGCTATATTGCTATAACTTAGTCTTTTCGATTATTCGTAATATTCTAAAACAAGAATATATAGCGAATATTCGAAAAAAACGAATATAGTGTAATTTAGCCAATATAGTGCTATAATCTTCTTTGTCTAATAGTTGTAATTTTTTTCTCATCTGAAGTTCAGATTGGAAAAAAATTACAACTATAAAAAAAAAAAGATTATAGCACTATATTAGCTAAATTGCTCTATATTCGTTTTTTTGAATATTTGCTATATTGCTATAACTTCGTTTTTTTCGTATATTTGTAATATATTCTAAAACAAGAATATATAGCAATATAGCAAATATTCGAAAAAAAAAGAATATAGAGCAAAATTCGCAAACACTACTACTCCTAAAGTCAAGTATATTGCAGCCTTCTTATTGGCCCACAAGCTAGAAGCAGGGAGGGATCATGTGTACTGATTTAAAAAAATAATAATAATCGAATAAAAAAAGAAAAAAAAAAAAAAATATTCGAAATTACGAATATATATAACTATATTCCCGAATTTTCGAAGTACCTATATTCGCGATAAAAATTCGAAATTCGAATATTCGTGATCAACACTAATGGCCACCTCTGCAGAGGAGATATAAGGTGGCTGGGACAGGAGCTGCTGCGCATGCGTGTCTATGTGTCTATGTTCACTCTCATGGTCCCAGCCATCTGAGAGGCCATCACCTTTTCCTATAGTGTGCAAGCACGACCCGACCACCACTGATGGATTGCAGGGTGGTCATAACCATGGATACAAGCAGTGTATAATGTGATGGAAGCAATATGGACAGTCACAATACATTAATAAGTGCCTTGTATTAACTCTGTCTACAAGATAAATACCATTTGCTGAAGTGAAACAATTCCTTTAAATAAACCTGCTTCAATAAAACAATACATCTAAAGCAGACATGTTTTTTGCACTAAGTGTGGGGGTATGGAAGCTGCGTGCTTCTGAATAACTATTCAATAAGACTCCTATATGAAATATATAGACTCTTACCCAATGATCAATGGCGAGTTTGCAGTCAGCTCATCAACAGACTTTGAGAATCGCAGTACCACTCTATAGGACTCATCTATTGTAAATATCTGTTGGTTAAGAAATAGAAATACATTAACATATGAAAATGAACAAATAGGCTGGTAGAATCCAGATCTCAAGATCTGAAAGTATAATAATATGCAGCAAGGCCACGCACACAGGCTCACATTTCTATCTCTTGTGCAAAAGCCTAATTAAGTGCTAGAAGGAGACTGAACCCTAAGGGCCGTTTCACACGAGCGGATGCCATGCGTGGCATCCGCTCCGTGAAAGAGTGCCAAGACCCGCTGCAGACTGCAGAGGCACGGAGCAGTAACATGACTGTTAATGCTCCGTGCCTCTCTGTGATCTCTTTACTACGAAATCACAGTGACAACTGTGATTTCGTAGTAAAGAGATCACAGAGAGGCACGGAGCATTAACAGTCATGTTACTGCTCCGTGCCTCTGCAGTCTGCAGCGGGTCTTGGCACTCTTTCACGGAGCGGATGCCACGCACGGCATCCGCTCGTGTGAAACGGCCCTAACTACAGAAAATAAAATTACAGAAAAAAGTGAATACAAAGAAAAATAGAGACTAAAAATACGGCAAATATGTGGAGGTCAAGCTGAAGGAAGGATGGGCAGAGGATGGAGGAAAAAGGGCATTGCTTATATTTGCCTTTGGTCTAAAACCTGAGAACAAAAGTAAGGTTCTGGCACCAATTGCATTGTAGAGGATGTGCTGAACATAGCTACTTCAGGTGAAGTTCCAGCTGGTGTTTGTGTGCACAGCAGTGTTTGTTGTGCAGGCGGTGTTTGTTTTCCCTGTATAACATTAGTGGGGGGGGGAGGGGGGTAGGATTTTTCTTAGGGGAACAAATAATTTTTGCAGTGGTCAACTGTTGGTTGTCTACATAGTGTGTGTGTACTAGCAATAGTGGGGAATTTGATTTCTTCCTTGGGAAATAAAGCTTTTTTGGATTGCAGGCAGCCAGTGGTATGTACAATGCATTAGTAGGGGGAATAAATGATGTATATAGCAGCCAATCACTGGCATCTGCACCATGTCTGTGCAGTGTCCTGAAACACACTTCTTAATACCGTGATCGTGTTTCATGTATGTAAATTGTGCTTGTGAATGAGTTCCAATAAAGTTGCATAGGGAGGTTTTATCAAGCCTCCCAGGCTGACTCCGCCTTGCACACAGTACAGAGGAGAAGAAGGAGGTCAGTGTGTGTGTGTGTGTGTGTGTGTGATGTCTGAGGAAAAGCTACACCTCAGCAGCCACCTTGAAGAGTTGCAAAAACTCCATAGTTAGTTCCATGCACCAGCCCATAGAAGGGAAAGATTACAAAAGAACCAGGCAACTCAGGGAGGGAGTGAGAATATTGTCAAAGGAAGATAACTGTAGTTTATCAGGCTCTAGTCTCCTTTGCATTAGGTGGAGAGATTCTAAGCTACAAGCTACCCAACATAACCAAGGACAGAAAGGCCATTTGTCAGAATATAGTATTCCTAGAGAGAATACAGAAGTATATGAATATACAGTACCGCAGAGATATTACATCCCTCCAACCTGGAGAAACAAGGGAGAAAGATTGATTGTCATAGAAAACTGCTCCTTATGCGACTTCTGGGAACTAATCTTAATCACTGTAAAAGCTGCCTTGCTGTAAATGGCTTTTGCATACATTAATGATGATGACCTTTGGATCAGCTTCAGTAAAGTTCCGAGAGTTTGTTAAAAAAAACTTGGTCTCCTTATTCTACATCATCTCCTAATTGCACCTCACGGTGCTGGCATCACGAACACAGGGGCACAGCCACCAAAGCACCCTAAGCATACCCACTACCATCTAGTGCACCTCAACTTCCATCTGGCTGGTGTTCCCTGCAATAGAGAGTGCCCCGGAGGATTTAGTGCTGTCTTCCTCATCACTGCAAACCGTGCACTCACATACTGCCCCTGCGGTCCAATCCGCTGCATAATTTTGGCATCCATGAACAGAATCTAAATCCTTTGTGCCTTAGTATAAACAATATATAGGTGCTCTCAGATCACTGCTGAAGCTTACAGCATCTTTAAAACAAAAAACAAATAAGTGACTGTATTGCATTTATTTGCTGCTGGTAAAATAGGGGTTAATCGGCCATCTTGTTTTTGCTCTCCGCGTACTGAGGGAGACAAACAGCCTGCCTCCACAGAGGAACAAAAGTATTTAAGTGCAAGTTCCTAGGAGGACAGAAAAACCAGCTGTACCCATAGAGGAAGTGAAAGCAGCTCGACCTTGAAAATAAAAAAAGAGTGTTCCAACTCCCCTGCAGCCTGAGAATCATCCATGAATGTCAGAATGAGTGCAGTTGGGAAAATTAACCTTAATAAGGACTGTTTGGGATCACAATCTGCCTTACAGAGCACCATACTCCTCTATATTAAGCTGTCACAGCGACTCTTAAAGGGTCAGACTCCTACAAAGTAGTGGTTGCCCATAGCAACGCAACACAAAAAGTATGTAAAATCATATTTAATATGCATTATATTGAACGACTGTCATTGCCATGTCTGAACAAGGGGATAGTGAGCAGCTTGTTCTCAGCAGGTTCCCTGCAGCAGCCGCAGCTAGTTTCGGCACAGCGCCAGCCGCTGCAGCACCAGCATCATGCCCTTAACAATGCCTTATTTTCTAGGAGCACCCTGGTTCCCACGATATGCTAGGGAAGCTCATGCTTTAAGGGAATTTAAAGATTTTTTTTGTTGTCAATATTCAGATTGTACCCTGTGTCAGCAGAACAGCAAATGCAAATCCTCATTGCACAATTGGAAGGAGCCACCCTCAGAGAAGTGAAATCCTGGCCAAGCTCAGAAAAAAAAACAGTGGAGCAGATATTTGAATGACCCTACACCACGTTTCAATCCAAGACTGTTTCAGAGGTCAAGATGAGATTCTTCAGCAAGAGACAGCCGCCTGGTGAGTCACTCAGAGACTTTGCATTATCCTTACAGAAAACCCTGCAAGCTGTTATACAGGTAGACCCCCATAAAGCAGAGGATCAAGATAAAACACTGAGAGAACAATTCATTGAAGGTGTTAGGGCAGAAACCTTAAAGAGCCAGTTAAAGATGTTAGCTGCACAGCATCCAAGTTCTACTTTTCTAAAACTTCTAAGAGCTAGCTATCAGTATTCTGGGGAAAGACCCACAACCAGAGCCTGCTAGGCCTGCTGAAATGTCTGTGAATAAGCTATATCTCCAAAATGTCACCCTATAGTCAGTCAGGAAGCCCAAGCTCCAGTTCCTGATGCAGTTGCTGCCTTGACAGATCAAGTCAACTTCCTAACCAAAAGTCTGGAGAAAGTATGCCAAAAATTGGAACAGTGGGAGAAACCCTTATTGCTGGAGGATGAGACACCGTTACCAAGGAAACATTACCCTCCTGATGATAAAGCGACTTATCCCAGAAACAATTGTAGACGTCCTACTGACCGCTTTAACGAGAAAAGCGACCCATTTGTAGATACTGTCACAAGCCAGGCCATACAGAAATTATGTGCTGGCAGTTAAAAGGTCAATCCCCGAGGCCAAGGACCGCCCTCTGGAGGTAAAGCAGTAGGTCCAGAAGATCCTAGTTGGATGCCCAGATATGTAGGATCCTGTCCAGAAGTGGTTCTCCGAATCAATGGGGTTCTCTTTGTTGCCTTATTGGACACCGGGTCTCATATCACAACTATCCAACAGACTGCATTTCAGAAATACTGGGACCACAACCAGCTGACACAGCCACCCGAATCCTGGCTGAGCATTATAGCCAGCAATGGTAAACCCATGCCAGTGCATGGGTACTGGGAGCCAACTCTTCAAGTGGGAGGAACCACACTACCCCAACAAGGTATCATTGTTGTACAAGTCAGGGAAGATAACAACCCTCCAGTAGTCCTAGCAATGAACATCCTTAGGAACTGTTATACAGAAATGCTTGAAGCTTTACACAAGTCCATGCCTACCACTTCACCTGCCTCCAAAAAGGTGATGCAACAAATCATCCATTTATAAAATGCACAACAGAAATTTTTTAACGAAAAAGGAGAGATTTGCTGTGCTCGAATCAAAGGTAACCAACCAGTGATTCTGTAACCCAATACTGAAACACTCCTATGGTGCCGAGCCGCTCCAGAAATCCAAGGCCAAGACTACCAAGCCCTAGTAGAACCTATCAACCTAGAAGACCATCATCTAGTCCGAGCTGCAAGAAGCCTAGTGACCATTTCTCAATGTAAAGTGCCAATTCGTCTCCTGAACTTAAGTAGTAGCAGTATAACCTTGACCAAGCACTACCCTGTTGCTCAGTTTATACAAGTCACTTTTCAAGATGTTATGAGTGTTCCTGCAGCTACGACTGAACAGTCTACTCGGAAGCTGAATACTCAAGATTATACTCCAAATACATTATGGTGGACAGAACTCAATGTGGGAGATACTTCTACACCTGAGAAACTAATTGAAGGAGTCTTAAAAGTTGTGAAGGATCATCATCAAGCCTTCAGTAAACATCCTTCAGATTATGGAGAGGTCACTGTAATCAAGCACACCATCCGTACCGGTTCACACCCTCCAATCAAAGAAAGGCACTGGCCTATACCACCAACTATGTACCAATCTGTGAAAAAGATGATCCAGGAGATAAAAGATTCAAAAATCAAAGGCAGACATAGTCCATGGGCTAGACCTCTAGTCCTTGTCCGAAAGAAAGATAGTAACATTCGATTCTGTGTGGACTACAGGAAGATTAATAAAATTACCCACAAGGATGCCTATCCTTTACCAAGAATTGAAGAGTCCTTGACAGCATTAGGGTACTCAGCTTACTTTTTAACTCTGGATTTAACCAGTGGGTACTGGCAGGTACCCATGGCTTCTGAAGATCGTGAAAAAACTGCATTTACTACCCCTATGGGTCTATTTGAATTCAACTATATGCCATTTGGACTTTGCAATGCACCTGGAACTTTCCAAAGACTAATCGAACGCTGTTTAGGCCACAAGAACTTTGAAACTGTCTTGTATACCTATATGATGTCATCGTCTACTCTAAATCCTTTGAAGACCCCTTAAAACATCTTGCAGAAGTTTTTCAAGTCCTCATCAAGCACGGACTCAAGATAAAACCCTCTAAGTGCTACCTACTGAAACCAGAAGTCAAGTACCTGGGATATATTGTCAGTTCTGAAGGTGTCAAGCCATATCCAGAGAAGATAGCAGCATTCCGGAATTGGCCTACTCCTACTACATTAAAAGAGGTGAGAAGTTTTGCAGGATGCTACAGACGTTTTATCCCTCACTTCACCAAGATTGCTGAGCTGATACAAGAACTTCTGAGAGGACAGTCCTCCTGGCTGTGACCACACAAGCATCTCGGGCTTCCCTCTGTAGGGTCACTTCCTCCCCCCCCAGACTCATACACAGAGGGTTGTTTTATCCCTCATTACAGCCCGCCTCACCTGCAATCACCTCAGGTTAAAGGGCTTATGTGCAGTGGAAGGGTGTGTGGACTTCCAAACCTACCTCACAGTCCAAATAAAATCCAGCCCATATAACTTTAACAAAACAGCTCTAGCAACTACTTTTGCTGAAGCGAGTACAGCTTTTCTGGACTCCACTTATCTCACCCAGCTGAGGTATCTGGGTGGGATATACACGCCCTTTATGATTATACTGTACACATTACCACTAGTGATGAGCGGCAGGGGCTATATTTGAATTCGCAATATTTCATGAATATTTTATAGAATATTCGTCATATATTCGCGAATTTCAAGAATTCAACATTTTATTGAATGCGGTAAATCGGAAATGTAAAAATTGCGTAATGCGAGTTCGTAACGCGATATACAGGCGTGGGTCACTTTGGCTACATTTTTCAAGCTGTTATAAGTTACCTGAGACTGGAGAAAATGGTTGGCACGGCAGAACATTAGAATAGCTTTATATGCAGATAGAGTCAAGTGCTCCAATATATTCACGATTGCGCTAATCGTCAGTGATTAGAATATTTTTTCGCACTACATGCAACTTCACATTTTAGCAGGTCTAACTACAGATTACTGATTGGTGCACTAAGTATTGTTGTAAACTTGACATTGCTTCCTTCTCATTGGCCCACAAGCAAGAAGCAGAGAGGAATCATGTGTTCAGATGGAAAAAAAATGCAGAATATTCGATATAACGAAAATATAGAGGACTATATTCTAAATATTCTCGAAGTGGCAATATTCGCGATAAAAATTCGCTATTTGAATATTCGTGCTCAACATTAATTACCAGACCTGTGAAGAGTTAATTTGTAGAATTTCTTGCCTTCATAACGTATTTGAGACCATCGGCTGTATTGTGAAGAGGTAGGATTGGTACACAGTTTTATACAGTATTTAGCCCTATTTTACTACTTTTCTAATCCACATTATGGCAAGAACCACTCAACTAAGTACCGTAAAGATAAATGACAGTCCATCATCATTAAGACATGAAGGTCAGTCAGTCCAGAAGATTTCCAAAACTTTGGCTCAAGTGCACTCATGAAAACCATCAAACACTATGATAAAACAGGCTCTCGTAAAGACCATAACAAGAAAGAAAGACCAAGAGTTACCTCAAGAGGGTAAGTTCATTAGTGTTACCAGCATCAGAAACAACTAATTACCAGCACCTTAGTTTAGAGCTTACATAAATGTTTTAGGCTACTTTCACACTAGCGTTTTACTTTTCCGGTATTGAGATCCATCATAGGGGCTCAATACCGAAAAAAAACGCTTCAGTTTCGTCCCCATTCATTGTCAATGGGGACAAAACTGAACAGAACGGAATGCTCCAAAATGCATTCCGTTCCATTTAGTTGCGTTCCCATACCAGAGAGCAAACCGCAACATATTGTAGTTTGCTTTCCGTCCTGGGATGTGGAGCAAAACAGATCTGGCATGACCCCCAATGCATGTCAATGGGGACAAATCCGTTTTCTCTGACACAATCTTCCACAATAGAAAATGGATCCATCCTTCATTGACTTTCAATGGAGTTCATGACGGATCCGTCTTGCCAATGTTAAAGATAATACAACCGGATCCATTCATAACGGATGCAGATGATTGTATTATCAGTAATGGAAGCATTTTTGCTGAACCCTACTGGATCCAGTAAAAACGCTAGTGTTAAAGTAGACTTACAGAGCTAAAATACCAGACATAGCTCAACTATTCAGAGGAGACTGTGAGACTCAGGCCTTTATGGTTGAAATGCTGCAAAGGAGCATCTACTAAAGAAGAGATTTGGCGGAGCCAAAAAAACACAAGGAATGGACATTAGACCATAGGGAATTTGACTTTGGTTTGATGAGACAAAATCTGCGATTTTTTTGTTCCAATTGCCATGTTTTTGTGAGATGCAGAAAGGGTGAATTGATGGTTTCTACATATGTGGTTTCCACAGTGAAGCATAGGGAAGAGTGATGGTGTGGGGGTACTTTGCAGATGACACTCAGGGGTGGACTGGCCATAGACCCTACTGGAAAATTTTCCTGTGGCCCTCATTACGGCCACCTGCAGGGTACATCTGATACTCTTAGCATTAATTAATGCTAGTAGCATCAGGTACTTATACATCTGGCCGGTGGATGCAGGTGCCATCCTGAATTAAACAGTATCATCACCATCCACAGGACTGTGCTACAGTTGAATACTACTGTATTTTGTACTGTACTGTGGTGTTTGGTTATGCTGGGGTAGTATTTTGTACTAGACTGAGGTATTTGGTTCTTCTGGGCAGTATTTTGTGCTACATTAAGGTATTTATTGCCCTGCCTACTTGTGTTGCCCATCTTTTGTCAATTTGGACACACCTTAAACATATTAGACACTTTACGGGGCTTGTGCCGGCAGTATATAGTGTTGACCTATCGTCAAGTCTGACACCCAACTCCACCGCTGATGAGGAGGCGGTGATCCATGTGAACGCTGCTTCCTTCTCATTACACTGTGTGTCATCTCCCATGTGATATAGTATGATTACAAGCACTCGCTCCATTCAAGTAAATGGCTCAAGTACTTGTAATTACGCTGCTCCGCCAAGACTTCCAAGACAACAGGCAGTGTAAAGAACAGGAAGTAGCACTCGCATGGAGCTCTGCCTGCTCTTCAAACAGCTATCCCGAGGATAGGTTATCACTATATACTGCATGCACAACCCTTTAGGTTCCCAGTCCACCCCTGATGACATTGTTGGTGGTTTATTCAAAATTCAAGGCATACATTTAGCCAGGATGGCTACCAAGGCATTCTGAAGTGAAATGGCAACCTATCTTATTTGATCTTAGTGGGCCTATCCTTTGATTTTCAACAGGAAATGAACCCAAACACATGTACAGGCTATGTAAGGGCTGTTTGAACAAGAAGGAGTACTGTGAAGTGCTGCAGCAAATGACGTGGCCTCCAGACTCACCGAACTGTAACCCAATTGAGATGGTTTGGAATGAGTTTGGACCACAGAGTGAAGGAAAAGTAGCAAACAAGTGCTCTGTACCTCTGTTAACTCCTTCAAAACAGTTGGAGCACCATTCCAGGTGACTACCTCACGAAGATAACTGAGAGAATGGCAAGAGTGTGCAAAGCTGTCAAAGAAAAAGGGGCTGCTTCGAAGAATCTAAAAACTTTTTTGTTTACTACTTAATTCCATATGTGTTCGTTCATCATTTTCATGCAATCAACATGAATCTACAATGTAGATAATTAAAACAAACACAAGAGAAAACATGGAATGAAAAGGTGTGTCTAAACTTTTGACTAGTGCTGTAAATCAATGTGCAAATCTGTGGAGCAAATATTCAGCAATTATCTTAAGTCTTACCGTTATAGAGCGGGTAGAGTTCAGTGGAGGATTCCCTCCATCTATCGCTGTAATTGTCACTTCGTACTGACCCTTTAATTTCCTATCCAAATTACTTGCAACTCTGTAAGTTAAAAAGGACATAATGAACTCAAAAAAATAAACTGCATGTAAACCAACTGTTCACCTGAGCATTTGCATGAATACAACAGACCTGACAGAGCCTGTGTATATGCCATCTTCAGAACTGGTGCTAATGCTGAAGATGTTTCCAAGTTGCTGAGAGTCACCACTTGAGGAAATAAATTCCACTTTGTAAATTGAGAAGCTTAATACAGCATTTTCACCACTGTCTTTATCTTGAGCCTTGATAGGAAAAAAAAAAAAAAAAACATTGTAAATGTAATTTTAAAATACATTAATAGAATTATAAAAACGTGACAGATGTACTGTATTATAGCCAATTGCTACATATTTTGGGTTCAAATTTGTACATTGAAAATCTGCTCCAAAAATATCTTCTGGGATTTTAAAAGACGCTAGTCAAAAGCTGAACATGTAAGAAAATGTAAATTTGCAGCAGCAAATTCTGAATAAAATGGGGAAAAACATAACCGCAATATAAACTGCAAGCCCTACTTTTTGTGAAATAAGCTGTTTTTGTAAGTTTTTTAGAACTATACCTGCACTGTTAAACTTACCAGGTGGAGTCTCCTAATCCTCCAGGCCCTGTTCAGTTGTTTCCATATCAGGACTGGCAGGAAGACGCGGTCAGTTTGTGTACCACCAGCATCCGGCATAATAATAGCATGAATGCCATCAAAACTTTATTTGTAATTCTTTGCATTTTGTGTTGTCTCACTATACCTCCAGGTTTAATACAACCGGTACATGCAGTGTACAAGTATGATGAGGGGTACGCCGATGGTCTGAATGTTTGCCAATACGTTTTTAGCCTCTTGAGAATAACAATTTTTTATAAGACATGCACCCGACTTGTTTGGTTGTCTAGACAACAACAATTTTTGGAATTTCGGACATACATTAATGTCATTGTAGAAAAAGACCAGCACTCACAATATATGTTGAGATTGCTATCTCGGACACGTGCACCGCGCTCTTTGAACGGAGTGCCGGCTGATTACCGCCTGATTTTATACATTAATGTCAGTCATTTAAATATGCAGTTCAATGCTAGCTTTGGGGCGAACTCTATTGAATTATTGGACGTTCACATTGAAATCTGTGAAATTGGCATGACTAGGAGTGCATTTCGTCAACCTATTGCCGCCAATGCTTTGCTACATTTTCAGAGACGTCCTTTTGTGTCTTTTAGCAGATTTAAAAATCTTATGAGAAGAACAAATCAGACAGAGATTTTAGGGAATGCACAGAAACTGGCTTATGGATGCAGACATGATAGGTAATTAAAAACGTGGACAGTGATACATCTCTAGGTCATTAGACTTGTGTTTACCTGCTGTGTTACAACAGCAACTGAGCACTAAAGAATAAAGTCTAACCCTAAAGAGTTCCAGTGTGTGTTGCGGGGCATTTTCTTCACTCTGGATTGTCTACATGAACTGTCACACAGCACCACTGCTAGTGAAGTAATACTAATTGTACCAGTAAGTGGATATCCATTGCTAGCTGGCATTCCAGAGCAGTGCCGAACTGATCTTACTGTTTTAATATCCTTCATTCTGTGTATTTTTGAAAATCTAATACCAAATGAAACATCAAATATATAAAAATATAAGAAAGATATGCTAATTACCTTCACAGAAGCAACTTCAGTAGTAATAACAGCTGTTTCAGGTATAACCACTGTAGAGATATAAAAGTGATAGTATGCTTTATAGTAACATAGTTTGTAAGGTTGAGTCTAGTTCAACCAAATCTACCTGCAATTTTGAACAAGGAGTGGAAGAAACCTCTATGAGCAGAAGCCAGGTTCCCAAACAAGAAAGACTTCTAGGCCGCTTTTAAACTCCAATGAATTCACCATGACAATTTCTCCTAGCAGAGAGTTCTGTAGTCTTACTTCTTCTCCAGGTCTACACTCTTTCCATGTTTGTGTGGGCATTGAAGATGCCCCCATGTTGTAGCTACAGTCCAGGGTATGAATAGATCATGGAAAAGATCTCTTTATTAACTTTTTATTTATTTATACAAATTTATTAGTTCTGATAATAGGGCAACTGTTTCTGATGTTAAAAAAAGACAGCATCTTGCAAGAGGAAGAAACAAAACTATTAGAAACCACTTCTGATTAAAAGTATTCGTCATAGTTTAGAATATATTTTTGTCCTTGCAAAATGTTTCACTATTTCTAAGAAATGGAAGTTGGCAACCCTGTTAATTAACAGAAATCACCAAGTGGAGCAAAGGGATAAGGGCATGGTGGAAGTGATCAGTCCCATGCACATACCCATTAATATTAGGGCACATAGCTGAATAGTGTGGATTGAGACTATCAGTTCCATGTCAGACTGTAAGGACATGTTTTGACCATAATGTCTCACCTGTACTGGCACCAAGTTTGACTATAATATTGTAATGAGACCTTAGAGCAGTCATCAGCATTGGTCTGTGTGTGGACACCATAAAAAAATCAGATGAGATAATAAAAGACAGTATTACCATTCATTCTTTAGAGGGATTTTTAAGGAATATTTCCATTGTCATGAGCTTTCCAGAACCTAGCATCTATCACTTTATTCTGTGCCTCAAATAAGGTCTCTATTCTATCTAATGCCATACTTATGGTGTTTTAACCTTTCAGTAGAAGAATGAACTCCACAGCCTACACTCTTAACACTTCCTTCCATGCTGCTATAACTGGCTTCTGACTTGTAAGGGATAAGAATATTACATACCGAATGCACCATTGCTGTCTAAGAATTCAGGAGCATGATCATTCACATCTTGTATCACCACTCTCTGGCTCACTAGACAGGAAAAAAAGAGCGTTAGAGTTTGTATTGTAAACTAAATTGTTCCTATATCACAGCTAGTGTTGAGCGAACCGAATTTCTGGAAAAATTTGATTCATCATAAAGACAAATGGTGGTAAAACAAAAATAACAATAACGTGGTAACGATTCAATTTTTCCTGAAATGGTGGTAAAACAAAAATACATACTCACCTCGCGGAGAGGCGGTCACGGCCATCTTGATTGATTGATGAAAAACCTGCCAAATCTCAAGAGAGCTGATGTCTTCACTCACAAGATTTGGCGCATTTTCTTCAATCAAGATGGCCAAGACGGCCTCTCTGCAATCAAATGGATGAGGTATGTACTTTTTTTAACCCCTAATTAACCTCTGAAAGGCATCAATGTGACTCTTAGATACCATGATCAGCGTTGAACACAGCATCTGAGGGGTTCAATGACAGGGGGTGGCATGATCGACGTTCCCCGTCATTGCGCCCGCTACATACAATGGAATGCAATTTGTGACGAAGTACTTCATAACAAATCAAATTTCTTGTTAAGTTCGGTGAAGCAGCTGAATAAAATTTTTGAAAACGTCGCTCGTCACAGCACACATCAAAATTAATTCTTAAAACTAGATTTCCATTAAAAAAGGTAGGTTTAGATTAAAAGTCACATGTAAGGCCATAGATCCCTATGATTCTATGAGTTCTGGTCATTAAACCCGCAATTGGTCCGGGGCATCCAGAGTCCGGGCCTAAATAAAGTATTCAGTATTATAATTCTACTCATTTAAAAATGGAATTTCGCCTTGGAGAATGTTAGGTGGAGCCACTTCACAACTTTATAACGTACATTGTGAGCAACTCCAATCTAATCTATTATACTTATATTTCAATGATTTGGATAATAGATGAGGGTTGCAACAGTGACATCCCTACAGAAGTATTACCACAATTTTAGCAAATTAACAATGACATCTACAGGGTATAACAATGGGAAGTGGCCATACCGTTCTGGCTGTATCTGTTCCCAAGAAATGTTAGCTTGTCCTCCACACGTAAAAGCATCACCATAAGGTCACACTCTTCATAATCAACATCTTCAGTATGGTTCACAAACAGCTCTCCGTTGGGTGCAAGCCAGAGCCAGTCATAGCATATGCTGCCCACATCCTTTCCATTTTTGAAACAGCTCATAGCAAGTTCCTGGAATTCCAGTTCATAGTTAGTATCAGGATCTTTTGCATTCAAAGTTGCAATCTTTTTTGTCCCATCAGTTGTGTTCTCAAAAATGTAAAGATCTACCAGAGAAGGGGGGACTATGTATGGTGGTTCATCATTGAGATCGAGCACTTGTACAATGACAGTAGCATGCGCTCTATTACTGTCTCCTTCAATCCCATTGTCCTCAGCTTCTATTATCAAGGTGTACATTTGCTGTTGTTCATAATTCAGCTCCAAATAAGGATCACTTAAAGTTATGACCCCAATGTAATGGCCCAATGCTTGTCTTTGTCCTCGTATGATAAAGTTTCCAGATCCGCCTTGGGAAATGCTGAAACTGATACGATTATTTAAATCAGTCTGATCGTGATCACTGGCGTTTACACTTCCAACATAAGCCCCTGGAAGATGACATGATTATGATACATTAATGAGCCAACTTTATGACTTAAAATAGTTTTTAAAAGTATTCTATTAATATAAGAATATTAGGGAATTTTGTAGGTATGCAGTCCTATTACATATACTACAACTATGCCATAGGCACTTTGTGTACTGTCATACGGTGCTCCAGGCAGCATCATATTACTAACTTATTTTTTTAATACAGCACTAGATGGTGCATACCACACAAATGTAAATCCCCATAGAAGTCTATGTATGTCCTATTAAGGCTCCATACTACTCCATGCATAATATGTTTATGTTAATGAGGCTTACTAATGTAATGGTCAACAAATTACAGCATGGGTGTCAAACATGCGGCCCGCGGGCCGCATGCGGCCCGCAATGAATATCTTTGCGGCCCGGCAGTCTAGTATCTCTGAACATGAGCGCGCTGCTATCGGCGCGCTCATGTTCTCTCAGCAGCACAGGGAGAAGGAAGCTGTCCTCCCTCCCCCTGTGCTGCTGCCGCTGCCACCAATGAGAAGAGAGGGGGGGGGAGAGGGGCGGGCGCACTGCACCACCAATGAGGAGAGAGGGGCGGAGGAGGGGCGGGCGCACTGAGCCACCAATGAGGAGAGAGGGGCGGAGGAGGGGCAGGCGCACTGAGCCACCAATGATAGGACTATTCCCATTTCCCACACAGAGCGGCGCCCAGCGATGTCCCAGCACTCACCATTAGTCCTGGGCGCCGCTCCGTTCGCCCGCAGTGCCCCATTACTGTCTCCTCTCCTGCTCCACATGCTGCTGATTACTATCGGAGCGATGGGAGGAGACATCAGCTTCACTAGTGGGCGTTCCTTCTCCCTGCGCTGCGATTGGACAGCGCTACAGCCAGGAAGAAGGAACGCCCACTAGTGAAGCTGATGTCTCCTCCCATCGCTCCGATAGTAATCAGCAGCATGTGGAGCAGGAGAGGAGACAGTAATAGAGCACTGCGGGCGAACGGAGCGGCGCCCAGGACTAATGGTGAGTGCGATGTCTCAGCACTCACCATTAGTCCTGGGCGCCGCTCTGTGTGGTCTGATAGTGAAAGTCAGTCTTTAACACAATACAGGAGGCGGGTGTCGGCAGCAGAATCGCATTGCCGGCACCCTGCCGCTGACAGGGAGCTGCGATCAGAGGCAGTTAACCCCTAAGGTGCTGCACCTGAGGGGTTAACTGCTGATCTGCCAGTACCAGCCTCCTGTATAAAGGGGTAATTTATCATTGGTGGTGCAGTGTGCCCCCCCCCCTCAACCCCCCATCCCATTAAAATCATTGGTGGCACAGTGCGCCAGCCCCTCTCAACCCCCCCCAGTATTAAAATAATTGGTGGCAGTGGCCACAGGGACCTCTCCCCTTCCCCTCATTGGTGGTGCAGTGGCAGCTTCTGATCGTAGCCCCAGCTGTGTAAGCCTGGGGCTCCGATCAGTTACCATGGCAGCCAGGACGCTACAGAAGCTCTGGTTGCCATGGTAACATCCCTGATGCTGTGTGCACAAGGCACAGAGCAGCAGGGACAGTGTTAAGTCCTATTCACCCTGATAGAGCTGAATAGGAGAAGGGATGAAAGATCCCAGGTTCTCGCCCCTAAGGCTACTTTCACACTTGCGTTCAGAGCGGATCCGTCTGAGACGGATCCGCTCATATAATGCAGACGGTGGATCCGTTCAGAACGGATCCGTCTGCATTATATTGTAAAAAAATTTTTTTTTTTTTGATGCGTCCCACATAAACTTAAATTTTGTTTTTTTGGCCCATGTTAGCCTTTGAGTTTGACATGCTTGAATTACAGCAATTAATTCTAGAAAATTATTTGTATGTCATTAAATTTTAAATTTTCATTTCACATTCACATAACTATTACATTTCTTGTAGCATGTATTAATATCATATTTTATAGTTACAGAAATTGCTATCAGACATGGAAACATATTTATATATACATTGCAATGCACTGATAAGAGTTTACAGGACATGGTTTGTACCTGGTGTGCTCTCATTTACAGAAAAGGTGTACTCCGTTTGAGTGAAAATTGGCCCGTTATCATTTAAATCCTGAAAGATAATGAAAGTTTATAGATTGTTGCCAGGCTAAAGAAATGTGATATAAAAAAATTAAAATCTATAGTGCAAGTCACTATAGTCACACAATACAATTCGTGTTGAGCAAATTTCAGGATAAATCCGATTTCCCACTAAGCCAAATGTCGTCATACTTTGTGGTAGCGAAAAGATTTTACTGGAAATAGAGTAAAAAAAAAAATAAAATCATACTTGCCTCATCCATTTGCTCGCGACTGACTGACCGACCTCCACCATCTTGCCCGCGGTGATGCATGACATCACCACGCTGGCCAACGTGATGATGTAATCACGGGCCACGCGAGATTTAGCTCCGGCCTGTCGTGAGCAAATGGATGAGGTAAGAATGTTTTTGTTTTTTTAACACTCGACCGTGGCATCTGAGGGGTACAATGACGGGGAGCAGCGCAATTGGCACTCCCTGTCATTGCACCCTCTACTTACAAAGAAAAGCGCTTCGTGATGAAGTAATTCGCCACAAAGTGAATTTTTTTCTAAAATTCGACGTAGTAGCCGAATCGAATTTTTATATACATTGCTCATCTCTAAATACAATACAATGCTGAACAAAAGGAACACAAGTATTTGGCATATTGTAAGAAATACATTACTTTTGTTTTAAAGGGAATTTGACACCAGTGAAGATGTCCTATCTGAAGGCAGCATAAACTGGTGCCAGATCCCCTTAGCAATACTCTAGGTCACTTACTTGAATGTAGCCATTTTGCTAAAATCTATGCTATAGTGAATAGCTCTAGCCTAGCCAAGCTTTAAATCTGTAGAATTCACAGCATGCATCATTGTAAAAGGGTTAAAGTCATCTGCGCGAACTGCTAGAGAGCTAACCTTATACTAAAGACTGACAATGCCAGAGAACAACTTTGACAAAGACTACTCCTGACAGAAGGAGAACAGACATTTTAGAAGGTAGGGAACCATTTCAGACTTTACTGCTTATGGAAAGGGTATATTGCTTATGTGCCCACACAGTTTGAGACGGACTGGTCATCCGGATCTAGATCAGTACCACATAGTATTGCAGAAAGTGTTAATGAGAACGGAATGGCATGCCTGCGGTTATTTGGGAAGATTGCAAAGTGTACTCACAGTAAGACTTGGGCCTCTTGCACACAAACATTGTGTATCTGTTCCGTGCATTGGGGACCGCAATTTGTGGTCCCCAATGCACGGGCAGCGTCCGTGCGGCGGCCGGGAAGGATCGAGACCCATTCAACTTGAATGGGTCTGTGATCCGTCCACACCGCAAAAAAAATATATAACAAGTTCTATTTTATTACAGCGCGGAGGCATGGACAGAAACACCACAGAAGCATTCGGTAGTGCTTCTGTGGGGTCCCGATCTGTGCTTCTGTTCCTCTCTGTGATTGCGGACCCATTCAAGTTAATGGGTCGGCATCCTTGATGCGGAGTGCACACGGGACGGTGCCCATGTATTGCGAACCTGCACAAGGTTCGTGTGCAAGAGGCCTTAGGGAGGACAACTACCATCATTTCTACCGCCTTTATAATGGGAAAAGCCTACTGTAAGATATACCTCAGAACTGTGCTTTTGCTGCTATATGTACTGCAACTCCCATCATCTATTCAGTAAAGAGAGACTTTATTGCAAGCAAATGGGCCTGGTCATTGTCTGCATTATCCATCTGCTGGCGGCTGCCCCTGCCCTCCCACATTACTCCTATTGCAGTCAGTGTCAGGGGACTAGGGAGAGCCAGGAGCTCATGAATTTAAGGACTCACCAACAGTGACCAGGAAACCCCCACTCTCTCAGTATACAGCCTGTGAGACGAACAGTGCACAAAATATATTAACCCTTACAGTGGGACACTGCACATTTACTTGCTTCAACCTAGCAAGCAATTATCAGGAAGGGACTGTTCCTTCCTGATAATTGCCTGCTTGTCAGTGCAGGAAAAAGCTCCATTTACATGCAGCAATCACATCCACTGTAAGGGGACAAGCAATTGCTCATACGGTTTAATTGTTTCTAAGAATGAGATCACTGTTCACACGGCAGGATCTGCTGCTAAAGAATAATGATATATGTATCTGCATAAACGATCATTTTGCTCGTTCATCAGATGATCTGCTGCAATTTAACATGGGTCCATTATCAGGAACAATCATTTGTACTAACATTTGTTTCCAGGAATCAGCCCAACAATTGCCTCGTGTAAACCTGCCAATAAACCTGGTGGCAAATACCCTTTAAAAACATGAAAGTACAATAACTGACCTACAGGGTCAGCCAAGAACTTCATTTACACCTCAGCTCACACATCATCAGGTTGTTTTTAGGTCCAAAACTGTGTGCTGACCTCTTCTTTAAAGGGGTATTCCCATCACAGACAATTGGGGCATATTGCTAGGACTTCTGGAACCCACACCTACATCGATAATGGAGCAGAGAGAGCAGTGGCACCACCAAGCTCTCTCCCCATACAAGAGAATGGGAGAGCGCAGCGCTTGCGTACCACTGCTCCCATACATTTTTATGGGGCTTGTCTATTTTTGGCATCCCCATAGAAATGAACGGAGGGCGGCTGCGCATGTGTAGAGTGCCCTCCGCCACCTTTCCCTGCTCTGTTCCCGGTATAGGTGCGAGTCCCAGAGTTGGGACCCGCACCTCTCAGACAATGGGGGCTTATCCTAGCGATATTCCACAATTATAAAACAGATACTGGGCACTCTCTTAATATAGGAACCTCATAGTTTATTGATAATACCACACATAAACAATTAATACTTCACTATTAAAGATAATAAAACATGCAATAAAAATACAAAAATGTAATACAATAAAAAAGATTCCTTAAATGATTGGTACCGATCACACATAAAGTAAAACAAATAAAATATAGATAAAAATCTATAGAGAAAGTCTCTGGGTGTTTGAGGGGTAAAACAGGATCTCCAATTTGCTGTCCCTCCAACTTAAATTTGGATGTAGGAAAGGTCGTTTATGGGAGTGTTATATAAGTCCTCCACAGACCGAAATAGCGATATAGTTGCAGTGATCTATTAAAGCGGCGTCCCGCAATTACTCACTGTTTCGCTGTACACTTGTGCATCCGCCGCTATATCCGTGTTGTAATTCAGGGATGTTCGCTGATAGTCGCAATCCCTTAGCTGTCTTCCCGGCGCCGCTCCGTAGATCTAAGAGCCGGCACTTGGGTAAGTTTACAGACTCCTTGTACCACGCTGAGCTTGCTGTATAGGTGAGCGTGATAGACTCTTACAGCCTGTCCTCAGAAGTGCGTGTAGGGTCTGCAGTTGAAGACAGGAATGATTTTGATGCGGGCGGTGTAATAGCGCACAAAGTCCAAGTCCATCCAGGGGTCCTAGCACCAGTGGTGCTAGGACCCCTGGATGGACTTGGACTTTGTGCGCTATTACACCGCCCGCATCAAAATCATTCCTGTCTTCAACTGCAGACCCTACACGCACTTCTGAGGACAGGCTGTAAGAGTCTATCACGCTCACCTATACAGCAAGCTCAGCGTGGTACAAGGAGTCTGTAAACTTACCCAAGTGCCGGCTCTTAGATCTACGGAGCGGCGCCGGGAAGACAGCTAAGGGATTGCGACTATCAGCGAACATCCCTGAATTACAACACGGATATAGCGGCGGATGCACAAGTGTACAGCGAAACAGTGAGTAATTGCGGGACGCCGCTTTAATAGATCACTGCAACTATATCGCTATTTCGGTCTGTGGAGGACTTATATAACACTCCCATAAACGACCTTTCCTACATCCAAATTTAAGTTGGAGGGACAGCAAATTGGAGATCCTGTTTTACCCCTCAAACACCCAGAGACTTTCTCTATAGATTTTTATCTATATTTTATTTGTTTTACTTTATGTGTGATCGGTACCAATCATTTAAGGAATCTTTTTTATTGTATTACATTTTTGTATTTTTATTGCATGTTTTATTATCTTTAATAGTGAAGTATTAATTGTTTATGTGTGGTATTATCAATAAACTATGAGGTTCCTATATTAAGAGAGTGCCCAGTATCTGTTTTATATTTTTCTATTTTATCAAAGGAAGGGTGAGTCCTTTTTACTGAGAGCACCTCTCCAGCTGTTAGCACCAATCCAGTGCGCCACTTCTTTTCACTTGATATTCCACAATTGTCTGTGATGGGAAAACCCAGTTTGTTCTAAAGCATAGCTACAAAGGCAATTTGGAGCTTTTTACCATAGAAATAGAGCTTCAACCACTGTAAACATATATTCAAAAATTTATCAGCACATTCTGGAATTTTGGAGAATTCACATTTTTGAAAATTTGAAATCTAGATAAAAAAAAATTGTATTTGAGAGCTTAGATACTGCAGTGTGTCAATCACAGTGGCCTCCATGCAGGTGATCACATGTGCACAACTGGAACCCCAACAGACTGCTAATATAAGGGTCCAACTGAGGTCACACTGAATGTCCTCACTCTGCTTTTCACTAGTGTTGATTGAGCACCAAAGTGCTTGGATGCTCGGGTCGAACACCTCGGGATGCTCGGGTGCACCCGAGCACAATGGAAGTCAATGGTAGAACCCAAGCATTAAACCAGGCACCCCCTGCTCTAAAGAGGGGAGGGTGTCTGGTTGATGGGAAAAAGTGAGAAATTGATAGAAACACCACCAAAATGGTTCGGGAACAGCATGAAGAGGATGTCTGGATGCATCTTGGACTCCCAGGTCGCTGCTGGGAACGATGTTGTCCAAGTAGTACGCCACTTTTACAGACTGACACTAATAAGCACAAAACAGAAGATAAAATCAATTTTAGAGGAACAATTGTTAGGAAACATTCTTTTCTATATATGTACCTGTATATAAAGTGCAAGTGCTGCCAAAAATTACAAGGAAGAGGCACTCCGATACAACCTGTATATCACATAATGGAGGGCCTCATTCACATTGTGGTACAATTGTTCAGGTAGTGGGAGTCCTACACTCATAAAGTCAATGCACTAAGTGAAAGGGCTTCCAAAAATTACAAGGAACAAGCACTCCAATACACCCTTTATTACACATATAAGAGGGCATCATACACCCTTGAAAAATTATGATTGATGGCCTGCTGGTGACCCTCAAAAACATTAGGAGCAAGTGCCTGCTGGTGACCCTCTAAAACATTAGGGGCGAGTGCCTGCTGCTGAGCTGACCATCTAAAACATTAGGGGTGAGGGTCTGCTGCAGAGCTGACTCTCTAAAGCATTAGGGGCGAGTGCCTGATGCTGATCTGAGCATCGAAAAAAATATGGACGAGTGCCTGCTGTTGAGCTGACCATTGAAAAATTATGGGCAAGGGCCTGCTGGTTAGCTGACCCTCTAAAACATTACATGCGAGGGCCTGCAGGTGAGCTGACCCTCTAAACGATTGTAGGTGAGGGTCTGCCTGACAATCTAAAACATTATATGCGAGGGCCTGCAGGTGAGCTGGTCCTCTAAAAGATTGTAGGTGAGGGCCTTCTGGTGAGATGACCCTCTAAAACATTATATGTGAGGGCCTGCAGGTGAAATGACCCTCTAAAAGATTGTAGTTAAGGGCCTGCTGGTGAGCTGACCCTCTAAAACATTATATGCAAGGGTCTGCAGGTGAGTTGACCCTATAAAAGATTGCAGGTGATGGCCTGCTGGTGTGCCGACCCTCTAAAACATTACATGCAAGGGCCTGCAGGTGAGCTGACTCTCTCAAACATATGTGAGGGTCTGCTTGTGAGCTGACCCTCTAAAAGATTGAAGGTGAGGGCCTACTGGTGAGCTGACAATCTAGAACATTATATGCAAGTGCCTGCAGGTGAAATGACCCTCTAAAAGATTGTAGTTGAGGGCCTGCTGGTGAGCTGACCCTCTAAAACATTATATGCGAGGGCCTGCTGGTGAGCTGACCCTCTAAAACATTATATACGAGGGCCTGCAGGTGAGTTGACCCTTTAAAATATTGTAGGTGAGGGCCTGCTGGTGAGCTGACCCTCTAAAACATATGCGAGGGCCTGCAGGTGAGCTGGCCCTCTACAACATTAGGAGCGAAGGCAGACTAATAAGCATGTTGATATGATGGAAGAGGAGGAGGATGATAAAAGGAAGAGTGAACCATATACCCTTTTTTGTGGTGGAAATACATTATAAAAAACACATTTAAAGTGCCTTTATGTTCAGCCGCTTTCCTCTGGTGGAGTAGAGAAGTCAGGGGCAATCCAGGCCTTGTTCATTTTTATAAGATTCAACCTGTCAGCATTTTCAGTTGACAGGCGGATGTCCTTATCAGTTATTATGCCCCCAACAGCACTAAATAACCGCTCTGACAAAATGCCGGCGGCAGGGCAGGCCAGGACCTCTAAGGCGTAGAGTGCCAGTTCATGCCATGTGTCCAGCTTGGACACCAACTAGTTGTAAGGCACAGAGAGATCATTGAGGACGCTGACACGGTCTGCTATGTACTAATTTTCCCAATTTTTCCACAAGGACTTTCTAGTATTGCACCATTTTGCTCGTCTTCTCCAACACAGGAATGAGAGATAAGAATTTGTAGCGGGGGTCGAGAATGGTGAACAACCAGTAATCGGTGTTGTCCAAAATGCGTAAAATGCATGGGTCACGGGAAAGGCAGCCTAACAAAGTCAGCCATGTGTGCAAGAGTCTCAACAGGCAAGACTTCGCTGTCATCATCAGGAGGATGACTCTTAATCTCCCCAACCTCTTCCTCCTCTTCTGCCCATCCATGCTGGACAGATGGAATTAAACTTCCATGGGTACTACCCTCTGTAGAAAAGACGAACTCATGGTGGTCTGGCTATCACCCTGTGTAATGTCTTCCCCCATTTCCACCCTTTCCACATGCAAAGTGTCGGCCTAAATTGTGAGCAGAAAGCGTTTGAGTAGACACAGAAGTGGGATGGTGACACTGATAATAGGGTTATCGCTGCTCACCATCTGTGTTGATTCTTCAAAGTTTCTTAAAACCTCACAGAAGTCAGACATCCATGCCCACTCCTCGCTTGTGAAGAGCAGAAGCTGACTGGAAAGGTGACGACCATGTTGCAAGCTGGTATACTACTAATGACCTCTGCTGCTCACAAACATGTGGAACGTGGAGTTACAGCGCGTGCTCACGTCACATAACAGTCAGTGAGCTGACAATTTCAAGCGCTGCTGCAGCGTTGACAGACCGGCTGAAGCTGTTGATGACTTGCGGAAATGGGCACACACGCGGTACATCTTCACCAGTAGCTCAGGCAAATTGGGGTAGGTTTTGAGAAACCGCTGAACCACTAAGTTGAAGACGTGGGCTAGGCATGGGATGTGTGTGAGCTTCCCAAGCTCCAAAGCCACCACCAAGTTACAGCCATTATCAGACACAACCATGCCTGGTTCTAGGTTGAGTGGTGAGAGCCACAGCTCAGTCTGGTCTCATCCCCTGCCACAGCTCTGCGGCGGTGTACTGTTTGTCACCTAAGCAGGTCAGCTTAAGCACGGCCTGTTGCCGCTTTCCACTGCAGTACTACACTGCTTCCAGCTACCGACTGATGGCTGATTGTGCTGCAAGAGGATAATTCTGAGGTGGATGTGGAGGAGGAGGCGGAGAAGTGGGGGTTGGCGCCACTAACGTAGGTGGTGGCGGAAACCCTGATGGAATTAGGGCCCGCAATCCTTGGCGTCGGTTGCACCTGTGCCATCCCACGGTACGACTCGCTCCCGGCCTCCACAACGTTCTCCCGGTGTGCCGTCAGGGAAATGTAGCATCCCTGGCCACAAGCACTTGTCCATGTGTCAGTGGTTAAGTGGACTTTCCCAGTAACTGCGTTGGTCAGGGCACAGTTGATGTTATGGGACACATGCTGGTGTAAGGCGGGCATGGCACACCATGAAAAATAGTGGTAGCTGGGGACTGCGTAATGAGGGCCTCAGTGTCCACAAGCCTAAATCGCAACATTTCCAGGGCCAGTGATTTTGAAAGATGCACATTTAGTGCTATGGCCTGTGGGTGGGTGGCTGGGACATGGACATTTGTACACTGCGCTGGGACATAGAAGTGGATGTGGTTGCTGATATTGCTTGCGAAGGTCCAGGTGCAGGGCGGTAGGCATCCAGGCCTGCGCTTTCGACAGGGGATTGGCCAGCACATAGCACAGGGGAAGAGGAGGCAGTGGTGTGACCCGCAGACACTGATTGTGGACCCAGGCATTTAAACCACCTATTACGGTGCTTTGATGCCATGTGGCGGATCATACTGGTGGTGGTGAGGTTGCTAGTGTTCATGCCTCTGCTAATTTTTGTATGGCACAGGTTGCAAATTACAATTCTTTTGTTGACCGCACTTTCCTAAAAAAAAGTGCCAGACTGTGGAACACCTACCCCTTGGCAAGGGAGATTTCTGCAAGGGTCTGCTCCGGGAAACAGTTGAGGCCTGTTTGGTGTGGCCTGCCTTCTCCCTTTTGCCACCCCATTGCCTCTTCCAGCCTGTTGCGGTGCAGTGGATCCCTCCCCCTCTGTACTGCTGTCCTCGCTCGGCTTGTACTGAGGTTGGTTCAGTGACTTCTTTGTCCATCACCTCCTCTTCTACTTCCTCACTCTGCTCATCCTCCTGACTTGTTGACCTAACAACAACCTCAGTTATTGACCACTGTGTCTCATCTCAACATCAACCTCTTGAGACTCTAATTGCCGTTGACTTATTGGCAACTGAGTCTTATCATCATCATTCACCTTGTGAAACACTAATTGCCGTTCCCCACCATCATCTTCATGCGACTGTGGATGCTCAAGAGTTTGGGAATCGGGGCACAAGATCTCATGTCCCTCTGCAAGCAGGCTTGTTGAGAGGCCCAAATGAAGGAAAAGAGCTCCTCGGAATATCCGCAGATAATGTCGCTGATGTCAGCAGCGGCTAATATAAAATTACAGGGAATGTCATAGGTATTTTGGATGTGGAAACGTTGCACAGGAGATGTACCCCAGCTAATGTCACTGTCCGCAGCGGACACCGTCTATGGAAAAAGTACACTGGATGTCACAGATATTTTTGGGATGCGCACACGTTACACAGGAGATGTAGCACAGATAATGTCACTGTCTGCAGTGGCCTAACAATTGCACGCTATTTAGCGCAGGATGCGCTAAAAGTAGATATTGCTGCCACGCTCAATAGTCATTAAAGGGACTTTGGGGTCTAGTAAAGTTTTAGCAATTTAGCACAGGTTGCACTAAAAATATATATTGCTGCTGCCACACACAACAATAGTCCTTGAAAGGACTTTTGGCTCTTTGACAAGTTTTTCTACAGGAAAAAAAACTAATTTCACTCCCTACTCTACCTTTCCCTTCCTCAGCATAGCTCTCTCTGACTAACACTGAGCCGAACACGTGTCATCGGGTGTTACGGCCATCAAATCACTGTAATGCCAGTAACCAACATGGCTACGGTATTACAGTGAAGGGCAGTACTTACCTGCATGTTTATTCGCTGCCTAGCAGCCAACAAACATGCGGGGAGGAGACTCGAGCATGTGGTATTCGGCTGAATTCCACCATGTGCCGAGCATCGAGATGCCAGAGCCAAACTGGTGTTCGGCCGAGCATGCTCGATCAACACTACTTTTCACTTATCTCCTATAGAGTTGCATAGAATGGCAAGCAGACTCGACAACCACTCCATAGAAATGCCTCGACAACCTCCACTAACAAAGAGCAGCTCTTGCATTAGACAATGTGTATTGCATATATTGCCAGTAACTGGAATGGCCAGAATTTAATACCACTGTACATTTCACCAGCAGTAGCGTCTCACCTGTTATTACCTGGACTGATTGGATTTTGTCTTTAAAAAAAAAAATTGCCTCAATTCAAAATGCTTGCGTACCCCACCTTAGGCCTCTTGCACACGACCGTATGGTTTTGCGGTCCATTTTTTGTTTCAGTAGTGTTTCAGTAGTGTTTCCAGTAGTGTTCCGCTTCCGTTTTGCCATTTCGTTTTTCCATTTGGTTTCAGTTTCTGATCCGTTTTTTGCAGATCGGAAACGGAAGCATACAATTATGTTTAAACAGTAAGTATATTAAAAAATTGGGCTGGGCATAAAATTTTCAATAGGTGGTTCCAGAAAAACGAAACGGATATGGAAGACATACGGATGCATTCCGTATGCATTCCGTTTTTTTTTTTGCTGAACCATTGACTTGAATGGAGCCACGGATTGTTATTTGCAGGCAATAATAGGACAAGTTCTATCTTTCAGCGGAACAGAAATACGGAAACGAAATGCATACAGAGTTATCTGTAGGGGCATATCTAAGCCTTAACATCATCACAGGTCAGCCCTTAGGCCCTTTAACCAGTTTACGATGAAGCCATTATCTCCCCTTTCTAACCAGGTGCATTTTCTTTTCTTTTCTTTGTACATGCATCTTTGAAAGCCATATTTTTCCATTTGGTTATGTAAATAATTTTTGGAACTTTTTTTCTTTGAGACATGGGCTTTATTTTTAAGTAATTTTTATTTTATGTTTTGCTTTTATTTGTTATAACTAGGAAAATGTATTTTTTTTAACAACAACTAAAATATATTTTTTAATCATGTCCCCTTTCCAATATGGTTATTTTGATATATGGGATGAAAGGGCTATAGTAGCTATGGGGGGTATAGGAGCTCAAGTACAGAGTTTAGTTCCATTTTTATTTTTTTTACTTATTTGTATTTTCTTCTGTTCTTACACTATGAGGTGGCATTTAACATTACATATTTTTGTTGCTGATTTCTCTGGTAACTGGGGCTGACATAGTACAGGGAGAATACAGTCCCCAGAGAGGTTGAGCAAGGCTGTACAACTTCACTGCAGAGGTGATCTGCCAGTAGCTCCACATACTCCCAGCCCCCCCATGATCAAATGACCGCTAAGACCAGAGCTGAAAGTGGCATTGCAGCATCCTGATCTCTATGCACAGCACTCATTGAACGCTGCATAGATCTATTTGGAAGCCAAGGACAGTGAAAAACCATCCCTGACTTCTCTACGGTTCTCTACGGTTCCCCGCTCCTGCAGCTGTATGATTGGGCTGTCGGCAAGTGGTTATTCACAAAACTAGGAGTGATGGTGAGGACACAAAAATATCAGTCACAGTGGTCCCTATGCAAGTGATCATCTGGGCACAACCCATGTGCCTGCATGATCGCCAGGCATGTATGGCTCCATAAACAACTTTTATATTTTTTCAATTTTGTTTTTTTCCTCCCTGCCTTCCTAGAGTCATAACTTTTAGACTTTTCTGTTCACATAGCTGTATATGGGCTTGTTTTTTGAGGGACAAGTGGTACCATTTAATGGCACTATTTAATATTCTACAGTATGATGTACAGTCCTGATCAAAAGTTTAAGACCACTTGAAAAATTTCAAAAAATCATATTTAGCATGGCTGGATCTTAACAAGGTTCCAAGTAGAGCTTCAACATGCAACACAAAGAAATGGGAGTGAGACAAAACATTTTTTGAGCATTCAATTTAATGAAAACAACAAATAAACTGAAACAGGCTGTTTTTCAGCTGATCAAAAGTTTAGGACCACACCTCCATAAAAAAACTAAACCCCCCCAAAACAGAAATCCAACTTCCAAACATGAACTCAGTAATGAGTAGCTCCGCCGTTATTGTTTATCACTTCAAAAATTAGTTTCGGCATACTTGATGAAAGCGTTTCCATGAGATGAGTGGGAACATTTCTCCAAGTGGTGAAGACGGCCGCACAAAGGCCATCTACTGTCTGGAACTGTTGTCCATTTTTGTAAACTTCCCTTGTCATCCATCCCCAAAGGTTCTCAATTGGATTTCGATCAGGGGAACATACAGGATGAGCAAAAAGAGGGATGTTATTCTCCTGGAAGAAGTCCCTTGTCCTGCAGGCATTGTGTACTGTAGCATTGTCCTGTTGAAAAAGCCATTCGTTACCACACAGATGAGGGCCCTCAGTCATGAGGAATGCTCTCTGCAACATCTGGACATAGCCAGCGGCCGTTTGACGCCCCTGCACTTCCTAAAGCTCCATTGTTCCACTGAAGGAAAAAGCATCCCAGACCATTATGGCGCCCCCTGCACTGTGGCGCGTAGAAAACATCTCAGATGGGATTTGCTTGTCATGCCAGTAACGTTGGAAACCATCATCACCATCAAGGTTACATTTTTTCTCATCAGAGAATAAAACTTTCTTCCACCTTTGAATGTCCCATGTTTGGTGCTCTCTTGCAAAGTCCAAACGAGCAGTTCTGTGGCGTTCAAGGAGACGAGGTCTTTGAAGACATTTTTTGTTTTTGAAGCCCTTCAGTCTCAGATGCCGTCTGATGGTTATGGGGCTGCAGTCAGCACCAGTAAGGGCCTTAATTTGGGTCGAGGATCGTCCAGTGTCTTGACGGACAGCCAATCATCGGCTCAGTGTTGATGACATTTTTTGGGGTCTTCCACTTGACTTTTTTGTTCCATAACCCTCAGGATCATTTAAGAAATTCCAAATGACTGTCTTACTGCGTCCCACCTCAGCAGCGATGGCGCGCTGTGAGAGACTCTGCTTATGCAGTTCAACAACCCGACGGCGTTCAAAAAGGGAGAGTTTTTTTGCCTTTGCCATCACAACGTGTGACTACCTGACAGAAAATGACAATGAATCCACATTTTTGCACAGATTAGGCCTTTTAAAGGCATGTGGTACTAAAATTTTGATCAGCTGAAAAACAACCTGCTTCAGTTTATTCGTTGTTTTTATTAAATTGAATGCTCAAAAAATGTTTTGTCTCACTCTCATTTCTTCTTGTTGCATGTTGAAGCTCTACTTGGAACCTTGTTAAGATCCAGCCATGCTAAATATGATTTTTTTGAAATTTTTCTTAAACTTTTGATCAGGACTGTATTAAGAACCTGGAAAAAAATTATTAATGAGGTGGAGTTCCCAGGCTAGTCTCATGCTCTTCTCATAGAGTCATAGAGTTGTATGGAGTGGCAACAAGCATAGTCAACCATTTATCCATACAAATGCCTCCTCGTGAAGATGATAAGGCTGTGTTCACATTCAGTATTTGTGATCAGCCAATAACTAGGTGCGGGACAAAAACACTGAACAGGTGCAGGTTTGTCCATTATAGCTCATCTCTGTGAAGGCTTCACTACTGGTTATGGCTCACGATAAATGATGGGAATAACTGATCAAATTACTGAAGTGTGAACTCAGTTTAAAAGGAGCGACAGAAGACTTGTTAAAGGTAATAACTGCTATTACTAGGGAAACCCATTAAATACACGTACGAGATGAATAGCATCATCTAAACTCATAATTACATAAAGATTGATCATTATATAACATTCATTTTAGAAAATAGAAAAACATTACCTCAACATTGATGGTTACATTAACATAGCTTGATAAAGAAGGAACTCCCAAGTCGTACAACTTCACAGTCAGTGTAATGCGTCCATTCTGTGTTATATCAATGGCTTCTCGATCCAGCGGACCAAGGCTTGTGATAAGCCCTGTGGTGACATTAATGGTGAAATTCCCACTGAATTCACTGGGAAGGATCTCGTAATGGATCACACTGTTATTGTTTCCTGGTTCATCAGCATCAGTCGCCTAAGAAAACCATAACTTATATGTATAAGTCCATAACAGAGAGTACATGTAACAAAGTGACTTTGAAGGTGCTCATCTGGTTTGTTACCTCAAGCTGGATCCTGACATCATCAACGTTCTCCGTTACAAAAATATTATATACTCCTATCGCAACTGGAATACAGTCATTTATATCTATTAACTCAATTTCAAGAAGAGTGGTCCCAGTGGCGTTCATTCCGTCCTGTGCTTTTAGGGTTGCATAATAAAAAGGGGTGCGCTCTCGATCTAGAAGATCTCCATTCACCACCGTGATTACTCCAGTAGATGAACTGACCTGAAACAAGTTCAGTCTGGAAAGAAATACATCAAGATTGGGAATTAACTTTATTTAGGACTTCCTAGTAACCAGAGTAGTGTACATTAGTCTTTCTCTTTTTTAAAGAAGACCTATCAGCATTCCAGAGATAAAAAGACTGTTATTCTTTAGGCAAATTAGGGCTTCCAAGCACTGAAGGGTGTGGTCAGCAATGGAAAGCAGAGGAGCTGCCCCTCTATGCACTGAAGCTCTTCCTTAGGCCTCTTTCACACGAACGTGTGTGTCCCGTGGCCGCGCTGCGGATTGCAAATCGCGGTCCGCAATGCACGGGCACCGACCGTGGGGAAGCCGCATGTGGACCACAGACCCATTCACTTGAACAAGTTCTATCTTTTTGCAAAACCAAAGAACGAAACACCACAGAAGCACTCCATAGTGCTTCCGTTCCATGGTTCCGTTCCGCATCTCCGGATTTGCGTACCCATTCAAGTGAATGGGTCCGCATTCATGATGCGTAATGCACACGGCCTGTACCCCATGTATTGCGGACTCTCCATATGCGGGCCACAATACGGCCACGGGGGACACACGGTCATGTGAAAGAGGCCTTACAGAATAAAAGTCTTATTTATCTGGAATGGCCCAACCAATTTTCACAAGACATGTCCATTTAATCAGCAGGATCTATGCAGCATGTCTAGTTGAAAAAGGTTGATCCTACTGACAGGTGTTCCTACAAAAAAAAAACAATTAAAGGCCAAACTCTAGTTGAAAAAAACAAAACATATTTTTCCATTTAAATTCTCGCCTGTAAGGGCTCATGCACACAAACGTATTTTCTTTCCGCTTCCGTTCCTTTTTTTTTTTTGAGGACCGTATGCGGAACCATTCACTTCAATGGCGCTGTAGAAAATACAGAAGTTACTGTGTGCATTCTGTTTCTGTTTGTCCGCATGGATGTTCCACAAAAAAGTAGTGCATGTCCTATTATTGTCTGCAAATCACGGTGCGAGGCCCCATTCAAGTCAATGAGTCTGCAAAAAATACGGAACGCACATGGAACATATCCATATGTCATCCTTATTTCGCGTATCCATACTGTAGAAATGCTATACCCAGCCCATATTGCTCATGTGTTTGGTGATTAATAAGTTGCTGTTTCTGTATACGATCCGCAAAAAATGGATCAAATACAGAAACCATATGGATATATTTTGTGCAATAACGGAACAGAAGAGGACTTAAATCAGAGGGGAAAAAAAACTCAGATACGGAGCAACGGATACGTGAAAAACCAACCGCAAAACAACAACAGTCGTGTGCATGAGCCCTAGGAGTGATATCTGTTGTTACTGTAGCACCTTGTAGACTTCTAAGCAATAAAATATCAGAACCTGAATTCAACAAACCCCAACATACTCTGACATGCTCTTTCTGGGCTTACCAGTGGGCGGTCCGATCAGTGATCGACAGCCTTCCCTCTATGAGTAATTATACAGAGATAGCTGTCAATCACTGATAGGACCTAAACATATAAAGATCAGGGATATAAAGGAATAAATGACAAGTTATACTGCATCGTTTCCCATAAAACTGTATATCAGTCTGCTCAGCTCCTCCTGCTCTATAACATGCAACAATGTGCCAGGTACACTTCAATATACATATATGGTACTTACATGGAATCTGGCAATAAAGAGTAACTAATCCTTCCATAATCTCCAGAGTCAGGGTCAGTAGCCTAAAATATAAAAGCATATAGGTAATCATATAGACTAGTGTCACCGTAATTTACATAATTTTATATTATTTATATGAAGTGTTTTCTTGTTTCTTCAAGTAAAAATTATTTAGTTGTTTATACCATTTTCACTATACTTACTGTATCAATTTCCCATGGTTTTGAAACTCTCTGCTTGCATTTTTTTAGCAGGAAGTTTTATTACTTACTTACAGGTTATTGCTTGCCACATTTTTAGTATGTGCATCAGCTCTCTCACTTGTAATGTGCCAGCGGTATGTCCATCACATAACCAGGACAGATAATTATCCACTGGACGTGCACAGTGAAGATTAGAGATGAGCGAATCGACAAAGTGGAATTCCAAATTTCAGTAACGAATCGTAATTTTTCCTCAAATGTTGGCTACACATGTGAGGACATGGGGCAAGGAACTCTGGGAAGGCAGGCTGACCTAGAATGCCATGCATGAAGCCAATGAGCAGCCAGCTGGCCCTGTGATGTCACAGCCCTATAAATACGGCGGCCACATTAGAGTCAGACATTTTTTAAGCGTTCTGAGTTCAGGGACAGACATGAGACGGCGCTAGGGACAGTAATTGGAAAAACCTGATTGTGAAAAAAAAACTGAAAAAAAACTATTTACAAGTGCAGGGAAAGGATAGGGAGAAATCATTTCACAGCATCTTAGTGCAGGGAGAGAAGTCAGAAGGCGCTAGGGACAGTGCTAGAAAAGCGATTTACAAGTGCAGGGAAAGGATAGTGAGGTATCATTTCACAGCATCTTAGTGCAGGGAGAGACGTCAGAAGGCACTAGGGACAGTGCTAGAAAAGCGATTTACAAGTGCAGGGAAAGATTATTTGGGGATCCAAATAGCCATTATACAGCTCTGTCATTCCAGCAATTTTTTCTTAGGGTGCAAGTGCTAAGTTGAAAAGCCTTTAGTGGCTTATATCTTTCCAAGAAAAATATATATATATGCAGTTCACTTCTGCAGTTATATGTGTTGGAAGCGCACAAAAAGAAAAAATATACGCATTTTACTGGGGCACTTATTTGTGGCAAAATCGCTCAGTGGCCTATTTCACTATAGAAAGAAAACATATATACACACTTCACTGGTGCAGTTATTTGTGGCAAAAGGGTTTAGTGGCTATTTCATTATAGAAAGAAAAAAAATATACGCACTTGACTGGTGCAGTTATTTGTGGCAAAAGGGTTTAGTGGCCTATTTTAGTACAGAAAGAAAAATATATATGCACTTCACTGGTGCATTTATTTCTGCTGAAAGCGTTTACTGGCCTATTTCAGTACAAAAAGAAAAATATATTCTCAGTTCACTTCTGCAGTTATATGTCTTGAAAGCATTTACTAGCCTATATCAATACAGAAAGAAAAATATATATGCACTTCACTGGTGCATTTATTTCTGCTGAAAGCGTTTACTGACCTATTTCAGTACAAAAAGCAAAACATATTCTCAGTTCACGTCTGCGGTTATATGTGTTGAAGGCGTACAGAAAGAAAAAAATACACACTTCACTGGTGCAGTTATTTGTGGAAAAAGGGTTTAGTGGCCTATTTAAGTACAGAAAGAAATATATATACGCACTTCACTGGTGCACTTATTTGTGGCCTATTTCAGTACAAACTAAAAAATACATTCGAGGTTCACGTCGGCGGCGGTTATATATTTTGAAAGCATTTAGTGGCCTATTTCAGTGCAAACAGAAAAATACATTCTCAGTTCACGTCGGCGGTGGTTATATGTCTTGAAAGCGTTTAGTGGCTATTTCAGTACAAAAAGACAAATACATTCTCAGTTCACGTCGGTAGCAGTTATATGTGGTAAAATCTTTATTATTAATTATTTTGGTTGAAATACTAAATTTATTCAGCCGTCAGCACTGCGGTTATATATGTGGTAATATCTCCATGATGTCTCCATGATAAGGCTGCAACATGGGGGTCCCGTGTGGCTTCTACACACTTTCAAAATATTCCTTCAGCAGGGCGAATAGATGCCAGATGACCAGGGAGCTTCATGACCTTACCAGGACCTGCTGTTGGGAGCAGCGGTTCATTTCTGAGACATCCGTAGAGTGCGGGGGGAATCCGAAGACCCTCACCATCTCCGTTCTCCGTTATATGTGGTAAAATCTTTATTGAGGTATTTCGGTTGAAGTTATATGTGGTAAAATATTTCAGTTGAAAAAATAATTTTGTTCAGCGCAGCAGTTATATGCGGTAAAATCTTTATTGACGAATTTCGGTCGAAAAACTAATTTTATTCAGCGTTCAGCACTGCAGTTATATGCGGTAAAATCTTTATTGATGTATTTCGGTCGAAAAACAAATTTTATTCTGAGTTCAGTGCTGCAGTTATATGCGGTAAAATCTTTATTGACGTATTTCGGTCGAAAAACAAATTTTGTTCTGCGCTGCCATTATATGCGATAAAATCTTTATTGAAGTATTTCAGTTGAAAAACAAAATGTATTCAGCGGTTAGTGCTGCGGTTATATGCAGTAAAGTCTTGATGTATCTTGATGAACTTTACGACTCTTCCGGGCTCAAAGCTATCTTGACACTTTATCTACTCATTGTCTGTAGCTACTAGAGGCCTGTTCATGCCAGGCAGGTTCCCACAGAAGTATCTGGGTCGATAACCGATACCAGACCTGCATCAATCTTGACAGGATTCGTCTCCAGGAGGAGAGAAATTGTTTTTTGGATTGCCTTCTCCATCGTAACCACATCGTTGAATAAACTGAATACTGGCGGATTCTCTCCTGTCTTAGGCAACACTTAATTTTTATCATTACATTTATTAAATATTGAATATTAAATTGAACTAAAACTTGATTAAAATTATAAGAAAGTAAACTTAAATTCGCCAATATATTATCCCAATCTTCAAGGGAAATTCACGGACAATCAATTTGTCAAGCCTTTTGTGCCGAAGAACGTGTACAGTCGTGGCCAAAAGTTTTGAGAATTATATAAATATTGGAAATTGGAAAAGTTGCTGCTTAAGTTTTTATAATACCCACAGACAAACATAGAAAAAGAACAAAAAAAGATGTCACCATGATGACATAAAGGATAATACCGTAATGCTCAATTGCATAAGTCGATGATGGGCAGGGTAGACAGTCGTTGATTTGGGCCTGTCCCTGTATGTTACCCTAGACTCGGCACACCTGCCTATAAATGGAATGGCCGCCCTGATAAGGACGATCCCGTGTTCTGGAACCTCCTGGTAGGTCCTAGGCTGACCCTATGATGTTGGTAAGTCCCTAGATGGAGGCCTAATCTAATGAAAGATATTTATGTGTAATATTCACACACCAAGATGCCATAAACATTTATACATGCAGATGTGTTGTCAAAATATATATACACAATTGGCACCAAGAGACTGCCTCCTAAATTGGTGGCATACAATCAGGTGCCAAAGTTTAACCCTAATTGATTGCCGGGTTCCTCAGGGGACATTTTTTAGTACAATGCTATTTTTTTGGCATCAGTAATTAACACGAAGTGGCAAAGGCCCTCAGTTATGATGACATAATTTGGCTAGTTATTTTCAGTAGCCTGATAAATTAAATAATTAAATGGCTTTAACAGGTCAGATATAAAGACCATACTTGTCCGTCAGATAATAGGGCATTATTGGTCACTGATTAAGTCCGACCCCGACCTGATTGACCTTCTCCCGGAGCATCCTTCTATCACCTTCAGACTTCAGACGGGAACATAGCATAGGTGATTAGCTGGTACACAGCCATTTTGAGGCATCCCGCTTCCGTGTACCTGGCTCACGGATAGGAGACATGGGACCCATAGGTGTGGGAGGTGTAAGGCCTGTTCCTTCATAGAAGTAGGACACTCTTTCACAAATGCTGAGCAAAACCGTGTATATACGACCCATAGCTTTGCCAACTGTAATATAATTGGCTTGGTCTATATGGCCCAGTGTAAATGCGGTCTGAGATACGTTGGTAAAACCTGTAGAGCTATTAAGAAGAGGATTCTGGAACATGTGGGTGATATTCGTCACAAGCGTGATAAACCCCTGTCTAGACATGTGGTGCTTAAGCATGGAGGAGACTTGAAAACAATAAGCTTCTCCATGATAGAAACAATAAAACATTCCATTAGGGGAGGAGACATTGACATTACCCTGAGACAAAAAGAGTCAAAATGGATACATATGTTAAACACCATGTCACCAGCAGGATTGAATGAAAATATCGACTATTCCTGCTTCTTATAGCCAACCATATATTATCTAACATGGGAGTGGCATACATTCTAGCACAGCGTCAAATTGAGAGGGGAGGACTTGTGGCCGTCCCCATCACTGTTCGCTTTGATCTACCCCATATATGAAACAATTTATATACTGATTATTAACTCTGCTTACAACAGTATGACATAGGAACTGTAATAATAGCCTAAACAAGCCTGCAGGACATCTATCTTATTAGCAATACAGGTCCTTCTCAAAAAATTAGCATATTGTGATAAAGTTCATTATTTTCTGTAATGTACTGATAAACATTAGACTTTCATATATTTTAGATTCATTACACACCAACTGAAGTAGTTCAAGCCTTTTATTATTTTAATATTGATGATTTTGGCATACAGCTCATGAAAACCCAAAATTCCTATCTCAAAAAATTAGCATATCATGAAAAGGTTCTCTAAACGAGCCATTAACCTAATCATCTGAATCAACTAATTAACTCTAAACACCTGCAAAAGATTCCTGAGGCTTTGAAAAACTCCCAGCCTGGTTCATTACTCCAAACCGCAATCATGGGTAAGACTGCCGACCTGACTGCTGTCCAGAAGGCCATCATTGACACCCTCAAGCAAGAGGGTAAGACACAGAAAGAAATTTCTGAACGAATAGGCTGTTCCCAGAGTGCTGTATCAAGGCACCTCAGTAGGAAGTCTGTGGGAAGGAAAAAGTGTGGCAGAAAACGCTGCACAACGAGAAAAGGTGACCGGACCCTGAGGAAGATTGTGGAGAAGGACCGATTCCAGACCTTGGGGGACCTGCGGAAGCAGTGGACTGAGTCTGGAGTAGAAACATCCAGAGCCACCGTGTACAGGCGTGTGCAGGAAATGGGCTACAGGTGCCGCATTCCCCAGGTCAAGCCACTTTTGAACCAGAAACAGCGGCAGAAGTGCCAGACCTGGGCTACAGAGAAGCAGCACTGAACTGTTGCATGTCATTCGGAAATCAAGGTGCCAGAGTCTGGAGGAAGACTGGGGAGAGGGAAATGCCAAAATGCCTGAAGTCCAGTGCCAAGTACCCACAGTCAGTGATGGTCTGGGGTGCCATGTCAGCTGCTGGTGTTGGTCCACTGTGTTTTATCAAGGGCAGGGTCAATGCAGCTAGCTATCAGGAGATTTTGGAGCACTTCATGCTTCCATCTGCTGAAAAGCTTTATGGAGATGAAGATTTCATTTTTCAGCACAACCTGGCACCTGCTCACAGTGCCAAAACCACTGGTAAATGGTTTACTGACCATGGTATTACTGTGCTCAATTGGCCTGCCAACTCTCCTGACCTGAACCCCATAGAGAATCTGTGGGATATTGGGAAGAGAAAGTTGAGAGACGCAAGACCCAACACTCTGGATGAGCTTAAGGCCGCTATCGAAGCATCCTGGGCCTCCATAACACCTCAGCAGTGCCACAGGCTGATTGCCTCTATGCCACGCCGCATTGAAGCAGTCATTTCTGCAAAAGGATTCCCGACCAAGTATTGAGAGCATAACTGAACATAATTATTTGAAGGTTGACTTTTTTGTATTAAAAACACTTTTCTTTTATTGGTCGGATGAAATATGCTAATTTTTTGAGATAGGAAATTTGGGTTTTCATGAGCTGTATGCCAAAATCATCAATATTAAAACAGTAAAAGGCTTGAACTACTTCAGTTGGTATGTAATGAATCTAAAATATATGAAAGTCTAATGTTTATCAGTACATTACAGAAAATAATGAACTTTATCACAATATGCTAATTTTTTGAGAAGGACCTGTATTTCCTCCTATAACTGTGCACCCTAATTGTACTCTGGTTAAATAATTATAGTTTGCTCTCTGACTTATCCTGATTTGTCTACCCTATATCTTGTCTTTGAGGTGATTGTAGTGGATTGGAAGGGCAGCTGACACCGGCGCATTGTTTATCTGCCTTATGCTTTTATTTGTTTATTTATCAGACTTGCGCTTCCACACTGAGACATATACCCCGTCAGGGATTTTTTCACCTCACCAGGCTAGATGACGGTCACGTCATCAAGAAGCGCACCGCACGCATCCAATTATTTCACATGGAGCTGACTGAGTCATGCGATTGGAGGCTACCGGCGACGTCATCAGGTACGGCCCTGATACCGGCTGATGACGCAACGTGATGCTGGCTAAGCCATGTGATCGGAGGCTGCCGGTGATGTCATCAGGGACAGCCCTGACACCGGCTGGGGACGCAACACTGTCACGTGATCGGCATTAAGTCCGCCTAGGTCAGTGCCGATGATGCTTCCATGCACTGTACTCCCAATGACGAGTGATTAACACATTATGTGCTTTTTCACGGTCCTTAAGTATGGTCTTTATATCTGACCTGTTAAAGCCATTTAATTATTGAATTTACCAGGCTACTGAAAATAACTAGCCAAATTATTGCTGACTGCTTTGCCACTTCGTATTAATTACTGATGCCAAAAAAATAGCATTGTACTAAAAAATGTCCCCTGAGGAACCCGGCGATCAATTAGGGTGAAACGCGTTGGGACTTTGGCACCTGATTGTATGCCACCAATTTAGGAGGCAGTCTTTTGGTGCCAATTGTGTATATATTTTGACAACACATCTGCATGTATAAATGTGTATGGCATCTTGGTGTGTGAATATTACACATAAATATCTTTCGTTTGATTATATATATATATAAGTATATATATATATCACGCACGTGGTTGTCTTTGCACTGTCCATGACGTAACATCTCGAGCAATTCTCCACCCACAGATACAGCATCCATGGGTGTGGGTGGTCCATTGCTCTCTATACTGTAAATTTTTATTTTTGTTCTGTTTACTTAGATAAGGCCTCCATCTAGGGACTTACCAACATCATAGGGTCAGCCTAGGGCCTACCAGGAGGTTCCAGAATACAGGATCGTCCTTATCAGGGCGGCCATTCCATTTATAGGCAGGGGTGCCGAGTCCAGGGCAACATACAGGGACAGGCCCATTTTTTTTTTTGTTCTTTTTCTATGTCTGTGGGAGTTTGTTATTTTATGTGTAAATTACATTAAGGGCTACGTTTTATAACAGGTTGTACCCTGTGATTACATTAATTATACATATACACCACCTGTAGTTATCACTCCCTCTGACGGGATATTGTCTTAGCTGTGAATTTATTTATTTTTTAAGTTTTCATAATAGCAATTTGCATATTCTCCAGAATGTTATGAAGAGTGATCAGATGAATTGCATAGTCCTTCTTTGCCATGAAAATTTACTTGATCCCCAAAAAAACTTTCCACTGCATTTCATTGCTATCATTGAAGGACCTGCTGAGATCATTTCAGTAATTGTCTTGTTAACTCCGGTGAGAATGTTGACGAGCACAAGGCTGGAGATAATTATGTCAGGCTGATTGGGTTAAAATGGCAGACTTGACCTGTTAAAAGGAGGGTGATGCTTGAAATCATTGTTCTTCCATTGTTAACCATGGTGACCTGCAAAGAAACGCGTGCAGCCATCATTGCGTTGCATAAAAATGGCTTCACAGGCAAGGATATTGTGGCTAATAAGATTGCACCTCAATCAACAATTTATAGGATCATCAAGAACTTCACGGAAAGAGGTTCAATTCTTGTTAAGAAGGCTTCAGGGCGTCCAAGACAGTCCAGCAAGCACCAGGATAGTCTCCTAAAGAGGATTCAACTGGGGGATCGGTGTGCCACCAGTGCAGAGCTTGCTCAGGAATGGCAACAGGCAGGTGTGACCGCATCTGCACGCATAGTGAGGCGAAGACTTTTGGAAGATGGCCTGGTGTCAAGAAGGGCAGCAAAGAAGCCACTTTTCTCCCCAAAAAACATCAGGGACAGATTGATCTTCTGCAGAAAATATGGTGAATGGACCGCTGAGGACTGGGGCAAAGTCATATTCTCCGATGAAGCCTCTTTCCGATTGTTTGGGGCATCAGGAAAAAGGCTTGTCCGGAGAAGAAAAGGTGAACGCTACCATCAGTCCTGTGTCATGCCAACAGTAAAGCATTCTGAGACCATTCATGTGTGGGGTTGCTTCTCATCCAAGGGAGTGGGCTCACTCACAATTTTGCCCAAAAACACAGCCATGAATAAAGAATAGTACCAAAACACCCTCCAACAGCAACTTCTTCCAACAATCCAACAACAGTTTGGTGAAGAACAATGCATTTTCCAGCATGATGGAGCACCGTGCCATAAGGCAAAAGTGATAACTAAGTGGCTCGGGGACCAAAACATTGACATTTTGGGTCCATGGCCTGAAAACGCCCCAGATCTTAATCCCATTGAGAACTTGTGGTCAATCCTCGAGAGGCGGGTGGACATACAAAAACCCACTAATTCTGACAAACTCTAAGAAGTGATTATGAAAGAATGGGTTGCTATCAGTCAGGAATAGGCCCAGAAGTTGATTGAAAGCATACCCAGTCGAATTGCAGAGGTCCTGAAAAAGAACGGCCAAATACTGACTCTTTGCATAAATGTCATGTAATTTTCGATAAAAGCCTTTGAAACGTATGAAGTGCGTGTAATTATATTTCACTATATCACAGAAACAACTGAAACAAAGATCTAAAAGCAGTTTAGCAGCAAACTTTGCGAAAACTAATATTTGTGTCATTCTCAAAACTTTTGGCCACGACTGTATTATTAAATCATGTTTTAAGCAACACTTTATAAAGTTGAGAAATTTTAACCTTCTGTTCCATATTCCCTATAAATGAATATATGACGAGGCCACTCTGTGGCCTCCTCATGCTGCTGCCACCTCCACAATCTCTCGTCGTCGTGCCACTCTCTGGCCCCCTCATGCTGCTGCCACCTCTGCAATCTCTCATTGTCGTGCCACTCTATGGCCTCCTCATGCTGTGGCCTCCTCATGCTGCTGCCACCTCCACACTGTCACCTTGCCACTCTGTGGCCTCCTGATGCTGCCGTCACCTGCACACTATGTCACCTTGCCACTCTGTGGTCTCCTGATGCTGCCGCCACCTCCACACTCTGTCACTGTGCCACTCTGTGGCCTCCTCCTGATGCTGCCGCCACCTCCAGACTGTCATTGTGCCACTCGGTGGATTCCTCATACTGCTGCCACCTCCACACTCGGTCATTGTGCCACTCAGTGGCCTTCTCCTGATGCTGTTACTGCTGCAGCCACCACCTCCAGACTCTGTTCATTGTGCCACTCTGTGGTCTCCTCATGCTGTTCCCACCCTCCCCACTTCATGACTGGGCCACTATTTTGCCTTTCGGCCTGGATGACATCATCATTTTTTGACCCACCTTCTGATCTGTCAGAAGGAAGGAAAAATGAGACGCACAACATGTATGGTCCCATCAGAATTGGCTTATGATTTGGTAGCCAAAAGCAGGAGTGGGTACAAAACACAGAAGACATGCAAATAATCCATTCACGTGTCATCTCTGTTTTAGATCCACTCCTGTTTTTTTGGCATTAGCAATACTGATGGATTATTGATCGAATGCTGGCCGAGTGAAGGTGTATGCTCCACAGACAGGATCTGTTTTTTGTGGGTTATTGTTCTGACGGATCAGAGAAAGAGTAAATTAATCAGTGACATAAACACAAACTTACTGTTGACACCCTCTCTACTCTGTCGGGGGTGGGCTATACTTCTATAAGCGTTTAATAGAACAGGTTCTGATAACATCTATGTGGAATCAGCTGGCAACGGTGAAAAAGGAGTGTACTTCTTCTTGGTGCTAACATCGACTTGTAAGGTTCAGTTCATACTTGAGTTTTTTGGTCAGTTTTGGACCCGTGACTGCCTCAATAAGTAAAGTGTGCAGTGCTTCTAAGAGCGACGCCTGTCATCTGAATGTCATACTGACTCACAGTATTATTATTTAACTACCAAGGCAGACTCCCTATGCGTGTTACTACAAGGCACAGTGTTCTACTATAAAGGCTCTCAGCAGCCAGGAAATAGCAGTTTTTTAACTTAATTTGCCGCAAATATATTCGGATCGAAAAATTTTCGAAAAATATATTCCCGAAAAATTTGATGAACCGGCGAATCGAAATTTTGAAAAATTCGCTCATCTCTAGTGAAGATTCCTGAATGACAGCAAGCAGAATTCTTGAAAGTCACTAGGGTACAGCACGTCCATGCAGTGGCTGAGAAGCAGGTATAGTGCAGCGAGTAACATTGCAAACTGATTTCTTTTTCACAGTGTATTGTTAATGGCAATTGTTAACGCCATTTGTTAACAATGCACCGACAGAAAGCATTCAGTTTGTAATGAGTTGCTAGAATACCAGCAGCAGCATGTTATAGCTCTTGCCATTTTTTAGGTGTTTTCACTTTCTCTATAGGAAGAACTGTCAATAATGCAATTGGTTAGACATACTCAGGGACATTTATTAAGACTTTTACTGCACTATTGTGGTATATTTGCACTATAATTAGCAGTTTTCACTTCTTTTGTCAAATCTATACCTATCGCTGCCATAGATTTAAATTTCAGGCCACAGACTGCCTAGAATTGTTCCAAATGTATTAAGAGGTCTGTGTATTTATAATAAGACTGGCCTTTGCAACACTGTTCTTAGTATCTGCTCCACTGTTTGCAAAAAACACCTAAATAACCTCCACAAAAACAGCATAAAAATGCAGGCGCCCTAAAAAATGCATGGATTCTGCCCTTTTCAGAGCTGAGAAAAAACATGTAGTGCAAATTCATGTTTGTAAAGGGCTTCTCCATAAATGTATCAAGATAGTCTGCGGCAACCCATCTTTGAATGTGACTAGAATGGGTTGCCTCCTCTTCTACAGCTGCTTAGGAGGTTGAGGGGTCGGGGCCTTACGACTAAGTTACTGCACAGTGATAAGATGTGCTGTCAGCTTGCTCAGCCTGCCAGCATATCTCACGTACAATCGCTCCAGTACTACCTATTGGAACTTTGTTCTACAATGATAGTGATAATGTAATCCTGCTCCCCGTTCATACCAGCCATAATTATTCTCTGTTGTGGAACAGAGTTCCTGGCCCTGCTCTACAATATGTAATACTGGAGCAATCTTACCTGAGATATGCTGGCAGGCTGGGCTGAGCAACCTGACAGCACATCTCATCCCTGTGCAGTGATTAAAGTGCCAGTGTGCAGTGTAGCAAGGCTGTAGAAGTGAAGACAACCCTTCCTAGTCACATTCTAGGTCAGGTTGCCAGAGGACATTTTGATACACTCCCAGAGGACCCCCTTTAAGATTTTTTTTTTTTAGGATAGAGAGTACTTAGTACTGGAAAAACTGTAAAAATTACAGAATAAGCAAATTTTTTTTTTGGGAGGGGGGTGCTCAGCTACCTATGTTTTTGCAGCATTTTTTTGGTGCTTTTTGCATCAACATTTTCTTTATGATGCTTTTCTCTTATAGCTATGTTAAGACCCCTGAAACAGATACCATGGGCTGTAGTACAGCGTGCTGTATTTTTTAAAAGAAGCCAGAAAGACAACAAAAAAAAACACCACCTAGGTAACAAGACTGCCAGTTGCAAAAAAAACATTGTGTGGCCTCCATTTAATATGTTCTCAGCCTGGTAACGAACGTTAAAATAAAACAAAAACTAACTTTATTGCAGATTCAATATTAAAATCTGGGACAATACAGTCCACCTAAAGCGTCAAATGCATGCTAGGGAGCAATAGTTAATCAGAGGTATGTCTATAAATATTCCCCTTAATCCTATTGCTCCCCATAAGGGATAAGGATACACTAAGGCCCCCTGCACACAAACATGTGTGATCCGTGGCCGTATTGCGTGGCCACAGTTCCGTGTGCATTCCCTAGCACGGATGCGGACCCATTCACTTCAATGGGTCCGCAAATCCGGAATTGCGGAACAGCCGCATGGAATGGGACCCCTCGGAAACACTACGGAATGCTTCCGTGGGGTTGCGTCCCGTACTTCCGTTCCGCAAAAAGATAGGACATGTTCTATCTTTTTGCTGAACGGGCGGCTCGCGGACCCATTCAAGGGAATGGGTACGCGATCCGATGCAGCTGACCTACGGCCGGAGATCGTGCATTGCGGACCGCAATTTGCGGGCTGCAGCATGGGCACGGATCACACACGTTCGTGTGCAGGGGGCCTAACAGTGTGTCAGCCAGGTAGTTTTCCACACTGGTATATACCTCAGCTAAGTATCAGCTGCTATGAAGAGCAGCAATCACGACCAGCCGTGCTAGTAAACAGCCCAGTCTATACCAGTGAGGTTTAGGCAGCAATTCTGCGGGAGCAATGGGATTGAAGGGAATATTTATAGACATACCTCTGATTAACTATTGCACCCTAGCATGCATTTGACGCTTTAGGTGGGCTGTACTGCCCCAAATTTTTGTATTGAATCCGCAATAAAGTTAGTTTTTTGTTTTATTTTAACGTTCGTTACGAGGCTGAGAAATTATGACAATTGTGAACGTCTACTTTTCACACTGATTTATCCTCCTTTTAATATGTCCCATAGACCTTCAGCTATCGTCTGAAGATGGGATTTTTACAGTAAAAAAATGCAAGTGCAAAATACACCACTAAAAACTCAAAAGTGTGGCAAAACACCAGCAAAAACCTGTGTCAAAGCACTCTATAGCACGGGGAAAAAATACAGTATGTAAGGAAGATTTCAACCATAGCGTTTGTTTCAGAATTTCACCTGCTGAATCTGCACTACAATTCAGCAACAAAGTACATTACAATGTTAGTAACTGGGGATAAAACCCCCATTTATTCACAGTGTAAATACATTTTTATATGGATTTACATGCAGTTTTACCGACTGAAAAAATGACTTGATGTTGGACTCCATAAATGAAGAGGTAGCTTGTAATTTACTTACTGTAATTGTCCCAAGGATGGCGCCATTAGGACTGTGCTCATCAATTGCAAGTTTATATGTTGCTTTAGCAAACTCTGGAGCATGATCATTTATGTCTATTAGATTAATAGTCACAAAGGCAACTGAACAACAGTCAATTCCTAAGCCTGTGTCATTGGCCACCACCTACATATGAGAAAGCAAAAATGTCAAAGTTGTAAATGACAAAGCTTATTAAGATGAATATCTGTCAGAAATGCACATCAGGTGGGAAATCACATGGAGAATGCCTATTTTAGATCTCTGTTGACTGACACCCCACTATGTGTCAAACACTCCCAAGAATGTATAGTGTGACCCCCAAGATTTCTGGTGAACTTATTTTTTTTATTAAGTGACAGAAATTTTAGTAACAACATTTGTAACTAAAATTGTTGAGCTCCACCTCCACTGCCATTTTATCTGACTTCTATGTAGGAAAGGCTGAAACTGGTGCTTCATAAATATGACGCTTAGGCCTCTTTCACACGACAGTATGTCCATTTCAGTGTTTTGCGGTCCGTTTTTCACGGATCCGTTGTTCCGTTTTTTGCTTCCGTTGTGGTTCCGTTTCCGTTCCGTTGTTCCGTTCCGTTTTTCCGTATGGCAAATACAGTATACAGTAATTTCATATAAAAAATTGGGCTGGGCATAACATTTTCAATAGATGGTTCCGCAAAAAACGGAACGGATACGGAAGACATACGGATGCATTTCCGTATGCATTCCGTTTTTTTGCGGACCCATAGACTTTAATGGAGCCACGGAACGTGATTTGCGGCCAAATATAGGACATGTTCTATCTTTAAACGGAACGGAAAAACGGAAATACGGAAACGGAATGCACACGGAGTACATTCCGTTTTTTTTGCGGAACCATTGAAATGAATGGTTCCGTATACGGACCGTATACGGACCGCAAAAAACGGCCCGCAAAACGGAAAAAAAAAACGGTCGTGTGAAAGAGGCCTTATTCTGAACACCATATTTATCAATATATTTACATGAACTGACAAACTGATAAATATCCTACCTCCTTTCACAAAGTATACTATAAAACATGACGCCTGCTGCAACCAAAAGGGGATGCTCAGTGCAGTTAAAGGTATATAGTTATAATTTAAATCAAAGGAAGAAAAGGAAATCTGTTTGCACTGAGCTCCCCCTTGTGGCAGCTGGCAGGAAATGCAGTGAATCACTTCCCGGATTAGGAGTCCAGCACTGGGTCCAATCCTTCTGGGTGCCATAGCAGTTGCGGGGTCTGCCTCCATGGTAGTAAGCTACTCCCAAATCCAAAGTGAAAGGGGTATGAACAGGGGTGCACCACCAATGAGGCCAGGTGAGGCAATCGCCTCAGGCAGCACCAGGTAGGGGCAAGAGGGGGGCAGCCGAAAGGCCATGAGCTGAAGGGAACGGGTTAGGTGAAGAAATTGGCATTGGGAAGGGGGGTCACTATTTCAGTTTTTGCCTTAGGCAGCAGAAAGGCTAGGTGCACCCTTGGGTATGAACAATTGTTATTACGCTTGTTTGTTCCCCATTCACTTTGCATATTGTCGGCAGCACATCCCTTGTTTACACAGGCAATGCGCTACATACAAACAACAATTTTAGGTGCTGTATAAAAGATGTGACTACCCGACAAACAAGCATTTTGCTTGTTTGTGGAGGAATTGATGACACCTTTACATAATGGGTGACTGCTTTTGTGCAGGTTGCTTTCCAGTCACAGCTGTGGGGCTTCTGAAAATAACTGACAGCGTCACACAGGCAATTTTAGGATGTCTCATAGCAGTGAATAGAGTGCTCTCTCTTCACTTCAGAGCCCCGTTCTTGAGATAGGAGCAGGTCCGAAAGATGAGACCTGCATAGGCTGCATCTGACATTGATGGCATATCATAGTGACATGCCATAAATTGGTTGATGGGGATACCCTAGATGGGTATACCTCTTTCATTTTACATTTTTATTTATTTATTCTTTATTTTTGTTTTTCTTCAGAACAGAAGCTGAGTATAGTACAGGCCGGAATTAGGGCTGCAAGCCTGGGTGGAGGCCTGGAATGACGGGGGCTTGGAGGGAGTGGGGACGTAAGTGGTTAGGGAGAAGGAATAGTGATGGTAAGGGTGCTAGGGGTGGGGTTTAGGGCTTAAAAGCAGTAGCATGGGTGGGAAAAGGGGCCATTGTGTAGAGAAAGCAGTGTGGCAGCAGCCCGTGTCTGAGCTGCTGCAGTACCTCTTGTGTCACTGTTCGTGTCCCACAATGTCGGATGTGGATTTGATCCTGGCACAGCTCCGTGCGGCAGCGGAGAGTAGAGGGTCAGGATGGCTGCAGGCTTCAGTTCAAGGCCTGCTTCTGGGGTCTGGGGATTCAGTGCCATCTGCCCTCCCCATCAACTGGCTGTGGGGAACCAGGCCTCCAGTGCGCCTTAGCCCTCAAGTGACCCCGAGCGCCGGGTAAGGAGCTCTTCCAGGGACCATCCAGCATGCGCCGCAGTGAGTAGCGGGGCATCTAGGCGGGTGTGTGCCGGGAGGAATCCTATTGCGAGGCGGGACCCTAAGAGGGGGCTGCGGGATGCCCCCTCCTCAGATGCAGGTGGCGGGGAGTCTGGACCTGGATAGGCGGGTGGGGGGCCAGGCCATAGTCCCCTTGCCTAGTGGGGGAGAGATGCAGCAGGACGGCGGGGTCAACATGACGGCCCTGTGCCTAGTGATTTTACCGGGCAGCGCAGTGCTGGCTCGGACTCAGCTCCAATTAGAAGACCGGCGACATCTAATGGTGAGGCTAAGGAACTGCAGGCCTTGGCGTTTCCAATCCTGTCAAGGGCGACCTCTAGTGGCGAGGCTGCAGAATTGCAGGCCTTGGTGTCTTAAATTGAGACAAGGGCGACATCCAGTGGCACGGCTGCAGAACTGCAGGCTTTGGAGTCAGTGGAAGCAAGAAGGGGCATAGGAGGTGCTGAAGACCGGAGGACGGACGGAAGAGAGTGCGTCACCAGTTAAGTCTCAATTCCTCACGTTCCGACTGGTGGAATCACGGCATCCACGCAGCCAGGTGAATTATGTGGGGATTCCTTATTAGCGGTGGCTTGTAGTGGGGGGGCTATCGGGGTCGGGGGGGTTCAGGGGTGTCTGTATCGGGAGATGGCTGGCAGAGTTATTGGTGGGGTTGCGGAATTTGGTGAAGGGGTTGGTAGGTATGGGGTCTGTGATGGGGCCACCAGTGGCAGGGTGGGGCGTACAATGAGTGGGGTTACCAAGTACAAGGACGGCAGGTGGAACAGGGGATAGGGACGTGGGTACTGTGGCTGAGGGGATGCTTGGGATAGCGCAGCATGGATCGGCAGATAAGGACGGGGATAGGGTGAGGAATGGGACTAAAGAAGGGGATGGGGAGGAGCTACGAGTGGATGACATGGCTAAAGGGGAGGTTTATGTGTGTTTCGAGGAGCCCCTGGGGGCCCACTTGAAGCACGAGGTTAGGGAAAGAATTTTGAAAGGGGAGTACTTGGACATATTTTCGCTACTCCCGCTTGAACGTTTTAATTTTGATCGGGATAGGCAAGACGATAGAAAGAAGGAGGAGGAGGACAAGCGGCGGTACAGTTGGATTCCGCGGACCTTCTCTAACTGATTGCAGTAGTTTTTGTGATCCTAGCCAGTGTTATTATGGAAAAAGCATTGGACAATTGTTCGGCGGCTTTCTGTTACCTGGACGCAATAGGGGAGGCGTACCGAGTGTATGGGGACAGGGGTGGTTGAGGTACGATAAGCAGTTTCGACAGCGAAAGGCGGTTCGGCCTAGTATGCGCTGGGACCATAAGGACATTGGTCTGTGGATGCAGGTCATGACTCCGGTCAGGGCAGGCAGGGCAGGGGTCGCCGGGGGTTCTGTATACTGTGGGGTGCTGTATATTGTGGAGTGCTATACTTCTCTACTGTATACTGTGGGGGGCTGTATACAGTGCGGTGCTGTATACAGTGGGGTGCTGTATACCATGGGGTTGCTGTATACCGTGGGGTTGCTGTATACTGTATAGTTTGGGGTGCTGTATACTGTGAGGTGCTGTATATTGTGGAGTGCTATACTGCTCTACTGTAAACTGTGGGGTGCTGTATACAGTGGGGGTCTGTATACTGCTCTACTGTATACTGTGAGGTGCTGTATACTGTATAGTATGGGGTGCTGTATACTTTGGGGTGCTGTACACTATAGGGTGCTATACTGCATACTGTGGGTTGCTGTATACTATAGGGTTCTTTACTGCATACTGTGGGTTGCTGTATACTATAGGGTGCTATACTGCATACTGTGGGTTGCTGTATACTATAGGGTGCTATACTGCATACTGTGGGGTGCTGTATACTATAGGGTGCTATACTGCATACTGTGGGGTGCTGTATACTATAGGGTGCTATACTGCATACTGTGGGGTGCTGTACACTATAGGCTGTTATACTGCATACTGTGGGGTGCTGTATACTATAAGGTTCTTTACCACATTTTTTTGCGTGTGTTGTGGTGGAGGGTGTGATTGCATGCTAGGGTGTAGGACAGTGGGATTCAGGGGGCCCAAGTAACTTTTTGCCCAGGGTCCAATCAATATTAAAGACGCCCCTGCTTGTCATAGCGGCCTGGGCGGTGGTGGGTCCTTGGAGTTAGTGGTTATGGTGACTCTGGTGTGGTGGAGAGGGAGCCAAAGGGGGCTATGGACTCCCCATGTATTGGTTTTGGGGTGTGATATGGTGGGTAGCGGCCCATGTTTGGTGCCCTTGGTTACCGGCTTCTGCCTCTGAGCTGGCGTTTATCGGCTAAAGGTCAGTAACTGAGGGCGGGGCAGTTATACGTCATTTTACGGGGCTCCAAGGACCCTCCCTGTGCTGGCATTTCTCTAGGATCTTGGTAAGGTTCTTGGAGCGGGGGTCTTCAGGTGGGAAAACCTTTGGGTTAATTATAGTTATGGTATTTATTGTATTTATGTTATAAATAAAAAAGCTGCTGTGGCCAATAAATCCACTTGCTGAGTCTGTCATTATTGGGTTGGGAAGGGGGAGGTTAAGGGGTGAGCGACTCGACAATAGGCCTGTCATGCAGTTGCTGCAAAAAAAATCCATTTCTTTCCTTCTGCCAGTAACTTGTAGGACAGATTTATGTACATACCACAAGTACAGAAAACTGATTATCTGTATAGAAAAAGCCTCCAATATGCCCAGTGATCAGAAAAGATTGTTAGGTTACCATAGCAAAAATTCTAAGCTTTTATTGCTATTTATGTTTTGACCCCCAAACTGCTATTGCTTAATCTTAAGCAGACTTTATATGTACAATATTAGATCAGTGATATTCGTACCTCCACTTCCATCTGGTGAACAGTTTCATAGTCTATAGCCAAAGAGTTTTTGACCAGGATTTGTACCAGTCCAGTATTTACAATTCGCTGTGGGCTTACTGTGAAGTAATCCGCATCCGGTCCGTTCAGATACAGGTTAAAAGCTCCATTCTGGTCCTTAAATAGCAGAAAGTAAGAGTCTGAACATATAAGACATTATTTCAGATCAATTTTTTTACTTTGGGCTAAATAAATTGCAGTGTATTATGCCAGTAGGTGTATCAGGGACCAATAAAGCCGATGGCAGGCCTGGATGGCTCTGTTAGGCCTCAGCTGCAATAGCAATCGTGAAAGCGCCAACGAGATGACAGAGGGTGCCCTCTTGCTGCCCCAAAATATTCTGTCAAAACTAAAGTCGAGGGAGATACCTGAGTACACATATTAATTCAGACTTAAAATTAATTTGATTCAAAATGAATTCAGAATTAATTCAAAATTAAATTAACACTCCAAACTTCAACCTATTAGGCTACTTTCACACTTGCGGCAGTGTGATCCTGCAAGCAGTTCCGTTGTCGGAACTGCCTGCCGGATCCGCCGATCTGGATGTGACTGAAAGCATTTGTGAGACGCATCCGGATGCGGATCCGTCTCACAAATGCATAGCAAGAACGGATCCGTCTCTCCGCTTGTCATGTGGACAGACGGATCCGTCTTGTATCTTTTTTCACATTTTTACCGGTCTGCGCATGCAGTATTTTGAATGCGGGAATCGGCACTAATGCATTCCTATGGGGCATTCAGTCAAGTCTTCATTTTTTTTGCCGGTTGCTACGGTTTTATCTTTTGCCTGATCAGTCAAAATGACTGAACTGAAGACATCCTGATGCATCCTGCATTACTCTCCATTCAGAATGCATGGGGATATGCCTGATCAGTTCTATTTCGGTATAGAGCCCCTGTGACGGAACTCTATGCCGGAAAAGAAAAACGCTAGTGTGAAAGTACCCTAGACCCTCAAAATTAATTCATACACCAGACCAGATGCCAAATGACAATGAATCAGACCCCAAAATTAATTCAGACACCAGTGGAGTCTTAGAAGCACTATTGGTGGACTACATGTCCCTGGGTTTAAATGTCCTGCTCTGCATTTGGTCAAGGTAACCTACTGATATGCCAATCATGGAGGTGATAGCAATGCCACCTTTCTGACTGACATATCAATAGGTTACAAAAGGAAGATCAGGACATCTGGTCAGCGATATCACATGTTAGCAGCTCATAGTAAGCTCACTGCTCAGTGGTTCAGTAGGCTGCTAACATGTTATGTTTTATGTCGTTGCTTATCCCCTGCCTCTTACATAGACTGCAATATTAAAAACCATGTGCCAGCACCTGCATCCTGCCACTCTAGGCTAATCTCATGGGTGCCTTGTTAAATAAAAATACCCCTGAGCTCCAGCCTTTAGACTCCTTGAATCTTTAGGCCAATTTTCTTCAGTGTGAAAGTTACATAAAAAAAAAGTTACGAAAAGACGCTAAAAAAATAAAGATATCATTTAACTGAACGTCCAAAAGGGGCAATATGATAATTCTAATTATTCCTCAAAAACAAGTGATGAATATACTTTAAAGGCAATGTACGACATAAAAAAAAATAACAAGACTGCTTTCTTTCAAAGACAGTGTTGTCCATAGACTATATCTGGAATTGTAGTTTCAATAACAGACCATGGACATGTGTTTTTGGAAATAATATAAGTGGGGCACTGGGAAAAATGCTTTCCTTAAATAAAGCACACTTCTTACATACTTAAAGTGACCTTCTGGTTCTCCAGTTAATGTGATTTTTTTCTTGAAGCAGAGGGTTATTTTAAAATTGAAGGTAATGTAAGCAACACAGAACCATTTACATACCTTGTCAGGATCATTAGCAGTGATAGTAAGATTTGCCACTGGTACCCGCAAAGAGGAATGTTCCTCAATCTCTCCAAAGAACCTGTCCACAGGGCCAGCAGTAAAATTACAGTCAGTCACTTCACAGTTGTAAAACTGAGGCTTATTGTCATTAATGTCTAGTACACGAATAGTAACACTTGTATTGGCTGTTGCTTTCAGTCCATCAATATTCACCTCCATTTCTTGGGCCTGTGGGAAAGAAATTAGCGTTTTAATCTTTTTTAAATAATACGATTCACCAGATAAGAGACATGGCCACTTATCAGCCTGTAAGCAGGTACATTTGAAATTATTTGTGTATACCACTTTAGTTCAATCATGACTAGAACTGAAATAGTCTTGATGACCCTTTTTTTCAATATCTGCATTTCATTGACAGCTGTACCATGTCAGAGTAGCTGGAAAGGAGGAATAATAATTTCCAGGCTGCCAGCTTGCAGAAGGAGATGTCAACACCAGCATGGGCCAAGCAAGAGCCAGACACTGACATGGGCTTGTGCATTGTGGAGCTGTAGCTCTGCATCACAACTGTGACAAGAGATGGAAGTGGGGAGCCCATACTGGGGCATTGACTGAGCACCAGAAATTGACAGAGACCACAGTAAGTGCCTGAACAACTTGCCATCGGCCTGAGAGTATTGTAGGTCTCAGTATGTCCACCAAAGGGTGTACCTGTCATCTGGACTCTGGAGGTCTGTGGGAACAAGTGACTGTGAGCCAAAGTGGAAGCTGGGCAGTGGTTCCATGAAGTAGCAATAGTCACCTAGAGGTCCAAAAGTGTCAGAGAAGTACCATGTTTCACAGCCAGAGTGTTGTCACTCTTGGTAAGTCAGTGATCTGATGGAGAGAGTGTCTTAGAGACTGAGGGCTGTGGGAGACTTCACCCCTTAGGGGATCCATAGCTGGGTCAGTGTGGGCTGTGGGAGACTTCAGACCTAAAAAGAGCAATTTCTGATATTGTGGATACTGATATGGCCTTTAAAGGAGGCCCCAAATTATGTCCAACAAGTTCATATAGATGTGAAAGTCATGGGTCTACACAGAAAAGGTTACAGCAGCAAATGGGTAACAGAAGGAGCTAGAAAGATAATGCTGTGCTGCAGAACAAACTTAGAGTGCTTTGGCCCCCTGGGCAGTAAAGAATTGGCCCCAAATGTCCCCATACCAATGGCACAGTAATTCCCACTTTTCTGTATGGCGGACTAGAGGGCAAAGCCTAGGGGGAGGCCAGCATGACGAAGAGCAGGATCCTGATCAGTCTTAAAATGCCATCAGTTGGCATACGTATTGACGGATCCGGCAGGCAGTTCCGGCGACAGAACTGCCTGCCAGATTCCTTTGACGCAAATGTGAAAGTACCCTTAGGCAGCTATCACCCACCCTCCCCATTTTTTCTAGTTGGTAACATGAATGGTACATGGTGTAGGTTGTTTTGTTTTTCAGGTCACAGCTTGGGAGAAAAAAAGGTTCCTGTCAAGGCAGTCAAGGCGGCAGGAGGTCCTCGGAGTTGGTGGATTAACAGGTTCTGGGGGATGGGAGGGCTCCATAGTTGGGGCTGGACTTCCATGGTTGGTATTTCGCGGCAGGGTTTTTAGGTCCATCAGTGGTGCCTCCGAGCTGGCGCTCATCGGCGGGGGGCAAAAGGATGCAGTACCCTGCGGAGTAGGGTTTTATTAATAATTCAGTTGGGGTTTTGAGGACCTCCCTCGTCGTTAATATGTTCATATATGTTACACATATGTTGGGGGGTGTTGACATATGCTGTGGCATATGAGTTTGTTATTCTATTTTTAAGGAAAATATGTGGCAATAGAATACCAGACACAATACTTACAACTGTGCCATGTAACAGTGTCATTTTCAGTACCTGTCAGTATCCTTACAACACTGCGGTGTATATAGTGTGAGTGTGTCATAGTTGTCTGCTTTGGACAACAATTTCCATTTTGAGTAGTCATGTTGAGTCTGTGCGAGTATGTGCATACAGTGGTGCTTGAAAGTTTGTGAACCCTTCAGAAGCTTCAATATTTTTGCATACATTTGACCTGAAACCACATCAGATTTCCACACGAGTCCTAAAAGTAGACAAATATAGCCAAATCAAACAAATGTGTAATTAGTCAGTAGTGATGAGCGGCAGGGGTCATATTCAAATTCGTGATATTTCGTGAATATTTTGTAGAATATTCGTCATATTCGCAAATTCGTATATTCGTTATATTCTACATTATTTTTTTAACGCAAAAATCGGCAAGGTAATGATCGCGTAATATGCGAATATTGCGCGCTCAATACAGGCATGGGTCAAAAACTAATATATAGCACTATAGAATATAGTGCTATATATTAGTTTTTAGAATATTCAGCATTTTTTCCATCTGAACACATGAGTCCTCCCTGCTTCTTGCTTGTGGGCCAATGAGTCATTGGCCCACAAGCAAATTAAGCAGAGAGGAATCATGACTTCAGATGGAAAAAAATGACGAATATTCTAAAAAACTAATATATAGCACTATATTCAATATAGTGCTATATATTAGTTTTTTAGAATATTCGTCATTTTTTTCCATTTGAAGTCATGATTCCTCCCTGCTTAAGTTGCTTGTGGGCCAATGGCTCATTGGCCCACAAGCAAATTAAGCAGGGAGGAATCATGACTTCAGATGGAAAAAAATAACGAATATTCTAAAAAACGAATATATAGCACTATATTCTAAATATTCGCGAATTCTCGAAGTGGCGATATTTGCGATAAAAATTTGCTTTTCGAGTATTCGTGTTCAACACTATAGTCTTGGTAATTTGTTTATTGATGAAAATTATCCAATATCATGTCTGTGAGTGACAAAAGTATGTGAACCTTTAAGATTAGCAGATAATTTGAAGGTGAAATTACTGCCAGGTCTTTTCAAGCAATGGGATGACATTCAGGTGTGAGTGGGAGACCTGTTTTATTTAAAGAATAGGAATCTGTCATAGTCTTATCTTCATAACACATTTGTGGAAGTGCATCATGGTACGAACAAAGGAGATTTCTGAGGGCCTCAGAAGAAGAGTTGTTGATGCTCATCAGACCGGCAAAGCTTACAAAACCATCTTTGGACACCACCAATCAACAGTCAGACTTTGCTGTCTCAGTTAATGACCCTCATTTAGAATTCATATTAATTGTATTTAGTCTGCTACCCACCATACTTACTGTACTTTGCTGCCATCTAGTGGACACTGTTATATTTAATTTATGAAGTTATCTATGGTTGTAATTCATTATGTCATAAATCTCCTCCTCTTCTGTAAGTTCACTTCCTGTGTCCTTCACTCTTTTCCTGTTTGTTAAACATGCTTCACAGAGCTGGAGAGAGTATTTTCATTTGACTTCTATAATAATTTCTCAAGATACATTCAATAAATTACCTAGAGGCATATCCATTGCATATCCCTCACTGAAATTCTACATGCAACGAGTATCAATAGGGAAATAATGCAGATTCCAGACAATGCAGATGCAGGAAGCAGAGTCCACACTTATTTCAGACCAAAATGTACGATCTAAACGTGTGATCAAACTAACACAAAAGATTAGAGATAACTTTGAGGAAATCAGAGATGAGTTTTGCAACAATCCAGATGACTAATAGGAAAGAGCTGAACACTACACAGCACCATGCTTTAACAATAACGCAGCAGGAGTTGACTGCAGTTTTTAATAGTTTTATCTGCTGCCTGCAGGGAACCATCTATTGTCCTTTTGTTGTAATTCAATCTGAGTTTATACTCCATTATAAAAGGTTTTTTATTGCGTCCTTTATGTTTTTGTACCTGCATTAATTTGTTTTTTGTTTTGTTTTTCAAGTTTTGCCTGCTTTTTACATTCTACTGTACCTATGTAGTGATATATTTCATATATTTGTTGTATTGAACTTATATTTTTCATTCTTATTTGTTTGTAATTGTGCCTTCCTTACCCTGTACCCTTTAAATCTCAGCTTCCTGTTTGATTTGTTCTTTCTGAGGAAGGAGGTTGTAATTTGAAAACCCATTCATACTAGGCCCTTTTATCTATAATTTTATTTTATGTAATTAGTTTTTAATTCTCAATAAATTATTCTCTTGCTTGGAAAAGCGCTCTGAATTTCGACCTCTTATTTACCTCCACTTTTACCTACAAGGATCCAGTCGGACCCTGTGGAAAGGAGCAGCAGTTCCATCCTATACTCATCTGTCATGCTTTCAGCAGAGTTGTGCCTGTGTCTCTGCACAACTTTTTCTGGTAACCATAATGTTCAGTCCTTGATCTGTCATATATTGACATTCATATTGGCACTATATTGGAATGTTTAACCATGTTTTAATAATTTGGCGGTCTGGTCCAAACAGAGAAGATGAGAAAAGAGGATTTCTACATCACAGGAGACATCACTGGATAAAAGAGGGCTGTGGAGCTTAAAATGCGGAAGTTTCCAGTTTTCCCCTCAGGAAGCAGAAACTGCAAGAAGCATTATAGATATAGATAGATATATTAGTTACATAAATTTTACTTTATATTTGTGCACCGCCTTTTTAAGATTTAAAGCCCATTTACCCATACCACCTTTATATGATAATCGGGGGTTAGACAGGTTAAGTATGGGCTGCTACACATGGGCCTGTGCTGTGTGCTAGCGCCCCAGGCTAAAATTTGCCAGCCAGCCCCTGACGACCTTAAGCACACAAGTCATTCTACCAAAGAATTGTTAAAGAAGAATAATGTCAAAGATTTGGAATGGCCAAGTCAAAGTCCTGGCCAAATGTCCAAATTTCCTCCAAGCCGGTCTGTAGGACTAAACAATTACCAGAAATGTTTAGTTGCAGTTATTGCTACACAAGTAGGTCACATCAGATACTGTAGGCAAAGGTTAACATTTTTTTGCCACTCACAGAGATATGATATTGGATCATTTTACTCAATAAATAAATTATAAAGTCTAATATTTTGCATCATCTGATGTAGATTTAGGTCAAATTTATGCAGAAATATAGAAAATTCTGAAGGTTTCACATATTTTCAAGCACCACTGTAGTTTAGCTATGTCATACTCACCACCACTTGTATTATAATCTGTTCCCCATTGTCCAAAAGAGCTTCCCGATCTATGTCTCCTGCTACATCGATTTCTCCGTTAATTTTTATGACAAATAGATCAGAATTAGGAGAACCTGCAGAGAGAAAGAGTTTTAGTGCAGTATGTTTAAAAAACTATAATATGCAAGTTCAGTAGATTATATATCATAATGAATGTATTACATACTTACTTTCAATGTAATATAGGATGTCATAATTGAGTCCCCTGTCACCGTCTACAGCAGAAACTGTCAAGACGCTGTGGCCCTGTATGAAAACAAAATGCAGACTTTGTGTGAACATCTTGCTAGTAGTGATGAGCGGCATAGGCAATATTTGAATTTGCGATATTTCACACATTTTTTGCTTAATATACGCCCAAAATCCATGATGGCAAAAATCGGCAATGTAATATGCACTAGTGTTGAGCTCATAATGAGCGTGTTCAGCTCATTATTAGTCAGGGAGAGCTGCGCTTAGGAAGGGACAGATAGTGTAGGGAGTGTAATCGCAATCTATTTTGTTAAAAAACGTTTCAAAGACCCAAAAGTCCTTTTAAGGACTATTGTGTGTGGTGGCAGCAATATAATATAGCCATCATTTTTTTTTTCCATACTTTTTCTATAGAGGGTGTCTGCAGTGACTTGTGACATTTGTGCAATACCTTCTGTGTGTCAGGGCCAGAGACAGAAAAAATATAAGTGAAAATTGTTATATTTTTTCCATACTTTTAGGTACTTTTCCTATATAAGGGTGTCTGCAGTGACTTGTGGCATCTGTGCAATACCTTCGGTGTGTCAGGGCCAGAGATAGAAAAAAAATAAGTGAAATCTCAACTGCAGGCCCTCGCATATAATGTTTTACAGGGTCAGCTCACCTGCAGGCCCTCACCTACAATCTTTTACAGGGTCAGCTCACCTTCTGATGACGACAGTGAAGTATTGCCTGTTGGTACTCTGGCACACATGGCTTCATGTTAGGCTTCCTTTCCCACGACCCGCCCGTTAAACGCATTTTAGACAACACAGATTACTGGTTGTTCACCCTTCTTGTCCTCCGCTACAAAGAGAACTTCTCATCTCTCATTCCTCTGGTGGAGATTACAAGCAAAACGGTACTATACCAGAAGTTCCTTGTTAAAAATTGCTCCAAAGTTGATAGAGCAGACATCCAAATGGATCGTCGGCGTCACAGGGACGTGCGATCGCCTAGAAGTTATCTAGAGTCAACAAAGCGGCAGCAGGCCCTCACCTACAAGTCCAGTCTCGGTAGCCAAGAGTCTGGTCAACACAATTCTCACCACGATGGAACACTGGTTGAACGTTGTGGAGGCCGGGAGCAAGTCGGCTGCTGGCACCAGACTTGCCCTCCAATAGATCCTCGTTAACGGATAGTGTACTCATTCCAATAACAGGGCCTCTTAAGAGTGCTGTATTGTTATTTATCGTCACTACCTCCCAGAGTCAGGAGTGGATAATTGCCACGCGCCTGCTGCCTTCCTTGGACGCTTGTGCTTTAATAACTTGTTACGCCCTCTCTGGGTGGTTCACAATTAGGGAAAAAAAGGGGCAAGGCAACAACAGCCAATCAGATTTCAGCCATTGACCTCCCTTGGATGTGGTAGCCGTTTCTCAGGCTCCCTCTCCGGCATCGAACCCTGATTCTCTGTTACCCGTGATCACCATGGTAGGCGCAGAAAAGAACATCAAAAGTTGATAGGGCAGATATCCAAATGGATCGTCGCCGTAACGGGGATGTGCAATTGCCCAGAGGTTATCCAGAGTCACCAATGCAGCAGCAGGCCATCGCCCCTAATGTTTTAAATGGTCAGATCAGTAGGCCCTTGCTCCAAACGTTTTTGAGGGTCACCAGCAGGCCATCAATCATCATTTTTCAAGGGTGTGTATGATGCCCTCTTTTATGTGTAACAAAGGGTGTATTGGAGTGCCTGTTCCTTGTAATTTTTGGCAGCCCTTTCACTTAGTGCATAGGCTTTATGAGTGTAGGAGTCTCACTACCTGAACTATTGTACCACAATGGGAATGATGCCCTCCATTATGTAATATACAGGTTGTATCGGAGTACCTCTTCCTTGTCATTTTTGGCAGCAATTGCACTTTATATACAAGTAAATATACAGACAAGAATGTTTCTTAACAATTTTTACTCTACATTTTTTTCTTAGTTTTTTTGGTTTTGTGCGTATTATTGTCAGTATGTAAAAGTGGCTTACTACTCGGACAACATGGTTCCCAGCAGCGACCTGGGAGTCCAAGATGCATCCAGACATCCTCGCCATTTTGTTCCCAAACCATTTTAGTGGTGTTTCCATCAATTTCTGACATTTTCCTATGAACCAGGCACACTCCCCTCTTAAGAGCAGGGTGTGCCTGGTTTAATGCTCGGGTTTTCCCCTTGACTTCCATTATACTCGTCTGCTCGGTAGAGCACCTGAGCATCCCGATGTGTTCGGCCAGAGCACCCGAGCACTTTGGTGCTTGATCAACACTAATATGCACATATTGCATGCACAATTTCATTACCTATAACACCATACGCCAGGTATGTGCAAGGCAACAATCTATCCATAAGACAGGTATATTCAGCATACCTTACAATGGCAGCCTTGTGTGCTATGAGACATTCAAGACCAGCTCTCTATCCACACAGACTTGAGAGCCAGTGAGCCTCACAGTTGCTTGACTTTTGTTGGATGCCTTGGGGGACCTGTGCACCTAGATCATTATCATTAGGGTGACAAAATTAGTAATTATTTTTTGGATGCCAGCTAACTCTTCTCTCACTGCTTAGGAGGGCTGCATAAAAAAATTCAGTTTTCTAATTGTCCTAACATTTATATTCAATAACCTTTCTATACTGTTTTGTCATGTAAACTCATTTACATAAACATGGGCATATGGAAAAGACATGCGAATTAGCAGAATCTGCCTTGTTTTTCAGCTGGAACACTATTTGCATGCCTTTCCCACCATGTTTATGCAAATGAGTTTCCATGACAAAACAGTATAGAAAGGTTATAACCATGCCCATCAGCAAATACCTTGGGGTGTCTTCTTTCCAAAATGGGGTCACTTGTGGGGTAGTTATACTGCCCTGGCATTTTAGGGGCCCTAATGCATGAGAAGTAATGAGATTGAAATCAAAATGTGTAAAAAATGCCCTGTGAAATCCTAAAGGTGCTCTTTGGAATGTGGGCCCCTTTGCCCACCTAGGCTGCAAAAAAGTGTCACACATGTGGTATCGCCGTACTCAGGAGAAGTTGGGAAATGTGTTTTGGGGTGTCATTTTACAATATACCCATGCTGGGTGAGATAAATATCTTGGTCAAATGCCAACTTTGTATAAAAAATGGGAAAAGTTGTCTTTTGCCGAGATATTTCTCTCACCCAGCATGGGTATATGTAAAATGACACCCCAAAACACATTGCCCAACTTCTCCTGAGTACGGCGATACCACATGTGTGACACTTTTTTGCAGCCTAGATGCGCAAAGGGGCCCAAATTCCTTTTAGGAGGGCATTTTTAGACATTTGGATCCCAGACTTATTCTCACGCTTTAGGGCCCCTAGAATTCCAGGGCAGTATAAATACCCCACATGTAACCCCATTTTGGAAAGAAGACACCCCAAGGTAATCAATAAGGGGCATGGCGAGTTCATAGAATTTTTTTTTTTGGCACAAGTTAGCGGAAATTGATTTTTCTTTTGTTTCTTCTCACAAAGTCTCCCTTTCCGCTAACTTGGGACAAAAAATTCAATCTTTAATGGACTCAATATGCCCCTCATGGAATACCTTGGGGTGTCTTCTTTACGAAATGGGGTCACATGCGGGGTATTTATACTGCCCTGGCATTTTAAGGGCCCTAAAGCGTGAGAAGAAGTCTGGAATATAAATGTCTAAAAAATGTTACGCATTTGGATTCCGTGAGGGGTATGGTGAGTTCATGTGAGATTTTTTTTTTTTTACACAAGTTAGTGGAATATGAGACTTTGTAAGAAAAAACAAACAAAATAAAAAATCAATTTCCGCTAACTTGTGCCCAAAAAAATGTCTGAATGGAGCCTTACAGGGGGGTGATCAATGACAGGGGGGTGATCAGAGAGTCTATATGGGGTGATCACCACCCTGTCATTGATCACCCCCCTGTAAGGCTCCATTCAGACGTCCATATGTGTTTTGTGGATCCGCGGTGTCCGTGTTTTGCGGATCCACAAAACACATACGGACGTCTGAATGGAGCCTTACAGGGGGGTGATTAATGACAAGGGGTGATCACCCCATATAGACTCCCTGATCACCCCCCTGTCATTGATCACCCCCGTGTAAGGTTCCATTCAGAGGTCCATATGTGTTTTGATAGATAGCATAAGGATAAAGAGAAGCTATATACAATAAGAGAAAAAAGATTATAGGTTAATCTAGTGATAAAAAAAATCTAGAATATTTGTGATTATGAAGATATAGCACTATATTCCAGAACTTTGCAAATTCTCAAAGTGCCGATATTCGCGATAAAAATTTGTGATTTGAATATTCACGCTCAACACTACTTGCTAGTTACTACTATCTTTTTTTTTTTTTACAAATAAAGACATTTAACTTTCTGTTATTTGTATTTTTGGCATTTTGCCTGCAGTAATTGAGGATGTTACCTAGAATACACACTGGATATGTATGTCCTTCTCTAAGGGTACATCCACTGTCAGGTTTCTTGATGCAGTTTTGACCTCATGCTCCTGTAATTCGCCCACTGGCCCCTGGTATTTCCCATACGGCTCAGGTAGGTGAGTGTTAGGACCCAAGCTACTTGAGAAACCTTGACACGGTGCTCGGGCTCAGACTTGTCCTACATAGTAGGATATGTTGACTAATCTCTCAATTTTAACATCAGTTTGAGGGTTTAGTAAGACCGCAAAGTGCACCTGTCTTTGCTATTATTATATTGATGCAGTTTAACGTACGTAATGTATAACATACTGTCTGGAAAAACTGAGTACAGAAAGAACCCAAAGTGCCAATGGCAGGTGTGGGCAACACTTTTGTTTATCATCCTTGGTTACAACTGGATAGTTGGAATCAACCAGGGCAGCTTTCCAGTATGTGACACTACCTCAAGTTTATTCTTTTTTGTTCTGCCTTTATCTCTATTATTAGTACAGGAATGGTAGGGAAAGGTGGACTTCATAAGTTTCAGACAACTTGACCTCATTGAGCTTCCTTTAGGCTGCCTGTACACGTTTCAAACAGCATGTACAGATGCAGCCTGGAAGTTAGTGGTGATCAACATGCAGATCCTGCTGCCTTTCCACAACCAAAGCCAGGACTGGATTTAAAAAGAATATGTTAACCCGATTCAGAAGTATTATGTACAGTAATAAATGAATAGTACTGCAGATATGGAGTCCAGATCACTATTTTTTTTTTCCTACTGCCCCCCACTCCCCTGCTATCAGCATTCAGAGCTGTTTTGAAATACATTGTCAGGACATGCGCACCTAATTTAATACCCCAGAGTGGCGTTACTATTCTTTCACCATTCTACTGTCTTTTATTGCTAACACCAATGTCATTCTTGTGTTTATTTCCAGGTTCTTCTCAAGTGTGCATTGATCTTACTATCTTGAAACTGTTATGTTCATGTAATATGCCAGGTTCACCAGAAGATGGCAGTGTATATGGCAGAGAGAGAGATTTCTACATAGAATGGAACTCACCATTCCATGCTTCCCCCTTTGGGCAGAAGTGGGCGAGTTCTGCTTCCTACTATAAGGAAGGGGCAGCAGTTCTAGAGAGTTCTAGCCTAGGCATGGACACAGTCAGACATGCCTAAAACAGCAAGTGCAGGCTAAGGCTACTTTCACACTCGCGTTTGGTGCGGATCCGTCTTGTATCTGCACAGACGGATCCGAACCAATAATGCAAACACTTGTATCCGGATCTGTTTGCATTATTCATAAAAAAAAAAGTCTAAGTAAAAACGGATCCGTCTTGACTTACATTGAAAGTCAATGGGGGACGGATCTGTTTTCAATTGCACCATATTGTGTCGGTAAAAAACGGATCCGTCCCCATTGACTTACATTGTAAGTCGGGATGGATCCGTTTGGCTTCGCATAGTCAGACGGTCACCAAAATGCTGCAAGCTACGTTTTAGTGACCGTCTAAAAAACGCAATGGAGACCAAACGCAGCCAAATTGATGCATTCTCAACGGATCCTTATCCATTCAGAATGCATTGGCGCTAAACTGATCAGTTTTGGTCCGCTTGTGAGATCCCTGAAACGGATCTCACAAGCGGACCCAGAAAAGCCAGTGTGAAAGTAGCTTAAGCTATGCTTGCCATGGAAGCAGACATATGGAAGCAGTAGCAACCAGAGGAAAGTGTTCTTCGGTTGCCAGAAGATATAGCAGCTTGAGGAAATTATTCTTCGGCTGGAGCAGGAGCCACCGAAGGGAAGTAGCTTTTAGAGCACCAGGACTCCATGCTAATTTACTTTACTAAGTTTCAGGAGGGGGACAACAGCCGAAGGCACCTCAATCCAAGTATACCAGAACCGAAAGTCTGAAAGTCCAGTAACCTGACCCAATCAGAATTTAGCACAGCAGAGAGAAAGAAAGCGTTCCGGTTGAACCAGCAGACAGGGAAAGTACAGTTGCCAAGTTTGCCTGCCAGTGTATGCCAAAGCCTGCAGGAAGCAAGAGGAAGCCTGAATGTAAGAAAAGCCTGGAAATTGTCTGGAATCAAGTTTATAAATCAATGTGAAAGGTGCACCACAATGATATGCAACAGTTGCATATCGTTGTGGTGCACCTTTCGCAGTGATTTATGTATTTTTATATTTGCCTCCACACATTTTCCTATCTTGTGTACAATGCCATTGTGGTGCATGTGGTCCGCTGCCGACATCCTCCATTGTATGCATTTTTGCTGGGTATTACCGTTAGCAACAGATCACATGTGGAGCGCGCCCGGTTATAAACACGACACAGTGTTTGGGGTTTTTGAGCATTTCCTCCCATTTAGGCCACTATATTTCAGTTATTTTTCTGGAATCAAGTTTGCCCAAGTAAAGCTGCTGTTAAAGTTTTCCAAAGTCTGGACTCAAGTTATTCTTCATCCCCTGACTCAAATATTACCCTTTATTTGCTTCGGAGCCTAAGCATGGGTTTGTGCTGTATCTACAGTAGGTAGGAGCACCGTGACACATATAGGTCACACCACATCACTCAGAATTCCACTAAACCTGGCACACGTTAGGGCCCTGGGGGGCGGCACGTTCCACTGAGTCTTCTCCATTGTGTTAAAACAGCACAGCAGTCTAGACTGTATATTTTAGTGCAGCTTTGAGCACTGACAGCGGAGGAACTGGGAGCAGCAGGAAAATAAAAAATTGTGATCTGGACTCCTTATCTGCATTACTACTCATGTATTACTGAAGATAACAGTCCAAAATCGGAGTAAAAGATTCCGTTTAAAAAGAGAAGTAGTATGTGTCCTTAATATTTTCTCTCCTTTACGATCCACTCTTGATTTTGGCTTCAAAAACCACATAAAAAAGTGGAATCGCCCTAGGCTACACTGATATTTTTTGTAATGCTACAAGATTGATTTTAAGTGAGAGCTGCAGTCTACAGGAGTACACCAAGATGACGAAAGTTCATCAATATTAGATCAGTTGGGGTCGACATACATACCACTACTTATTAGGTGTTTTAGACAGCTGCAAGCACTGAAAACTACACAGTGGAAGGAGCTGGAAGCAGAAGGCTCCATGCACTGGGGAGTGGCCATGCCAGGGTACTGCAGCTCAGCTACCACTTAAGACAGGCATGTCCAAACTGCGGCCCTCCAGCTGTTGCAAAACTACAACTCCCAGCATGCCCTAATAGCTGTAAGCTACCCAGGCATGCTGGGAGTTGTAGTTTTGCAACAGCTGGAGGGCCGCAGTTTGGACATGCCTGACTTAAGAGAATGGGAGCTGAGCTGCAGATTGCAAGTGCCAGAAACTACCCAGTGGACGGAGCCTTCTGCTTCCATTTCCATCCACTGTATAGTTTCTGACACCTGCCCAAAACAGCTGGTTGGTGGGGTTCCCAGGTGTTGGACCACCCACAGATTTAATCATTAATGACTTGTCCTGAGAAGAGGTCATCAATGTCTAAGTCTCATGAAAACTCCTTTAACATGTTCCTTAGGAAAAGATCTGTAGCTTAGTAATTAGAATTGCAGATATTTTGCTACAAAAAATCTGCATGTAGCCTTGGCCTTACAATAAGTCTGGATAGGTGAGAAAGTAGTACCCCTTTCACTGCTCCAGACCATCGAATACTTTATCATTAAAACCTAAAATGGGTTTTGCAAGTTAAATTAAGTTTCCCAGCAGCAGTAAATGTATTAAAATAACAAATAAATTCACACTTTCACCCCACATCTGGTCCTTCAGTGATGACGTATTGTTTCTGGCTGCATTGGTGAAGTCTTGTACACACCAGATCACCATGCAGTGAAAATACTCCAGTATAGGCAAGTTACTGCTGAAGCAAGTGACTGGCTGCAGCAGAGACATGGTGTGCAGTGATGGTCAGTTCACAGTGTTCGCCAGCGAACACATGCGGGCTGCCATCATTAGTAAGGTAGACTCACCCGTTTGGCGATGCACAGGTAAACACTTACCTGTGACGGGAGCCGGTCTGAAATCAAATACAGTAACCGGGAGCAGGCAGTTCCAAGAACAGCTGCCGGGGCCTTCATTGGGCTGTTCTTGGAACTGCTTGCTCCCGGTGACTGCATTTGATTTCAGACCGGCTCCCAGCACAGGTAAGGGCTTACCTGTGCATCACCGGATGGGTGAGTCTACCTTACTAAAGATGGCAGCCCACATGTGTTCGCTGGCGAACACTGCGAACTGACCATCACTGATGGTGTGCACAGGGCATCACTGCTCTAGTCAGCAAAAATATACACAGGTAGGGAGAACTGGAACATGACACAGAAAGAAGCAGCGAATAAAGGTGGAGATACGACTGTTACTTTAGCGCATTTACTGAAGATGCTAAACTTTTAATTTAACTTGGAAAACCTCTTTAACTGCCATAGGCCACCAGTGAGTTTGCAATGTAACCCTTTTCTGCCCTAGACTAAAAATTATTTAGCAATTAACCCATTTATAGTGGCTAACGGAAAATATATGGTAGATTTACCGCACTAATATTAAAGTATCACTGCCTGATAAGCGGTTTAAAATAAAATAATAAATCTTTATTAGAAGTTCTAGTATAAAAGGGCAAAACGATATTTCTCTTATTACAGAGACAGGCAATAGTGGGATGTAATTGTATGGAAAGCGGGATGTAGCATATATTATCCAATTTCCAATATCACCGTCACAACACTACTGAGGGAAAGCTGTATTTGAATGAGCCCCCATCTGTGTAATATAAATTGCTCTATTGCACAGTGTATTGTGACTGGTGCATTCCCACACTGAATTGGCGGTCATGGGAAGGTGTATATAACAGTAACCACCTGTCCCAGTATCTGCATAGTATAACTGAGAAACAGTGCTTAACAGGGCAACCCCTCATTGATTACGAGGTGATTTCACTACTGGTCCAGTATGTGTTCTGTGCCTTCCCACTGAAAAAGGTAAAGCCTCCCACAAGCGGTATTGTTCAGCCGCTGTCAGGGGGCCCTATATTTAGGAGCAATTAATGTACTTAGGCTCCAAAGTAACAAAAAAACTGTGGGATGCAGCACAGTACGATGCTGTCAAATGCTCTATCCTAAGTGAATCAATATACTCTATACTGCAGTATCAGTAAGGCCGCTAAGGGCCCTTTCACACTTGCGTTGGCCGGTTCCGGCATAGAGTTCCGTCGTCGGGGCTCTATGCCGGAACAATCCTGATCAGGATTATCCTAATGCATTCTGAATGGAGAGAAATCCGTTCAGGATGCATCAGGATGTCTTCCGTTCCGGAACGGAACGTTTTTTGGCCGGAGAAAATACCGCAGAATGCAGTACTTTTTGCTCCGGCCAAAAATCCTGAAGACTTGCCGCAAGGCCGGATCCGGAATGAATGCCCATTGAAAGGCATTGATCCTGATCCGGCCTTAAGCTAAACGTCGTTTCGGCGCATTGCCGGATCCGACGTTTAGCTTTTTCTGAATGGTTACCATGGCTGCCGGGACGCTAAAGTCCTGGCAGCCATGGTAAAGTGTAGCGGGGAGCGGGGGAGCAGCATACTTACCGTCCGTGCGGCTCCCGGGGCGCTCCAGAGTGACGTCAGGGCGCCCCAGGCGCATGGATGACGTGATCGCATGTACACGTCATCCATGCGCCTGGGGCGCTCTGACGTCATTCTGGAGCGCCCCGGGAGACGCACGGACTGTAAGTATACCGCTCCCCCGCTCCCCGCTCCTACTATGGCAACCAGGACTTTAATAGCGTCCTGGCTGCCATAGTAACACTGAAAGCATTTTGAAGACGGATCCGTCTTCAAATGCTTTCCGTACACTTGCGTTTTTCCGGATCCGGCGTGTACCTCCGGCAAGTGGAGGACACGCCGGATCCGGACAACGCAAGTGTGAAAGGGCCCTAAGAGAGAGACTCAGTTAGAAAGCCCTAATGGAGTCCGGCGTTCACATGATACCAGAGCATGGTACAGCAAGGCTACCTAAGCAATAGCTACTCCTCAGCCCGCTCGATGCGTTTCTGTGTCCATTGGGCCAGACACTTCATCAGGAGCAGGGCAGAGGGCTGAGAGTAGAGAAGTAGTATGTAAATCGGTGACGGCGGTAGAACAAAGCAAATGTCTATGTGCAGCGCATCGGCACTATGGTGGCCGTGCGTGCCCGCCGGATTATGCTCCATATATACTGCTACCCTAGTGAAGGGGGAGGAGAAGGCGCTGTCCGCTTGGACCAATGAGGGTGAAGTGGGCGTGGCTAAACATTGTGCCTCCGTCCGTCCGTCCCTCAGGTCAAGTGATGTTATGTCATTATGTCTCTTTTCCTACATAGGGGTTTTGGGGGAGCTATAGGTGGCTTACAACGTATAGCAGGTGGTCAGACCCAGTCTGGAAAGTGAGTAGTAAATAATCACATTGAGGGGATAAATGAATAATAATGGGCAGCTTAAACAACAAATATAAACTGTGAAGCTGTCATATAGATGGGAGTAGAGTAAAACTGAGGATAAGGAGACCCCATTTCAATTAGTGGGCAGATTGTGCACCATTTTCAGACACAGAAAGGGGGTCATTCAAAAGGTGTGCGGTGACGGATGCACACACTGCTACTGCACAGTAAAACATTGGACATCGATGTGTATAACATGTTGCATTGCACATAATTAGTTAGTCAATGAAGCATGTAAAGCTGCTGCACTCATTCAAGCCCCTTTAGGGCTTTCCGTATTAAGGCGGTAGATCCATTCCAGTTCCTTTCTGAGCAATCTATTGTCCAAATCTCCTCCTCTAGGAGATTGGAGCACTTGTTAGATGCCCTGGAATTGTATAACATTGACATTACCTCCATGCATCTCATTAACGTGTCTCGCAATTGGCGTGTCTTTTTCACTGCAGACATCGTTGAGGTGTTCTCCTACTCTGCGTCTGAATTCACGTATCGTCTTGCCCACATATTGTAGGCCGCAGTTACATGTTATAAGGTATATAACTGCTGTGGTTCTACACAGAAATATAGGACCAGATGTCATACGTTTTTTGAGTCACTGAGCAGGTAAAAGTCCTGCCCGTTTAGAATTGAATTACACGCGACGTAGCCGCTACAACTAAATGTCCCCTTTCTGTCATAAAATAGCCATGTTTGTGTTTGGGCAGGGGTAAAAAAGCTGTGCACTAATCTATCCCTTACGTTTATGCATCTACGATATGTAATAGAGGGATAACTACCGACACAGTTACCAACATCAGGATCTGTACGTAGGTTTACCCCAATGGCGGGTGATAATATCCCTCACCATTTGATGTCCTGCATCAAATGCCCCGATTATCCTTACAACTTCATCCTTTATCTTGGTTTCTTTTGGAGTAAAAAGGGTTGCCCGATCGGAGCATCGTGCATGATGGTAAGCGTTCTTAAGGATCGTATCCGGGTACCCACGGGCAGAAAACCTCTCTCTGAGATCGTCTGCTATTTTTTTTTTTTATCAAATAATCCAGAGCAGTTTCGCCTAGCCCTGAGATATTGTCCTATTGGGTATCCCTTGACGTAAAGGCTGTGGATGCCAACTCTTCCATTGTAGAAGATTATTGGTCGCCGTTTGTTTTCTAAACATTCTAGTACTGATGTGGCCCTCTCTGCCTTTGGTAATACAAAGATCTAGGAATGTAATCTCCCAATTATTGAAGTAACAAATAGTCGTAGATTGCTCACATTGAGATGATGTACAAAGGCCTCAAATTCCTGCTTACTCCCTTTCCAAAAAATCAGTATGTTATCGATAAAACTGAGCCACACTTGTATATGGGATGACCATTCATCATGAGATTTGCTGAAGACAACTTCATTCTCCCACCAGCCCAGGTACAGCAGTTTTGCAAAACTGGGGGCACAAGGAGTGCCCATTGCAACACCCCTGAGCTGGCAGAAGATTTTACAATTAAAGGTAAATATGTTGTGGTCCAGAACGAATCTTAGAAGAGACAGAACAAATTGATTGTGCTTCTCACAGTGGGTACCTCTCCCCTTGAGGAAATAAGCCGTGGTACGAATGCCTTAATTATGTGGAATCGACGTGTAGAGAGATTCCACATCTATGCTAGCCAGAATAACGTCTTCCTCCAGAACAATATTGTATATTCTATTCAATACGTCCATCGTATCACGCACATATGATGGGAGAGATAGTACAAATGGACGTAAGATGGTGTCTACGTATTTACTTATGTTTTGTGTGAGACTTCCTATCCCAGATACTATTGGTCTTCCTTTTCAAGGGTCCCATCCCTTATGGACCTTTGGTAGCGCATAAAAGCAGGCCAATATAGGATGGGTCGGGATTAGGAAGTCTACTTCATTCTTATCAATGAGGAGTTCATTTCTGGCTTCCTGTATCATAACCACTAGGTCTCTCTTGAAGGAAGTAGTAGGGTTCTGTTTAAGAACCTGATAGCACTCAGTCACTTTTAAGATGTTATCGCACATCTCTATATATTGTGATGTATCTAAGACGACTTTGTTACCGCCCTTGTCAGAAGGCTTGATGACTATGGAATCGTCCCTTTCTAGGGACATTATTCCAGCTAGTTCTTTTTCAGAAATGTTGTTGTAACATGGGACGTTATTTTTTAAGTTTCCTCAGCTCCTCTGTTACAACACACAAGAACTTGTCAAGCGGTGAGGAGTCACTGACTGGTGGTGTTTTAGTAGATGGAAGACGCAGGTCAGTGAAGGGGCCTTCACCAAGACTCCTCTGTCCTTCTTCCCACAGGTCTGCTAGTAGTTGGACATCTGGCATTGCCTTCATCGAGATGCCCAACTCATGGCACTGATGTTCATTGTGTGTCCTGATTTTTTTTTTCCATTTAAGTCGAATAACCCATTTATAGAATCAGATCACCAGACACCACATATGAAAAATTATAAATAATGGAACGATTACACTCCTTCTGTGGACATGCTCCTGGTTTTGGCTTACGATCCTAGTGCAAGATGTTGAATAAAATGCTGCCACATGAAAGTGACCTAAAGCTTATTGATACCCCTGAGGGTCCATTCAGACGTCTGCAAGTGTTTTGCGCTCCTCAAATTGCGGATCCGCAAAACACGGATACCGGCCGTGTGCGTTCCGCATTTTGCGGACCGCACCTGGCCGGCCCTGTGATATAAATGCCTATAGGACATGCTCTATCTTTTTTGTGGGGCCGCGGAACAGAACTACGGATGCGGACAGCAATCTTGTGGCCACTTTGAAATGAATGGGTCTGCACCCGTTCCGCAAAATTGCGGAATGGATGCGGACCCAGAAATACGGATGTTTGAATGGACCAAACTGGGGCAACATGGTGACTCATGGCCATATACAAAAATATTAAGATCAAGAGAGGCCGGACTGGGACGAGAGGTAGGGGGAGGCCGACATAAGAGGTTTTGGTAGAAAGGGCCAGGCAGGAGTAAGTTAATAAATGTGGAGAGGTGGTGGTTAGGGAGATAGAGGGGCTGGGATTTAGGTTTTAAAAGGAGGTTGCCGGAGGAAAAAGAACTGAATGAACTTACCAGTCACGATGTCCCTCTCAGTGGACAAAGTTTTTGCAGCAGTTGAGGGCGGCAGCGGAAGCCAGGGGTCCGGAGTGGCTGCAGGAGCAGGTAGCCAGCCTGTTGCAGGGGGGTGGCGGGTACAGCGAGCCAACCAGCCAAGTGCGATCTGGCCGCAGCGGGCGCGGCCGCCGGCGCGCCTGAGCCCCTGGCGCTGAGTCAGGAGCCCCTCTGGGGACCCTCTGCGCCGGGGGACGGCGTGCAGACTCCCTCCAGATCCTCCAGGCATGGGAGGAATCCAGCAGTTCGGTGGGGCCCAGTGAAGGGCGGGGTGACCAGTGCCCCGTCCGCAGCAGCAGGCAGCGTGGTGGCAGAAGCAGGTGCTGCAGGCTCCCCCCTCTCAGTGGGAGAGGCAGCAGCAGCAGCATGGGACACGAGGCTGTGCACCAGGAAAGGGGGAGGGTGCACAGGCCTCAGCAGAGTGAGGACAAAGATGACTTGGGTTTGGTAGGATGCCGTGTTCAAGCGGGCGGATGACATCTGGAGTGGTCGTGCCGATGACATCTGGTGTGCAGCGTCAGGATTCCGGAAATTCAGCTGCGGGGTACACAGCACCCCAGCAGCCAGGTGAGGCAGCATTGGGAGCGTTTCTTGCATTAGCTCAGGGTGCTGGGCTGAGTGGTTTTGGCGGGGGCAGAAGAAAGTGATTGGAGGGGTTGGGGAGGTTATGGTGTGGGTGGATGATGCGGTGAAGGGGGATGATGCGGTGAATGCTTTAATCTTGACAAAGGGATAGAGGGAAAAAAGGAAGACAGGAAAAACGGCGGTACCGGCTAATACCGGCGAATTGGCTCCAGGCGTTCGCCATATTAGCAAGTGTGATTGGGGAAAGAGCACTGGACAGTTGTTTGGTGCTTTTTTGCTATTTGGACGCTATAGGGGAGGCTTATAGGGTCTATGGGGTACTGGATGGCTGAGGAATGACGAGCCGTTTCGTCAGAGGAAGGCGGTCCGCCCTGGCATGCGGTGGGACCATAAATACATAGGGTTGTGGATGAGGGTGATGGCGCCAGTAAGATCGGGGCAGCCCTTTCGGGGGGAGCGTGGGGGGGCTGGTCAATCAGGGTTTGCAACGGCAGCGGCTAAGGGCTTGTGCTTTCTCTTTAATGGGGGGAGTTGCAAGTTTGTGCCCAAATGTAAATTCAAACATGAGTGTTCGTCCTGTGGCGGAGGTCATGGGGCTAGCCATTGTTTCCAGGGAGAGAAGCAAAGGGGGCTGAGACTGGTGCGAAGGGGTCAGACGCCGGTGCGGGTGGACGGGATGGCGTGATATCTAGATAGATACCCGGACAGGGGAGTGGCAGAATTTTTAAGGAAGGGTTTCACGGAGGGGTTTAGTATTCCGTCTTGCCCGGGGGAGCAGGTGATGGTGGTTAGGAAGAATCTGTGTTCGGCTATGGAGCATCCGGAGGTGGTATCAGACAAATTGGCTAAGGAGGTGGAATTGGGTAGAATGGATGGGCCTTTTGCGGAGTTACCATTAGTAAATTTGCGGGTTTCCCCTTTGGGGGTGGTGCCCAAGAAGGAGCCAAACAAGTTTCAGCTCATTCATCACTTATCCTTTCCAAAGGGGGCGTTGGTCAATGAGGGTATTGATCCTGAGCTCTGTTCGGTGGTCTATACCTCCTTTGATGTGGCTGTCGGTTCGGTGCGTAAATTGGGGCAGGGGGCCTTATTGGGAAAAGACATTGAGGCGGCGTTTCGGTTGTTGCCCGTTAACCCAGATAGTTTGCATTTGCTAGGTTGTTTATGGGATGGCGGGTATTTTGTGTACAGGTGTTTGCCAATGGGGTGCTCAGTGTCCTGTGCATACTTCGAAACAATTAGTTCTTTCCTGGAATGGGTAGTGAAGGATGTGTCGGGGTGTGCGTCGCTTATCCATTATCTTGATGATTTCCTATGCTTGGGTCCGGCGGATTCGCGAGTTTGTGCGTTATTGTTGTCCACGTTAAAGTCAGTTTTTGAGTCATTTGGGGTTCCATTGGCGGCTGGGAAGACGTGGGGCCCACGACAGAGTTGAGTTTTCTGGGTATAGTTATTGACTCAGTTAGAATGGAGTGTCGGTTGCCGGAGCATAAGGTGCAAGATATGAGGATGGTGGTGAAAAATGCATTGCGGGACCCAAAATTCGCCTGACGGATTTGCAATCCCTGTTAGGAAAGTTAAATTTTGCCTGTCAGATTATTCCGATGGGGCGGATTTTTTGTAGGAGGTTGGTGTCAGCCACGAAGGGGGTGGTGGCCCTGCATCATTTTATTTGGTTGGGTTGTGAGTTGAAGGGAGATTTAGCGGTTTGGGGGGGTTTGAGGGATTTTAATGGTAGGGCATTAGTTATGGGTGATGCGGTGGACAGTTTCGATTTTGATTTATATTCTGACACTGTGGGGGGGGGGGGGGATTTGGAGTGTACTGTGATGGCCAGTGGTGTGCGGGGAAATGGCCTGAGTCATGGGTGTTGAGGGGCTGGGTTAGGAACGTGGCGTTGCTGGAGCTGTTTCCGATAGTGCTTGCGGTGGTGCTCTGGGGGAATAGGTTCAGAAATCGAAAAAAAATAAAAAAATTCTGATAACCTGGGGGTGGTGCAGGCGATCAACGGTTTGACTGCTTCGTCTCCTCCAGTAGTTAGGTTATTGCAGCACTTAGTGTTATGTTGTTTAGCGCTTAACGCTAGGATTGTGGCTGTACATGTGCCGGGGGTTGACATGGGGTGGCTGACTCTCTTTCTCGTTTGCAGTGGGAGCGTTTTCGGCACCTGGCCCCGGAAGCGGAGGCAGACGGGCTGGTGTATCTGGAGTTTCTTTGGGAGCTCTTGGAGGTACAGTAGAGGGCTTTTGAGGGAGTCTCTGAGCGCTGGCACTTGGGTGGCCTACGGTACGGCATGGAGGGATTGGGAGCTATGGTGCGCTGATTTGGGAGTGAGCATTGATGAGGGTGAGATTCTGTTATTATTGTTCTTGGGGAATGTGGCGGAAAAAGGATGGTCAGTAGCGCAGGTGAATCAGGTTATGGCAGGTTTGGCGTTTGGTTTTAAATTGAGGGGCCTCCTGGATGTTACAAAAACCTTCTTGGTAAGACAGGTATTGAAAGGTTGTGAACAGGGTAAGCGAGTGGCTGATGTGGGCTCGCTTTGCAGATCAGTGAGTGAAGTGCGGTTGTTTAGGTTGGCCTTTTCTTTAGCTTTTTTCAGGGCTTTTTGCTTGGGGGAACTAGTGTGTTCCAGTGTACGTAGTGTGGGAGGATTGTGTGGGGAAGATGTGGACTTGTATAGTGACATGGTGGTGGTGCAGATACGTGTATCTAAGACAGATAGGGAGGGTAGAGGTTGTAGCGTGACATTGTTTGCGGTTCCAGAGTGTTCGTTATGTCCAGTACGCTGCTTAAGAGAATACAGGTCGGGGATGAGTTTTGGGGAGGGAGGACCCCTGCTACGGCACGAAGACGGGTTGTTCTTGTCGCAATTCCAGTTTGTGGCGGTTTTAAAAAAATGTTTGGGTGCGTTAGGGATGGACTCTAGGGATTTTACGGGTCATTCCTTTCGGATTGGGGCGGCAACAGAGGCGGCCAGGTTCGAGTTGAGTGAGGAAGTGATTAAGAGAATAGGGAGGTGGGAATCTTCTTGTTTAAATCATATGTTAGTTTGGGTGGGTGTTAATTGGGGGAGTTGTTATTAATTTGTTTTTGTTTTGTGTTACAGGTGCCATTATGGTGTGGATTCCTGGCCACTCTTGTGTTTTTTTGGGGGGTGATTCGGGCCGACGTGCGACCACAATGGCGGCAGCTGGGTTTCCGTAGGGATGACGTGGTGATACGTTGGCTTGGGTGTAGGGGTATCTTATGGGGGGAGCATGTTGAGGGAAGTGCACCGTTTTGCACGGTTGGATCGGGCCCCCGACATCTTAGTGTTGCATGTTGGGGGTAATGATTTGGGAGTCAGAGATTGCAGGGAGTTGATTAAAGATATAAAGTTTGACCTTTTGAGACTGTGGCCCATGTTTCTGGGCCTGGTAACAGTATGGTCGGATATAGTGGCCCGTAAGATTTGGAGGGAAGCACGCTCGGTGGATCGCCTTAATAAGGCCAGAGTGAAGGTGAATAGGGCGATTGGGAGGTTTATAGCATGTAATGGGGCGGTGGCGGTTAGGCATACTGATTTGGAGTCGGGGAGTGGAGGATTCTGGAGAGCGGATGGGGTTCATTTAAATGCTGTGAGCATTGATTTGTGGGCCCTGGATTTGCAGGGAGGAATTGAACGGGTGTTACGGTTGTGGAGGAATGCGCAGGCTTGAGGGATGAGGTAGGGTTCAAGCTGCGTGTTGTTGGCAGTGGGAGATCCTAGAAGCTGGTGATATATAACGGTATTAGAAAATGGGAGGGCCTTAATGGTAGGGCTGGACTCTCATAGTTTGAGGCACTTCGTTGATTCGGAGATCCGTCCATCAGTTGGTGTCTCTGAGTGTCACGACCCTTGGTCATTGGTCGTGACTCTTGTGGCCGCATGCAGTTGCCTGCAGTCTTGGTGTTGTTGTCAATCACAGGTGAGGGCTATAGTATGTTGCCTCACCTGTGGTTGCCACTGGCAACATTGGGTATTTGGCAGCAGTGCAGCCTGAGTGGTGTTAGGCAGCTTGCTGCGGTAGGCATGCGGTTGCTCCTGGCAACCTCTCCTATAGGTGTCATACTGTCACGGCTGGAGGTGGGGGAAACCCCCAGCCGTGCGGTGCCAGGAGATGGTAGGGTTACTACTTGGCCAAACAACACAGAATAAGGGAGCAGGTCACCTCCTGTTGCGTCTCTAACTCTGACCCTGTCTCCTACCTGCATGGGCCGACCTTGATGGTAGGAGGGCCCATACTCAGGAACCTCGGATCCCTGCTGACCCTCCGCAGATCCCTGACCTAGGAGCTGGGTGAGACGACCTACTCCTCCTTGGCACGGAGGAGCAGGAGTCTCAATGGCCAAGCAACAAGGGGAAACAGAAAACACCTTATGGCAGTGACAGGCAAATGGAACCAACACATCACTCACCTGCCACAGACAACAAACCCTGGAACCCATGTGCAGGTGCTGCAGTTCTGAACACCAACGGACACAGCACACACCAGACATCACACAGGAACCCAGGACCATAAGCTGCAATAATAAGTAAACCCCACACACACCTTCATAACACCGTGAAACATAGTTTTATGACCAGAAGGGAGGCCCCCACTGGTAGATGGTAATATACAGGAGGCTGCTCCAGCCATGCCTGGCTGAAAGCAACCTACTGAGCCAAGCCAGAGAACAAGGCTTTATAGGCCTAAGTGGCCACACCCACCGGTCAGAACACACCCAGTGACAGTATGACCAGAAGGGAAAACACACATAAAGGGGAAAGCACACAAACTCACTCACCTGTTACCGCCAGCAACGGCATGCGTGGCAAACATGTTCTGGGGAACAGCCAGCAGGCCGAGACCCTGCCACCACATGCACACAACAACAACGTTGCCGCGGACAACCGCAGGTGAAGGGAGGTGTCTACGTGCATACAAAACATGAACTCGTGCACAACAAACAGACAAAGGAAGTGCACACAAAAACACGTTGCCAAGGGCAACACACAAAGTGCACACTGATAAACAACACACTGTGCACACCAATAAAAAGGCACACCTATAGGAGAGGTTGCCAGGAGCAACCGCATGCCTACCGCAGCAAGCTGCCTAACACCACTCAGGCTGCACTGCTGCCAAATACCCAATGTTGCCAGCGGCAACCACAGGTGAGGCAACATACTATAGCCCTCACCTGTGATTGACAACAACACCAAGACCGCAGGCAACTGCATGCGGCCACAAGAGTCACGACCAATGACCAAGGGTCGTGACACTGAGCTGGTGTTTTAAGGCTGCAGGCAAGATGGAATTGCCATATTGGATTCTTATGGATGGTAAATAGTTTCTGGGGTTGGGGTTAATGTTATTGTTATTTATGTATGTATTTATTTTATTAATAAAAACGGCTGCTGTGGCCCATTTAATCCAAGCAGAGTGTGTGCGTGCTTATTGGGAAGGTCTTGGGGGAGGAGAAAATTTGAAGATTATGGGGGAGGCCCTGAGTAATTAACCAATAACCTATTCATGCACTGCTGGTTGCTCCTAATGGAAGTGGATATTGTCACATTCAAATCTAACAAAGTGACCACATTCATTATCATTAGATGAAATGTAGCAAAGTGACATTGCGCTTTTATTTCACATGACTACAAATTACTGTGTAGCCCTAGTCTATCACTCTTCAGTAACGATCTGTGTGACTAGTTTTTAATACACAAACACTGTAGTAAACATCTGCCCCTCAAACCTTCCTCTGACAAGGTATCCTCATAGGTTAACAAGTGGCAACCCAGTGGCAACTATTTTTCATTCTGCATAAGGAGATATTACTTACCACTGGAGAATGTTCAAAAATGGAAGTCACATAAGGCGCACCAATAAATTCTGGATCCAAATCTGGAACGTCCACCACTTTTACAGACACATAAGCTGTAGTGCTTTGATATATAGTTGTATTATGCAAAATTCCTCCCTGGTCCTGTAAGTTCATAAGACAGATAGTAAGAACATTTATATGTTGCATTCTTTAAATATTATGGTTCTATATGTTACATTGTGGGCGACATTTTAGAAGAGTGTACCTAGTTTCCTGGCATATAAAAGTTGCTAATTTTTGTGCAAACTTTTGGCATTTTGTAAAGTGGGTGGAGTTTAGCCACGCTGGTCCAACATATTTGTAACACTCCAGAGTTGTGTTATGAAACTCTTTTACCCCGCTACAACCTGTTACGTGCATTTACATTGTCATCTTGTGTAATTTCACATACAGACGTGGACAAAATTGTTGGTACCCTTTGGTCAATGAAAGAAAAAGTCACAATGGTCACAGAAATAACTTTAATCTGACAAAAGTAATAATAAATTAAAATTCTATAAATGTTAATCAATGAAAGTCAGACATTGTTTTTCAACCATGCTTCAACAGAATTATGTAAAAAAATAAACTCATGAAACAGGCATGGACAAAAATGATGGTACCCCTAGAAAACACAGAACATAATGTGACCAAAGGGACATGTTAATTCAAGGTGTGTCCACTAATTAGCATCACAGGTGTCTACAACCTTGTAATCAGCCATTGGGCCTATATATATGGCTCCAGGTAATCACTGTGTTGTTTGGTGATATGGTGTGTACCACACTCGACATGGACCAGAGGAAGCAAAGGAAAGAGCTGTCTCAAGAGATCAGAAAGAAAATTATAGACAAGCATGTTAAAGGTAAAGGCTATAAGACCATCTCCAAGCAACTAGATGTTCCTGTGAGTACAGTTGCACATATTATTCATAAGTTTAAGATCCATGGGACTGTAGCCAACCTCCCTGGACGTGGCCGCAGGAGGAAAATTGATGACAAATCTAAGAGACGGATAATCCGAATGGTAACAAAAGAGCCTAGAAAGACTTCTAAAGAGATTCAAGGTGAACTTCATGCTCAAGGAACATCAGTGTCAGATCGCACCATCCGTCGTTGTTTGAGCCAAAGTGGACTACATGGGAGACGACCAAGGAGGACACCATTGTTGAAAACGAATCATAAAAAAGCAAGACTGGAATATGCCAAACTACATGTTGACAAGCCACAAAGCTTCTGGGAGAATGTCCTGTGGACAGATGAGACAAAAATCGAAGTTTTTGCCAAGGCACATCAGCTGTATGTTCACAGACGAAAAAATGAAGCATATCAAGAAAAGAACACTGTCCCTACTGTGAAACATGGAGGAGGCTCTGTTATGTTCTGGGGCTGCTTTGCTGCGTCTGGCACAGGGTGTCTTGAATCTGTGCAGGGTACAATGAAATCTCAAGACTATCAAGGAATTCTAGAGAGAAATGTACTAGCCAGTGTCAGAAAGCTTGGTCTCAGTCGCAGGTCATGGGTCTTGCAACAGGACAATGACCCAAAACACACCGCTAAAAACACCCAAGAATGGCTAAGAGGAAAAAATTGGACTATTCTAAAGTGGCCTTCTATGAGCCCTGACCTCAATCCTATTGAGCATCTTTGGAAGGAGCTGAAACATGCAGTCTGGAAAAGGCACCCTTCAAACCGGACACAACTGGAGCAGTTTGCTCATGAGGAGTGGGCCAAAATACCTGCTGAGAGGTGCAGATGTCTCATTGACAGTTACAGGAAGCGTTTGATTGCAGTGATTGCCTCAAAAGGTTGCGCAACAAAATATTAAGTTAGGGGTACCATCATTTTTGTCCATGCCTGTTTCATGAGTTTATTTTTTTACATAATTCTGTTGAAGCATGGTTGAAAAACAATGTCTGACTTTCATTGGTTAACATTTATAGAATTTTAATTTATTATTACTTTTGTCAGATTAAAGTTATTTCTGTGACCATTGTGACTTTTTCTTTCATTGACCAAAGGGTACCAACAATTTTGTCCACGTCTGTAATATCCTCACAAATGAAGGATTGTGCATTGAAAGCCTTGTTACATGTATATTGCTGTAATTTCTATGTTCACCAGCAGGTGGCAGCAATGTGTTAGCAAGGAGTTAGAGCCAGTTTAGTGTTTCTAGGCTGGAATAGTTCATTCCAGTTTTAGCTCCCCCGTTTAGCTCCCCCCTCTGTGACCAGAGTGGCTGCGCCCATATGCCTGCCTCATGGGGAGGGAAGGAAGTTAGTGTCAGTGTGCCAGTCACCCAGGCTAGGGGAAGGCTGTGCGTGTAGAAGCTCCCAGATATAGGGATCCAAAGTCAGGATCTTGTCTCGGCTGAGACATTGATCATCATCCCCAGCCTGAGCCTTGCAGCCTCAGCTGGAAAAAGCAAGCAGACAACTCCAGAATTCCAGGAAGAACCATACCCTGTGAAGATAGCTGTGAGTCAAAGTCCAGAGACCCAGGAGAAGCCATACTCCTCCTCAGCTAGTCAGTCCCCACACAGCAGAAGATAGACAGTGCAGAAGCCAAATTCCTGCCACAGTTTAGAGATATCAAGCAGATGTCCTTTCCTGCAAAGCTCCAGGTACATGATAGAGCAGAAGATATATTCCTGCCACACATTGCCAATACCTGCTGGGACCAAAGACTAAAGCTGTATCTTGCTTGGATGAAAGTTACTATCAGTAAAGACAAGTTTGAACTTTACCCAAGGGTCTGGATCTCAATTTCTGCTGCAAATTCATCTATTACTCCTACTAGCACCACACTCATTTTATTGCAAGTGAGCCAGGATCCAGGAGTCCAGCCATACTCAGGTAGGAGACACTGTTGACACTATTACCACTACCATACAGAGACATTACAGCACTCTGACATTCCTAACCTGGTAAGTGAGTTACAACACCTTAAAGGAACCTGTGTTAGTACCCTGCGCACGCTGCAATTGGCGTCACAAACTAAACTATCACCTACACCTGACCTAACCATTGCATAATTTGGCATCCATGTAACCATACCACGGTCCTTGCTCCTTGCACAGTTACCATAATTTATTTTAGAAAACATAAATTATAATGAAACCTACTCCAGTGCCAAGCTCCCATAGATTTCATTTTCTAGCAAATATATATAACAGATGCTACAAATTTATTAAGAGCGCTGTGCCTCTTAATAAACTGGCTTAAAGGTCTTTTTACTAAGATGTGTGAAGCACCAGTCTTTAGTAAATGACCCCATTGTCTTTATTTTATGTACACATTCACAGAGGTTCCAGAAGTCAGAACTCCACCAATCAGATACGTATGACCTATCCTTAAGATAGGTTATCCATATTAAAACCCTGGACAACCTCTTTAACATCAGAGTTACAGTAAAAGATACTTCTCTATTGACAAATTATGTCACAGCCCATACGCAGGTCACACAGCATGTACACTAAACCCTCTCATAATCAAAGGGTGCAATATACTGTACATACAGTATGCCAATCTTAAATCAAAGTCCATTCAAGCAAAATGGCCCAAATGTATTAAGAGGCCTGGTCAGAGAATGAAACGGTCAGGTATTCTTTGGCACCAAAATTTGAGCTATTTACTGACTTTAGTATTAGTAAATCTGTCTAAAAGTTTTATGCTTCTCCCAATAAATTACTCCCCCTTTTTCAACTTTTGGCACGAACAGCATGAAAAGAGTAAAAAGTTGTGACTTTTTAAAGCCAAAAACTGCCATAAAGTTGTTGATGAATTCCTCCAATGAGTAATCTGATTTTATCAGTCACCCAAAGTTTAAACCTGGGGAAGTATCATTTATTTAAAGGGGCTATCCCATGACTAATGTAAAAAATGAAAATCAGACATCATAGTACAAGACAACTTCTTTCTAACAAAGCTAGAACCAGCCCTGTACCTCACATGGATCCAGAGATCTCCTCATTCATTGCTCTGCTAGATTTATATCAAGCTGGCAACTCAAGGGGAGTGTCTATTCTGCTGCAGCTAAGGAGGCGTGTCCATGCTCTCCCTATCACAGCTCAGGAGACAGCTGAAGGATGAAACTGAGCATGTGCAGCCATCTCAGTGACCAGGACAAAGAAATAAGCGAAAAAACTGCAGGTGGTGCTATACAGATACATTTTATTGAATAGATCAGTCAATGTGCTGGTTTGAAAACTGGAGAATATTTTTCATAGGACAACCCTTTAAGTGATTTATGACAGCAGCTCTGACTGGCTGATACATTTGGTGTGTAGTTATACACTTTTGTCTATGCTTATACGAACTATTGGTTGGCTTAGTTTGAAACAGAATTGTGGAGCAATTGTGGTGCAAAATGTTGCATATTAGACCATATTCACAGTGAATTCATGCCGCTTTTCTGGTAAGCCATGTTCCTTCAGGCTAGGCACAGGTAATTCCTCAAAACAAATTGAACTTCATTTTGGCACAAATTTCACCAAAATCTTGTTGTACTCACAGTAAATAAGAGCTACAGTCTTTAAAAATGAAATTAAAGGGGTTGTCCGAGTTATGAAAAAAAAATATATATAGCACTTAAAATCTGATGGGCAGCAATATATAACTAAACTAAGCAAGTTTTATGCAAAAAAAAAATATATATATATTTCCTCATTTGCCTGGTTCTTTTCTGGCCCTTTGTTTACATCCAATAAAAACAATCTCTGCCCCTCCCCCTGCACTGCTAAGGGAGTGGCTACAAGAGCTGCCCTGAGTGACAGGTCTGCCTGCTGGGAGACTCTGCAGCATGTTGTATGTGTAGGACTACACGTCCAAGCTGTATAATGATACTGCTAAGGGAGGGGATTCAATAGCTGCCCTGAGTGCTGGGAGAATCAACAGCAACTTGTAAGTGTAGAACTACAAGTCCCAGCTGTATAATGACACTGCTAATACACACAGGATCTTCCCCCTACCTTCTTGTGCAATGCTCTCTCTAGTCTGTCAGATCCTGTGCCCAGAATTGTCACTGCTGCAGCAGATACCCATTATGTGCAGCTGAAAGGGTTAAGAATCTTAGGAGGGAGAGAACAAACAGCCGGCAGTGAAGGGGGGCGTGGCCAGCACAGTGACATCTCGTTTACAGGCTTGTAAAGGACCTTTATCAGAGCAGGGAGAGAAGCTGACATCACAGGTCATGTGACCCTCAGTGAAATCTGAGAAACCGGGCACCGGAGATAAAGTGAGTTAATTGGAAAGCTGTTAGATTTGCTTAGTTAGGAACATAGAAAGAACAAAATAAATAACTAGGATAACCCCTTTAAGGTGTTAAGAAAAAAGGAATTTAAAAGCTTGCCATCTACAAGCTGATTACCGTTGCATTTATAGTTAACTGGTAGAAGGTGCTTTTTTTGTTGAAGTCCAAAGAACCATTCAGTTTAATATATGCAATTTTGAAGTCTGGGTCCTCTGTAGCAATGTAGAACAGGCCAGTGTCCGAACTTGGTATAACCTACAGAACAAGAGTAACATATAGCAAAATACATCTGATATTATAATAAAAATATACAGATTTGACAGTAGTGAATATTACCAGAATAATAGCAATTATTGTATTAGTAAAAAAATATACCCAGATATTTTCACATGAGACATATGCAATAAAGACACTCTTGTCCTATATTTGGCCATAGAAATGTGTGAGCACAGTATATGCTTAGAGCAGGTCTCCTCTGTTAGCTCACTGAACAAAGTTTGTTATTTAATGCTGTGTAATGTACACCCAGCATAGCAAGGTATAATTGGCATGGCCAGGGTTAACCATCCTGGCTCAGCTTTCTTAGGAGGTTAGGGATGGGCTGGCCCCACCACCAACTTAGGTCAGTTCTGATGGAGTTGTTGGAGGAAGGAAGTAGTGACCCATGTTCCTTCTCCTTAGGCCTCAAGTTCCAGAGACTAACATATCAAATATGTGATTTACTGCAAGATCAACAGAAAGGGAGAAAAAGAGGAGAACTTAGATTCTACATGGTCAAGTATAAGAGTACTGTAAAAAAGTACTTTTAATCGATAATCCTGCTTTCTATGGCAGGCCCTTCCTTCCATTCTTGATTGACAGGGTCAGCTTCCTGCATCGTTCTCTCGCCTTTCCTTGTTCTCACACATATTCAAAATAAAACATGGACAATCCTTCTTTCTCCTGACATCTGCCATCAATTGTCAACTGGTTCCTCTGAAAATGATGAGTTCAGCTAAATTGTATCTAATGTACTGTATATAGCCACCCTAACTCTTCATTCTATCTAATTTGAGCAAATCCACAACAAAATCTGCATCCAAAGTACACACCATACTGGCTTTTGATGTGGGTTTGATGTTGGCTTTCACCATTTGTATGATAAAGGGAAAATCCTCCTGTATTTCCAGAGCACAACTAACATGCAAGGATTTGAAAATGCACAAAATATCCTAAATTCTATTCAGATCATTATTCCTAGTGTATGAATCAGGTTTAAAAAAAAATTAAAAAAAATAACATTTATTTTCATTACGCTGTTGTTTACTGTGAATTTTGAGGGTATAATCTGCAACAATTCAACACTAATGAACATGCATGACTAAAATTCTGCAAATATGTTACTAGGTGCAAAACTATTTTATTTAAACCATAGTAAGCAATAAAAGGCACCATGAAACTGTAATAGCCATTGATATGTAATACAATAGTACATAGCTGATATAAAGAAAATATCTGAAGTCAGAACGCAGTGCGAAGAGATCATATAAAGGGGTTGTGCCAAGTTTTTAAATTATTCCCTATCCACAAGTTATCCCATCACCTCTTCAATTTTAAATGTCACTGGTAGCATTCTGTCATTGTCATAGTCTTCTGCTGTAACCTTGCAGATTACAGATCCGGGTGCAACATTCTGCAATAAAAAAATAATAATAATGTCATTAGTGTATTACCTTTTTCATGACTGAACCAATCTAACATGTCAGTAAACTGAATACAGTGGGCCCAATAATTAAAGGACATCTGTCAGCAGATTTGTACCTATGGAACTGGCTAACCTATTACATGTGCGCTTGGCAGCTGAAGACATCTATGTTGGTCCCATCTTCATATGTCCCTGCATTGCTGAGAAAAATTATGTTTTAACACATGCAAATTCGCCTCTAGGGGCAACAGGGGCGTTACCGTTACACCTAGATGCTCATTTGCATATATTAAAATACCATTTTTATAAGCAACATGGGCACATATGAACATAGGACCAATACAGATGTCTTCAGCTGCCAAGCGCACATGCAACAAGTCAGCAAAGTTTCATAGGCACAAATCTGCTGACAGATGCCCTTTAAGACTGTTGCTGGTGTTGCTCCAATATAAAAGGCTGAGAGAAGCTCACATGTAAAGATGGCACTTAACGGAGCTGCCTAGTTGACCTAAAAACGACAAAAGATTGTTGGAGGTCTAGTCTTCGGCATACTATATGATCAGTTCATTGTAAAGGGGTTCGTCTAACGAAAGGTTTGTCCAACCCCTTTAAGAGACCAGTTGAAAATCAAAGGCTCTAACTGAGTGCATAGGCTCTAGCCAGTATTGTATATTATATATTGGTTTCAGGGATCTTTTGTGACAACTTTGACAACACCACAATATAGGAGCAACATTATCAGCAAAACAAAACTTTTAAGCTCAGAAGCGTTTGCTGTAATACTTTAAAATTGCTTAAAGGGGTTCTCTGGCAATTATTTAAAATGGGTGGCAGCAACCTGTCCTAGAATGAGAGCAAGACTGGTTGCTTCACTTCCAGAGCTGCCTAGGGGGTGACGGGACGAGGCCCACTACACACTGGTACTTGCATATAAGAAGGATCACATCATTACCATCTATTGTATAGCAGAGCAGGTTGATGGAAGGCATTTTAAATCATTCACGGAAAAACCTTTTAAAGATCTTCTGTTACCAAAAAGCTGTTTTTCCATGTCATGAAAACATTAAATAATAAATATATTTTTCAATTCTCCCTTATCCACAAGTTTAGTGATGAGCGAAGCAAGCTTCGGATGCTACATCCAAAGTCGCTTCACTCAAAACTTCGGATTAATACTGTACGGAGATCAGTCTCTGTACAGCATAAAAATGTATGGGCTCCGATGACCTGAAGTCCGTTATTTGCAAAGTAGCAAGAGACTTTGTTGAGTAACTTCAGCAGTTGATTTTTAAAGTGGGAAAACCACTTTAAGGGGAACCTGTCACCTAAAAAGGCATCTACATCCCCCAGCAGTACCTCATAGTAGCCCGCAGCCTGTTAATAATCATATGTTTCATCCTGTTGTCCAACGCTGCATAAGTTCAAAAAACGCGGATTTATTCTCCATCAGCGCTATAGTGCAACAGGATGAAGCATATGATTATTAACAGGCTGCGAGCTACTATGAGGTACTGCAGGGGGATGTAGATGCATTAAATGACTGTTGAGAAAAATCCAACTTGGCCCAAATCGCTCAACAAATAGCCAGAGGTTATGGTCTTTTACAATGACTATTTGTTAGGGTGACATTTTGCAGTGTAAGGTAGATCTACTACTTCTATAAAAACCATAATTTTGCTTACCTCAGCGACATCTACTGCATAAGGCAGGCCATAAAATACAGGTGCATTGTCATTGCAATCTGTCACTTCAACGTTGAATAGTTTCTGAACCTTAAAGAAAGAAATCATGGAATCAGTTTGACATATTCCAAAAGATAGTGACCAAATTGTTTGAATGAAATCTTATTGCAAAAATGACTTTTCAAGTATTAACACTGAATGCACCCACCAATGACCACAACAAATCCAATATGGCAGACAAACTTTCAGTCTGCTGTCAGGCTCAGTTTTTCCCTAAAATGTGCTGACAGCTAGTGTTGATCGAGCACCAAAGTGCTCGGGTGCTCTGGCCGAACACATCGGGGTAGAGCACCCGAGTATAATGGAAGTCAATGGGAGAACCCGAGCATTAAACCACGTACACCCTGCTCTGAAGAGGGGAGGGTGCCTGGATCATAGGAAAAGTTCAGAAATTGATGGAAACACCACCGAAATGGTCCGGGAACAGCATGGGGGGGGATGTCTGGATTAGAATTGAGCGGACACCTGGATATTCGGGTTCGACGGGTTCGGCCAAACTTCACAAAAATGTGACCCGAACTTGACCCCGAACCCATTGAAGTCAATGGGGACCCGAACTTTGGAGCACTAAAATGGCTCTAAAAAAGTAATGAAAAGGGCTAGAGGGCTGCAAATTGCATCAAAATGTGGTTAAGAGCATGGCGAGTGATCTGCAAACAAATGTGGATAGGGAAATGACTTCAAATAACATAATACATAATACACAAAATAGGGTGATAATATATAACCTGTGATAACCCCCTTCAGTCGTGCTAAACATGTAGGCGTGTGCACACATACTGCCCCACCATGTCGCACGTCCCCGTGATGTCAACGATCCAATTGGATATCTGCTCTATCAACTTTCGATGGTGTTTTATGCGCCTACCATGGTGATCACGGGTAACGGGGAATCAGGGTTCCATGCCGGAGAGGGAGCCTGAGAAAGGGATACCACATCCAAAGGAGGTCAATGGAGGAAATGTGATCAACCCCACTTTCCTTTTGTCATCTGTGTCCTCCTCATCATCTAGTGATGATGATGAGCCCCCAAGGCAGCGGAGACACTGCCAGGCGGAGCAAGGGGACCGCCATGCTAGGGACCCTGTGGCCCACACTAGTACGAGCAGCTCTGGGGTTCATAATAGTTTTCCAGCCCACCAGTAAGTCTACCGGAGCCCCCTGCCGGTGAACTTGTCTGGTGTACCCCAGAGCATTTTGATGGCTGGACTCCTGTCAGTGCAGCCGAGATGAGGACGTTTTGGGGCCTCGTGCTGCACATGGGCCTAGTCAAGAAACCTAGTGTCAGGGATGACTGGAGTGGGGACGTCCTCTACCAGACCCCACTTTACAGTACGGCCATGACACGCTCCCGGTTTGAGGCCATACGGAAATGCCTGCATTATTCAGATAATGCAGTATGTCCCCCACAAGGTCATCCTGCCTATGACCGCCTGTACAAAATCAGGCCAGTCATCGATCACTTTGGGGCCAAATTTGTACAGGCCCGTGTACCTGGAAGGGAGGTCGCGGTTGATTAGTCTCTCATTGCTTTCAAGGGGAGACTCCTTTTCCGCCAGTATGTTCCCACTAAGCGGGCGAGGTATGGCGTGAAGCTGTACAAACTTTGTGAGAGTACCTCAGGGTACACTTACAAGTTTTGTGTGTACGAGGGCGAGATTCCCGTATTCAACCCCCAGAATGTCCCCCCACTTTGGGTGTTAGCGGGAAACTTGTGTGGGACCTTATGCACCCACTGCTAGATAAGGGTTACCACCTGTACGTGGATAACATTTATACTAGTATCCCCTTGTTCCAGTCCCTCGCCGCCAGATCCACGTCCACTTGTGGGACCGTGTGGAAAAATCAACGCGGCCTCCCTACCCACCCCCTCCAGGTACCTATCCCCAGGGGTGAGACCCGTGCCCTTACCAGTGGAAACCTGTTGCTGGTCAGATATAAGGACAAGAGGGATGTCCTTGTACTGTCCACAATTCATGGTAACGGCATCACCCCTGTCCCTGCACGAGGTACCGCGGCAACAGTCCTCAAGCCCGATTGTATCGTCGACTACAATCGGTATATGGGAGGAGTTGATCTATCTGATCAAGTCCTCAAGCCATATAATGCCATGCGCAAAACCCGGGCATGGTACAAAAAAGTTGCAGTCTACTTGGTGCAGGTTGCCTTGTACAACTCTTGTGCTGTCCCGGAGCGCTGGCAACACAGGGACATTTCTTCAGTCCTATGAGGCAGTCCTCAAGGATCTGAACTTTTCTGACCAGGAAAGAGCAGGTCGGAACATCTCAGGAACTGGGGGCGCCCGGATCGTCCCTGGCCAACACTTTCCAGGTGTGGTCCCCCATACTGGAAAGAAGCGACAGACCCAAAAAAGGTGCAGAGTGTGTCACAGGACGGGGATACGGAAGGACACCACTACTCAGTGTGACACGTGCCCCGATCATCCGGCCCTCTGCATTTTTGGTTGCTTCAGGGAGTACCACACTTCCATGGAGTACTAAATTTAAATCCCAATTTAGCCACTGACAATCGGATAAAAAAAATATGGTTCTCAGACTTGAGACACTAAAACGAAAAAAATAAAATGTAAGACATATTAGGTATCGCCGCATCCGTAAGAATCTGCTCTATAAAAATACCCCCCAACCCTTCAGATAAACACGGTCAAAAAATAAAATAAAAACGGTACAAAAAAAGATTTTTTTGTCACCTAACATCACAAAAATTGTAATAGCAAGTGATCAATAAGTTATATGCCCCCCAAATAGTGCCAATAAAACCGTCCTCTCGTCCCGCAAAAAATGAGCCCCTACCTAAGATAATCGGCTAAAAACAAAATAAATTACTCAGACTATGGAGATACTAAAATGTTTTTTTGTTTATAAAAAGATAATATAGTGTAAAACATAAATAAATAAATAAGTAGACATATTAGGTATTGCCGCATCCGTAAGAATCTGCTCTATAAAAATAACCCCCTTAACCCCTCAGATGAACACAGTAATTTTTTTTAATTAAAAACGGTACAAAAAAAAGTATTTTTTTTTTCACCTTACATCACAAAAATTGTAATAACAAGCGATCAAAAAGTCATATGCCCCCCCCAAAATACTGCCAATAAAACCGTCCATTCATCCCGCAAAAAATGAGCCCCATCATAAGATAATCGGCTAATCGGCTAAAAAAAAAAAAAATGACTCAGACTATGGAGATACTAAAATGTTTTTTTTTTGTTTATAAAAAGATAATATAGTGTAAAACATTATTAAAATACATAAGTAGACATATTAGGTATCGCCGCATCTGTAAGAATCTGCTCTATAAAAATACCCCTCCCCTAACCCCTCAGATGAACAAGGTCAAAAAATAAAATAAAAATGGTGCCAATTTTTTTTCCATTTTAATCAAATTTTTTCCAGTAACAAAGCAAGGGTTAAGAGCCAAACAAAACTGTCTATTACCCTGATTCTGCAGTTTACAGAAACACCCCATATGTGGTCGTAAACTGCTGTATGACCAAACGGCAGGGCACAGAAGGAAAGGAACGCCGTATGGTTTCTGGAAGGCAGATTTTGATGGCCTTTTTTTTGGGGCACCCGAATGCACCCCTAGAGTAGAAACTCCATAAAAGCGATCCCATATAAGAAACTACACCCCTCAAGGTATTCAAAACTGATTTTACAAACTTTATTAACCCTTTAGGTGTTCCTCAACAGTTTATGGCAAATGGAGCTGAAATTTCAGAATTTCTATTTTTGGTAACCTTGCCTCAACCATATACCCTAAAAATAGTCCCAACAAAACTGCCACCTTATCCCGTAGTTTCCAAAATGGGGTCACTTTTATGGAGTTTCTACTCTAGGGGTCCATAAGGGTGGCTTCAAATGGGACATGGTGTAAATAAACCAGTCCAGGAAAATCTGCCTTCCAAAAACCACACGGCGCACCTTTCCCTCTACTCTCTACCGTGTGTCCATATAGTAGTTTATGGCCACATATGGGGTGTTTATGCAAACTACAGAATCGGGACAATAAATATAGAATTTTGTTTAGCTGTTAACCCTTGCTTTGTTACTGGAAAAAAATTAGTAAAATGGAAAATTTGAAAAAAAATCTAAATTCTGAAACTGTATTTCCATTTGCCATTAACTCTTGTTGAACACCTAAAGGGTTAATGACGTTTGTAAAATCAGTTTTGGATATCTTGAGGGGTGTAGTTTCTAGAATCGGGTCATTTTTGGGTGGTATCTATTATGTAAGCCTTACAAATTTGCTTCTAAACTTCTAAGCCTTGTAACGTCCCCAAAAACTAAAATGTCATTCCCAAAATGATCCAAACATGAAGTAGACATATGGGGAATGTAAAGTAAAAAACTATTTTTAGAGTTATTACTATGTATTATAGAAGTAGAGAAATTGAAACTTGGAAATTTGCTATTTTTTCCACATTTTTGGTAAATTTGGTAATTTTACCAGTGTCATGTAGTACAATATGTAACATAAAAAACAATCTCAGAATGACCTGGATAAGTCAAAGCATTTTAAAGGTATCACCACTTAAAGTGACACTGGTCAGATTTGCAAAAAATGGCCTGGTCCTTAAGGTGAAATATGGCTGTGTTCTTAAGGAGTTAAGATGCCCTGTTATTGGAATGATTAATAAAAAATTAAAGGGAATGTCACTGGGGTATTTTGGATTTGGAAACGTTAGACAGGAGAGGCCCTGCTGCCTCTTTGTTGATTCTAGATAACTTCTGCCTGATCGCACATCCACGATCCAATTGGATATCTTCTCTATCAACTTTCGATGACAGATTTTTTTAATAACAGAATATAACAGCAGTATCTAATGCTTGTATTTCACTGTGACAAATGCAGCAAAGGCTGCAAATGTTGTATCTTGCAAAAAATTATATATTTTTTTAAATACCAGAATATAAAATCGGTATATAACGCTTGTATTGGACTGTCAGAAATGCAGCAAAGGCCGCAAATTTATTATCTTGCCCAAAATGGGTGTTTTTACTAAACATAATAGAACAGCAGTATCTAACGCTTGTATTTCACTGTGACGGATGCAGCAAAGGCCTCAAATGTATTATCTTGCCCAAAATGGGTGTTTTTTTAATAACATAATATATCAGCAGTCTCTAACGCTTGTATTTCACTGTGACAAATGCAGCAAAGGCTACAAATTTAGTATCTTGCCCAAAATGGGTGTTTTTTTAATAACAGAATATTAGTGCAGTTTTTCAAGCTTGTATTTCACTGTGACAAATGCATCAAAGTCCGCAAATTTAGTATATTGCCCAAAATGGGTGTTTTTTTTAATAGCCACGTAAATACTCTACTTTGCTCTTGATAAAAGGGGACTCTACCCCAAAAGCTTTTTAGATTAAATAAAGAAAGGACTTTTCCACTTTTGAAACCCTGGTTACTATTCTTTGGGGATGTGGAAGCAAAGTCTGACCACCTGACAAGCGACCTTGGCGGGGGAGGAGAAGGTATAGGTGTTATGTGCTTATCCTATACCTCCCTCCCTAGTGAAGTAAGTTTCCAACTGAGACTCCTTTTCCAACTTTTAATTGGATTTTAATTTGTTATTATTATTTCTTTTGTCTCCTGCATTCAACCTTAATTTGAACTGTATGACAGCAATGACAATTACCCCTACCAACTAGTGTGGAATCTGTGACCACATTAATTAAGCTTGATCGCACCTTGGCGCCCCTCCGCTAACCCTCACCCCTTGCTTTCAACAACAAGCTGTTGGGGTCATTAGCAATCCCGTTTTCTACACACTTGCAAAAATTACAAAGAACTGGCACTCCAATGCACCCTTTGTTACAAATAAAGAAGGGCATCATACACAGCCTTGAAAAATTATGATTGATGGCCTGCTGGTGACCCTCAAAAACATTTGGAGCAAGGGCCTACTGGTCTGACCATCTAAAACATTATGGGCGAGGGCCTGCTGCCGCTTTGGTGACTCAAGATAACCTGGGGCCAATCGCACTTCCCCGTGATGATCCATGTGGATGTCTGCCCTATCAACTTTCAATGTTATTTTCAGCACCAACCAAGCCTGAGAAACAGCTACGGCTACCACATCCAAGCAAGGCAGCATGCACACAAATTACCTATTAGGTATAATTAGGTGAAGGCCTGCAGGTGTGCTGACCCTGTAAAAGATTTTAGGTGCGGGCCTGCTGGTCAGCTGACCCTGTAAAATATTGAAGGTAAAGGCCTTCTAGTGAGCTGATCCTGTAAAAAATTATATGCAAGGGCCTGCTGGTGAGCTGACCCTGTAAAACATTATATGCGACGGCCTGCTGGTGAGCTGACCCTGTAAAAGATTTGAGGTGCGGGACTGCTGGTGAGCTGACCCTGTAAAAGATTTTAGGCACGGGCCTACTGGTGAGCTGACCTTGTAAATGATTGTAGGTAGGCCCTGCTGGTGAGCTGACCCTGCAAAAGATTGTAGGTGAGGGCCTGCTGGTGAGCAAACCCTTTAAAAGGTTGTAGGTGAGGGCCTGAAGGTGAGCTGACCCTCTAAAAAATTATATTAAAGGACCTTCAGGTGAGCTGACCTTGTAAAAGATTGTAGATGAAGGCTTGTTGGTGATCTGACCCTGTAAAACATTGTATGCAAGGGTCTGCAGGTGAGCCAACCCTGTAAAATATTTTATGTGCAGGCCTGCTGGTGAACTGACCCTCTAAAAAATTATATGCGAGGGCCTGCTGGTGAGCTGACCCTGTAAAACATTGTAGGTGAGGGACTGCTGGTGAGCTGACCCTGTAAAAATGATATGCGAGGGCCTGCTGGTGAGCTGACCATGCAAAACATTATATGCGAAGGGCATATATGTGACGGGCATACATGCAAGGGCATTATATGCGACGAATAAGCATGTTGATATGATGGAAGAGAAGAAGGAGGATGAAAAAAGGAAGATTCAACCATATACCCTTGTTTGTGGTGGAAGGGGTGCATGGGAATACAGTGTATTCAGTACATTATAAACAACACATTTAAAGTGCCTTTATGTTCATCAGCTTTCCTCTGGTGGAGTAGAGAAGTTATGGTCAATCTAGGCCTTGTTCATTTTTATAAGAGTCAACTTGTCAGCATTTTCAGTTGACAGGCAGATATGCTTATCTGTTATAATGCCACCAGCAGCACTAAATACCCGCTTAGACAAAACGCTGGCAGCAGGGCAGGCCAGCACCTCCAAGTCGTAGAGCGCCAATTCGTGCCACATGTCTAGCTTGGACACCCAATAGTTGTAAGGCACTGAGGGATCATTGAGGACGCTAACCTGGTCTGCTATGTACTGTTTTACCATCTTCCAAAAATGTTCCCTCCTTATAACACTAGGCCGCACATCAGGGTGAGGGTGCTGGCGGGGTGTCATGAAAGTGTCCCAGGCTTTAGAGAGTGTTGCCCTGCATCTGTTGGAACTGCTGTGTGTTCCCCTTGTCTCCCCTCTTTGGTTGGTCAAGGAACTACGGACTCTGCAGCCAGCGTTGTCAGATGAAAATTTTGGGAACAATTTTCTAACAAGGATCTTCTGGTATAGCACCATTTTGCTTGTCCTCTCCACCAGAGGAATGAGAGATGAGAAGTTCTCTTTGTAGCGAGGGTCGAGAAGGGTGAACAACCAGTAATCCGTGTTGTCTAAAACAGGCCAACAGGCAAGACTTTGCTGTCGTCATCAGGAGGATCACTCTCAATCTCCTCATCCTCTTGCTCCTCTTCTGCCCACCCACGCAGAACAGGTGGAATTAAACTTCCATGGGTACTACCCTCTTTAGCGGAGGCAACCGTCTCCTGCTCCTCCTCTTCAACGCGCTGAGAAGCTGAACTGAGGGTGATCTGGCTATAACCCTGTGTCTTGTCTTTCCCCATTTCCACTTCTTACACATGCAAAGCGTCGTCCTTAATTGTGAGCAGCGAGCGTTTGAGTAGACACAGAAGTGGGATGGTGACGCTGATAATAGCGTTATCGCTATCGATGACTTTCGGAAATGTGCACACATGCGGCGCACCTTCTCCAGTAGCTCAGGCAAATTGGGGTAGTTTTTGAGAAACCGCTGAACCACTAAGTTTTTAGACGTGGGCTAGGCATGGGATGTGTGTGAGCTTCCCGAGCTCCAAAGCCGCCACCAAGTTACGGCCATTATCAGACACAACCATGCCTGTATCTAGGTTGCGAGACGAGAGCCACACAACAATCTGGTCTCTTAGCCTCTGCCACAGCTCTGCAGCGGTGTGCTGTTTGTCCCCTAAGCATATCAGCTTCAGCGTGGCCTGTTGCCGCTTCCCCATTGCAGTGCTACACTGCTTCCAGCTATCGACTGATGACTGACTGGTGCGGCACGCGGATAATTCGGAGGTGGAAGTGGAGGAGGTGGCGTAAACCCTGATGGAACTAGGGCCCGCAATCCTGGCGTCGGTAGAACCTGTGCCATCCCAGGGTACGACTCGCTCCCGGCTTCCACAACATTCACCCAGTGTGTGTCACCACCAGCTCTCTGAGAAGGTCTGGCAGACGTTCTTCTGTACCTCTTGCATGATGTTATTTGTTTTGGTTTCACTTTGTCATCTCCTTTAGTTCTCCCAGCTGTCACCTATTCACACTAATTCCCTCCCATACTGCATAACTTTGCGGTTTATACTACTTCCTGGATTGAAGTGATCACTGCTGGAGACTTCTGTTACTGCTTGTTCAGATAAGTACTTTCTTGTATTGTGTTTCTTTGCTGGCTTGATTCTAGGTGACTCTGACTCCCTCCGTATTAAGTGCAGGGAGCCGGTGGTCGTGTCCCCTCACTATTATAGGGTTTTCAGGTGTCACATAGTCTAGGTACGAGGGCATGCAATTGTCTACCTCTGAGACCTTTGTATGTGCTTAGCAGTCAGGGTGAGCTCTTAGGGTTTTACAGGGGTCACCTTTATGCTCCTTAGTTTGGGATCAAGCCAGTCGGATGTTTATCCATAACTTCCCGCTATCTGCAATATTATCCGTGACATTGTGCCATCAGGGAAATGTAGCGTCCCTGGATCAAGGTGAGGATTGGGTTGAGCAGACTCTTGGCTACTGAGACTGGACTTGGTGGAAGACAGGGTGGTGCTTAACCAACTGGAAGCATTATGTGCTGCAATCCAACCGAATACCTGGTCACACTGGTCTGACTTCAAGAGTGGTGTCCTGTACCTCCCTGCAAACTGGGACATGAATCTAGGTATCGTGGATGATTGTTTTTCTTGTGCTCCGGTAGCAGGCACAGTTTCACCGCGCCCAGGGCCACGGCCTTTGCGTGCACCATCAGCACCCAGGGCCACTGCCACATCCCTTACTGCTCGCCTTCTTCATATTAAATGTTATATATGATTGAAAGTCTGTCACACGTACAGTAGCGTAGGATTTGGAAGTGTTTGCGCAAACAAATTTAAAAAGGTATTTGGGATGTGGAAACGTCACACAGGAGATATCCCGCAGGTAATGTCAATGCTGTCACCAGCGGCTTATGAAAAATTACAGGAAATGTGACAAGTATTTGAGATAAAGAAACGTTATAAAGGAGAGGTACCACTGGTAATGTCACTGTCCGCAGCGTCTACGCAAAAATGTGCACTGTATGTCACAGGAATTTTTGGGATGCGCACACTTTACACTTGGGATGTGGCAGAGCTTATGTCACTGTCAAAAGTGGACACCGGCTATTGAAAAATTACACTGTATGTCACAGATATTTTTTGAATGTGCACACTTTACACAGGAGATGTGGTGCAGCTAATGTCACTGTCCGCAGTGGACACCGTCTATTGAAAAAGTATACTGTATGTCAGATATTTTTGGGATGCGCGCACTTTTCACAGGAGAGACATGGCACAGCTAATGTCACTGTCCGCACGCTATTTTGCACAGGATGCGCTAAAAATAAATATTGCTGACACACAATAGTCCTTAAAAGGACTTTTGGGTCTGTAAAGTTTGTGCAATTTAGCGCAGGTTGCGCTAAAAATATAGCTTGCTGCTGCCACACACAATAGTCCTTAAAAGGACTTTTGGGTCTTTGAAAAGTTTTGGTGGTAAAAATATTCTTAAATCACTCCCTACACTGTCTGTCCCTTCCTCAGCACAGCTCTCCCTGACTAAGGCCTCATGCACACAAACGTTGTTTTGGTCCGCATTGAGCCGCAGTTTTTGCAGCTTTGATGCGGACACATTCACTTCAATGAGGCCGAAAAAGATGTGGACAGCACTCCGTGTGCTGTCTGCATCCGTTACTCTGTTCCGTGTATAGGCAGTTGATAGGCAGTTATATTAATGGCTGTCTGTGCCGTTCCGCAAATTGCGGAACGCACACGGACATCATCCGTGTTTTGCGGATCCACAATTTGGAAAACACACAACGGTCGGGTGTATGAGGCCTAAGAATGAGCCAAACATGCGTCATTGGGTGCTATATAGCACCTGATGACGCGTTCGGGCCAGCCAATCACTGTAATGCCAGCAGCCAACATGGCTACGGTATTACAGTGAGGGCAGTACTTACTTGCACATTTATTGGCTGTGTAGCAGCCAAGAAACGTGTGGGGTGGAGACTCGAATATTGCACTCGAGCACATGCGGTATTCGGTCAAATACCGCCATGTGCCGAGTATCGAGATGCTCGAGCCGAACTGGTGTTCGGCTGAGCATGCTCGATCATCACTACCGACAGCATCACCAAACAGACAATATTTTGGCCATCTTAGGCTACTTTCATACTAGCGTTCTTTGCAAATCCATCATGGATCTGAAAAAAAACGCTTCCGTTACAATAATGCAACCACATGCATCCGTTGCATGCATACGAACGGATCCGTTTGTATTATCTGTAACATAGCCAAGACGGGTCCGTCATGAACTCCATTGAAAGTCAATGGGGGACAGATCAATTTTCTATTGTGCCAGATTGTGTCAGAGAAAACGGATCCGTCTCCATTAACTTACATTGTGTGTCAGGACGGATTCGTTTGGCTCAGTTTTGTCAAGCGGACAGCAAAATGCTGCAGGTAGCCATTCCGCCTCCAGAGCAAACTGATGCATTCTGAGCAGATCCTTTTCCATTCAGAATGCATTAGGGCAACACTGATCCATTTTGGACCGCCTGTGAGATCCCTGAACGGATCTCACTAATGGAAAGCCAAAATGTGAGTGTGACAGTAGCCTAACATCTATAGTGTGACACAAGTCTTACTCTGCTATTTACAAACCGGATTCCAAAAAAGTGGGGACACTAAACAAATTGTGAATAAAAACTGAATGCAATGATGTGGAGATGGCAAATGTCAATATTTTATTTGTAATAGAACGTAGATGACAGATCAAATGTTCAATCCGAGTAAATGTATCATTTTAAAGGAAAAATATGTTGATTCAAATTTTCACGTTGTCAACAAATCCCCAAAAAGTTGGGACAAGTAGCAATAAGAGGCAGCAAAAAGTAAATTTGAACATTACGAAGAGCTGGAAGACAAATTAACACTAATTAGGTCAATTGGCAACATGATTGGGTATAAAAAGAGCTTCTCAGAGTGGCAGTGTCTCTCAGAAGCCAAGATGGGTAGAGGATCACCAATTCCCACAATGTTGCGCAGAAAGATAGTGGAGCAATATCAGAAAGGTGTTACCCAGCAAAAAAAGTGCAAAGACTTTGCATCTATCATCATCAACTGTGCATAACATCATCCGAAGATTCAGAGAATCTGGAACAATCTCTGTGCGTAAGGGTCAAGGCCGTAAAACTATACTGGATGCCCGTGATCTCCGGGCCCTTAAACGACACTGCACCACAAACAGGAATGCTACTGTAAAGGAAATCACAGAATGGGCTCAGGAATACTTCCAGAAACCATTGTCAGTGAACACAATCCACCGTGCCATCCGCCGTTGCCAGCTGAAACTCTACAGTGCAAAGAAGAAGCCATTTCTAAGCAAGATCCACAAGCTCAGGCGTTTGCACTGGGCCAGGGATCATTTAAAATGGAGTGTGGCAAAATGGAAGACTGTTCTGTGGTCAGACGAGTCACGATTCAAAGTTCTTTTTGGAAATCTGGGACGCCATGTCATCCGGACCAAAATGAACAAGGACAACCCAAGTTGTTATCAACGCTCAGTTCAGAAGCCTGCATCTCTGATGGTATGGGGTTGCATGAGTGTGTGTGGCATGGGCAGCTTGCATGTCTGGAAAGGCACCATCAATGCAGAAAAATATATTCAGGTTCTAGACCAACATATGCTCCCATCCAGACGTCATCGCTTTCAGGGAAGACCCTGCATTTTTCAGCAAGATAATGCCAGACCACATTCTGCATCAATCACAACATCATGGCTGCGTAGGAGAAGGATCCGGGTACTGAAATGGCCAGTCTGCAGTCCAGATCTTTCACTTATAGAGAACATTTGGCGCATCATAAAGAGGAAGGTGCAACAAAGAAGGCCCAAGACGATTGAACAGTTAGAGGCCTGTATTAGACAAGAATGGGAGAGCATTCCTATTTCTAAACTTGAGAAACTGGTCTCCTCGGTCCCCAGACGTCTGTTGAGTGTTGTAAGAAGAAGGGGAGATGCCACACAGTGGTGAAAATGGCCTTGTCCCAACTTTTTGGGGATTTGTTGACACCATGAAATTCTGATTCAACATATTTTTCCCTTAAAATGGTACATTTTCTCAGTTTAAACTTTTGTTCCGTGATTTATGTTCTATTCTGAATAAAATATTAGAATTTGGCACCTCCACATCATTGCATTCAGTTTTTATTCACGATTTGTATAGTGTCCCAACTTTTTGGAATCCGGTTTGTATAATCATTTATAACCTGATTCAGCCTGGCATAAATCATCTAATCTGACATGTTGACAAAAGAGAAAATATAAGGCAATCTCAATATCTCATGTCTTTTGTTAACAAAATCAGTTTACCTTACATCTTACGCCTAAAGATAGTTGTCTCTAAAAATCAAACAGATGGTTTCTTTTATTTGATTCTAATGTGTACTGTTGATGGAAGCGAAGCATTCACATTTCCTTTAGCTTCGTGGTAATGAAACTTTTTTTTCCTAAAATGGCGGTTACACTTGTTACAAAATAAAAGTAAGAAGCACGGGAATGCCGTTCAGACAGCCAATCAGCAGCTAGTCAGCCCCTGTGATGTCACAGTCCTTTAAAAGCCTCATCCCACGAGTTCTCCGCCATTTCACTGTGAGATCAGCATAGGGAGAGATGTGATAAGTGCTAAGGACAGTGTTGCTAAATTATTTTAATTGCATAATATTGGATAGGGAGAGTGCAGAGACAGTGTAAGGAGATTGTAGGGAGAGTTTTTACACACTGTAGGGAGAGCATAGGGTGAGCATAGGGAGACTGCAGAAACAACAGAAGGGATCCACAGGAAGATATCACTGTTTGCATCGATCCCTGTGTAGGGCACAGAGCTATCTAAGTGAACAGTGTCCACCTTGTTTAATAGATAAGCAATTCTATTACTTCTTGAATCCCAAATTAGGCTGAATAAGCTAGCCAATACTACTGTTATTGAGGTGTCCACCCTGTTTAGTAGATAAGCAATTCCATTAGGCCTTGATTCTCAAATTGGGGTTAATAACCCATCTAATTTTACAGTTATTGGGGTGTCCACCTTGTTAAATAGATAAGCTATTTAGGCATTGATTCTCAAATTGAGGTGAATATCCTGTCTTGTTCTACAGTTATTGGGGTGTCCACCTTGTTTAACAAATAAGCAATTATATTAGGCCTTGATTCTCAAATTGGGGTAAACAACCTCTACTGTTATTGGAGTGTCCACCTTGTTTAACAGATAAGCTATTTCATTAGCTCTATATTCTCAAATTGAGGTGAATAGGCTGTATAATTCTTCTGTTATAGGGTCTCCACTACTTTCAAGTAGTTCAGTAGTATTGGCACTGCCTCCATGTCCTGCTTTTGTTCCACTAAAGAGTCATTGGGACACCGCTCCTGCAGGCACGGACATGTTTTTTTTCCTTTTCTAAAATCTGCTATATGCTTTTATTTTGGTTTAGCTAGGGATTAGCTAGGACTATTGGTGGCCTGCACGATGATTCACATGTCCATATACAGTATGAGACCTGCCTGTCATACTGACGCACAGTAACTGTTTCACTACCAGAAAGGACTAGCTATGCATGTTGCTGATGCACACTGAGATACACTCTTTCTGCAGGCTAGGATATAGCAGATTTAACTCGCTTCTTGACAAATTCGGCAAAGCATCCGAATCGAATTTTTGAAAAAATTCACTCATCTTTATTAAAGTGTAGGGAAACTTCTCTCAACATAAGATGGGAATATTTTACTTTTAATTTGAATTCACTCTGTTAAACCCCTTAGCAATATTTGATCAAATCTTTGTCCAAATACTGACCGAGATAGCTCCTTGTCCTTTTCCAAGCAGGAAGTAACAGCAGGATTGAAACTAGTAGCTGAAATGAATCTGCATTCTAATATAAAACTTAATTACTTTCTAGTTTGCACTCCATTAACAACACAACTGATACAAACAAATGGAGTCATTTACTATCCAGAAATATGCCTATATTAGGCGTATTTCCAGTGCAGATTGCAGCGCAAAGTTTATTTGCGCCACAATCTGCGACTAATCCCCACTCACGCCAGATAAAAAAAGTGGGTGTGGCGTGGGTGGGGAAGGGAACAGGCTGGTGGGCCCGTCTCATTCATCATTTTCTACGCCTGTTTTAGGCGTAGAAAATGGTCTAAATGTAACCCAGGAAGGAAGCTGGCTTACATTTAGACTGGCACAGGATACACCAAAGTTATGTAGAGACTGTCGCATCTGCAAAACTGTGGCGGATCCACCACCAGCTATCGGGGTTATTATGTTTTAGACAACGGTCTTAAAAAAAAAATGACCCCAAAACTGTTTTGATAAGTCATAGATATATTTGTAATTTTTTTTAATCTTAGACTTTTTTTGGCTTTGTTATACAACATCCTCCTCCGCACACACACACACACACACACACCCATAAACGCGTTATTCATTCTGTTGACAATTGTAAGTATGACTAAATGTATTGATTAAGTGCCTTTTAGATTAAAGAAGACTTGTCACCAGAAAATACTATGGAATATGCATCATGTTATAGAGCCGGAGGAGATGAGCAGCTTGATATATAACGTTGTGGGAAAAGATTCAGTAAAACTTGTCATTCATACTGCTCTGCTCTTTCTATACTTAAGACTGCCCATGTACAGTTATCAGTAACTGACAGCTATCTATATATATACAGTTACACAGAGAATACTATCAATAACTGATAACACCTTCCCTGTGTACAGCTATCAGTAACTGACAGTTATCTATGTATATACACTTACACAGAGAATGCTATCAATCACTGATAACACCTCTCCTGTGTACAGCTATCAGTGACTGACAGCAATCTATGTATACACACTTACACAGAGAATGCTATCAATCACTGATAATACCTTCCCTGTGTACAGCTATCAGTAACTGACAGCTATCTATGTATATACAGTTACACAGAGAATACTATCAATAACTGATAACACCTTCCCTGTGTACAGCTATCAGTAACTGACAGTTATCTATGTATATACACTTACACAGAGAATTCTATCAATCACTGATAACACCTCTCCTGTGTACAGCTATCAGTGACTGACAGCAATCTATGTATACATACTTATACAGAGAATGCTATCAATCACTGATAACACCTTCCATGTGTACAACTATCAGTGACTGACAGCTATCTATGTATACAGACTTACACAAAGAATGCTATTAATCACTGATGATACCTCCCCTGTGTACAACTATCAGTGGCTGACAGCTATTTATGTATACATACTTATACAGAGAATGCTATCAATCACTGATAACACCTCCCCTGTGTACAACTATCAGTGACTGACAGCTATCTATGTATACAGACTTACACAAAGAATGCTATTAATCACTGATGATACCTCCCCTTTGTACAACTATCAGTGGCTGACAGCTATTTATGTATACACACTTACACAGGGAATGCTATCAATCACTGATAACACCTCCCCTGTGTACAGCTATCAGTGACTGACAGCTATCTATGTATACATACTTACACAAAGAATGCTATCACTGATAACACCTCCCCTGTGTACAACTATCAGTGAATGACAGCTAAGTATGTATACACTTACACAGAGAATACTATTGATGACTGATAAGACCTCTCTTATGTACAATTATCAGTGATTGACAGCTATGTATACAGACTTACACAGAGAATTATATCAATCGCTGATAACGCCTCCCCTGTGTACAGAAAAGGCAGAGATTTAAATGTATAAATTACAAGTTTTACTGAATCATTTCCATTATATATCATTCTGCTCAGCTCCTGCTCGATAACATACTGCCTGCAGATTGCACTGCATTTTCTGGTGACTGGCCCTCTTTAAAACATGATATGGACCATGTACCCGATTACACAGTGAGTACTTACCAGTTCAAATCCATCAGTTACTGTCAGAGTAATTTCAAGCTTTGATTTACTCTAATGAAAAATAAAAGCAGACATTGATTACATATACTGTACATCGAATATCAATACCCTGCAATTTATAGAGCTTATGACACTAGAACAGCTTTGAGAAACATTACCAGTTAGGCCTCATGCACACGACCATGTGTATTTTGTGGTCCGCAAACCGTGGATCCACAAAATACGGATACTGTCCGTATGCCATCTGCATTTTTTGCGGACCCATTGACTTCAAAGATTCTGTGGACCAGAAAAAAAAAAAAAAGCACACGGATGACATTGTGACCACAAAATACATATGGTCGTGTGAATGCTGCCTTATAATTAGCACACTGTAAATTATATTGATTTTTCCAGTAAAAAGAAAAAAAACATGGCACAATATTATTTTCAGTTACCAAAACTTAGTTCAGTTTTACTGTAATATGTATATATTAGTATGCGTCATGTCCCATGTCTCGTGGTTATAGTCACTGCCTTATTGCATTTATTGCAGTGTATTTGTATGAAGGTTGGAAATCAGCCTACACCATCCTTTGCAGTAACTGTTGCTATGGATTACCATTTGACCCTATTGCAGCGGCAATAGCAGTTAGTTTAACTGTTAGGCCAGAATTGCTATAATATTATGTTATTTTATACATGTTATTATATTTCCCAATATTTAATGATCCATGTTATGATATGTAATTTACCATGTACTGGGCATTTATTCATCTGTGAGAGGTCAGCAAGGAAATGGTAAATGCATGTGAACAACTGAGGGTGAGGAGCACTGAAGTTATTGAGCCCATGGTGGGAATGTATTGTGATGTCTTCCTTGGCCAACTGTGGCAGTGTACTGACACTCTGGGATAAGTCATACACCTTGGGTAGGGCATGATGGACATTACAGAGATCACTTTGAAGACAAGGAAAAATTCCCTATGTATTGCACAGAACATATCTACCACATGGATGGATGCAAAGCATATGCACTTATAATGCAATCTATACCCTGGAAGGTCCTTGAGTACATAGCTGACGCACATGTCATGAAAGAATAAATACCAGTGCCTGGCAGTGTTAGAACATGGAACACAGGGGCCTGATGGGATACACCCAAAGCTATTAAAAGAGCTTAGCGGTGAACTAGCAAAACCATTAACAGATTTATTTAACCAATCACTGGTATCAGGAGTCGTCCCAGAAGATTAGAAATTAGCAAATGTTGTGCAAATTCCCAAGAAAGGTAGTAGGGAGGAATCGGGCAACTATAGGCCAGTAAGCCTGACATCAATAGTGGGGAAATTAATGGAAACCATACTTAAGGAGAGGATTGTGGAACATCTAAAATCTCATGGATTGAAAAATGAAAAACAGTATGGGTTTACTTCAGAGAAATCATGTCAAACTAATCTCATAGATTTTTTTGATTGGGTGACTAATATAATAGATGGCGGAGGTGCAGTAGACATCGCTTATCTAGACTTTAGTAGGGCTTTTGATACTGTCCCACATAGAAGGCTTATCAATAGATTGCAGTCTTTGTGCTTGGACTACCCTATTGTTGAATGGATTATTACCAGTGGGGTACCTCAGGGATCTGTTCTGGGACCGATATTGTTTAATATCTTTATCAGCGAAATTGCAGAAGGCCTCGATGGTAAGGTGTTTTTTTTGCTGATGACACAAAGATTTGTAACAGGGTTGATGTTCCTGGAGAGATACACCAAATGGAAAAGGATTTAGGAAAACTAGAAGAATGGTAAAAAATCTGGCAACTAAAATTTTATGTTGATAAGTGCAAGACAATGCACCTGGGGTGTAAAAACCCAAGAGCAGAATATAAAATTAGTGATACAGTCCTAACCTCAGTATCTGAGGAAAGGGATTCAGGGGTCATTATTTCAGAAGACTTAAAGGTAGGCAGACAATGTCATAGAGCAGCAGGAAATGCTAGCAGAATGCTTGGGTGTATAGGGAGAGGAATTACCAGTAGAAAGAGGGAGGTGCTCATGCCGCTCTACAGAGCACTAGTGAGACCTCATTTGGAGTATTGTGCTCAGTAATGGAGACCATATCTCCAGAAGGATATTGATACTTTGGAGAGAGGTCAGAGAAGAGCTACTAAACTGGTACATGGATTGCAGGATAAAACTTACCAGGAAAGATTAAAGGACCTTAACATGTATAGCTTGGAAGAAAGACGAGACAGAGGGGATATGATAGAAACTTTTAAATACATAAAGGGAATCAACAAGGTAAAAGAGGAGAGAATATTTAAAAGAAGAAAAACGGCTACAAGAGGACATAGTTTTAAATTAGAGGGGCAAAGATTTAAAAGTAATATCAGGAAGTATTACTTTACTGAGAGAGTAGTGAATGCATGGAATAGCCTTCCTGCAGAAGTGGTAGCTGCAAATACAGTGAAGGAGTTTAAGGATGCATGGGGTAGGCATAAGGCCATCCTTCATATAAGATAGGGCCAGGGGCTATTCATAGTATTCAGTATATTGGGCAGACTAGATGGGCCAAATGGTTCCTATCTGCCGACACATTCTATGTTTCTATGTTTCTATGGGTGCTGCTTGAGCAAGTCATGTATTTTTATGCTCCCAATTCCCTTTCAGCTGCTACCAGAGAAATCCATATTTTCTGAGGTGTATCGATCAAAGCCATAGCTGCAGTAGCCTATCTGAAGATGCCTGGAACCGACAATAAACCACACTGTGGATTTGTCCGAGGTAAAGTCAATCCTTCACATATTTGCATTGACCTTAAAGGGGTTGTGTCACTTTAGCGAATTGCATTTATTATGTAGAGGAAGTTAAAGGGGTTATTCAACATCAGAAAACAGCCCCCCCCATGTGCTGGGCCCCTCACAGGCAACATACTTATCCCGCATCCCGCTCCTGGTCCCCGCACTGCTGCTGCAGCTTCTCCCTGTACACGAATGAAAACATCCGGTATCGGGGAGGAGCAGCCAATGGCAGGCGGAGGCGAGCCTCCCTAGCATTGTGGGCCCATCCCCCCCTCCCCGACACCGGATGTTTTCATTCGTACACAGGGAGAAGTAGCAGCGGTGGTGTTGGGACCAAGTTGGACATGGTGCCCGGGAGCGCAGCGGTAAGCAGGGGAACAGCTGAGCACAGAAGCTGCTGTTACAGTCTTATTGCTTTTATTGTGGTGTGTTTGCTGTTTGAAGTTTGTCTCTGTTATCTCCCTGTAGTCAGACTCTGATGTAATCAGCCCCTTAACTTCTCTTTTTGATTACATATGCTTTAGTACTGTTCATATGTTTTGTTGAACCTTGGCAAAAATCATCCTTTTTACCTACTGTTTTTTTCATATTTACAAGGATTCAGCCTGGAAATAAACCTCATCTGGATTCTTCATACATCCCTTATCTGTGGAGTTGATCGCTGTCTGAAGTCAATACAGGCAACCATAGGCATATTGTCTCATGGGCTTCAGCCTAGGTATTAGGTCAGACCAGTATAACTAAAACCTTGATATGTACTCTATGCACAGTTAGTGTTTTTGTTTTGTATAAATCTCAACTAAGTCTGGGGTATACTGATGGGCCATCCCACATAACAAAACACTTATCAGTGTCTCCAACAAGGGTGTGTTCCATGCATATTTGACAGTTAAGGTCTGTAACCCATTCTGTAACTGTAGGCACCAGGATTTGAAGCCATTAGAAGGAATTATACAAGATGCCTTTAAAAATGTTGCAGTTTGTCTCCATGCCCCTGTGATGAGAAGTTCATGAGTTAGTGTAAATATCTTGGAACATTTTTCCTGAGCGACATGAATATCCCACTCTCTTTCCCACACTTGTGAAACCATTGTGGTGGGAAAAAGTATATTCACCTGTTTTGACTCTGATCTCCCAGTGGAAATGATAAAATCAAGACTGCCAAGGAATCCAGAATCCATAAACAGTAAAATCACAGCTTCATAAAAACCAATTCATGCTGGTGTGGCCCTTTGTCCTAGCATACATCACACAGGCAAACTCATCATAGATTTTGCTAATACTTGCATGGCAATATAATATAATATATATATATATATATATATATATATACAGTACAGACCAAAAGTTTGGACACACCTTCTCATTCAAAGAGTTTTCTTTATTTTCATGACTATGAAAATTGTAGATTCACACTGAAGGCATCAACACTATGAATTAACACATGTGGAATTATATACATAACAAAAAAGTGTGAAATAACGGAAAATATGTCATATTCTAGGTTCTTCAAAGTAGCCACCTTTTGCTTTGATTACTGCTTTGCACACTCTTGGCATTCTCTTGATGAGCTTCCAGAGGTAGTCATCTGAAATGGTTTTCACTTCACAGGTGTGCCCTGTCAGGTTTAATAAGTGGGATTTCTTGCCTTATAAATGGGGTTGGGACCATCAGTTGCGTTGTGGAGAAGTCAGGTGGATACACAGTCCTACTAAATAGACTGTTAGAATTGTATAATGGCAAGAAAAAAGCAGCTAATTAAAGAAAAACGAGTGGCAATCATTACTTTAAGAAATGAAGGTCAGTCAGTCCGAAAAATTGGGAAAACTTTGAAAGTGTTCCCAAGTGCAGTCACAAAAACCATCAAGCGCTACAAAGAAACTGGCTCACATGCAGACCGCCCCAGGAAATGAAGACTAGAGTTGAGCGAACACCTGGATGTTTGGGTTCGAGAAGTTCGGCCAAACTCCCCGGAAATGTTCGGGTTCGGGATCCGAACCCGACCCGAACTTCGTCCCGAACCCGAAACCCATTGAAGTCAATGGGGACCCGAACTTTTCGGCACTAAAAAGGCTGTAAAACAGCCCAGGAAAGGGCTAGAGGGCTGCAAAAGGCAGCGAAATGTATTTAAATCCCCTGCAAACAAATGTGGATAGGGAAATGAATAAAAATAAAATAAATAAAAATTAACCAATATCAATTGGAGAGAGGTCCCATAGCAGAGAATCTGGCTTCATGTCAGCAGAGAATCAGTCTTCATGTCATAGCAGAGAATCAGGCTTCACGTCACCCAACACTGGAACAGTCCATTGTCAAATATTTAGGCCCCGGCACCCAGACAGAGGAGAGAGGTCCCATAACAGAGATTCAGGCTTCATGTCAGCAGAGAATCAGTCTTCATGTCATAGCAGAGAATCAGGCTTCACGTCACCCACCACTGGAACAGTCCATTGTCATATATTTAGGCCCCGGCACCCAGGCAGAGGAGAGAAGTCCCATAACAGAGATTCAGGCTTCATGTCAGCAGAGAATCAGTCTTCATGTCATAGCAGAGAATCAGGCTTCATGTCACCCAACACTGGAACAGTCCATTGTCAGATATTTAGGCCCCAGCACCCAGACAGAGGAGAGAGGTCCCATAACAGAGATTCAGGCTTCATGTCAGCAGAGAATCAGTCTTCATATCATAGCAGAGAATCAGGCTTCAAGTCAGCCAAAACTGGAACATTTCATTGTCATATATTTAGGCCCCGGCATCCAGGCAGAGGAGAGAGGTCCCATAACAGAGATTCAGGCTTCATGTCAGCAGAGAATCAGTCTTCATGTCATAGCAGAGAATCAGGCTTCACGTCACCCACCACTGGAACAGTCCATTGTCATATATTTAGGCCCCGGCACCCAGGCAGAGGAGAGAGGTCCCATAACAGAGATTCAGGCTTCATGTCAGCAGAGAATCAGGCTTCATGTCATAGCAGAGAATCAGGCTTCATGTCACCCACCACTGGAACAGTCCATTGTCATATATTTAGGTCCCGGCACCCAGGCAGAGGAGAGAGGTCCCATAACAGAGATTCATGCTTCATGTCAGCAGAGAATCAGTCTTCATGTCATAGCAGAGAATCAGGCTTCACGTCACCCACCACTGGAACAGTCCATTGTCAGATATTTAGGCCCTGTGTCACGGAAGGTGTACAGGAAACAAGACAACACAAAATAAATATACGACTCACTGGATCCAAAACTAAGGAACCAAAGGGAGACCCCTGCATCAGACCTGGCTCTCTCCCTTACTGCTCAGCCTATGCGATAATCCCAATGGTAGATGATCGCATATCCTCGTACCTCAACTGTATAACACCTGAATGCCCTATACTAGTGAGGGGACACGACCACCAGCTCCCTACACTAGATACGGAGGGAGTCAGGGTCACCTGGGATCCAGCAAACAGAAAAACACAAAATGATGCACAACACTTATCTTGTAGAAGAGTGGGAAGTAGGATCAGAATGCACACACACTCCAGGAAGAAATATAAACCGCACACTGATGCAGTATGGGGAGGAATTTAAAGGGATGCAATCAGTCCAACTACATGACAGATGAGAGAGGCTAACAAGATGAGGAACTGAAAGCAAAACAAAGGAAGCTCAAGGAGGAGGTTCTGAAAGGCATCTGTCAGAGCTTCTCAGATGTCTGGTGGTGACAATACCCCTCCTTCTACGAGTGGACTCCGGACACTCAGAGCCCACCTTCTCAGGATGGGACCTATGGAAAGCCCTGATGAGACGAGTGGCCTTAATGTCCGTCACTGGGACCCACATCCTCTCCTCAGGACCATAACCCTCCCAATGAACAAGGTACTGGAGAGAACCGCGGACAACACGAGAATCCACAATCCTAGAGACCTGAAATTCAAGATTACCATCAACCATAATCGGAGGAGGAGGCAAAGACGAGGGTACAATGGGTTGGACATAAGGTTTTAATAAGGACTTAAGAAAAACATTATGGATCTTCCAAGTCTGAGGAAGATCAAGATGGTAGGCAACAGGATTGATGACAGACAAGATTTTGTAAGGCCCAATAAACTTAGGACCCAACTTCCAAGAGGGAACCTTCAATTTGATATTCTTAGTAGACAACCACACCAGATCACCAACATTCAGGTCCGGACCAGGCACACGTCTCTTATCCGCCACACGCTTATATCTCTCACTCATGCTCTTTGGATTACCCTGAATCTTTTGCCAAATAGATGACAAAGACAAGGAGAATCTGTCCTCATCAGGTAAACCAGAAGACCCCTCTCCCGAGAATGTCCCAAACTGCAGATGAAACCCATATGCACCAAAAAATGATGACTTATCAGAGGACTCCTGACGACGGTTATTTAAAGCAAACTCAGCAAGGGACAAAAAAGAACACCAATCCTCCTGATTCTCCGCCACAAAACAGCGCAGATATGTCTCCAGATTCTGATTGACGCGCTCTGTCTGGCCATTCGACTGTGGGTGGAAAGCAGAAGAGAATGACAACCGAACCCCCAAGCGAGAACAGAAAGCCTTCCAGAATCTGGAAACAAACTGCGTGCCCCTATCAGACTATGTCTGAAGGCATACCATGCAATTTGACAATGTGATCAATAAATGCCTGCGCCAGCGTCTTAGCATTGGGCAAATCAGGAAAAGGGATGAAATGCACCATTTTGCTAAAACGGTCCACCACCACCAGAATCACAGTCTTCCCCGAGGAAAGAGGCAGGTCCGTTATGAAGTCCATGGGCAGATGTGTCCAAGGACAGGAAGGAATGGGTAAGGGAAGGAGAGGACCTGATGGCCGTGAATGAGGGACTTTGGCTCGAAGAAAGGTCTCGCAGGCTGCAACAAAACCCTCAACCGACTTACGAAGCGCCGGCCACCAGAATCTCCGAGCGATGAGATCCACTGTGGCTCTTGCCCCCTGGTGCCCAGCAAGGACCGTATCGTGGTGTTCCTTAAAAATCTTGTGTTATAAAGCGAGAGGCCCAAACAACCTCCCAGGACGACAAAGATCAGGAGCCTCTGACTGGGCTGCCTGCACCTCTGCCTCCAATTCAGGATAAAGAGCAGAGACCACCACACCTTCAGCTTCAAAATTCCCACCTCCCGGAAAACAACGTGACAGGGCATCTGCCTTCACATTCTTAACCCCAGGGCGGAACGTGACAACAAAATTAAACCTTGAAAAGAACAAAGACCATCTGGCCTGTCTCGAGTTCAGACGCTTGGCTGACTCCAAGTAGGCTAGATTTTTATGGTCAGTAAACACGGTAATAGGGTGTCTGGCTCCCTCTAGCCAATGGCGCCATTCCTCAAAAGCCAACTTGATGGCCAACAACTCCCTATCTCCCACATCGTAATTTCTCTCTGCGGAGGAGAGTTTCTTCGAGAAAAAGGCACACAGTCGCCATTTGGCAGGAGAGGAACCCTGAGACAAGACCGCCCCACACCCACCTCAGAAGCATCAACATCAACTATGAAAGGTAGAGAAATATCAGGTTGTACCAAGATGGGAGCGGAAGCAAAACTCTCCTTGATATTAGAAAAGGCCTTACGCGCCTCTACCGACCAGGAAGAAAAATCTACCCCCTTTCTGGTCATATCAGTGAGTGGTTTAACAACAGATGAATAATTCAAAATAAACTTCCTGTAATAATTGGCAAAGCCCAAAAAACGCATCAACCCTTCTGATTCTCAGGAAGTTCCCACTCAAGCACAGCGCGGACCTTCTCGGGGTCCATGCAAAAACCAGAAGCGGAGAGAAGAAACCCCAGAAATTGAATTTCTGGAACCGCAAACACACATTTTTCCAGTTTCACGTATAATTTATTCTCCCGCAGGATGAGCAAGACCTGACGTAAGTGTTCCTTATGAGTTTTGAAATCAGGAGAAAAAATCAAAATGTCATCCAAATACACTAATACAAATTTCCCCATTAAATGATAAAAAAAATGCTGTTCACGAAATGCTGAAAAACGGCTGGAGCATTCATCAAACCAAAAGGCATAACCAAATTCTCAAAATGGCCCTCAGGGGTATTGAAGGCCGTCTTCCATTCGTCTCCTTCTCTGACCCTGACCAGGTTGTATGCCCCTCTTAGATCTAATTTGGAAAAGACTTTAGCGCCAACAATCTGGTTAAACAGGTCCGGGATCAGAGGAAGCGGATAAGGGTTACGAATTGTGATACTGTTCAGCTCCCTGAAATCCAGACAAGGTCTTAAAGAACCATCTTTTTTCTTAACAAAGAAAAAAACAGCGGCAACAGGTGACTTTGAGGGTCGTATGTGTCCTTTTCTCAGACTCTCAGAGATATAAGCACGCATAGCGAGCCTTTCAGGTTGGGAGAGATTGTATAAATGAGATTTAGGCAGCTTGGCACCTGGGATGAGATTAATAGGGCAATCGTACTCCCTGTGCAGGGGCAAATCCTGAACGCCACTCTCAGAGAAGACATCCGAAAATTCAGAGAGAAAAGATGGTACAGTCTTAGTAGAAACCTCAGAAACAGATGTCGTGAGGCAATTCTCTCTGCAAAAGTCACTCCAACCATTTATTTGCCTCGCTTGCCAATCAATGGTGGGGTTATGTTTAATGAGCCAGGGTAGCTCCAACACTAGAGGAGTAGGCAATCCGCTAATAACGAAACATGACACATCCTCAACATGAGCATCACTCACAATTAAACGGATATTGTGAACTATGCCCTTTAATGATTTCTGAGAAAGTAGAGCGGAATCAATAGCAAAAACAGGAATATCCTTTCCCAAAGTGCATACCTGGAAACCATGAGTTATCGTAAATTGATTATCAATGAGATTGACAGCTGCTCCACTATCTACAAAAATCTCACAAAAAATGTTCTTGCTCTCTAGTGCCACCCTGGCAGGCAGGACAAAACGGGAACTACAAGCAAACGGAAAACCTTCAATTTCCGCCTCAACACTGCCAATGTTAACAGATGGAACATTTTTAAAGGATTTTTTCCTTTTTGTTTCTTTATTACTCCCAAAAAACTGCCTGAATCTCCTAGAGGGACAAATATTTGCCAAATGATTTATACCTCCACAACAAAAACAAACCTTCCCATGCGGGCTGAATCTTTTATTGTCAGAGGCAATCAACCCCAGCTGCATGGGCTCCTGCTCAGAAAGGGTTGACAGCGACTGAGACCCCTGCACACTGAATGAGACCGCTGCACTGTCCTGGGACTGAGTATGACAGGAAGGAGTGATGTCTCCTCTCTCTCTAAGACGCCTGTCAATACGAACGGCCCGAGACATGGCAGAGTCAAAGAAGATCGGCCTCTCATGAAAGGCAAATGCATCTTTCAATCCCTCTGAAAGACCATGGCAAAATTGACTTCGGAGTGCAGCATCATTCCAACCAGTATCAGCTGCCCATCTCCGAAATTCTGAGCAGTATATTTCTGCGGATTGTTTACCCTGGCATAACAGACGTAGTCTAGACTCAGCCAAAGCAATACGATCTGGATCATCATATATCTGACCCAGGGCTAAAAAGAATTCATCCACTGAACGGAGGGGCCGTGCCCCCACCGGCAGCAAGAAGGACGAGGACTGAGCGTTATCCCTGAGCAGCGATATAATGATCCCCACCCTCCGTTCCTCATCACCAGAGGAATGGGGAAGTAGACGAAAAATGGAGTTTGCAAGCTTCTCTAAAACGAACAAAATTCTCACTACCCCCGGAGAACGTATCCGGAAGCGAGATCTTAGGCTCAGAACAAACTCCATGAACGTAAGCAGAAACGGTCACCTCAAACTGAGAGACAGTTTTCCGGAGATCTTCTACCTCCAGTGAAAGACCCTGCATGCGGTCAATCAAGGTTGAAACCGGATTCATGCTTAAGACGGTTTGGGCGGTTTATAATGTCACGGAAGGTGTACAGGAAACAAGACAACACAAAATAAATATACGACTCACTGGATCCAAAACTAAGGAACAAAAGGGAGACCCCTGCATCAGACCTGACTCTCTCCCTTACTGCTCAGCCTATGCGATAATCCCAATGGTAGATGATCGCATATCCTCATACCTCGACTGTATAACACCTGAACGCCCTATAATAGTGAGGGGACACGTCCACCGGCTCCCTACACTAGATACGGAGGGAGTCAGGGTCACCTGGGATCCAGCAAACAGAAAAACACAAAATGATGCACAACACTTATCTTGTAGAAGAGTGGGATGCACACACACTCCAGGAAGAAATATAAACTGCACACTGATGAAGTATGGGGAGGAATTTAAAGGGATGCAATCAGTCCAACTACATGAAAGCTGAGAGAGGCTAACAAGATGAGGAACTGAAAGCAAAACAAGGGAAGCTCAAGGAGGAGGTTCTGAAAGGCATCTGTCAGAGCTTCTCAGATGTCTGGTGGTGACACCCCGGCACCCAGACAGAGGAGAGAGGTCCCATAACAGAGATTCAGGCTTCATGTCAGCAGAGAATCAGTCTTCATGTCATAGCAGAGAATCAGGCTTCACGTCACCCAACACTGGAACAGTCCATTGTCATATATTTAGGCCCCAGCACCCAGGCAGAGGAGAGGTTCATTCAACTTTGGGTTGCCCCGCAATATAATGGTAAAATGAAAATAAAAATAGGATTGAATGAGGAAGTGCCCTGGAGTACAATAATATATTGTTAAGGGGAGGTAGTTAATGTCTAATCTGCACAAGGGATAGACAGGTCCTGTGGGATCCATGCTTGGTTCATTTTTATGAACGTCAGCTTGTCCACATTGGCTGTAGACAGGCGGCTTCGTTTGTCTGTAATGATGCCCCCTGCGGTGCTGAATACACGTTCAGACAAAACGCTGGCCGCCGGGCAGGCCAGCACCTCCAAGGCATAAAAGGCTAGCTCTGGCCACGTGGACAATTTGGAGACCCAGAAGTTGAATGGGGCTGAACCATCAGTCAGTACGTGGAGGGGTGTGCACACGTTCTGTTCCACCATGTTAGTGAAATGTTGCCTCCTGCTAACACGTTCCGTATCAGGTGGTGGTGCAGTTAGCTGTGGCGTGTTGACAAAACTTTTCCACATCTCTGCCATGCTAACCCTGCCCTCAGAGGAGCTGGCCGTGACACAGCTGCCTTGGCAACCTCTTGCTCCTCCTCTGCCTTCGCCTTGGGCTTCCACTTGTTCCCCTGTGACATTTGGGAATGCTCTCAGTAGCGCGTCTACCAACGTGCGCTTGTACTCGCGCATCTTCCTATCACTCCAGTGCAGGAAGTAAGGTGGGCACATTGTCTTTGTACCGTGGATCCAGCAGGGTGGCAACCCAGTAGTCCGCACACGTTAAAATGTGGGCAACTCTGCTGTCGTTGAGCAGGCACTGCAGCATGTAGTCGCTCATGTGTGCCAGGCTGCCCAGAGGTAAGGGCAAGCTGTCCTCTGTGGGAGGCGTATCGTCATCGTCCTGCGTTTCCCCCAGCCACGCACCAGTGATGGGCCCGAGCTGCGTTGGGTGCCACCCCGCTGTGAACATGCTTCATCCTCATCCTACTCCACCTCCTCCTCGTCCTCCAGTAGTGGGCCTTGTCTGGCCACATTTGTACCTGGCCTCTGCTGTTGCAAAAAACATCCCTCTGAGTCACTTCGAAGAGACTGGCCTGAAAGTGCTAAAAATGACCCCTCTTCCTCCTCCTCCTCCTCCTCCTACTCCTGGGCCACCTCCTCTTCCATCATCGCCATAAGTGTTTTCTCAAGGAGACATAGAAGTGGTATTGTAACACTGATAACGGCGTCATCGCCACTGGCCATGTTGGTGGAGTACTCGAAACAGCGCAACAGGGCACACAGGTCTCGCATGGAGGCCCAGTCATTGGTGGTGAAGTAGTGCTGTTCCGCAGTGCGACTGACCCGTGCGTGCTGCAGCTGAAACTCCACTATGGCCTGATGCTGCTCGCACAGTCTGTCCAGCATGTGCAAGGTGGAGTTCCACCTGGTGGGCATGTCGCATATGAGGCGGTGAGCGGGAAGGCTGAAGTTACGCTGTAGCGCAGACAGGGGAGCAGCGGCAGGATGTGAACGCCGGAAGCGCGAACAGACGGCCCGCACTTTATGCAGCAGCTCTGATATGTCGGGGTAGTTGTGAATGAATTTCTGCACCACCAAATTCAGTTCATGCGCCAGGCAAGGGATGTGCGTCAAACCGGCTAGTCCCAGAGCTGCAACGAGATTTCACCCATTATCGCACACCACCAGGCCAGGCTTGAGGCTCATCGGCGACAAGCACTCGTCGGTCTGTTGTCTATACCCCTCCAAAACTTCTATGTGGTGTGGGGCCTGTCCCCCAAACATATGAGTTTCAGAATGGCCTGCTGACGTTTACCCCGGGCTGTGCTGAAGTTGGTGGTGAAGGTGTGTGGCTGACTGGATGAGCAGGTGAAAGAAGAGGAGGAGGAAGCTGAGTAGGAGGAGGTGGCAACAGGAGGCAAAGAATCTTGCCCTGCGATCCTTGGCGGAGGAAGGACGTGCGCCAAACAGCTCTCCGCCTGGGGCCCAGCGGCCACTACATTTACACAGTGTGCAGTTAGGGAGATATAGCGTCCCTGGCCATGCTTACTGGTCCACGTATCTGTAGTTAGGTGGACTTTGCCACAGATGGCGTTGCGCAGTGCACACTTGATTTTATCGGATACTTGGTTGTGCAGGGAAGGCACAGCTCTCTTGGAGAAGTAGTGCCGGCTGGGAATAACATACTGTGGGACAGCAAGTGACATGAGCTGTTTGGCCTAAATTACAGCATTTCATAGGCCAGTAGTTTAGAAATGCTGGCATTCAGGGCCAGGGATCGAGGGTGGCTAGGTGGGAATTTACGCTTTCTCTCAAATGTTTGTGAGATGGAGAGCTGAATGCTGCCGTGTGACATGGTTGAGATGCTTGGTGACGGAGGTGGTGGTGTTGGTGGTACATCCCCTGTTTGCTGGGCGGCAGGTGCCAACGTTCCTCCAGAGGCGGAGGAAGAGGCCGAGGCGGCAGCAGCAGAAGAGGTAGCAGGGGGAGCCTGAGTGACTTCCTTGTTTTTAAGGTGTTTAGGCCACTGCAGTTCATGCTTTGCATGCAGGTGCCTGGTCATGCAGGTTGTGCTAAGGTTCAGAACGTTAATGCCTCGCTTCAGGCTCTGATGGCACAGCGTGCAAACCACTCGGGTCTTGTCGTCAGCACATTGTTTGAAGAAGTGCCATGCCAGGGAACTCCTTGAAGCTGCCTTTGGGGTGCTCATTCCATGTGGGGTCTAGGACCTCATCGTCCCCTGCATCGTCTTCCACCCAGTCTTCCTCCCTGACCTTCTGTTCAGTCTGCACACTGCAGAAAGAAGCAGCAGTTGGCACCTGTGTTTCGTCATCATCAGAGACGTGCTGAGGTGGTATTCCCATGTCCTCATCATCAGGAAACATAAGTGGTTGTGCGTCAGTGCATTCTATGTCTTCCACCGCTGGGGAAGGGCTAGGTGGAGGCCCTTGGGAAACCCTGCCAGCAGAGTCTTCAAACAGCATAAGAGACTGCTGCATAACTAGAGGCTCAGACAGTTTCCCTGATATGCATGGGGGTGATGTGACAGACTGATGGGCTTGGTTTTCAGGCGCCATCTGTGCGCTTTCTGCAGAAGACTGGGTGGGAGATAATGTGAACGTGCTGGATCCACTGTCGGCCACCCAATTGACTAATGCCTGTACCTGCTCAGGCCTTACCATCCTTAGAACGGCATTGGGCCCCACCAAATATCGCTGTAAATTCTTGCGGCTACTGGGACCTGAGGTAGTTGGTACACTAGGACGTGTGGCTGTGGCAGAACGGCCACATCCTCTCCCAGCACCAGAGGGTCCACTAACACCACCACGACCATGTCCGCGTCCTTACTAGATGTTTTCCTCATTGTTACCGTTCACCACAATAAGAAAAATATTATTTGTCCCAATGTATTGAATTCTAATTCAGGCCAATTCAATTTTTTACAGACACCTAACACTATCTGGCTATCTATTTAGGTACCGTATTACACTAATACAGGCACAGCAATAACAACAGATTTAGCTGAATATAAATTGTAGGCCTAGTATTTAGGCGCTGGATGACAGGTATACGTTTACGGACAGAATTAGACTTGGAAATGCACGGTAGCGTGTGAGGTTATTGTGGATGACCCTATCAGCACCTTGAATCTAATATACCCTTTTATGGATAGATTTAAAGTAGGCCTGATACAGCAGAAACCACTAATTTAGGGAATTGCTAAGTTGTGATTTGTATTTCAGCCCATAACAAAAAATGTGCTTTGACGGACACAAAATAACTTGACCAGCTACAGCATTAACCACAGATTTAGCTGAATATAAATTTGAGGCCTATTATTTAGGCGCTGGGTGACAGGTATACGTTTACGGACAGAATTAGACTTGGAAATGCACGGTAGCGTGTGAAGTTATTGTGGATGACCCTATCAGCACCTTGAATCTAATATACTCTTTTATGGATAGATTTAAAGTAGGCCTGATACAGCAGAAACCACTGATTTAGGGAATTGCTAAGTTGGGAATTGTATTTCAGCCCAGAACAAAACATTTGCTTTGACGGACACAAAATAACTTGACCAGCTACAGCAATAACCACAGATTTAGCTGAATATACATTTGAGGCCTATTATTTAGGCGCTGGGTGACATATATACGTTTACGGACAGAATTACACTTGGAAATGCACGGTAGCGTGTGAAGTTATTGTGGATGACCCTATCAGCACCTTGAATCTAATGTACCCTTTTATGGATAGATTTAAAGTAGGCCTGATACAGCAGAAACCACAAATTTAGGGAATTGCTCAGTTGGGAATTGTATTTCAACCCAGAAGAAAAACTGTGCTTTGACGGACACAAAATACCTTGACCAGCTACAGCAATAACCACAGATTTAGCTGAATATAAATTGTAGGCCTAGTATTTAGGCGCTGGATGACAGGTATACGTTTATGGACAGAATTAGACTTGGAAATGCACGGTAGCGTGTGAAGTTATTGTGGATGACCCTATCAGCACCTTGAATCTAATATACCCTTTTATGGATAGATTTAAAGTAGGCCTGATACAGCAGAAACCACTAATTTAGGGAATTGCTAAGTTGTGACTTGTATTTCAGCCCATAACAAAAAATGTGCTTTGACGGACACTAAATAACTTGACCAGCTACAGCATTAACCACAGATTTAGCTGAATATAAATTTGAGGCCTATTATTTAGGCGCTGGGTGACAGGTATACGTTTACGGACAGAATTAGACTTGGAAATGCACGGTAGCGTGTGAAGTTATTGTGGATGACCCTATCAGCACCTTGAATCTAATATACTCTTTTATGGATAGATTTAAAGTAGGCCTGATACAGCAGAAACCACTGATTTAGGGAATTGCTAAGTTGGGAATTGTATTTCAGCCCAGAACAAAAAATGTGCTTTGACGGACACAAAATAACTTGACCAGCTACAGCAATAACCACAGATTTAGCTGAATATACATTTGAGGCCTATTATTTAGGCGCTGGGTGACAGATATACGTTTACGGACAGAATTACACTTGGAAATGCACGGTAGCGTGTGAAGTTATTGTGGATGACCCTATCAGCACCTTGAATCTAATGTACCCTTTTATGGATAGATTTAAAGTAGGCCTGATACAGCAGAAACCACAAATTTAGGGAATTGCTCAGTTGGGAATTGTATTTCAACCCAGAAGAAAAACTGTGCTTTGACGGACACAAAATACCTTGACCAGCTACAGCAATAACCACAGATTTAGCTGAATATAAATTGTAGGCCTAGTATTTAGGCGCTGGATGACAGGTATACGTTTATGGACAGAATTAGACTTGGAAATGCACGGTAGCGTGTGAAGTTATTGTGGATGACCCTATCAGCACCTTGAATCTAATATACCCTTTTATGGATAGATTTAAAGTAGGCCTGATACAGCAGAAACCACTAATTTAGGGAATTGCTAAGTTGGGAATTGTATTTCAACCCAGAACAAAAAGTGTGCTTTGACGGACACAAAATAACTTGACCAGCTACAGCAATAACCACAGATTTAGCTGAATATAAATTTGAGGCCTATTATTTAGGCGCTGGGTGACAGGTATACGTTTATGGACAGAATTAGACTTGGAAATGCACGGTAGCGTGTGAAGTTATTGTGGATGACCCTATCAGCACCTTGAATCTAATGTACCCTTTTATGGATAGATTTAAAGTAGGCCTGATACAGCAGAAACCACAAATTTAGGGAATTGCTCAGTTGGGAATTGTATTTCAGCCCAGAACAAAAACTGTGCTTTGACGGACACAAAATAACTTGACCAGCTACAGCAATAACCACAGATTTAGCTGAATATAAATTGTAGGCCTAGTATTTAGGCGCTGGATGACAGGTATACGTTTACAGACAGAATTAGACTTGGAAATGCACAGTAGCGTGTGAAGTTATTGTGGATGACCCTATCAGCACCTTGAATCTAATATACCCTTTTATGTATAGCTTTAAAGTAGGCCTGATACAGCAGAAACAACTGATTAAGGGAATTGCTAAGTTGGGAATTGTATTTCAACCCAGAACAAAAATATATCTTTTGCCAGAGAGCAGACAGTATTACAATTGGCTGGCCACAGCTGAAACACTAGATTTAGGGTACTGCTATTTTGGCAATTGTATTTCACCCCTCAATAAAATAGCAAGCACAGCCAAGCCCCTGATGTAGGAAATAGCAAAAAAATAACCACACTATTGATGGTTAAATGGACTTGGTGGCAGCTTGCCCCTGATGTAGGATATAGCAAAAAAATAACCACACTATTGATGGTTAAATGGACTCGGTGGCAGCTTGCCCCTGATGTAGGATATAGCAAAAAACATAACCACACTATTGATGGTTAAATGGACTTGGTGGCAGCTTGTGCTGGCGCACCACAAGGCACAAAATGGCCGTCGATCACCCCAGAAAAAAGTGACTGAAAAACGCTCAGGGCAGCCTAAAAACAGTGAGCAATTGAATAGCAGCAGTTCAATGATCCACAGCTGTAGATCGATCACTGACTTAAGTGTTTTTGAGGAGTTAATCACTGCCTAATCTCGCCCTAACAGTCGCAGCTGCACCCTCTCCCTACACTGATCAGAGCAGAGTGACGTGCGGCGCTACGTGACTCCAGCTTAAATAGAGGCCGGGTCACATGCTGCACTGGCCATTTACAGCCATGCCAATAGTAGCAGTGTACCTGGGACAGGGCATCTGCGTTCCCCTGTAAGCGGCCGGCCCTGTGCTCAACAGTGAACTTAAAGTTCTGGAGGGACAAGAACCACCTAGTAACCCGAGCGCTCCCCTCCTCAGCCCGACTCATCCACTGGAGAGGGGAGTGGTCGGTCAACGGACGGAACCTTCTCCCTAAAAGGTAATATCTGAGAAACTCGAGTGCCCACTTGATGGCGAGGCACTCTCTCTCCACAATGCTATACCAGGTTTCTGCTGGGGTAAGCTTGCGGCTTAGAAAAACCACGGGGTGCTCTTCCCCGTTGAGCTCCTGGGAAAGCACAGCTCCTAGTCCTACTCCCGTGGCATCTGTTTGAACTACAAACTCCCGCTTGAAGTCGGGCGTCACCAGAACTGGGGACTCACATAGGGCCGACTTCAAACGGGAGAACGCCTCCTCCTCCTGTTCCCCCCAGCGAACCATCACCGACTTTCTACCCTTCAAGAGTCCGGTTAACGGGGCTGCCAAGGTGGCAAAATGGGGAATGAACCTAATGTAGTACCCAACCAGGCCCAAAAATGACCGTACTTGCTTGGACGTACGAGGCCTGGGCAAATTCCGGATTGCTTCAATTTTATTCACTTGGGGCCTAATGACTCCGTGTCCAATCACATACCCCAAATAGCGAGCTTCCTCTAGTCCCACCGAGCATTTTTTTGGGTTGGCGGTCAACCCCGCCTTCCTGAGGGAATCTATCACTGCCTGAAGTTTTGACAAATGACCCTCCCAGTCCAGGCTGAACACGACTATATCATCCAGATACGCGAAGGTATACTGGTTATGGGGCTTGAGGACGACATCCATCAGACGCTGGAACGTAGCCGGAGCGCCATGCAACCCAAAAGGCAACACCCTATACTAAAAAAGCCCCTCTGGGGTGACAAAGGCCGTCTTCACCTTTGCCGCCTCTGTCAGAGGTACCTGCCAGTAGCCTTTCGTAAGATCTAGGATCGAAAAATACCTGGCTTTTCCCAGATGCTCTATCAACTCGTCCACCCGAGGCATGGGATAGGCGTCAAATTTGGATACCTCATTTAATTTCCTAAAATCATTACAGAACCGTAATGAACGATCCGGTTTAGGAATACGGACAATCGGGCTAGCCCACTCGCTCTGTGACTCTTCTATGACCCCTAGACGTAGCATCGATCTTACCTCCTGCGAAATGGCCAGTACTCGGTATGGTCTTAGGCGGACTTTCACCCGGGGCTCGGTGACAATGTCATGCTCGATCAAGGTGGTACGTCCAGGAAGGTCAGAGAATACATCCCTATTCTGACTAACGAATTCTCTCGCCTCTTGTGCCTGTCTGGTCGACAGTTTGTCACCCCAGCGGCGTTCTCCGGAACCCCTGGTGACCCCGGGTCACTCCCTGCCGTCCAGACAGAAGGCGGGCTGTCTCCAAACAAATTCTCTCCAAGGTTTTAGTAGATTTACATGATATACCTGTTCAGGCTTCCGCCGCCCTGGCTGGTATATCCTGTAATCAACTGGGCCCACTTTCTCCTTAACTTCATAGGGTCCTTGCCACCGGGCCAAGAATTTACTCGACCGACCATGAGTACAAGAACTCGGTCACCCGGGTGAAATGTCCTTACCCGGGCGGATCGGTTATATACCCGACTCTGGGCCAGTTGTGCCACTTCCATGTGCTCATGAACGATCGGCAACATGACCCCTATTCGGTCCTGCATTTTTCCTATGTGCTCTTTCACATTTTTATGAGGCATAGGCTGTTGCTCCCATGCCTCCTTAGCGATATCTAGTAGCCCATGGGGATGTCGCCCATATAACAACTCAAAGGGCGAGAACCTCGTGGATGCCTGGGGCACTTCCCGTACCGCAAACAAAACATAGGGCAACAGTAAGTCCCAATCTCTCCCGTCCTTAGTCACGACTCTTTTTAGCATGAACTTCAGGGTCTTATTAAACCGTTCTACTAACCCATCGGTTTGGGGATGGTAGATGGACGTGTGCAGGTGTTTAATATTTAATAGCTTTCACAATTCCTTTGTTATTTTGGACATAAAGGGTGTCCCCTGGTCCGTCAGAATCTCCTTTGGTATCCCTACCCGGGCGAACATACTCATGAGCTCTTTAGCTATTACGTTGGCTGACGTATGGCGCAATGGGACCGCCTCCAGATACCGAGTGGCATAGTCTAACACTACCAGGATGTGTTGGTGACCTCGGGCTGATTTAATAATGGGGCCTACCAGATCCATGGCGATCCTTTTGAAGGGCACCTCTATAATGGGCATAGGTACCAGTGGACTGCGATACTGAGGTTGGGGGCTAGTCACCTGACACACTGGACAGGACTGACAGAACCTCCGAACTTCCTCATATATCCCAGGCCAATAGAACCATTGTAGAATTCGCTCCAGCGTTTTCTTAACCCCCAGATGACCACCCAACACATGAGCATGCGCTGAATCCGACACCATTCGCCGGTAAGGCTGGGGCACCACCAGTTGTTCCACCACCTCCTGCCTCATCTTGTCTACCCTGTATAACACTGGTTATAGGCTAGGTGAGGAAATACGGTATCGCCGCCGGAACGATGGGCAACACCATTAATCACAACACGCTTTCTCTAGCCCGCAATAATGTCGAATCCTGGAGCTGTGCGGTCCCGAAGGTTTCTCGGGGTACCTCCAGGTCCAGGATAGACGAACTTTCTACTGTCTCACCCGCCAATACTGCTAGGGGAAACCAGTCAGGGTTACACTCTACCTCCCCTACGGTGACCCCTACAGCTGGGGCCCCTGCCTCAGGGTCCTCGGCTCGGGACCCGGACATTTTTCTTCCCCACAGGTAGGTAACCCGTTCCTCCACAAAGTCCGGAACAGGGGAAAGTCCTTCCCCAATATTGCGGCATAAGGGAGCCGTCTCCCCACTCCGACGACATGTCGTGCCTCCTTCCCACACACTGCCAGGGTAACCTTAGTGGTGGGATACTCCCGGCGATCCCCATGTATACAGACAATGGTAAGGGTTCGCCTTTCTGGGAGTTTTTCCGTTACCAGCGACTAATGGACCAGAGTTACCAGGCTCCCAGAGTCCAGCAGGGCCTACACAGAGTGTCCATTAACAACGACATCACACACCGGAGGGGTGTCCGCAGCCAGCAGGGGGTCAGCTATATACACCGGTTGGGCATAAAAAGAGGACCAGCGAGCGAACCCGCAGTCCATGGGTTCAACTGCCCTAGGGCAGTTGGCTGCCACATGTCCCCAGGCCTGACAATGCCAACATCTGATCCCCGCAGCCGCCATCCTCCCCAGGGTATTCCTCCCACGGACTGGAGATCCACTCCCCCCTTATGAGGTGGGATCCCTTTTTCAGGATCCCGGGTCGGCAACGGGGGCTGACGTGACTTCGGTAGTACCGATGAGTCCCACACCAAATCCTGAGTGGCCATATACCTCTCCACCAGGCTAACCAGTTGTTTCAGGTTGCCTGGATCGCCTTGTCCCACCCAGCGCTGTATGGCTCTCGGGAGGGTACGTACGAGCCTGTCAACCACGACCCTTTCAACCATCTGAGAAGGACTCAACATTTCAGGCCGAAGCAATTTTTTTACTAGGTGAAGTAAGTCATAGGCTTGTGACCAGGCGGGTCGGGACTCAGCAAACACCCACTGATACACCCTGTGTGCTCGCACATAGGTGTTTACCCCCAACCTGGCCAACACCTTACCTTTTAGCCTCTCATAGTCCTTGGCCTCAACGCTGCTGAGGTCAAAATAGGCCTCTTGTGCATCCCCCACCAGAAAAGGCTCCACCACCTCAGCCCACTGCTCCAATGGCAGCCTCTCTTGCTCCGCGGTTCTTTCGAACACCGCCAGGAATGCCTCTATATCATCTTCCGGACCCATTTTCCTCAGGGCGGATCGGACTTTGTCCCTGGCGGTAAACACAGTCAGGGTTGTCGCGGTTGAAACTCCTTGCAGGGATGTTCGCACAGACTCTTGCATGGCTACCAGCTGCTGCATTAGGAGATTGTTCGTTTGCTGCTGTGCACACATAGCCTCCTCATGTCTTTTTTGCTGTAGCTCATTACTTTTACTCTGAGCCTGCAAAGCCTGTTGCTGCTGTAAATTACTCTGAATCAGGTGCTTAATGACCTCCTCCATCTTGTCAGGAACCATAAAACTTGCAGGCCTGATATATGACATGCAGTCCAACACAACTTGCCTCACTGCAGGAATTCCCGCATCCTCCACCAATTGTGGGGATGTGCTCATGGTAGGCTACTGTAGTGGTGGCAGTATTGAGGTAATCACAGACAGTCTTTGTGATACACCGTGACTTTATTCACACCAAAGGAATAACAGGCAATGTGCAGACCACACAGGTGCATATGCACATAGTGCATAGAACAAAAGTCCTTCCATAGAAAATAAACAGCAGGTTTGAGTCACCTTGTTTTTGGACAGACCACAGCAGTCCTGCAGGCTTGTAAGCTACCTGCCTTTGTTTCCCTCAGGCCAGAGCCCCTTCAGCTAGTAGCACCACAGGTCCCAGGGCTATCCTTCAATGTGTGCTGCGCCCAGACTCTACTTCACCAGCACTGACTCTGTCTGTGGAAATCTCCAGCACAGCAAGACACACCCCACCCCCATCTTCAGCAGGCTAGGTTCTTTAAAAGCCCAGCTCCACCAAAAACCTGGGCTGGCCGTGGGGAACAGGCACCCACCCAGCACTTTACCTGTTCCCAGTAAGAACCGGCCTGGACACGCTGGGCCAGCATGCATTCACCGCTGTAACCGCAATGATCCGGTTCTTGCTCCACCGAGGCCAGGACCTCTGGTGGCATGTATCGTCCGTCCATTATCCCGGGGACTCTCCTACAATATATATATATATATATATATATATATATATATATGTGTGTGTATTTACCCATTATTGTTTTCATAATATCTTGTAGAGCGAAATTTTCTAAGGTAGAGTTCACTGATATGAGTTTGGCTGATAACCACTTAGGCCACAAGACCATAGAAAGGTAAGACACAAGTCAGAAACTGCAAAATTAACAAAGTGGCCCCAACCAGTGGGGTTTAAATTGTACCTAAATAAACCTTTACATAACTTGCTTTAAAACTGAATCCAAATGCCCTAAAAATCATTTTTGTAATGTATTTTGTTAATCACTATTACCTTCATCCTGACTGCCCCTCCGCTCTGTATGACAGTCGAAATAGTCTCCTGATTGGATGCTACAGCTGTGACTCAGAGTAGAGGGGAGCAGTTTTGAAGCTATGTACAACATGTGATTGCAATGCCAAACTAGTCAAATATGAAATAAACTAGACATATTTGGTACTGCCATAACTGAATAACCTGCAGAATAATGCTGTTATTTATACTGCACTGCGCATTCAATAAAAAT